>NC_051161.1:11234501-11873818 GCF_013339745.2 Dermacentor silvarum
GGGCGATAACGGTTACACGGCGGCGGCTGCGGACAACAACGCGAACTGAAACGGCTATTAGAATGAGGCCATAACAGCTTACGCTGTAAAAAAAAAAAAAGCCGGCAGATCCCACGCCCTGTGGGAATCGATGTTATGCGAAGCAGTGTGCGGGGAGCCTACCAAGTTAACGAAACGACCATGAGAGCACCAAGACGTAGGCAGCTCTTTCATGACCAACCTACTGCCTTGCCAAGTAATGTATTATGATTGAAATGAAGTAAGATTTTGTAGCGTGGTTTATAGAGGGCACGAAAGGCAAGGATGACTGATCTGTCGGCGAGAGAAGACGTGAAACAAAACAAAAAAATAAACGTCATTATAGCACAAATAAGTTTTCAGCGATGACGCTGCCTCGATGAGCATGTAGTACGTACAACGCGAAATACATTTAGCGCATTCGCACGACGAGTGACATCCCCTTCGAGGAAGAACAAGGCACGAGGTTCACAAACCAAAAGCGCTACGTACGTAGCTATTGGCGTGGCATAGCTTCGGCAAAGGACAACAAGGAAAACAAGCCACGAAACGAAGATGCAGGGAGCAAAATGTCTGGAAAATTTCGACATGTCTCGTTCATTTAGCTGCTGAGTGTAAAGGAAAAATAGTGAACGAAAGCGAATGTTATCTGCTCGTTTGCTTTTCGGTGAAACTTGTTGGCAGCTCTGTGGCCAGCAGAATGCATGCGTGGGATTTATCTGCTTTGGTAATTTAATTCTACAGAGATTTCTTGGTATCAAGCAGCTTGTATAGTGGGACGCATGAAAGTTTGCAATGGACCTCCTTCAGGTGATTCTCCACATGAAAATGGGAAATAAACCAAGACATACTTAACAAGGATGATAAAAAAATGCGCACGCAGAACTGATGACCATACTTACAGGTTAGACAATGGGAAAATGCATAAACAGGCTTGAACTACCGCATGCAGACGAATAGAAGGTCCACAATAGAGCGTTGATCGCCTGTCTTGCTCTTCGGATATTTAAGCGAAGCTTATATAGCTCACAAGTGTCGGCGGCGGTGTTGGTGGTGGCGGTGGCGGTGTCACGCTGAAAATTTAGCCGATCCTGACGCTAGTGCAGAAACCTTCCAAGCTCAATGGCACATACCAGGGACAAAAAAGAAAGAGAAAGAGAGAGAGAAAGAAAGAAAAAGGAAGAAGGAGAGAAAGAAAGAGAGAAAGAAAGAAAGCATGAAAGAGAGGCAGAGAAAGGAAGAGAGTGAGATAGAGAGAGAGAAAGAGAGACAGTAAGTAAGAAATAAGGAGAGGGGGAAAGAAAGGTAGAAAGAGAAAGAGAGAGAGAAAGAGAAAGAGAGAGAGAGAAAGAGAGAGAGAGAAAGTCCCCACGAAGGTCAGAGAAAGAAAGAGAGGAAGAGAAGGAAAGAGACAAATAGAGAAGGAGAGAAAGAAAAATAGGAGAGAGAGAGAGAAACGAAGAAGATCACCACGAAGGTCAGATACACACACGACAAGCTTCGCTTACCCCCATTTTCTCGACAGGTGAAGGGCTGGTGCATTTTTTTCTTTTACTTCGTAGTGTATAGCAGCGCGAGGCAGCAGAATTAAAAAGAATAGTCAAAATGAATGCGGAATAAGAAACAGATAGTTTTACTGCGGCTCATGTTATACGGCTGCGATAATCCAATAATAAGAAACATAGAGCTTGTTAAGACGCCTGGGTATCATAAGAATTGTCATTTGTCACGCTGTGATGCGATTTTACTCTTGTTATTCAATTTCTGGTGATGAGGTAGCCAAGTATATACTGCTGAAAGAGATGAAGCGAATTGGCAGTGAGCGCACAGAAGACGTGGACAGTCATGGCAATCGGGTTTTCCTGAAGTTTGCTCGCGATCCCAAAACATTGACAACGGTTGTGTTCATTCCTCATGCGCAGGAGCAACGCGATCAAAGATCAACTTACCCTCCCCCCTCCCTCCCGCCCCTTCCCCCCGCCCAAATAGGTTTCACCTCAAGTGCGGTCTTTTCCCCTCATTAGTCTATGACCATGCCTGTGCCGCAGTCTCACGAAGCACAGATCCGCGTACTTCACGACTGCAACAGTTGCATCACAGCGACGGCGCTTGCAAGTCTGGCACAAGAAGCTCGTCGATCAAGATTACCCAAAAAGAAAGAGAAACCAATGCTATTTATGTAGAATTTTATTTCGCAGGGCATCTGCGTAGTAAAACTACCATTTATTTGAAATCTATTATCTTATAATCACTATCTTTTCTGCATAGCTGCGCTGAAAGAGAAGTCTGGGATGTAACTAGGAAGAAAAAAAGTAAATCATTGTAGGGCGACGATGTATGATGGCAGCCATTTCGGCGGCCGCTACAAAGTACTGTTGTGGAACCTCCATTGCTACAAGTAAGGGTCTTTGACGTCGAACATCTTAAGACAACGTTAAATGGCTGTGGCAGTTCGAGAATACGGAAAAGAAGTAAAAAAAAAATAGATGGTCGGTTGATGACGACAGCGAACCATGAAGTCGAGTGCTGACATCACTTTGGTATGAGTGTAAGAGGATGGGGGGTGACGGAGGG
Organism: Dermacentor silvarum; assembly: GCF_013339745.2. Classification (NCBI taxonomy): domain Eukaryota; kingdom Metazoa; phylum Arthropoda; class Arachnida; order Ixodida; family Ixodidae; genus Dermacentor; species Dermacentor silvarum. The sequence continues at coordinate 11,237,094 of NC_051161.1, forward strand.
GGAACGTGATCAGTTCATGGTACAGGCGACAAGGCCAGGCACACGGCAAATTGCATGCACCAAAGGGCTAGCAGCGGAGAAAATAGGAAAAGGATAATGGAAGCTCCATTAAAAGGGTCCGTCCGTAGCGACGTTGCTTAAGGACAGCTGACTTTGCGACGCCTTCTTACACCCGGTTCCTCCCGGCACTCCCATGCGAGCGTTGCGTGGAATAAAGTACAAACTCCTTTGGGACGTCTTTTCGAGCAGATGCAATGACGAAGGGTAGAAAGGGATGCTAAGGAAGCCAGGCGTGAGGGTGGCGAGATTTGGCGGGGCATTATAGCGAGCCTGCTGCCACGCGCCATTGCTTTGCGCTTGCCTTTACTTCGGAGCTCAGGTCTCGACACGATAATTGAGCTCCTTTGTAGCCTCGGCGGCCGAAGCCCGTGGGTGGCGTTGCGAAACGGTGAATGTGTATGCAAAAACTGGGAGCAGGAGAGATTTGTTTAAAAAATACAAAACAATGAAAGACGGCAATGGGCGTGTGAATTTAAGCGAATGGTGTAAGAGCAGCAAGTAACACGTTGCTCTCGCTTTTCAACATGCTTGCGAAAGAGACTCAAGGACGTAATGTAGCTCTTGCTTTTACGCACCAGCCCTGTTCGGGCTAAGTACTGATGTTCAGGAGTAATACTTTTAAGAAATGATGGTCGAGGAGCTGTGCATGGGATGGCTAGGACGTAGAAGTAACCAGGGAGGACACAAGAAAGCCAGTGTTCTTGTTCGCAGATGTGGCTCCCTGATGGTCACACCCTTCCAAAACGGGCTCTGCCGGACGCTGGCCAAGTGAAGTAGAAATAATGTTTTTTTTTTGTCTGTTTGTTTCTTAAGCATATCGGGTGTGGTGCTGCAAGTCCTGATTTATTAGGGAAGTACTTACGTTGTAGCATTACAGATTGAGAAACTAAATTATACTTCAACAACGCATCGTGGGTTTGGTTTATGACGAAAGTTACTGAAAAAGGAATCATTAATTTCAAAGATCATGTTCTCAACAAACTTGCACAGCCAACGCGCGTCGACGCGAGGTGTCCTTGAGCGGGAGGTAAGTAGGGAAGTGTAGTGAGGGAGGGAGGAGGGGAGCGGCGGTGCATAACACAAGGCGATGGGTTCAAAGCGAAAGAAAATCTATCGGAATTGTTGTCATTGACACGTCACCGTCAGTTATACTCGCTGATGTGATAAATAGAGCCCTCGAATGAAGAACAATATTTCAGTATTAAAGCTTAGCACTATGCTTCTGCACTCTTTTGCTCTCAATTTCCGCAAAACTTAAGTCTGACGTATAATCGAATCAAATTCAAGTAGCGCTGACCATGCCTCCCATCTATGTAATGAATATATGTCGTGTAAACCATGGCGTCATTGTATTAAGTCTTCGCGACCAACGCCGGTGACAACCAGAAATTTATAAAGGCAGCGCCAACGCCAGGCAGTTTTGAAGCTTAAGTTGCTATCAGATGACATCTACTGCAGTACTTCAACGCATGAAGAGCGAGAAAGCGAGTGCTTGACGTCAGATATATTTGATACCCCAGGGAAAATACGGACATCTGGAAGTGGTTTGAAAGAAGCGAAAATCAGCGTATATTCCGCGACCACGGTCTGCGGAATGCCCCGAACTCGAAGGCCATCGTAGCGCACGCACGCTCACGCTTCTTCCTTGGAACTATAGTCGGGAGGGAAACATTGGCTGGAAAAACGAAACGAAGGAAATATACATTGAATGACCAGATCACTCGTTATCGCGTTTAATTCATTCAGCAGTGTATTTTCACAGTTAGGTAAGTATAAAAATAATATAAATGATAGCCAAATTTTACAAACACTACGGCAGCGTCTTTACAGACGCCACCAGCTTTAATACAGTGTGTATTAAGATATTATAAGCTGTCGTGAAGTGTGTCTCCAATTTCACTCGGAATTACTGACCAAGGGTCAAATCTTTCACGAAATGATGAAATGCATAAGAACATGGTTCCAAATATCTTGAACCTTAACCTTTGCATTTCTCAGGAACCACATCTGGGAGCTAGATTTTTTTTTATACCGGTTAGCGTAGCAGCGGTAAAGCAGCTTCTGTTTTTGCGCTTATGAAGAAGTGCGACAGTCATGGCTGCAACCTTCGTAACCTAACGTTTGGTCACATTAACGAATTTTGCAAAAGACAATATTGCTGCTCGCGACATCGACAGGCAACATCAGCTAAGTAAAAATAGCGCAAGCGGTACTGTACGCTGCAGGTACTGATAGTCCCAGTTAAACCTATTAAACATTTTGCAAAATAACGACATGAATCAATCTAAAGCGTTCTGCTGAAAGCCTCGCATAACAGCTTATCTGTTGAACACTGTGATGTTTCAGCAAGTACGACATTCTGCTGCTGGGCAATGGCTTCAGAACACGGTGAGCCAGTGTTCACCGTGTTCCAGAACACGGTAGCCAGTGTGCATATCAGCACCGCTGACGCCAGCCTCCGGCGGCGTCAGCGGTGCTGATATGCACGTAAGTTCGAGTACTGGCCTATTAGTCGAAGGCGTCCGCCCTAGCGTCTCTAAGTAAAACCATGTCCAATCAATCAATCAATCAATCAATCAATCAATCAATCAATCAATCAATCAATCAATCAATCAATCAATCAATCAATTGGTTTGTCGATCATCCAGACGCCAGCCAGCCGTCTAAAAGTACCTTCAATCAAAGTTGAAATCACAGATTACCGTTTGATGCCTTCAACTCACGCTGTGCTTAATAAGCGCAATCGCATGAGAGGAAGATGGGAAGGGAAACACGAGGTGAGTGGCAGAGAGGGTAACCAGCTAAAGTGTCCGATGAGAGATAAGGATAAACCAAAGGCAGGGAGGTTAACCAAGACGGAGCTCGGTTGGCTACCTCACACTGGGGGAACAGGTAGAAAATATTAAGAAAAAGAGAGAAAGTTCAGTGCTGATGTTACTAACGTAGTGAAGGTTATCTGCTTTGTGTCACAGACGGTCGCTCAGTCCGGTAGACTTCAGAAAACGCAGTAGCGCTTTAGCGGCCTTCTGTGGCGGCGACATCCGAGACCATGGTCCCAAGATCTTGTCCAACGAAGAAGGGATTCTGTCTAGCTGAATTAGTGCTTCTCGAAGGTCAAGCCATTCACACCATGTGGTAAACAAGGCTGGTAAAAGGTAACCTGTACCCGCGGTTTGTAACGATCCATTTCATTCTATTTTTCATTTTCGTTCAATCCGTCGTACTTAGTGGTTGGTGCCGGAAATAACAACGTCGCTACGGCACCTCAGCACGTAATGACGGCCAGAATGAAAAGAAAGTGACATGGATGGCAAGCAAATATGGGAACTGAACGAATTATTCGAAGCGCTCACTTCAATCTCTCTGCCTAAAGTCGATACGGTAATCTGGTTGTCGGTATGCTGTGTTCCAGTGTATCGAAACAAGGGCTTTACTGGACTCCAGAGAGAGCGAGGAACGGGAAAAGAGAAAAGCAGGGAGGTTGATCAAACAGAAAAAAACAGTTTGCTACTCTATACTTGGGAACGGGGGGACGAAAGAGAGAGAGAGCACGGACACACATTCACAGCTGGTCACTGTCATCACAGCACAGAATCAGGCGCTGCACAATGAGCGCCAATTAAACGAATGACTGGGTGCTAGAGTCGTGACCCTGAAGGCGCTTATTTCAGTTACACTTATTCTATTGTTAGGTCGTCACAATTAACACTCTTACCTTGTACTTCCGTACTTTCTGGCCACCTGTTTTCAATATGAGCAACAACACTTCTCCAGGAAACGCCGTAGCAATGCAGAAGCTTAATTACACTAATAGATGCCCCAGGAAGGACAACATTAGTTTTAAAAGATTGATTAAAACGTTATAAAACCGCACATACGGCTGATACGAGAGAAGAATGTACTTTACTTATCTTGCTATCTCACTGTTCGAGACAGCTTCTGCCTTTTCAGCACTGCCACAATTCAATAGTACAATGACTCAGCGCCTACACTGTTGCATTATAGTATGCCCCCGTCTTTCCGTGCTGTGATGAGAGGAGGAAATTTTTCATTCTGGTAGTGTCCTAACTCGTTGGATACGTCGTTACCGAGATGGTTGTGTCGTCGTTAGTATAGATGAGGCGAAGCTGAAGTCTGAGGAGATCTCGAGCGCCACCAGAAGGACCGTTCACGATTGTATGTAACGGGGTAGAGAAATGATGCCATCGTTTGGTCTCATCTCCAGATCTGCCTTTTCTGACCACCTTCGGCCTCTGCTTTCTTGTCATGATTCATTCGTCGGAAGTGACACTCGGGGAGACAGGAAATGGCGTCACGGCGTCTGAAGCAGAGCGCTCGCCTTTTCATTCTAATGCCGTGCTGAAGGAGGTACGCACCGAGGTGCTGCCGCATTCCCGACGGTCCAGAAAAAAAAAAAAGAACGGAAAAAGAGTGTGAGAGAGCAGGGACCCACTTTCTTCGAGCAGGGATTTGGCGTGACTGATGGCGCGGATTTCCGCAGATAGTCCTGCGCAACTAGCCACAGTGGGATGGCATCTCATGGAGGTGGCAGCGTGCTCAAACGCGTCTTTTTTTCGTGATCCTTACCCTCGTCTCTTCCCCAGCTTGGGCCCCTAAGTTTGTTGGAACGCTTTGAGATTGACCTCAAACTCGGCTACATTGTCCGCGTAGAACTGGCCTAGAAGCGCGCGATTTCTGTGCGCAGTTTGAACGCAAGTCACGTGATTTGAAGTATTTCTAAGCAACTGAGGGCTATTGTCATAAAGTTGTTATTTGCTTGCCACCCAGAGTACAAATAATGCAAAGTGACTCTGTCGTGTTCCGTAGTTCGAATTCGACCATCTATGGCGGTTTGTGCATGTAACACAGAAAACAAAATTCTGTGGCGGTTTAGTGGTAAGTTCGAGAGAAATTGAGCACATAATCTAATGCAGTATTATAAAACATAAAGCTTTCTACTGGATGAGCCCATACTACTTCATCGTGAAAGAAGGGTAAGGCGTTCAGACATGGATACAATTACGAGAAGAGAAGCAAAGGAGGATTGCCATCTAATATTTTTTTGCACTATCGTGATTGCAAATGCACGCCAAAATTCGATGAATGCGCTGTTTTATACAGGCACAAGAACGAAGAAACGCGTCTAATGGTCGAGGCCTGGCATATCAATAGTAGTGGAAGCGCATGAATGAGCCAGCCTTCGGTTAACTTGCACAAAGAAGAAATAAAATGCCTAAACATTTATCCCTCGCGTAGGCCCGCCCATGTGCGTGATTTACAGGTGGCGCTACCATACCTGAGCATGCGGAGATAAGTTTTGAGTTTGTTTTCTTTTCCGCCACAGTGCGTCCTTCAGTTGATAGTCGGCGTTTGTGTTGTCTGGTGCTCTTCTCTTGTGTCTGGGACTGCCCGCCTCACCTTCTTTCACGATGAATCCATACCAACTAGCTCAACTTTCTGTATAGTTCCATACTACTTATCGCGCACAGAAACGATCAAGGTTCGAGAAATAAGGTGTCGTACGGATGTATTTGTGCATTCTTCTTTTGTTGTTGTTTTATGATTTGCGAGTGTAATCAGTTCGACGCGAGCGTTACGGATGTTCCCGCAAATAAGTTTCGGTCATCGTTGCAAGATGTATGTTTTTGTTGATTGTTCAAGTGACAGCTGTGCCTGTCTGCTTTCCTGTTATTCATTTCGTCTATTCTTTCGATCCCCTACAATAATACCCAATTGGGGGATGTAGGTTCCAGAATAAATAAATAAATAAATAAATAAATAAATAAATAAATAAATAAATAAATAAATAAATAAATAAATAAATAAATAAATAAATAAATACATAAATAAATAAATAAATAAATAAATAAATAAGTAAATAAATAAATAAAAAATCACCGCCCCATCCACTCCGTGAAGATGGTTGACCAGCGAAGCTGTGAACGGCGCTACTTTCGGGGGATGGGACGCGTCGGCGTCCACGGGCAGCGGCGTTCCTAGCGCGTTCCTCACGCTTTTCTACGACGTTCCCAGACAAGAGCCATTCACCAAAGCTCCGTATGTACAACCAACGCTAACGCGAACTCCTCTCAGACCCCACTTCTTCGTTGACCTACCTTTTTTGGTACAACGCCATTGGTTGGCATGCCTCACGCTCTCCCCCTCCAACGCGAGTATTGGACGGCGCAACTTACGTCAACCCCCCTCCCCGTCCTCCTTATCATCTGCACCCTCTCACAGCATTCTCACAGGGTTGAGCTCTTCTTTTTCTCTCCTCTCCCGCTAGGTCTTGTGGGTTTTAGCGAACGGACGATGGCACAGGGTCCGCAGAAACAGCTTCATTGTAATAGATAGATAGATAGATAGATAGATAGATAGATAGATAGATAGATAGATAGATAGATAGATAGATAGATAGATAGATAGATAGATAGATAGATACGTTAGGATTACGTCGCAGATGTTTGAGATCCCGGATCCATGATCCGCTATCACCACATTGCAAAGTGTTGTCCAGGAGATCACTCGAGAAACGTCTTGCCTAGTCGAGAAACCGCCTTTGCGAACCTATACTCGCTTCGGTCACAGCCTACCCCTAATCTGCATCCCTCTACAATGCTCTAAATCAGTTGGATAGAAAACCATTCACCTTGAACAAGCTCGTGGGAGTATGGCCTCGCATATCACAGCTATACAAAAGGCCACAAAAGCACTTCTGTGATGTTTGAACGCCACCGGATTGAGTGAGCGTCTGTGGGGAAGAGCAGAAAACTTTTACTACGTCGATGATATCCACAGCGGACTTACTCTTCTTGTCTTCATCTTTCCCTCCCCTTTTCCCTTCCCTCAGTACAGGGTAGCCAACCGGGTTCAGTCCTGGCTCAACACCCTGCCTTTAATTTATTCTTTTCTTTCCCTTTCTCTCTCCCTGGTCGAACATTAGCAATGTCGAATTCATACCATTCACACGCAGAAGGCTTCTGTAATTCCTTCTCTGATAGAATCGTCACATGCAGCGATCGAAATTCATTTCGTTATAAACTATCATGTTATTTTACATACGTTACTTATGTTCTCTCTGCCGAAGATGAATCATTATATACTCTATAATCACTATTATTCTGCTGAAAGTTCAATGATACTATTGATCGAAGTTCTTAAAGCTAGCCAGCGTTTGCATAATAACTTCATTGACTTCACCCCCACTAGTGTTTTCTTACTATTGTTAATAACCGACTGATTTTTCTTTTTTATCCGTCTCGCTTGTATTGAGTTCTTTTGTGAGCGAGGAAGCATACACTCAAGCCTCCCCTTATGTAATTTAAGGTGAAAAATGAAATGAAATGAAATGTGGACTGTCGCGGGGTTGCATAGCAGAAATATCAAAATTCGCAAATTTTACCATTGCGCGTTAATAAGGGCACTGTAGTCCACATTTCCAGATTCTGTCTACGGCATGGGCTGCCTCGAACCGTCCTTTGCATGATTATATCTTGCACGTGTGCATCTGGAATGACTATCAAGTATTCCAGAATGTAAATGATCATAGGCACAGAGTCGTGGAGCGGAGCTTGCACGTAATTTCTTGCAAGTCACGTCGGCCACTTGGCGGGGTTCTCCGCAGGCTCGTAAGTGGCAGACAATGGATTAGCGTATAAAAATCTCCATTGTGAGAGTGTGTGGCATTTGCACCGGTGTGATGGCATTGACGTGAATTCTCAAAGCCAAGAAGAAGCCATCTTGCCTGCCAGGCACGCGCTCGCTATACTGCAAAACGCTGTGCACAACACGAACAGTTACAAGCGTGTTACCACGAAGCCAAACGACACAAAAGTTCTGCGATTGGAGGAGAAGGTGAACAGTTGCTCTTGCGCGTCACTGTACATAAGATAATAATGGACGCACCATGAGTCTTTTGGGATAACATGCACGTAATTTAAGCTTCGTACCGTAACAATGGCTCTGCCGGTCTTTTTTTTTTTTTGCCTTTGTTTTTCTTTCTTTATTGTTCGATTAAAATATCTTCGAACTGCCGACCTTCATGCTAGACATAACTTCACGAAACTGATTTGACGTGCACTCTTACAAGAGAACCGCTATCCGTTACGCGGCCTTCGGGGGGCTGTTCGCTGAACAGCTTCACCATTTGTTTGCAAGCGCTGCAATGGCGGTACGACTTCTTTTCTCTTACGCACTCTCGGAACACTTCTCGGATTCTCCGCAGTTAACTCGCACCATAGAAAAAGAGGAAGATTGCAGAGTGCGGAGACCGTGAATAAGGACGCTAGGGAACAGCCGGTCGGTGAGAAAAAAACGAAGAGGCTGGGGAGATAAGAACAAGAGGATGAGGGGAGGGGGGGGGGGGTAATAATGAGGGAGCAGGGGAGAGCTCTAGAGAGAAGAGTTCACTTTACGGCAAGACATAAAAGGAGGTGCTCTCGGGAGAGAGAAAACGTGCGCGCATGCAAGTTTTAGCAGCTTTTTTTTTTCTTTTTTTTTAGAACTCAGTACGTGGAAGGCGCCGCATCGCGATAGAGGAGCGGGAAAACCGCGGGATCGCGGAGTCCGGCACCCCACATTCGAGGAGCTCACCGAGCGCACCGTATCAGGGTACATCATACAACTACTTGAGGTTGTTGAGAAGCCAGCGACAAACTGTTGTCACTGTTTCAAATCCATAATAAATAGATCAATAAAATATCTCGGTGGATCCGCACGCGGTCACTCGCGATCGACGTTTCTGGCTGACGCGGAGGCTTGTTGCGAACCTGTGTGTCTTTTTCTTTCTTTCTTTCTTTCTTTCTTTCTTTCTTTCTTTCTTTCTTTCTTTCTTTCTTTCTTTCTTTCTTTCTTTCTTTCTTTCATGCTTTGCTTGTTTCGTCGGGCGCTCACAAAAAAAAAAAAGTTTTCGTGCAGCTAAGCCAGCCCGATGTTAGCTGCGCTCTCGCGGATGCGGTTCAGTGGGAGCAGCTCTGAAGCTTAATTGATGCTTGCCGGCCGAATGTGTGGCGGTTGTTTGAAGCTGCCGCGCGTGCCGCATGGTGAAGCTGCAGGATGGACCTGCAAAGGTCGTGAACGTGCCCGATTAGGGACGGACCACCGACTCGGGAACAGGAAAGCGAGGGGAGAGGAATGTGGCGGGGGCAATCTGCAGAGTGGAGTCTCACTCCGTTCTTTACAATAACAAACAAACTCAGTGGGGTTTGTTCGGCTGTTCCCATCGTCGCTAATTAAGGCAGTTCTCTTCACGATGAATTTATCCTCTCGCGACATTACCGAAGCTCGTTAGTATTGTTTTCGCCTTTACCATGGAGTAATGCTTTGTCGGTAAGACGTCATAACTAGATGTCCGCACAGAAGACACGAGACGATGATCCCACTGGACTACAGTGATGTTGCTCCAAGTTTGCACTTAAATCGGCACTTTTGGAGCTGGTTACTTGATTACCTGTCTTTAATTACGCGTGGTCATACTGTGTCGTTTATTTTGGTCTTGAACAATTCAACGCGCAGACATAATTGCGTTTAGAAATTGGGGAACGTCCCATCAACATGCCCGCAGCGAAGAAACTCGATTGGGTCTCTCGAATAGCTGGAGACGTTGACTGCACGCAGGAGCTCGAGTTTGTGACCTTAACGCTCTCTTCTAACGGCAGCGGTAATTAACGGACCGGAGCTCTAATGAACTTACTGTCGGTTCCCCAAATCTTCGACCTGTCGCAGCTTCTAATGCGACGCACTGGTGGGATTTCAAGATTATGTCGGAAGGTGAAAAAAAAGGTACAGTATAACCAAAGAAAGCTTAATTCCGTTCACCGAAGCTTATAATATCTCGTATCCGCACCTCCATGAGATCGCACTGTTCTGCCGTGATATATCGTGGGTGGCTGTCGTTTACTACGGACCCACACCAGCCAAAGGTGCTGCGAGAGTGCTGCAGAAGGAGCTGCTGCTGCGGTGCGCGCATTCTGCAACCCTCTCGCCCGAATCAAGCGTGGGATGACGCGCGGCGCAAACGGCTTCCTTAAGCCTCGAGGAAATCCGGCGAAAATCTCCCTGCGGGCTGCCGAAGTCTCGCATCGGCGCGGCAAGGTACACCGCAGCTATGGGGGCTGGCGCTGAAACGGGCCTCCAGAACAGAGCCGGCGTAATTGACAGGCAAACACAGCACCGCCGCAGCCCGCGGCACTATATTACTCGGGGCCCCGGACCACGTTATTGGCCCGCACTACTGCGTGCGCACGAGCACACGTCTCTCTATGGGAGCTTCCGAAGACTTTGCCGTCGTTCGTCGCGGCACACGGTGGGAGCGCCATGGCATAGCGCGCTTCTTTCGATCAATAGCCGCGCTAAGTCTGCCGCCGTCTTGTGTTCCTGTTTTCCTTAACGACTACGCGCGCGCTCACGCCTCTGCGTCGCGTGCGTTAGGGGGAAGAAGCCGCACCTGTTAACTGCTCTACCCGTTGCGAGGACTTTCCTGACTCGGCGGCCATTGGCTGGCGTTGGGGCAACGCTATAAGACCGCTGCCCCGCTGACTGCGCACTGTCTAATTGTTTCCTGTTGACGTTCTTTTCTCTGCAGTCGGAGAGTTAGTGCACCAGAATGTTGCAGGCCGGCATTTCATTTCACCTGAGGCAGATGAACGAAATCTGAGAAACCTGAATTATTAACAAGGCCGAACTTGTTCGCCTCTTGTTTTTTGCCTAAACTGCTTCAAGTCATCTGGGGCCGAATTCACAAAGCTTTGCATTCGTCAGTGCTATACTTGCCGTTGGCCAGCCGCCATCGCTAATGATATGTCCAACACCACGATTGGCTGACACCTGCTTCTACGAACAGTTTTAGCGTAAGAACGTTTTTGTGAATTCGGCATCTGATTCTTTCTTCGTTCTTGTTAGGCCTTTTTGGCTTCACAATAATACCGAGCCTGTGACGCTAGCTCATTGCGTTCGAGCACCAGTTCCAGGGCGCTATAACGTCAAGCTATTCCAAACTTTTCTATTACATTTCTGCAATAAGCCTTCCACAATTGGTCGAATTTTTTTTCGAGCCACCTCCACTTCACTTGTCTGTCACGCGACGCCAGGAAAACCGAGAAAGCTCCTTGTCTGATATGATGTGTACACACTGATTGTGCACAATTAGACCGACCATAAAATAATTATTTCCGATTTTCACGCCTTTTTCGTCATTTGCCCACCGCTATTGGTCAAAAGTTTTCGGGCTGCGCCCACTTCGTCTGTGTGTGACACGACGTCACCAAACCGCGAAAACTACTCGAGTCAAGTATCTTGTGCGTTCATCAAAGAAGCGTTAATATACCGAATAAAACTTTTTTTTTTCAGTTCTCGTTTTGAAACAGTCCCGTTCCAAAATGAATAGATAATGGCTGTGCACCAGTCGTTCTGACCCTGGCTATACTCCGAGCTTCTGGGTAAAATGGATTTATTTGTGGATATTAAAAGTTTGTTGCATAGCACTTTAAAGTTGTCGAGCCCTTTTGGCACGCACACGACATCGCTCTGCCAAATTTTCTTCACCGAGGATCCGTTTAGCTGCATCTTTACCCTACCGTTGCACGCCGCCGCGATTTTCTATCATGCAGCGAAAGCTGAGCAAGAAGCGGCCAATCACAGACGCTGGCACCGCCCTCCTCAACAGGTTATCTACTTTCACTGGGTCAGCTTGGGCCCACCGAAACCCTCTCCACTTCGGCATGCTCCTTGCCTCTGGTCATCCAATTAGATAATAAAATTCTTTCAAGTAAGGCATTGCTATTCGCTTTGAAAGCAAACAAAAGTAACCCCCTATAAACGAGGCGAGGTTTTTATTTGCCAGTTCAAACACCGCTCCAAGTCACCACCCGATGCTTGCTTCGGCGGTTACGTAAATTTGACGTCAGCAGATTGGAATAGATTTACGTTATAGGGTCCCTGCCATAAGAAAAGTGCGAGGTCTTCTTCTTTATCTTCATTGCTCTAGTAAATATACTTTACGTAGTGCGTACTATCAGTCTGTTGAATTAGTAACTACTTACCAGAATATATTGTTAGGAAGAGAAACACAGTCTCTCTAACACTGCAGCGCCTCGTTTACACACTACCTCCTCATACATATTTGTTCGTGTTACACCACGAGCTAGCTCCTCCAGCTTCCTTCTTTGCATTCGGCCCCCACTGCGAATCCTGAAGACAGGCACGAAGCACAGCACATTTGACTTCTGCAATATTGAACGAAGAATCAATTTTTAAGGACGCGATGCGCGCACAGATAAACCGTTCTTTCTTCTTCCATCGAGCCTGGTTCATCATTACGGCTGCTCAGCAGCTCTTGACCAGTGACTGCAGCCCTTTCTGTAGCCAAACATCGTCAGCTTAGCTTTCGTCAGCGGTTTCATCGCTGACGAAAGCTAAGTAAGGACAGGGTAGCATTCAGTAAGGAGAAATACACACTTCACTGTATTACTTGCATTGTTTGCTTTCCAAGAGGCCTAACGCGATCTCGTTTGGTATCTGCATTGGTTATTCAAGGACCGTTGCACAAAAGTACGCAAAAAAGAAGGGAGACATGCAATCGATTTTTAGCGCTGGTCACAAGACTAACGCCATGCAAAGCGACACTACCGCTGTGCGTCCGCTGTGCGTCCCACGCACTCCTCCAGCGTGTTCGGCCGTCGGGACGAATGTGGGGACAAGCCGCGCGTGTCACATGCGTCGCGGACGACACGGGCCAATAAGCGATGCAGATAACCGGGCCGATCAATCTTTCTCGCCAACTTGCGTCAGCGCACAACCGCGAAGTTCCCCGGGGACGACCGTGGACGCCGGGCCGTGATCGAACCAGAAGCTCGCGCCTGCATCACGTGGGGGAGCTTGTGGTAATCTTCGCCTCTGCCTCGGTAATACTGGCGCCCGTAGAAGCTCCAGGGATAACGACCACATGAGAGATGCCTATATCATGAGTTTCGAGGCTGCTGCGTTGCAGTGGAGCTCTGTGAATTCCCAGATTCCTCTTAACCATCCCCCCCCCCCCCCTCCCCCGTTTTTTTTTTCTTCGTTTAAATATGGTGGTGGCCCACAGGGCAAGCACAGGAGACGGCATATCACCCATTAAGAGAATACGTCACTGTTGTTGGCAGTGGGTCTAGTCTACGTACACGAGCTGTCTAGAAAGGTATTGAACGCTTTCTCCATCCAGGTGCCATGCAACATCGATTAGGATATCAATCACGATGCCGGCATCCTCTATTGAGGGGAGATAAATACGGTAGGAAAATTTAAACGGGCACAATCCAGAATTATAACGTTTCGTTTATATGCAGTACAGATCTTACACGAGCAGTCGCCATGGTAGGCAGTTTTTACGGCACCGCAGTTTCTATAGGTCATGTCGTTCGGCAACACGAAATATGAAGCGGTTCCACATGATGAAGTAGCACAATAACAATATTATAAAATGCTCTGGTAATGCTCACGTACGTTGTTTGCACAGTACATCATATATGTTGCTGAAGCTAGATTTCATAATGTGGTCTGTTTGAGAACAACCGACGCCATCGTAGCTTTCTTCGTGATACCCGGAATAGTAAAGCAGATTACGCGTCGCCGCAAGCACCTAAAGACGAGGGTGGTCATGCTGCAGGTATGTAGTTCAATGGCAGTGAGTCAAGATTGGCAGCAAATAAACGACTGAAAATTGTTTGTGGCTTTTCTGCAGACAAAGAGACAAGATGGTGAGAAGGTAGTCGAACAACGTGTCAAATATGCGCCCCGAGAACATCGGTGGCTACGTGCGATGGAATAGGCTTATCTTGCAGTATGATGACCGTTGCCACTGTGGACGAGCACTTCGGAAGACCGAGACGCGCCCCTTGAGCTTGTATTTACTGGAGCACACGCAGGTTTGTTTTGCATGAGTTGCTAAGTTGAGGGAGGCTATGTGTTACAAAGCCCAGTGTCACTACTACTTTTACATGAGGTTCACTATAGCTCCTACATGTTTACACTGACGGTTTAGTAAAGTCTACATGTTCAGCCGTCGCAATGGTGATTACAGGAAGATCAATCACTTAAGCGGCCCTTCATTTCATTAATGAGGAGCCCATCCATGGTGACATCTCTGACTCCAAGGCAGCTCTTCAGAGCTTACACTCCACATTGCGTCACGGATTCGACGAGCAGCTCGCTGCAGACGTCAGACAAGTTCATCATTGCGCAGTTAAGGATGAACATGAGATAACTGTTTAATGGATTTTCTCGTTATTGCGGCATCCATGGAAATGATACAGCTGACGCAGCCACCCGATCTGCCCACAATGGCATCAGCTGTGTTGTCATCCCGTCTTCGAGAGCCGACGGAGCGAAATAACTTCGCCTAACATTCTGACAATGGTCTTTATCGGAATTTATAAGCGCATGTTTTCACACAATGGATATTAATGTACAGCTTCGTCTTCCGTCCAGCCTCTCAGAACGTGACTGCACCCTTTCAGCCAGTCTATGGTTTGAAGTACCATATCCAAATGCATGCTTCTGTTGCAACAGAACGGCCCACAGCTCACTTTGTAACTTACGCCGGTGCAGTGAAACGATCGCGCACCTTCTTTGCGAGTTCTTTCTTTTCAACCAGCAAACAACAGGCGCTTTCGTCCGCACTAAACCAGCTGGACAAGCGCCAACTCACGAAATTAAATATTGTTGGACACTGGCCTGCATCAACACCAGTGCGAGCGGCTAGAAAGGCGCTGCTGTGTTGCCTAAAACAGGCTGGATTGTGCAACATATTGTGAGTTTGCGACACTGTGGCGTATATAATTTTGTATCTTACACTGACACTGAGTGTGACGATGCGGCTCCTTGATTGACTGTTGGACAGCACCCATCCTTACCTTCTGTACTTTTTTTCTTTGAACTTTCGTACCCTTTTCCCCTTCCCCAGTACATGGTAGCCAACCAGAGATATCATCTTGTTATCCTCCCTGTCCTTGCTTTGCTTTTATCTCTTTCTTGACCTCGTAAATTGCACGTGACCGTCGCTCATGAGATGGTCGGAAGCACAGGAACGTTTATTGAATATTGACTTTCACTCTCGCGTGCCCAGATTTCTGTAGAGGACACGCCGCGTTATATTAAACTTCTAAATATAGGGAGTCTTGTACACTTTCAGATTTCTCGGTAGCCTAGAACACCAGCATACCAACACCAACAGCGAGCTCGCGAAAAAAATAAAAATGTATGGTCACTGTAACGTGTACCTTTGATAAGAAAAAGACATAGAAATATGTAACTAGGCCGGGAAATGTCTAAAAAACGCGGGTCCCGCTTCTCAGGAGCAAGTACGTACGTAAGCCGGCTGGAATCGCTGCCAGTTCGTACTCCTGCTTTCATTCTCCGCCTAGTGGCGCTGCCTTGCGTATCTGCGCTATTCTGATTGGCATGTCTTTGTGCCGGTTACATTCCGCACTGTACTTCAGAGCAAGTCCGTGCAGTCAGAACAACGGATCAGCCAATCAAAATGAAAACCAGCACCTGGACACGTATTCGCAAATAGCACTTGTGCTAGAATTGTTCGTAAGAGCAAAAGCAAACCAATCCTGATGCTGGACATAATATTAGCGATGGCAGCCGGCAAATAGTTAACGACAAAGAACACTTGTGAACAAGGGCCAGAATTCACAAAAGCTTCTTACGCTAGAATTGTTCGTAAGAAAGAATTCCAGCGAATCCGGATGCAAGACATATTATCTAAGGCGGCCGGCCAATGGCAAAGAGCACGTACGAAAGAAAAGGTTTGTGAATCTGGCCCGAGATGCTTTGTGAACTCGGGTCGTGGTTCGCGCCGCCACCGCCACCTTGTTACATCTCACAGTTGCGCGCAGATCAAGGCCTGTACTCAAATGACTACCTTGTATGTGACGGAAGTGCTGTCTGGGATTCGTCGCCACCGCTGCTTTCATTATCACGCCCATACTTAGCTACATCCTAAATGGCGGGCAGCCCCAACGCCAGTTCATGAGGAAACACTCTTACGCCGTAAATTCTTGTGTACATACATGGGCCCCAGGGCCGTGTTGACAAAACGCCTCTTACGTAAGTGTTATTACATATTGGGCAGCGTTGCGAATGACAATGTAGGTGCCCGCCACGCATTACAATATGAATCAGCATGATACCTTTAGAATTGGTGCGGCGATGGCCAGTCGCACTCGGCACTTAGCAAGAAACGTTTTATGAATAAGGACCACGATTCAAAAGGTGAGAAACAAACCTGTTCTTTGCCCTCATTTTTAGCTGAACAAAAGACACTTGATTCGTTGAAAGATACATGGCATCGAGCCCCAATGTTGAGCCCAGAAGTTGGCGACGCTGCACCACATCCTTGGTGCCAAAGTGAGATTTTTTCACTTTAATTTATAATACCTTTATTTTTTACATTTATCACTAATTGCAGAATGTATTTTCCTTTCATTTAATGTACACGTTCGTTTTGTTCTAGCTTTCAGCGTTTTATTTTTATTTATTGCAGACAACAAGCTGCAGCGCTTCGTCTCTTCAACCTCCTGCCTTTGCCTTTTCTTTATGTTCTTTGTTTCTCTCTCTCGCACGTGTCCTATTGCGTACCGTTCGCAGAGCGTGCAATGTTCTTACTTTTTATTCACACAACTGGATCATGTAACGCCTTTATCTATTCTTCAACATTTTAACTAGGTGATCGCACACCGTCTTAAACAACTTAAAAGTTACTTGCGAGTGACGTAGTTAGTCACGAGTGACGCTTTCTCCTGTTCGCTCGTTTCTGCACATACCCTCGCCCTTTTTTCAGCCGTTATGGACCAACTAGCCCATCAGCAAGTAGTGAAGCTTTCGGTTACCCTAAAGGTCACGAACGTTGCTCGGAACAGACAGAGTGAGGCAGTGCGCAGAAGCCGTAGTTTCTCGGCCGCGGGGTAGCTAGCGAAGCGTGTACATATCCACATAAGGCACGAGGCCCCCGTGTCTGCTGCAGGCTAAAATCGCCCAGTGGACTCGACGTCAGGCGGGACTCTAAAGAATTGCGCCTTTCTTCTTACGTTTAGCTTTTAGCTTGTTCCTTAAAGTGATCTCCGCAGAGAGACTCGAAGCTGTTGCCTGGCGAGTCGCTCTGCCGAACTCACGTTCGGGATCCACGATTGCCGGTGCTTTGCTCCGGTGCCGGTGTTGTCCCTTTCTTCTTTGTTTGTCGTGGGATGTAAACACAATCATGGAAGAGCCACGATACCGGAAGAGTGGCTGCCGTGCACACGCTGGCACAGTTCGTTTTTCGATCTTTTAGGAGGCGATCGAGGGCAGGTCACATGTCGGTGCAATAGGTGGACCAGGCTTCTATTTTTGGACAGCCATTATTAGATGTGGCCGTGTGTTTTGAAGAAATCGAGTATTGAAGTAGCGGGACCGATCCATCCGTGTTGTTGTGCCGATGTAAACGTACACAGCGACCACGTTGGCCTCGCTTGTTTCAGTGTACGAATTGCTAAAGCGGTGCTCAGGTCAGTGTACGTAGTAGTAAAGGTCTTGCCGCAGGAGCTGGTGTTTCTTACCGGGGGCCAGCTGTCGGATTCTAGCTGTGGTATCTGTACACGTTTACGCGGGAAACTGTACTTACCGCTAAGCCTATTTCTGTCTCTCTCTGTACGCTCCGAATATAAAATCTGTTCAGCGGGCCAGCGCATAACGCCGCTACCTTTATTATGAAATATTTCGCTTAACACACATACAGTTTGTCTACTTTGGCGTTGAGCAAGCCTATATGTTTGCTTTTGTGCCTGAACTACCGATACTTCACATTTGTTTTTACGTTTAGGGCCTCTGTTTCGTACGATAACTCTGGATGACGAAATTCGCTATTAAATAAAAAAAATGTAGAAAAAAAACTGTTCTACGAGGAGCAATAATCTTTCGTTGTTTTTTTATTTTCCCTGTGGGATATCTTTGAAGAATGCTAGGTTAGCCGGAAGAAAGGAAACAATATTTTTTTATAGCTCTCGGTGAAAGGGTTACCACGCTGACTGTCGGGTCGTCAATAAATAAATAAATAAATAAATAAATAAATAAATAAATAAATAAATAAATAAATAAATAAATAAATTAGCCAATCAGTCCTTTCAAGGCTGTTCCGCTCACTAACTGTTACTGACCGTCTTTCCTCTCGCGAATCATGTACATCGCCGTATAGGGTTAATAGCTAAGCATTCGTGAAAGAGACACAGAGACATAGACACTCCACGCAAAAACACGTACGTGCATTCAATTTAAAATTTCATTAACCTTTAACTGTGCAAGCCTTTCAGTGTTAACTTTTTGACGTCCTTTTACCCTAGAAAGAGTTTTTCATTGGAAAGCCTATCATCATCGGTATTAGAGAACGATACTGATAGGCAAACATGAGGAAACACGCTTCTGTGAGTAATTATGTTTCACTCTAGCTGTGAAATACATATAGTGGAGGCCTGCGAAGAACACGACGAAGTGGCAGAGATGGATGTATGTCGCCGTTATCCTTTTTATAAGCGATACCTTGATTCAGTGACAGAGGCTGGTGCCGCAGCAGCACTCACCGTCTTGTAGAACATGCAAGACATTCGGTCCTCGTCCTCGCCCTGCGGACAGTCGATGAATCCGTCGCACAGGACATGGTCGTCGATGCACCGGTATCGCCCCATCCGGTCTGGCGAAGGGCACGCGAACCGCTCCATGCCGTCCTCCGCGCTGGGACACTCTGCACCGAAAACCAGGGAACGTATGGCGTCACTTCTGGTGTTTTTCAAAGAGTTTAGCTTTTTAGCAACATTTGTGACACAGATTATAGCTCGTGTAATTGCTTTATTCGAGTTTTCTTCCTTTTCTCCTCCATAGTATGTGTGTTAACAAACGAACAAACAAACAAACAAACAACAAACAAACAAACACACAAACAAACAAATATTGCGAATGTTATTTTTTACTTTTGCTCTAGCGTTGTCTAAACAGTGATGACTATGTTTAAGGTTCTCATTACATTTTTTTAGGGTAGTTTATCAGAACATATTGGTGCTGTATAGCTAACTACCCTCTAGAAAATATGCAAGTCACTGCAGCTTGAACCACATAAGAACAGCCATAAATAGTACACCGGTTGATGTCAGCAGATTTTCGAGACCGTGGTTTGGAGTCCGCTGAGAATTGGTGGTTGACTGGTGAATTTCTTTTTGTAAATTGAACAGAATATTTTGAACAATGATTTCGCATTCGCTTGTATTTCGCTTCACGGGACACTATCTAAAAATTCATTTCTCCAGCACGAAATTGCATTCCGCCTTTGATATTGATGACGACTCAGAGGAGACGGTTTATGATCTGAAGGGTTGTGTTTAAAACGCTCTAAAGACGCGACATGACACGCGACTTCAACCGCGGGACTTTGTTGTATCGTGAAGGTGCCACAACTCAAAATTGCGCCCCATGAAGGCGCTTAAAGCATGATAGCGTTCCGGCGGTATAGAAGCCTCAGTGATACTCTGTAAATAAATTCCGTGTTAGTGCATGTCGAGCGTAGTGCGCGCGCGCGCGTGTGTGTAAGGTGTCTCGCGCCGAGTACCGTGTTTCGAGAAATGCGTCCAAAATTTCTTTAAAAATCTCGATGAGGTAATTGAATGACACACTCTAGATTGCTTTTTACCACGGAAGCATACATTTGAAAATGACTGGATGTACTAATTAGACAAGTAATTATTCAATATTTTTAAAGTCTGGAGCTTTACGTGCCAAAACCACGACTTGATTATTAGACACGCCGCAGTGAGGGACTCCAAATTAATGTTGACTACCTGGGGTTCTTTAACGTGTAACCAATGCAAGGTACACGCGCGTTTTTGCATTTAACCTCCATCGAAATGTGGCTCCCGCTGCCGGGGTTCTATAATTATGCAGATAGGTTTTCTAACTAATGGATCCACGGGATTGATTTCAATTGAAGACTTGAAGTGCACATTCGATAATTGTTTCCAGAATTGAAAAACATACTTGACGTTGGTAATTTATTCAAGCGTAATAAATTCAGGCTAATTTCACACATAATACACCCCCTCTCCTCCCGGTGTGAAGACGGCACTTCCTCCCCGCTTTCCCGCCTTGCGCGGGCGAGATTGAGCCGCCATGGTCGGCTTACCATCACACGCTTTACATCGCATATACAGCATACGGCGCGCGAGGACGATGTTATTGCTAGATGAACCCGGTACGTCCATTCCGCACACAGCACCCGTAGCAACTGCGAGAGGAGGTCAACCCAGTGCGCCTCCGCCTACCCTACTCCTCTGCGATGCTTCGCCTCTTTTCTCCTTCCCCGCTTCACTCAACGCCACCTAGACTTTCCTCTAGGTGGCGTTGCTTTGCCGCGCGCTCGGTGCACTTCTTTCCCGACGCGTGATTCTATTCTCCACCTCCAGGCGCCTTCCTCCTCCGGCGCTCGCTTCCTTCGCGGCTTCAAACATCCCATCGCCGATTTCACTAGCGGGCCACTTACACTTGCGCGTAAAAAACGAACGGGATCTGCCGAAGAATCCCCCTGTCACTCCCTTAGACGTCCATGACTAACATGACTGCTCACGCCTCAGCGTCGGGCGAGCGTGAAGCGAGCGAGATCGCGGATCGTTAAGGACGCTCGCTTTGTGCTGGAATGTATTTCCGTGCGGCTGAAAGCAAGCTCCCGCATGACGTGCCGATTCATTGTGCCTGACGCATGTATGGAACCACGTGTCGCTGACGTCACGCTGGTTTTACTTAAACTGCTGTGGAAATAAAGATGGGGCTTCTTTCGATTGCCTGCGGGTTGGGCTACAGTCGTCTCCGGTCTTTCGCCTATCACGCACTGATAGCGGCGGGCGCCTCTACGACAAGGTGTCAGAAGTGATGCGATCCACCCACTTTTAGAAGCGATTTGAAAAAGAGGATCGAGACGTCGTCAGAAACGGAGGCTGCAATGACCACTGCATCGCACAGGGCCTTCAGCAGCCGCCACCGCTGGACTTCGACACTACCTCGTAGTAGCCGGCGTGGATACTGCACTTCGACAACTATCGCTATGGGCACCGCTCACTGTTCAGATGGCGCTACGATGTTTCGCCCCAATATTGCGGACACCGGCCGCTAGAGAGGCGATGAAAATGATACGCCATTCCGAACGACAGCGGCTCCATTATCGTCGCTCGTCTGAGAGGTATGCACTGAGCTTTGACGATATCTAGCTCACAATTGTTCGCGCTTCTGATATCGATCTCGAACTTGTGCAGGCATATGCAGAGCATGCGCACTTTGATATTTTCACAACTCGGACAGTCTTCTCTGGCGATAAGCCATCGAAAGTGTCACGGCGAATGTACACAGCCTCTCTCCCGTTTTGCTGGTTTTACGCTGGCCGCCCAAAAGCTTCACTTGCAGAGGGCGCATAGATCGCGCGCCAACTGCAATGCACGGTGCCTATGCGTCGGGCCTGAATGAGCTCTCGGAAGAGGCATAAGTACGCACCCTGCTTTATACCATGGGCCGACAAGCAAGGGACATCTTCGCCACCTTCGATCTTTCTGCGGAAGATTAGAAGAAATTTGAGCTGGTCAAGAAGTTCGACGATTACTTAATCAAGGAGAGCAACGTCGTCTACGAGAGCGCTCGCTTTGACAAGCGGCACCAGATGCCTGGCGAGTCAAATAACCTCTTTATGACTGCTCTACACGTCTTGGCGGACAAATGCGATTTAGAATTCAAGCAGCGCCTCATCAGGGACCGGTTCGTCGTGGGCCTGCGTGCTGAAAAAATTTGAGTTGCTCCAAATGAATCCCAAGCTGTCTCTCGCAACAGATCTGGTGAGGACCCGCCTAAAAGAGACCATTCAGCACCAGCAAGAAGAACTTTGAAACTCTAATGAAGTTCATGAACACACACCGTGCAAGCCATGTGAGGACGTCAATGTTGACGCAGTGGGCTGGCGCAGGAAACCGCAACGCAGCAAGGAAACCCGGCCGACATCAGAACGTTCCGACGGACCGTGCAAAGGGACACTTCGGCAACGTGTGCCTCAAAGGGACTTCTCAGGGCTACCAGCGAAAGGTACGAGTGTGGTCTGTACAAAATGATACTGGGGAGGTTTTTTTTTTTCTGGGAGGGTGGCGGTCGAGGCGTATGGCGCCAAGGCGCGCTACGTTCAGGTATTGCTAAGCTCCGTGCCTGTTTTCGCAAAGGTCGACTCAGGTGCAGAAGTGACCGTAATTCTCGCATCGTTTCCTGGACTTCCCACGAGTTTGGAAAAAGCCGACGAGGTCTTGACAGGAGCTAGCGGTGACCGCCTAAATGTTGTGGGCAAGTTTCAGGTGGATATATTTTTTTTTTGGGGGGGGGGGGGGTGGGGGGGACAAACTTCTCACCAAACGTGTTATGTGGTCAGTCCTTTGCGCCATGTACTGCTGGGTTTTCCGGCTCTCGAAGAGTTGGGAGTCAAGTTCGTTGACTCTGTGGCCCACAAGGAACTCAACTACGAAGTTTTGTGCCCTCAGGTTTTCAACAACTTAGGCACTATAACCGGGGAGTATACAATAAGGCTTAAACCAGACGCTGTTCCTCTTGCAATAAGCGCACCACGCAGGATTCCTATACCGTTTCAGGAGCCTGTAAAACGAGAACTCGATAAGATGGAACAAATGGGCGTCATTCGTAAAGTCGAAGAGCCAACAGAGTGGTGTGCCGGCATTGTGCATGTACAAAAGCACTCGGGAGACGTAAGGATCTGTGTGGACCTTACGGAATTAAACAAGTTTGTCTTAAGAGAACGATACACATTGCCCACTGTCGACCAAGCACTGGGCTCACTTGCCGGCGCAAAATGGTTTTCCAAATTGGACGCAAATTCCGGCTTCCATCAGGTGCGACTCGGCAAGGCCTCAGAAGAGCTGACTACGTTCATTACGCCGTTTGGGCGGTACTTTTTCACTAGCTGCCGTTCGGGATTACATCAACTCCAGAGTATTTTCAAAGAAGAATGTCTGAAATCCTGACAGGCCTTCGTGGCGTCGTTAACCTGATGGACGATATTCTCATATTTGGCGACAGCAAAGCGCAACATGACTCTAGGCTATCGAACGTCTTAGCTAAGCTGGCCCAGTCTAACGTTACCCTAAACAAAGCAAAGTGTGTGTTCGGTGTTCGAAGCATCAGCTTTCTGGGCCACTTACTCAGCGAGGAAGGCGTACAGCCGGATCCAGCTAAACTCACAGCCATTAAAGAGCTGAAGGCACCCTCTGTTATATTGAAATTACGCAGTGTTCTGGTCATGGCCAACCACCTAGGCCAATTTTTGCCGAACTTGGCTCAGAACACGGCTTTAGAAAGATTGAAATCTCTTATCTGCTCAGCAAAGTGCATGGCTATGTACGATCCACGCCTTATCACTATTCTTTCGGCGGACGCCTCGTCTTATGGACGCCTCGTCCTTTTCCAGAAACAACGCAATGGCGAGTGCCGGCCGATAGCGTTTGCTTCAAGGTCACTGACCAAAACCGAGCAGCGCAAGTGGAAAAGGAGGCACTAGCTTTAACAAGGGCTGCCAATAGATTCGATGAATACATAAGAGGTATTGAGGTGATGCTTGGAACAGACCACAAACCTCTTGTTTCGTTGCTTGGTAAAATGCCTATTGATATGTGACCGCCAAGGGTTCAGCGCTCCAGAATGCGGCTGATGCGGTATCACTTTGACACTGTGTACGTTCCCGGTATAAGCTTGATAACGGCGGACGCTCCTTCACGAGCGCCGACGAAAGCAGATAAACTCGCCGGTGAACTGAACGTCTCGGAAGTGTCGTCTTTCGTCAAAACATGTGTTCAAGGGCTTCGAATGGGCGACAATTTTGTTAACAGAATACGCGATGCGCAGAAGACAGACGCCGTTTGTCAAGCCTTGCTCAAGTAGTGTCAAGGCTGGCCGGAAAAACCAAAGCTTTCTTGCTACTTAGTTCTGTACTGGTAGGAACGAGCACGAATTGCCGAATGCAATGACATGCTGCTAAAGGGGACCAGATTGGTGGCACCTCATTATCATCATCATCATCAGCCTGTATTTTATGTCCACTGCAGGACGAAGGCCTCTCCCTGCGATCTCCAATTACCCCTGTGTTGCGCTAGCGTATTCCAACTTGCGCCTGCAAATTTCCTAACTTCATCATCCCATCTGGTTTTCTGCCGACCTCGACTGCGCTTCCCTTCTCTTGGTATCTATTCTGTAACCCTAATGGTCCACCGGTTATGCATCCTACGCATTATATGGCCTGCCCAGCTCCATTTCTTCCGCTTAATGTCAACTACAATATCGGCTATCCCCGTTTGTTCTCTGATCCACACCACTCTCTCCCTGTCTCTTAACGTTAGTCCTAAGATTTTTCGTTCCATCGCTCTTTGTGCGGTCCTTAACTTGTTCTCGAGTTTCTTTGTTAACATCCAAGTTTCTGCCCCATATGTTAGCACCGGTAGAATGCAATGATTGTACACTTTTCTTTTCAACGACAGTGGTAAGCTCCCTGTCAGGATTTGGCAATGCCTGCCGTATGCACTCCAACCCAATTTTATTCTTCTGTAAATTTCTTTCTCGTGATCAGGGTCTCCTGTGAGTAATTGACCTAGATAAACGTACTCCTTTATAGACTCTAGAGGCTCACTGGCGATCCTGAATTCTTGTTCCCTTGCCAGGCTATTGAACATTATCTTTGCCTTCTGCATATTCATCTTCAATCCAATTCTTACACTTTCTCGATTAAGGTCCTCAATCATTTGCTGCAATTTGTCTCCATTGTTGCTGAATAGGACAATGTCATCTGCAAACCGAAGGTTGGAATGCCTAAGAAATACTAAAAAAACCTGATGGACATCAAAGCCTCTCAAGGACTAGAGCTTTGGCAAAATAATTGGTCTGGTGACCAGGTCTCAGCGAACAACTTGCGCGGCAAGTGAAAGAATGTGCTACTTGTGCGCGCTTTGTCACTCGGAGCCATTGATTTCAACCCCAACGCCAAGTTTCACATAGGAACAAGTTGGGGTTGACTTGCGCTTTATTAAGAACTGTCATTATCTTGTCGTGGTCGACTACTTGTCACGGTATCCGGTAGTGGCCCTCCTTCCCTCAACAAAAAACTGGTGCGGGGATAGAAAAACTAGAAAGCATTTTTGCCCGCCATGGCATTCCGGAGACCGCATATACAGTGACAGACAATGGACCACAATTTTATTGCACAGAGTTTGATAGGTTTGCACATGATTATGGCTTTGGACACGTCACTGCTAGCCCTAGGTACCCTCAGGCTAATGGGGAAGTAGAACGTATGGTGCAAACAATTAAGCGCCTGATCTTTAAATCTAAGGACCCGTACTTGGCTCTGCTTGCCTACAGGGCGACCCTGCAGGCATTCTTGGCTCTATTCCGGCTGAAATACTCATGGGCCGGTGTTTTAGGACGAGTGTTATATGGCGCCGCAGCTGCGTGGTCCAGTGCAGCCACCGCTGTTAAATCTTGGGGACCAAAGACAGTGCCAACAAGAAGCTACAATCATGCGACTACAACAGGCGCCACAGAACCCGGGAATCGAATAAACTAAGAGCAGGTGTTTCCGCTTGGGTAACGCACATGAAGACCAGAGCAACGGTGCTAGCCGCGGTCCTACATAATACGCACCCAGGCAGGGAGTACGATGCGGCGTAACCAACGAATGCTGAACCACTTGCCAGAACAGAGGAAGACAGAAAGCAGCTACGAGTTTCCAAATGAAAGTGATTCAGCCGAATTGGTTCCTACGAACAGGGAGTCACCCGCTTAACCTTAACAGCTTCGTTGCCTTTAGCTTCTGGGAACTATGATTTCAACTTTAGTACCTTCTGCTTCAGTGACCGTGACCAAGTCTGGTAGAGTGGTTAAGCGACCAGTTCGCTACGGGATTGATGAATAAGGTTTTGTTCGAGGTCTATTACAACTAAGGGTTCTTGCTTTTTGTTCATGTGTGGGTGTGCTAAATGCCACGCACGAAAACCACTTTTATTTTGCAAAAGGGGGGATGTGCTGGAATGTATTTCCGTGTGGCTGAAAGCACGCTCCCGCATGATGCACCAATTCATTGTGCCTGACACATGTGTGGAACCGCGTGTCTCTTACGTGACGCTGGTTCTACTTAAACTGCTGTGGAAATAAAGACGGGGCTTCTTTCGCTTGCCTGCGGGATGGACTACAGTAGGGAGTTTTAGTATAGCGGGAAACAGCAAACGCAAGGATTTAGCGTTAGCGTTGCGTGCTGTAAACTGTGCATGCGCAGAACGTAAACGTAGCCAGAACTCTTACGTACGTACGCTATTTCCGGAATATAGCGTTCAACGCTAACGCACGCAAGGGATTCCGTACGTAGGGCAAGATGGCGGCGCCTGTTGAAGCGAGAGCCATCCACTTCGGTTCTATCGAGTCGTCGGCCTGCGCTGTTCGGCTCATTCGTTCCCCACTAATGCTCGTGTTTGCTTTAGATTTGTGTGATGATGCTTCGACAGCGGTTTACAGGTGACAAATGGGTGTTGTTTTTGATGTACGTTCTCGATTAGCGGCGGAGTAGGCTTAACCAGAGGGTTTGCTCATGTTTGCTGTATCCGCTTCGAGATGGCGCCCAAGTGTATTTGCGTTAGCGTTTTGCTCCGTTCCGCTATTCTAAAACACTACCTTATACCGCGCAGTGCAGCCTTTCTTTGCATTAGCATTGCGTCGCAAGCTAACGCTAACGTAAGCGTTTTCCGCTATACTAAAGCTCTCTAATGTCTCCGGTCTTTCACCTATCACGGCCTGACAGCGGCGGGCGCCGCTACGACACGCTTGATCGCTAGAAAAGCGCGAGGACGCAGGAGTAAGGGATAAGGCACAACGAAGCATTCTGTTGTGCCTAGCTCTTCCTTTCCGTCTCTTTACATCTCGTTCTCGCGTTGTATTTCCGCATTAACATATGAACGATGCGTGTTCAGTTTCAGCATGCATTATGGTGGTCAGGACTCTTAAGCTTACATCTGTTATCCTAGATTTTAATAGGCCTGGTCTTTCGCTCTTTTTTTTGTCTCCTAGGCCATCGCAGGAAATATGAACCAATTGAGCAAGCACTGATTACGTAAATCTCTTAATACCTATCGTAATGCTGTCCAAACTAGGCAGGCAAAGCACCTATCGAACAAGGTTAAAGATAGCACTCAAAATGAAAAACGCCCTTTCATGGATTTAAAAAGTTGGTAGTCCTTACACAAGGCATGCTGGTTATGGTGTGGGTGACTTCACCCTCTCGACCGCATTTGAAACGGATATCAGGGCAGTGCGATATGGGTGGCAACGCTGCTGAAAACAACGGTATTGGAGAGTACGTGCGCAATGCTTTCCAACAATTGTGTAATGTTTGATTTGGCGCTGTTATATAAATATTCAGGAAATAGTTTCACTAAGGCACTATTCTTGTTCTTTCGGGCGAGCTCTCGCAAGTGGTCAGAGCATTTGGGCTGATGAGCAGGAAATTCATAGTAAAAAAAAAAAAAAAATATGCGGATTCCACGCACTATGGGAAGGAATCTATCTAAGTGAAGCTTTGTATGCCGACGAATGTATAATTTCTTCAGCATTTAGTCTAATACGAAAGTGGTGAGTTGATGGTAAACGTTACTTTGCGTGCACCACTGCTGTTTGTCTACGTAGTTCACAGAACACACAAGGAGACGTGTTTTCTTGAGTCGTTGTTGTGCGTCATTGTTTATAGCCTCTGAGGTGGTTGAGTACTATCAATGCCTGGACATGGCACTACACGGCACATCGCATCGTGTCAGAAGTGCTAAACTTGAATAGAATTATGGGGCTGTACGTAAATAAATTAATGATTATAATTGTATGTATACAATGTATACATGCATTCGCGGTGTGCACCACGTTTAGTTGCGCAACGAAGACGCTCCTGTTCCGCGCGACGCTTCTTTCGAGTCTGGGTGTCCTCTACGTTGAGTGCATGCTTTGGAGCCAATTTAATGGCGCGTGTTTACGTGCTCCTTCTGCATACGCGGCCAGCACGCTGTTGAGACGCTAGAGCCATATACAGTAACTCTGTGAGACGCCAGCTCCAAGCGGTCTCTGGAGGCTATGGCCCGTTGTAATGTTTACCCTATCGCAGCCTAGCACGCTACCTCCACAGCCCAGCACCTGCATTTTTGTCGCATAGGAAAGCGAGCACAGCACGCGCCATGTGCACAAACGCCAAAGAAACTCCATACGCACAAAAAAACCCAGCGGCACGCGCGGTTAGACCATCACAGCCTTCCTTTCTTTTCATCTCTTAACTACCGTCTGCTTGCGTAGGTAGCAAACGGGACATACTTGATCTGCCGGACGTGCGTCAAATCGGACGTGCCTTTCCTTTCGGTTTATTGCGATAGCAATTATATGGACACTCCAAAGCGGAGTTTTGCCGTCGTCGTTGCCGTCATCGTCGCCGCCGCCGTGAGGTTCCGTATGACGTCAACGGCGATGAAATCGTCGCCGCGCTTCGGCAACACCCTCTAGAAAAATATGAGAGGGTGTTGGCTTCGGACGCTGTATGTGCGAGTGAAAGGGCGCGAGAGACGCGCGCTTTCACAGGGAGCGAACGCACGTGGAAGAGCAAACGCGCGTTCTGCGCCGTGCTCCCTGAAGGGCTGCAGAATTAAGCGTCTCTTTCCTCCTTTCCATATATATATAGCAAACGCGACTTCTTCCGTCGCGCGAAAGGCTGTGGGGGACGGGGGGGAGAGAGGGAGGGGAGGCGACGTTTAGCTGCGGCACCATATGCATATTTATATAAAAACGCCGCGTGCGTTCAGTGCGAACGCGGGCAAAACGCCGACGGCGTCGACAACAGTTCTGCGCGTTGCTGGTGCTGCTGCATGTCCAAGTTTATACAGCTGATAAAACTATTATCCTTACTCCGTATAGCTCTCTACTAATTTGCTTCGCCTTTCGGGTGAAACTGCGATATTTTCTCTCTTTCTTTCTCTCAGGGCCAACACTACATGACATGTGCAGGTCGTAAAAGGTATATTTGTGTTTCATGTGCACGGGTTACATAAGAACGAGGAGCGCCGTGATGTATTCTATGTTATATCGAATATACCCAGTCATACAGGGATCACTTATACGAACATTCCACTCATTGTTCTAATAATCGCGTTCTAGGAGCGGGGAGCGACTGCCCGTTCCTTATAGGTACCCTGAATATGTTACTCCAGACGCGACGAGAACGCCTCCAGGGGCGTTGTGGTGGTTCGAGTGGTGGTGGGTTGTAGCAACAGACGGGTTTGGCCTGGCGATCAAGGCCGGCAATTGCTCCACCCGAGCGTCTCTTACAATATCACTGCAGAGTGAGGCCAACATCAGCTGTCTTCTTCCTCTTTCCCATGTAGTTTGTGCTGTTTACTTTTATGTATTTATAAATGCGCGCTGTCTTCAGGTACCGCAAAAGCGAGAGTTTCTTGTATTTATTCGTAGCAGTATCCTTATCCAACTTTCCTGGCACGGATAGCTTTACAGATGCTTGCAAAGTGAGCAGGGCATTTTTGATTGCCCGCTATAGGTTCAGAACAGTAGCGTAAGGACCAGAAAGACTGGTATGGGGGTGAACCGGAAGAGGGCGCGTTTACTGAGCTGACACAAATGATATCTAGATAGATATAGAGACGGATATATATATATATATATATATATATATATATAGAGAGAGAGAGAGAGAGATAGACATAGAGATATATACATAGAGATAGATAGATGGAGATAGGGAGAGATAGATATAGATTTATTTATTTCAACATACTGCAGCCCCGAAGTGCTATTGCAGGAGTGGGGAAATACAACACACAGAAAAGTATAACAAAGAGCACTGAACGTCAATGATTAGTAATATACAATGAAAATTCATTGAGTGGTAAAGATCTTGCGTAACCAGGCAGAGTATTCCACATTTCTATAGAAGGGACAAAAAAATAAGAGTTGCAGTGGCTTAGCTCGGCTATGCCAGGATATACGTAGCGTTAGCAAAGGTTCAGCTGATTATTCTTAGCTTTCCTGGTTGTCTCCTACGCTCAACCGCTAATTGCCAGGCAACTACTTCGGGATCCGATGAGTCAAGCTTCTCCGATCTTCTGCGCTGTTGAGCAGCATTTGCGCTCTCCTTCTCCATGGCTATACCACACTGGCAAACGCCAGTCAGAAGCGCAGCGGCTCCAGCGCAGTGTCAGACGGCGACTGCACAGCGAGCGCGAGCCGGCGCCAGTGCGTCTACCACGGCTACGACGTCACTCCTCTGGAATGCGCAGACCGGCGGCGGAGTGCGCGAGAGGTGCCGGCTCCGGTGGCTCCGGTGCGCAAGCCGTGTGACATCACTGATCCTTGCGCATGCGCAGCACGGCTCTTGATGTGCCGCGCGAAACGGGCTTGGCTAGGCCAGTGTAGCTAACGCTACAAAACTATTTAAACGCGTCGGTACGATGGTGAAAAGTGGCCATATTCAACTCATAGTGATGTCTGGTGGTTGTAGGCCTAGCAGATGCGATGTATTTACTAAGTAGGTGAAATCGTGGGGAGTTAATTAGAGTATAAAGAAACTTCAAAGATTCGACGTGACGACGGGAAGAGAGACTGGTAAGTTGAAGACTAAGAAGATGGGAACTGGGTGAAAAATACCTGTCAAAGCGACGATAAATGAAGCGTACAGCTTTCTTTTGGACAGATTCAATTTGCGTGATGTGAGATATTTTGTGGGGGTTCCATACGAGAGCCATACTCCAGTATTGGACGAACCAGCGTTTTGTAAATGACGAGTCGTGTGCTAAGTGGGGCTGAACGTAACGTGCGTTGCAAGTAGCCCAACCTTCCAAGCGCACGGTTGCACATGAATTCGATGCGACCAACATAAATCCTGAGTGAATAGAAGACCTAGATATTTATATTGTGAAACATCTCATAGAAGGCAGCCATTAAAGGAATAGGTAAATCGAGAAGGGAAAGAACGTTTGGTAAATTACATAGATACAGTTTTCTGAAACTTGATTTGCATCTGCCAAGTCCCACACCATGACTGAAATGATGCAAATGAATCATTAAGGATAATTTGATCACGAGGAGTTTTGACCATATGGTACAAAACACAATCATCTGCGTACATGCGTATTTTAACACGAATATTACTTGGCATGTCATTTATGAAAATAAAAAAACAGAAGCGGACCTAATATTCAACCTTGAGGTACGCCAAACATTACACTGCAAGTGGAAGATTCAGAAGACCTAAAGAGTACGTACAGAGACCGATTGGATAAAAAAAGAAGAAATCCAGTTAACTAATGCTTGGTTGTTAATAATAACAGTGACCTTTTTCAACAGTTTGGAGTGTGACAGTGTCGAACGCTTTTGAAAAATCTATAAATATTGCGTCAATTTGATCACCTGCTTCGAGGGCCTGGATGATGTCATGAGTGAATTCAGAGCTGGGTTGTAGTGCTAAATCCGCGCCGAAAACCGTGTTGAGCATCCGATAAAACATTATTGGACTCCAGAAATTCAATGATATGTTTGTAAATTATGTGTTCTAGTATTTTACAAGAATGAGATGTGATAGAGATGGGTCTGTAGTTCAGTAAGGACTGCTTATTCCTGGATTTGAATAGTGGAAGAATTTTAGCCGATTTTCAGGCAAAAGGGACAACGGACGTCGAGAGAGATATCTGAAAATTAAGTCAAATATCGACTAGTCCATAAAGAGTATCTAATGAGGAATGCATTGTCTATATTGTCGGGACTACCTTTCTTTTTCGGATCAAGTTTTAGAATCAAATTCAGCACACCTTGGTTCGAAGCAACAATGTCGTTAATATAACTATGCGTCTGCTCTATAAAAGGAGGAACAACGGAGTTATCAATCGTAAAAGCAGATTTAAAGTAACTATTAAATGAGTTTGAAATCATAGCAGTATCACTTGTAACTGTTATGTTTATTTCAAAAGTATCAGTGGTGGATTCCTTTGGCAGAACAGAGCTCCAAAATTTACGTGGATTATTTCTAAGTAAACCTGGAAGGTGTTACCTGGAAGTAAAAATCCCGAGCAACATTAGCTTTCCTTCGAAGTTCCTCCTTAAGAGGAACTTCGAAGAGATAGATAGATAGATAGATAGATAGATAGATAGATAGATAGATAGATAGATAGATAGATAGATAGATAGATAGATAGATAGATAGATAGATAGATAGATAGATAGATAGATAGATAGATAGATAGATAGATAGATAGATAGATAGATAGATAGATAGATAGATAGATAGATAGATAGATAGATAGATAGATAGATAGATAGATAGATAGATAGATAGATAGATAGATAGATAGATAGATAGATAGATAGATAGATAGATAGATAGATAGATAGATCTGGCGACTGCCCTGCTCACACGTTCAATGGCTTGTATAACGCTGACAAAGGTTATACACCTGGCGGCTCCATTAGCACCGAATAAGTGCCCGCATTGCAGGGCAGCTGTAAAGAAATGAGAACGAACGCAACGCGAGAGTGAAAGGAAAGCGCGTAATTTAGTGGCCCACGCTGAGCGAAGGGGATAAGAACTGTCGGAAAAATAAAGACAGGACGACTCCATGAATAACGACGCGAGGTGTACGATGCCTGGCGCACAGCTGCGCTCATATGCTGCTCCGAGGTGGTGGCTCGGTCGGCAGAGTTTTATTCTGCTGGCCCTGGCCGACGATACGTATCGTTCTGCGCTGTCTCGCTGTTCTGTTTTTTTATCTCTCTCTCTCTCGTTGCTATGTTCCTTTTCATTCTCACGGCGCCGGCGCTCATGAATAATTCTCTGGGCGTCGAAAATCAGCTCGCCCACGGGGGCGTGCGAGAAACAAGCATAACGCGTAGCTTCAGAACAGTGGCGAAAGAGGGAAGACATCGGCTATAATAGGGAGGCAGGAAATGCGGCGTCAAAGGAAGAAAGGGTAATATAAAAGAATAGCGGGCCAGTGTATGGACCCTGTAGAGGTATCGTTTATTTTATTGACGTTTTTTTTTTCTGCTGCAAACTCCAAGTTTTTCTTTTTGGCTCATTCGATTTCTTTGTTCTCTGGCATTTCACCTTTTTTGTTGATTCCTACATTTCCTAAGGTAAGTGCAAAGGAACTCTCGAATCGAAAAAAAAAAAAAAAAACGCCTCGGGTCATTCGGCCTCTGCGAATTTCGCAGCGGCGATGACGCACTTCATTCTGCGAAGTGCGGGCACCATTGCGGAAGCTATGCATAGGAATTAAGCTGATTCGGGGGTTATTCAAACAGCCGTGAGCCTGCAAGAGCGGATGGTGGTTTGCGTGAATCTTGGCTCGACCAATCGTAGTTTGTTGCTCTTTGCAAGTGCATGTGCCGTGGCCACCCACAAACCCTCACATGCCCTCAGCGAACATCTCTGCGAATGCGGCCTCTGGTTGTATGTTTCGAGCTGTAGCTTCCACGTAAGCGGCCCGGGTTTGCAAGTAGGGCGTCTTCACGCTCTGGGCACCATCTAAACTAGTGCCGAAGTTGGCCACATATCGCGGCGCAGCAGTGAATGGTTCGTTGGGGTGCCCGGCAGATTCACACGAAATACGGACGAGCGGAATACTGCCACGGGTTTTTCGACTGGGAAGAACGAAAGTGAGGAATTGACTGCTGAGCGAACGAGCCCATTCTGCCCCGTAATACAAGACCTCTTCGTTTTTTTAATGCGAAACTATTAAATGTCCTATCAGGCAGAAAATCCGGCGTGATCAAGTACTAAAAATGTACGACGGCGCAAAGAGTAAAGACATGTCAAGAAATGCTCGTATTGACGTCTATATTTCTCAGGGAGGTTTCTGCAAAGAAAGTCAATGACTTTTCAAAGAAAATTGGGAACATTTGCGGCTGGGTAGGAATCGAACCCGCACCTCCGGGGGCGAGAGGGGCGCGCTTCATTGACGCCAGGTCGGCTCCACGGTTCTGGCTGACTAAAGGTGTACCTAGTGCGTGCGTCATTGCACACGTCACGTCGCAGCCATCGACGTTAGAGTACGGTGACTTAAGGTAGAGTGAGTTAAGGTGGAGAAAAGTGGATAAAGGTTGATTAAAGTGGATAAAGGTTGATTAAAGTGGATTAAGGAGGAATAAAGTGGATTAAGATAGTTTTTAAGGACACGTGTCGACTTATGACCTCACGTGTCATGGTCAGGTGATAACTGGAATTGATATTGATTCCGAGATGCTCACGTATGACGTCACGTCTGGTGTCACGTCATGACGTCACATCACGCCACCTCGCACCATGCGCTACCAGTGGTCCACGTGCCGCATAATACGATGCAACGTGTCCACACATTTACTGTGCACATGATGGGAAAGGGTAATAGTGGAGAGGAGGATGCGCCGCTACGGTATATAAACGCCGCGGCACGCGGATTCCTCAGTCTGCCAGATGTCTGTCTGTGGTGATACCCGTCCCATCTCGTGATGGAAAGTGCTTCTACGTCGACTGTGCCGGATCTACCACCAGTTTCTGTGCCGTCTACGCTCGGTTGACCACGCAAATACGGCAACAAGGCCGAAGCGCAGGAGGCGGAGAATGCAGCGTGGAAAGCCAAACGCCAGGAACTTACTGCTCTTCCAAAGGACTCGATGTCTGAAAATAACTAAACTTTGCATACATCAGTAGCGTGTGTGTCATGGTGCTTTAATGAAGCAATCACAATATGAACTCGTTGCTGCTTGGCGATGAGTTATGAATAGTTGCGGCCTGATGATTACTGCGTGCAGGGAAAGGAAAGCAAAAAAATGAAACGCAAGCACGTTGCAGTACTTAAGTATTTAATGTGATAACTTAGAGAAGTCATATTGGTTTCGCATTGAAATCACGTAAGGATACTTAAATGACTGTCAATTTTAATTTCTGCTTTGCACGCAACAAACACTGTGCTGCCGGTAGTATGCAAACCAAACAAAGCTTTCAGAAGACTCGGTTTTATAACACAAATATATGCACGCACATCATGTAACGATTGAAATGGGATGGGACGAGGGAATATAGGGGCAAGATTTCTCTTCTGCATTGCCTGTCTTCTTGCTCCGGTAAGCGGCGGCCGCCTCACAATTTTATTACTTGCCATACATGCGGGCTAACATCGATTCCATCGTTCACAATTGGCAGAGTGTTCGCGTTCCAGAGTTACATACTATTATTCGTGTTTTTGTTTTCTTTACGCCGAGAAATAAAAGAAAAGCAATCTGCATTCTGTTTTACGTGGCATAATATTTATTTCCTTTCATATATTTCTTTCTTTCGAGCTTTCTTTGAGAAGGAGCACCAGGGGTTACAGCTCGCTTTTCACGGCAAGAGATGGCGGGCAATAATCTAGTTTAGAAAGTGCAAAACATTTTTTTTTCAATGTGTTCCTTTTCGTTCAGCCTTCTCTTCCTTATTTTTATTCATAGTTTGAATGATCTATGTATGTATGCTGTCTGTCTGTTGGAGGTTTATTTTCAGAAACAACGTTTACGCCTCAAAAAGGCTGAAGAGGGGGAATGGTGGGGTGTACGCTCGGCAGCTCAAAGTTGCAGCGCCGTCTACAGCGGAGGATTCAGTTATGCTCATTTCTGAGTTTCCAAGAAACGTACAAATATATGGACTGTGCGAACAACGAAGTAGTTGAAACATTGTGTCCTACAATAACACGCGCACATCGTGCTGTTACTATGTACCGCTGGGATATTCCAACCAGAACGAAAAAAAAAAATACTAATAAAGCTGTTTTCTGTTGGCTTTTTTTTTCTATATCCCGCTTTAGTAGTGCTGGTTTAACAGAAAATGAGAAGGTCCAGCTAATGCAAGGAATAAAACTTAAACTTTAACCTGGCTTGGGACTCCTCTTCCTAACCTCCTTGAGACTCCGAATTTGACATTGATTGATGCAACAACAGCTGTTCAAATACAGCGCAAATATAATCTAGCCGTCTGCCGTATTATCCTTTCTTGATCACATCCCCGCTTTTTGTGAGTTAGTCTCAGGGCAACTTAGGCAGCTTCACTCGCACTAACGTTCCCGCTTCTCAACGACGCAACTTTCATGATTTACGCATAACAGATATCTGTTATGCATCGGACCAATATATGCGTACATATTCACATGCATTTAAGCACTTTATTTAGGTCCCTTGTCACTGTAAAATGATAGACAGATCGTTATCGATAACCCATGTACTTATATATTGCGTCAATTACTAAATATTACTGCACATTCCCCACATACACTCCCGCTATTCATCAGCAGTTTAAGTCACCCTCTTTCACTGCACCCACGTATTTTGCTTGTTATTGTCGGCTCCCAATCAACCCTTTATATTTCCTCTTCACCAGAAGCCTAGTGCGTTAGTGGTACGCTTTAGGCCTCTTTGCATTAAACAACGACTGAAGTGCTTGCGACTTGTTCTGGTTCATAAAGCCATTCGGAACGAGTGTACGCCGCGTGCCTATAAGTGCAGCCAATGCGCAGCTGTGCTGTGGCTTCAGCTATTGGAAAATTTATGAAGAACTAGCACAGACGTACTGAGAGGGATTGTGTAAGCCTAAATTTCGTTTTCAACTTATTTAGCCAAGTTACAGAATAGAAAGGAAGTGACAGGTGCCTCCGAAGAAAGTGGTACGTGGGTTTAATGGCTCCTATATAGACACATTACACGCGGTGCCGGACATGTTTTTCTTTTTCTACGTTCTTTCAACCATCAACGCCTTCGCTATAGGAGTGCAATGTTAGAAGAAAAGTGCATCACTTCGGGGCATTTCACCATCTTCGACAGGCACTTGTAAATTTTTATTTCGAGCTGCTTCAATCCCCGCCTACGCTAACAGTTCTTTCGTTTCCATCAGCGCCGGCCTTTTTCACCCCGGATGTTGCTTCCTCCTACGCCGGAGGCAAAACAAATCGCCGCTACTCGTTGACTTCGACGGGAAAATAAATTCTCCGCAAATTCCATCAGAGTGTGACGGAAGAAAACGGGAATGCCAGCCAGTCTGCGCAACAATTCTGGTCCGCCCACGCGATCGGTTTGGGCTGCGTGCGCCAACGACATTCGTAGGGCTGAGCCCCTAGAGACGAGGGCTGCCGAAAGCAAGGGAGGCTGCGTTGCGCACGAAACCTCCGTCGCCGGATGCGCGCCCAGAAGTGCAACGACAGAGGGCAACACGACGAGAGCCCGCATGCCCCCTTCTGTAGCAATGTGCGTCACGCAGAAGCCGTTAACGAGCCGATTACCGGCGCACGCAGCGGATCGCGCCTAATGGTTCAAGGCCTCTCCTTTCGTTCTTGTCTAATCTGTGCCCTCAATCGATAACGAGCCCGCTTTTCCCTGTGGCCGGAGGGGGCGTATCTGAGCGCGCCGCTGTACAGTTGTCGATCGACTGCCGGATAACCTCCTGACGTCATCTCGTTTCGGGCGAAGGGGGGTTGCTCTCTGAGCCCTTTGATGCCCTTATCTTGGAAAAATATGCAAACTAGATAAGGCTGAATGTTGAAGGTGAGGTAAAGTTGAGGACAAGTGCTTTGTTGGGGACAATCACTGGTCTGTATGAACTGCTCTATTGCATACAGCACAGAAGGGCGGGCAAAAATTGGCCACGTTTTCAGTCCACCCCTCCTGTTATCACTTTTGTCTTCTGTCACCAGCAGTAGTCAACTTTGGCAAAGCTAAAGCGCATGTTTTCTACGACTAAGCAAAGTCCAAAGTACATATACGAAGACTAAGCCTCAGTAACAGTTTTCTGTAGAAAAATAAGAAGGGACGTGGTGGCTTGGCTTTTTTATTTTGCATCTACAAAAGCACGATACCATTATTATAACATTTTCAGCTTTAAGAAGACAGTTACTGTTGCTGCATTGCTGAAGTAGTGAGTAGCGGTTTTTCCCTGCGCTGTAACAGCGTCAGCTCCATCTCGTAAATGATAAAAAGAGCTACGCAACAAAAGGATGGCGCAAGAAGCAACGAGCACAAGTACTGTCTAGCGAAATAAGCAAGCGAGGCAGATTTCCTTTTTACAAGCCTGTATGAGGCAACATTGCAGTTCTATCAACGAGAAAGAATACCAGGCGAATGTTCTCCAGCTTGTGTTTGCTGTGGAGGAGATGTTTCTGATATCGGTTAGCGCGGACCATGTGTCATATAGCACGTGCGAGTTGGCACGTGCTACATGACGTTGAGAACAACCGCGAAATAAAAGAATGATGGATTTTGTCATAAGGTGACACGACGGACACCCCCCGGGCATTTCACTGCGGAGGTGCCTGCTTGACGCGCTCATCCGTCGTGGCAGGCGGGTACCCATTTACGCTACAGCTGATTTAAAGCTTGCAGGTAGAAAAAATAAAAACGAAGTAAAAGCGGAAGAACAAGAAAATCAAGCCGCTGGCTGCACAAAGGCAATGTAGCGCGCCTCCATTTCTTTCCTGCTCAC
This sequence comes from Dermacentor silvarum, assembly GCF_013339745.2. Classification (NCBI taxonomy): domain Eukaryota; kingdom Metazoa; phylum Arthropoda; class Arachnida; order Ixodida; family Ixodidae; genus Dermacentor; species Dermacentor silvarum. The sequence continues at coordinate 11,275,741 of NC_051161.1, forward strand.
AAGAGCGATCAAGCGAGCCGACATTGCAAGCGAAGGCTGTCGGTAACACCGAAACGGCAGGGCTCGGAATACTCAATATAAACCCGGCATTGTCCCGTGCTGTGAAAAACAGTGCCGTCAGTGCCGGCCATGTCACAATGTTTTCTCTTTTAAGGGCCGTTCTGCGTTGCTGCAGTTGCTGTTAAGACACGCTCAGAAGGAATCGGTGGGGCTATAGCACTAGCTTGCGCGCATGCGCATAAAGTCGACTGTGGCTGTCGCCGGTGGTACGGATGTCAACGTGTACGTGTTTTTCATTTTGACGCTTCTGAGCTAGGACACAGTGAGCATGTGCTTCCTGTAGGGCTCGGACATGAATGAATGAATGAATGACATGTTTGTAAGGGAATTGAAATACGCCAGCAGAAAGGGTGTATACTGCATAGTGTAAACAACAGGGCGACCGAGGTTAGCACTCCTCCCTGTCTCTCTCACCCTCTTGTTACCGCTTAGCGCTATACACTTGTAACAACAAAGAATACTGTTTAGACCAATTTAAATTGCCACCCTTCTTAGGGGCTTACGGTTTATTGACGCTTGCTGTCAGGCTCAAACAAAAGCAAAGGACACCACCTCAGTGGTGTGAGCTGCTATGGCAAAAAGACAATTCCTATTGTTCTTTGTGAGCAAGGCTCACTTCTACTGCTTCGCACACGGTTCCACTGGCGCACGCACGCACGCACGCTCACATGCCCTCGCACACACTATGCTAAAAACTAAAATGTATGTCTATGCTAAAACTGCCTATTAGGTGGTTTCTGTTTGCACGCAGTAAACAAAAAAAAAACAAAAAAAATTCTGAACGAGAGAGCTACCTCTAGGTACCTTCTTCAGTTGTTGCCATGCCTCGAATAGGCATAATCAATGTTAGATGGTAGCTGTCAATGAGATAAGCATTCCTTCACACTGAATTTGCTCCAGCGCTTGCTGGCCTTTGCCTTTATCGTCTTTATTCGGGTTCTGTTCTCCTAAAATGGGTCGATATTATCCAAAAAGGTTCACCTCTACAAGCAACGCTGACAGAACACTTGATGAATCGATAGGCTGAGTAATTTTGATGACATCGAATTTTTTACCAAAGCTCAACTTCAGCTTTCCCCCACCGTAAAATATATAAATGTTAAAACAAGAACAGCATAATGGTAAATAATTCATGTAGGGCATTACAGCAATAACCTGCGATGCATTCAACTTCGAACGTAACTCCGCGATTTATAATCAATTTCCGTTAAGCGATCCGTCAAAGACGTTTTTGCGAGCGCTCTGCTTGCATTAACGTGTTATTATACGTGACAACCTAATCAGTCTTGTACCAGACGGTAAAGGAAAGTTTTCATGAATAAACATATAAAATGTCAACCACGTGACCCTTTTCTATTCTTGTTTCTAAGCGCCATATTTCTCTGCTCGCCTCGGGAGCGTGCAATTTGCCGGCCGCTTCAACGCTACACTTTTCCCAGGGAGCCGGACGATTGCGAGCCATGATTAGCGTCATACGTGCGCCTGTGCACATACCTAATTACGGGCGCACAATACGCATACATGTATTGAGCGTGCACAGTAGCGGCTTCTGTGCTACTCCTCACTTGAGTAGCAGGCGAACTGTAGCAAGGCAGACATCACACGTGAACATGGCCGCGAGCGAAGTTTCGGGAGTGCATATTCTTGTCAGTTTATCTTCTGCCCAAGAGCTCTCGAACGACGCGCACTAAGCGGTACAGTGCGTGCTATGCTCGCATAAAACGTTCCAGCAAGTACGAGCACACCCGACTCGTAGTCAACATCACTGAAGCTATGCAGCCATGAGTAAGACGGAGCAAGGAGGCTCCACTAACGCAGTTATGTACTCCTAGAAACCTGCGGTGAAGGAAACACGACGGATTTATTTTTGTTTGGTGCTTAGCAAGAATACTCAACCAGGCTTTGAATCTGGCTTCTAGGATGCGTACGTGTGTTTGTCTGCATTCACGTGTGCGCATGGGACCCGTTTGCCGAAACCCAACGTAGACGAGACCCATTGGCGAGATGCACCCAGTTGAGAAATCACTTAAGTTCGGACTCATCAAAATATACGCGGCAAGTTTGAAGCTTTTCCTTGAGGCACGACTAGTATTTGAAAAACTGTTGCAGCGTTATAATAAACATTCAATAATCGAATTGCCTCTACCGCAGTTTGTTTAACTTTCTCTTTTTCGTCTAATTCTATAGAATTGCGACACTTACAGGCAGTTGTTCTGTCTGCCCGTGTACTGCCATTGTTAAGAGCCGTGTAATTCTTAACAAGTCGTTGAAGACAGTATCATATGAGACGCAACGCATAAAAGGAGTGCAAGACAATGTGCACGATGAGGGATGCACGATGGCAGTCTGCGAGTGCACCATGTGCCGCTTGCTGCCCCAGCCGGTCCACATAACAGCGTCAAATAGATCGGCTTAGCTCTGGCATTTGGTAGTTGTCAGGCGCAACTGCGCTCGTGATGGCTTTTTAAACGTTACGAGCTCCGGTTTCGTGGCTCGAATGTGATTGTGAATGAGTGACGTGGTTTTTCAAGTTTTACCCAAAATAATAAATATTGCTACAAACTGCAATAAAATCGCTGGGGCACTTACGGCCCGAGGTGCTCATTCTAAATTACCGTTTTTCTCTTCTTTATTTCCTTCATTTTTTCTTTTAATCCGTTAACCCCCTTCACTTCTTAGGGTAGCAAACCGTGCGTGCATCTGTTTGACCTCCCTGCCTTCCCATCCCTGTTTTCTCTCTCTCCGTCTAGTTCATTCACTTGCTGTGACTGCTGCAACTGCATCGTTTTTCACTGGCGTTTAACCCTCGGACGGGAGAACTACGCAAAGAAATGTCTTACCTGCAGTGTACAAGGCAATCCTTATAAGAACTACATGGTCTCTGCCCAGTAGCCAGCAACACTGGCGTTGCTAGAAACTTTTTGTCGGAGGGGGCACGCACATAACCTGGGGCTGGGACGGGGAGGGGGAGGCTGCACAGGCCGCATACTAACACATAAGCTTCAGAGGGCAGAGAGGGGGGGGGGGGGGGGAGGGTTCAGCATACCCAGTATGCTGACGACTGTGGCGTGTGCCTTCTATGTACTTTTCAACCATAAACAAGTACAAGCTTCTCCAGTTTTGTATCCTCTCTAGATACAGTTCATGTCTCCACCTTTCTGCACCCGCCGTGGTGGCTATGGTGTTGCGCTGCTAAGCAATAGGTCGCGGGGTCGAATCACGGCAGCGGCGGCCACATTTCGATGGGGGCGATATGCAAAAACGCCCACGTCCCGTGCATTGGGGGCATGTTCCAGATCCCCAGGTGGTCAAAATTAATCAGGAGTCCCCCAATACGGCATGCCTCATAATCAGGTCGTGGTTTTCGCACATAAAACCCCAGAATTGTTTTACTTTTCCGTGTCATTTTCCTGGTGTCCACAGGCTTTCCGCAGGCTCTCTGCTACGTTGAGCGGGAAGTTATGCTAATACGAACCCGCAGAATACGTACTCATTGTTGTTCCCGTAGAATGCATCAAAGTTGTTTTTAAAATGTTCCCCGGCTAATTTCAGGATCACGGCTCTAAAATAAGCGCTTCAATTATCTGTGCTCGTATAAAGGCTTACATAATTAGAGGCAGCCAGCAGGGACGGAATGCGGTTTCTTGTTAGATGGTGAAGTCGATTGCCTGCATGGTGCGGCTGCCCAGACACAGAACCCGAACATGGGCTGCGAATGCCCAGCGAAATTTGTATCTGCAAGTATAGCTGTGTACGTGCTTGGCTACACTCGCGAAACGAAGCCCAATGTAAAGATCTCACGGCCCCGAATTTATTTAAAATTAAATGAAATTAAATTGTGGCGTTTTACGTGCCAAAATTGACATCTGATTATGGGGCACGCCGTATTTATGCGTGAGATTGTATGCTAGCCTATGCCTGTACATGTGCATGCCAGCGTTTGCGCTTACGACCGTCGCTATTTTTGCCTGCTGTCTGCTTAACTTACGCACATGTATGTCTAACAAGTATGTTTGTATCTTAGAATGAGTACATGTGTGCATTTCCGGTAATGTACATTTGCCGACGGATTGCCGGGTAGCTCAAGCTATCTGCATTACTCTAGTTTATTTTTATTGTTTTTCTTAACACGTCAAAATAACCCTGCTCATGTTTAGGGGTTCACGAACGCTGGTGTATTGTTTTCTTTGCGCCACTCAGTTCGCTCACGTATTCTTAAAAATTATGGGGTTTTACGTGCCAGAACCACCACCTGATTGTAAGGCATGACGCAGGGCTGGACTCTGCATTAATTTTGATCCTCCGGGGTTCTTAACGTGCACCTAAATCTAAATACAAGGGTGTTCTCTGGATTTCGCCCCCATCGAAATGCGGCCGCCGTGGCCGGGATTTGATCCCGCGACCTCGTTTTCAGCATCCCAACACCATAACCACTGAGCAACCACGGCGGGTCGCTCTCGTATCCTTGTGGCGGATGTTGTCGCTTATGTTTGCCACAGATCCCGCCTCTAGTCTTTTTCTTACCTGCGCATTCAAAAGGTCATTTAAAGCAGGAGGAATGACGACTTTATTGATTTCACTTGTAGAAAGAGGGCCACAAATAATCGTACGATAACAAAGCAATACGTTGTAGCTAAATGTTCGCTGTGTGTTCTGGAAACAATTACTCAAGAACGACTAATAGTGAGTCCTTTTCTCAGGGCGTGAATGGAGTTTCATAATTAATCAAACATGTAATTTGTTAAACCCCAGACAGAACCGGTGTTGGGTCACATTTTTCTTACTTTCGTGAGAGCGTAAATTTATGCGATACTCAAGCGTACTGTGCGATAATTAGAATAGACCCTTGCAATAAAATGCAGAGTAATTAGTATAATAATGTGCCTGAGTCGCTTAATTTCACCGCATGAGGCCTTGTTTTATGTAGCCTTCACCAATCAGTTAAAAAAACCGTGTAAATAAGACACAGATGGTCACATATGTTTTGAGCGACTGCATATTGTAATATATTGTTCTCTTTGCTCCCGTCCGTACAATACGGACGGGAGCAAAGAGCTAAGAAATATATGAAAAGAATTTGGCGGATGAAGGACAATGTTTTGTTAGTGAGTTGTGTGTTATACTTGTCATCAGCGCGGTACTCAATGTATCCCGTTGGGCATGTCTTAACACGTGTGCATACATTGCCTTTCAAGGTTTTTAAGAAAGTTATCTCTAATGACGTAAAAGAAAAAAAAAACGCAATGAGAAAGACAGAAATATTTTGTTACGAAGAGGGTCATTGATAGTACAACGCTTTCAAGAGAAAAGCCGTGCTTTATCTTGCCAACATTCGTTTCCTGACTTCGAAGTCGTGTGCTTAGCTCAAGACAATAGCGTCATATAAAGTTCGCCTTCCATTGTGCTAAGATACTAAAAGGCACGGTCGTCCGCTTCGCCGGCCAATCCCAAAGACAGAAATTTCCTGCAAACCTCACGCACATGCGCACAAATTCGTTATTTCACTGCCGCGGGCACGTACGCATATTTTTCTTTGTCTCCCAACAAACCACTTCGTTCATTAGCACAGCACAGGAGGACACAAAGACAAAGCCACAACGAAAGACAGGTCATGTGATCAATTTTAAAATATTCCATTGGCTGGAGCTGTGCTACATGGGCGTGAAGCTTCCTTGTTGTTTGATGATCAGTTAAACTACCTTGTTTTTAATTCCCCCACAGCTTCCACTAAAGCACCGTGTTAGTGACGATAAAGGGCAAAGTAAAAAAAAAAAAAAAGCAAGAAATGTTGGTTAGTTCAAGGGGCTCAATTCACGAAGCTTTTCGTTCGCGAGAACTTTTTCTAATTGGCGGTCCCTTTCGCAAGTAATATATTCGCCATCATGATTGAACAACTTCTGTTTTCGCGGACGGGTCGTTCAAGTAGCTCCCTGAAGCCGGCAATGGTACTGAATTTCTTTCTGTTGACTTTTCCCTTGTATAACCCCGCTGGCGCTTTCTGTCCACATACAGCTCTCTGAATTAGCCATCACTTCTTCATTGCCGGAATGTTGTTTTAAGCATACAGTCAGATGAATAAAACGCCAACAGCTGAGTGCGACATTTGAGCAAGGGCACCGATAAGCCACGGGAAAATTTTGTATATTTTCCTTTTCTTTAAAGAACATTCAATGGAATTCATCAGCAGTACCAACACAGCCCGCTGAAATAAAACTCAGCTTCATATCTTCATTAAAAGATGTAAACAGAGTTTCTAGCACTCGGCTAAGCATAACAAAAATTCGTTCAAGTGTTCCTTCACGCGTAAACGCGCGAACGAGCAATGATTTTTGAAGAGCGAAGTAAGGCGGAACGAGACGATGTGCGTCAAACCAAACCGTCCATAAAATCTTCGGCACAGACCATGCTATGCAAGCTGAGAGAGTGCTACCGAGCATAAAAAGAAATGTTGCATTAAAGACTCTTGCGAATCTTTCCTTTTGTTCTAAATATTCAACAAGAAAGCTAAGATATATTTTGCATATTTGTGTGTGCATGAGTTCATGCATGCGTACGTGTAATCTTTTTTTATTTTTAGTGAGTATGCGATGCGCCGACATAAATGGCAGGAAGGGCACTGTACGGGCTGTCCGCGCTGTCCGAAGTTCAAAACAGTGTTTCAACAAATACCATAGAAAGGCTGCGCCATGGGGCCGTTCCTGCGTTTATTTCGGGACACCAGAGCTCTAGACAGCAGTGTCGTGTTGTCCACGTATTCGTGCCGGTACAAGCGAACACGTTCGCCAGCACACACGACGGCAGAGGGGGTCGGAAAGGGTGCGCCACGAAAGACGGGCGAGGGTGAGCCGCTCGCTGTTCTTTGGAAAACCGGGCCCGACGTGCCATGCAAGGCCGGTCATCTATTACGGGATCGGCGACCGCAAATCACGCGGCGGAACACACGACCAACGACAGCCTTCGAAAGCGGCGTATATACAGCAGAAAGCAAAAATATTCGGGGCCACCGCGCAGCTAAGCGCATGCATGACCTACCGCAGCACGAAGCGAAGCAAGGAAGAACGAGACAATTCCCCCCCTCTACCTCTGCCAGATCACAGCGTACGCGGATGGGGAACGCTGCACGCAGCCACAACCCTTGTTGCTGTGTGCGTGCTCGTGTTAGCGCGAGCATTTTTGGGCGCTAATTTCATAGGCTGGACACTGCCACAAGCGCGCGGGATTCCTTGTTTGGTGGTGTGGTTCTGTGTCGCGTTGTCTCATGCCTGCTAGAGTGATATAAAATGGCACTTTGTTATGTCTTTAGGGAAAGTTATATAAATCTGGAGCGTAACGATACGTCAGTATATAAGGTTTTCTAGACTTTTAGTGGACTTAGCGTAAAGAGGCCCCCAATCCAATGAATAATAGTTTTTAGTAATACGATGGGTCCACAATATGATGAATACACATGACTATTCTGAATGTGTCCACGATAAAGAAGACGTGCAATGAGTATTTCAAAAAATTAACAAATCTGCTGAGGCATAATAAGCATTAATTTCCTTTCTGTGTTTGAATGCGCGCGTACGCGCGCGTACGTGTGTGTGCAGTGTGCGTGAGTGCATGGGCGCACTCACGTTTACTGATTTCTCATTCCGGAACAAAGCCGAGAATCGTACGTGGTGCCATGAAAGAAAAAAAAAACATTTTTACAAGTTTGTATGTTCAGGGCCACGCGGTTATGGGTTATGGGAAACATACGAGACCGTGCTTTTCAGAATTGATTCAAGGCTATTCAATTTAATGTACGATGTTTCTTTTGTAAAGATTACTTCGCCGCAGTATGAGTAACTGTGCGGCAGAGCCTAACGTGAGAGTACTTTCTTTCATATGAACGAGAAGAAAGGAAACCGAGGGGCCCGATTTGTATAAGTCATATGATAAGTCACCAACAAACAAAGACACTAGTTCAGTTTCCTTTCAGTTTCTTTTCGAACACAAACAGCGGTTCCACTACATTTTCGACATGTTCCATCTGTTCAATAGAAAGCTAAGTATCTGTCAATTTCATGCAGCCTTTAGATCCGTGAATGCTGGCTCTGCATTTCTATCGCTCGGTTTACACTGCTCGCTAGGAGCCTGGGCTGCACCATCCTTGTGGACAGATCCCACCGTCTCGTCGTTTGCTCCCACATATGATCTGTCGTTATTTGCTGTCTCCTAATATTTTTTATTCCAATACATCTGCTGATTTTTCTTTTTTTAGTTCGTTTTGTTTGTATACAAAATTCTGAGGTCGAGGTGCTTTGCAAAACGAGAAGACTGTCTTTTTGGCCCGCGAAATGAGAATATTAGTATTTGATTGCAAATAAAATCATTAGATACCCATCTTACTTTCCTAAGGGCCCTATTTTTGAGAGAGGAACAAGATCGTCATTACGGAGTGCTTATATGTCTTTGGTAGAAGGCCCTTTCATATTGCCCATTTAAAAGCTCGCTTTTTTGGTTGGGCACAGAAGAGCATGCCATTGAGTGGCTACAGTTGCATCTTGTAGGTATTCAATAGAATGCGGTTGAAATAGATGCGTTTGAGTTTGAGACATGGCAAAAAAGTAAACGGAAGAAAGCTTTAATGTAGCTATGACAGCGTTGAGGGGAACAAGGGCATTGGACAAATATACGTACACGTAATGAATCTTCAAAAAAAAAAAAAACGGACTAACAAAGAACTCCTGAATCTGTGCTAACAGAATAACAGTCCTTCACGTTATATTAAAGAATGCTGATTGTGTTATGAGCAAACACTACTAGAGGACTGATAAAGAAAATGATTATAAAGAATCTACGCGCGATGGTCATGAGATGTCACTATACTTATGAAATGAACACTAGTGTAATACAGGCTGAATTCCGTGTTTGAATGAAGAGCACTAGTGTCTTAGAATGTGGCGAAGCAATTAAAGGGTGTAGCTTTGCTGACGTTTCGATTGCTTATTTGATAATCTAAGTTATAAAATACCTTTGTGAATATACAGCAGATGACTGGCTGACAGTATTTATGACATTTACGAGCAGTACTGGAGGTTTCATTAAATAAGCCTTACATTTAAGTCAGCCATACCTCGGATTCTTTAAATAATTTTGGTTCTGTAAGAGAAACTATTCCAAAATGAAAAAAAAAAAACACTCAGCTGGCGGTAGTGCATTGTCATTTGTCAACAAATATTGGTTGGCACCATTTCAATATTCTATGTAGCCGATAAGTTATTACTTCCGAAAAGACAGGCCCCATGCGACCTTCTAACTCAACCTTGTCTGTCTGCTGTCCACTAGAGACACTTTTCGTTTAATACTTAAGCATGTGGTGCTTCACGGAAAGCCTGATTTTCTGGCCATAGGTGACAGGCGTTCATCAAAAGCTAAATGCACGAAAGGGGGTCACAAGCGAAGAAAGGAACGATGTCATTTATGTAGCTTTCATTGGATGTCTAGTTAACTTGAGTGCAAAGCTTTATTGAATCGCATAAGCTAACCAGGGCATGACACAAAGCTAAAATATAACAAATGGAGCTTCTGCGCTTTTCGTGTGATAATGATGTATTTTGTTGCACTTTTTTTACTGGCATTGTGTCTTTGAAGTTTTTAGCTCGTGCTTGACAGTCGAGAGCGTTGAGATGATCTGTGTAATGAATACAAGCGTGGAGTTTTTGAGCAAGCCAATTTCCAAATACTAACTTTTCCCCGCAAGTATCGGGGCTAGCTCGCATGGGTGCTTGCTGACGCAGACTTACAATTTCTGAAGGTGCTGCACAGAAAGCCCATGTTCACAATTTGCTGTAAATTGTTGTGAGGTAAAAGGCTGGCATGCTCAAATTTAGAAAGTTGCGCAACGCTAAACAATTCCTGTAAAACCGAGGAAATATAATATTTATTTGTATATTTATTTATTTCAGAAGCCCATTACAAATTAGCCGTGCATATCGTACACTTATGAACTGACTAACTAAAGATGATGTGATGTTATCTATGACGCTTTGTTAGTCTAGTTTTGCACTTTTGTTTAATATTTGTTTAATAATTGTGTAATAACCACGGCGAAAATACGCACACTCACACACACCCACACACCAGAAAGCAATGTGATCAATGCTTATGTGTAATTAATATGCATAGCATGGTGTAGGCTAGGGTGGGATTTTTATTATATGATTTCACGATATAACGAGGAAAAGTACAAACGCGGAAACTTAACTACTCAATGAAGCACTGATCATAAAATAAATTCATTCGCGTACGTATATAGGTAGGGTGAAATGGGGTCTAGCTGATGGGGTTGGAAGCATTATGGCTCCGGATACAAGTAGGGAGCAGGAAAAACGAGATAGAATAAATTTTAGTCATCCAAAAAATCGCACCATTATGCAACTCACCTTTCTCGGTAAGTATAACCCTTTCTAGGAAGGTTAGAAACCTATTCTACTCCATTAGAAACCTATTCCATGTTTTGCACCTGGAATTTCGTCAGTGCCCGGTGAAATGACCTTTGAGACGTCACGCACTGTCCAATCATGCTCCCAGGGTTCCTTATTAATGCAATTTCGCTTCTGCCTTACACATTTAGTCCTACATGATTGGGCAGACTACGTCTTGCGAGCATTTGTGCAGGATGTCAAAAACGTACGGCCTGGCAATGCCTACACTGTATAAATACTAAATGTATAATTTATTGAGATCTCCAGGGCATTTCACGCAGCTCGCCTTTGATACGACGTAACGTTAAAATGGATAAGGTTCTATATGACTTGCGATGCGAGATGCCACTGATGAAACTAATCTTATAGTAATACCTACCTCACAGGACACATCCAACAGCGTTATTTTAAGGCAGCCTTTCCTCAAAATTTAGCTTAAAAATTACTCAATAGAAAATGCCGTACGACTAATAAATATATATGGGCACACATTCTTGGGGTACACGGTCATCTCGAGTCTATGGAGTTCCAGTGGTGAAAGTACACTGGAAGTACAAAAACATTTATAGTACAAAGTACAAAAAACATTTATATCTGATGTTGGTAGGACATGGTAGGGCGGGGAGATGGCCCACACAATAATTTCAGCACAAAACGAATAATACGGCGCATGGCGGTACGCAAAATTCTCGCGTGGACTCTCAACCCCGTGCGCACCGGCGGTGAGTAAGCTAGCTTCCTCGCAGTGCCCGCACCGTGGCATCGGATGATGTTCTATTACGGGCGGGCACCAACGCCGGGCGATGAAACATCCAGTAGTTACGTGTTGCGCCTTTCGCGGCAACGCGTGGCCTGGCTGGACATCGCTGTGGCGAGAGACAGGTCCGGGTCACGTTCCCCGCGCCACCCCGTAGCTGCAGCCGCAGCTTTGGCACATCACGTTTAGCCCGAGCCGTACACGTTGTATAGAAAGTCGCGTTGCTGCCTGACTCTGGCATCGACAGCGGCGTACCGCCCGCAGCGAACGCAGCCGAGAGAAAGGGAGTATTGTGCCGCTGCCACTGCGCGCAGTCCAGCCGTGGCGAAAGAGTCTGCCGCCGCGTTATCATAACAGGGCGGCCTTTCTTTGTCCCGCGATACACGGGCGCATGTTTATGAAACCCCGGGAAAGTGCTTTTCGAGCTCTCTTTGTTTTGCTCCCGGATACAATGAACGGCACGGGCGAGAAGGTGAATTGACGTCCAGGTGCTAGACTATGGCGACTCCGCGCTGTGAGTGGTCTTTGAAAACGTTGAGCGGGGAGACGCTACATCGGTTGCTTCTCGGTGTCACTGGTTGTCGTAGCACGTGTTTCTCTCAGGTCGAAGGTATTCGCGGCCTCGAGACGCGACGACGACACGTGCGAAACTGAAACGAAGGGCGCAAGGACAAGTTGTACTGGCCGTGGTTTGCGGGAAGACGCACGGTCACAAATGCAACTAATGTTCATGTTGCCCTTCCCACGCATGTTACTGCAACCTTTTGTTTCACCACTTTACTAAAGTTCGTGCTAGAAGGTTAGCCATTATAAACCTACTTTAGCACTAAAATAGAACTTAGGTACTTGGCTAACATAATCATTGCAAAGACGAGCTTTAACGGCCCTTCAAAACTTTCTAGAAGTGAGCAATATTTTCGGAAACTATTCGAAAGAGTGTTTATCTGTGATAAGCTCACTCTACGAGATTTTTATTTTAGCTGATTTTGGCCAATTCAACGCCTGGGTTCACGTACCTTCATTAATTTTGAATCTAATCCTTGCTTTATGTGCCCTAATTTTAGTGCAGTTACGTGATCAGACTTTGTGTTTACTTTAGTGCACCTATGTGACTGAACTTTGTGTTGCTGCGATTCTGAGTTGACTTTCAGTTTTAGTGTGGCATTAGTGCACTTATGTGACTGGACTTTGTGTTAGTGTGACTTGGAGTCGTCTTTTAGTTTTAATGCGTGTAGGTTAATTATTTTTTTCCGTATCACTATTTTAAAAGGAGTAGCCGGCGCCAATTAAAGACGCCAACATCTCCTAAATAAGATTTAATAAAAAAATAACTTAAGTAAAACCAGCGAGAAATCGAAGGTTTCGAGCACTTATCGAGCCTACAAATATTACAAAGCAGTGCCTGCGGTGAGAGATGTGAAGTGTGGAATGAAGTGGAGTCCTGCTTAGTTCACGGTGCATTTGTAATCGCAAAAACTGAAGAAGTAAATAGCTGGGCTTACATGACTGCCCAGTACAGAGTCAGAGAGAAACAAAGGAAAATTCAGGAAAGTTAATTAGAAAAAAAAAGAAGACGACTTGGTGACCCCGCACAGGGGAAAGGAGAAAATAGATCTAAAGAGATAAAATGGGAGAAAGATGAACAGCAAAACTAAAATCCGCACATAAAAATTTCGAGCAAGCACTCGTGACTATCACAACCTATCTTGCAAGCCCGTAGACCACCGGGAGTGAAGTAGCGCTTCGGCTGGCTATAGAGTATATTTTGCTCTGACAGTGGCCGGCTGTCCAGTGTCTCTAAGACAGCACACATGGCCTGCATCTCCACTTTATATCAGTGTTAAGGTTTGGCCTAGTTGATACGTGACCATGAAGGCCTTTTGGTGTGCTTAGGTATGTAGCGAAACTAGAACATAGACGCAGAGGGAGAACGAGACACACGAAGCTCTATGTGTCTGCCTTGTTCTGCCTCTGCGTCTATGTATTATATCTGGCACAGATGTAGATGTGAGATCGTTTCTTCACCGCCGCAAGTGTCACATGTAGCGCTGTCGGCAGATCCAACAATGCACGAGTATAACTTGGTAAACGCGCCATCAAGCCAGAGCCGGTATAACAGTTTCTTCGCACCATGGAAACTCAGGTGGTAGGTTGATCTGCAAGTAACGAGACAGTGAAAAAGTAGAGAAATAATAGACAGGTGATGGGTTATCAGTGGAGCTGGAGCTGTTAGTACCGAGAGTTAGATGAGGTGTCAGAAGGTGCAGTAAGAACACAAAGATTAGTAGAATATATTTACATGGTGACATGAGGCCTACTTGGAGTAGCGAACAAAGTGCAATGGGTTAGCCCCAAGTAAATGGCTCACTATCGAAGCCTCGCAAGCGGATCTCCACAGTGAGTTGAGAGTTGGTGTACCGTTAGCCCGTGACAGGATCCAGTACTCGAAGGACGTCACCTGTCTGTTGCCACAACACGCACGAACAGTCCCGTTAAGTCTCCTTTCCGTACACTGTGCTCGAATCTGTGTGCAACTGCGGTACACGGGTGCGCAGAATAGCACTGTCATCACTCCCACAATACTGCTAGGGCCAGTGGAATACTTGAATAGGAAAATGAGCAATTTAAATTCTATTCGGTGCTAAGGCTCCGTGCTTATGCATTTGCTCCATTCTGTTCTCCTCTGCTCTAGCTTTGCCTTTGTCCTCAGAAGCTATTACTTCCTGTTGACGCCGCAACGACAATGAAAATTAAAAGTACAGCCGTTTCGGTAAATTACTTTGACTGAAAATGTACTGTGCATCTTTTTTTTTTTTTGCTATATTGAAATGAGTTTCGGTGTTCCATCGTTGGGCCTTCACTGGCCAATTAAGCAAGGCGAAGAAACTTTACCCCTTTACACGGATCTGTGATTTTTTTTATTTTATGTTACTTTTCTATTATTTTAGCGGTTTTTTTTTATCCTGTGATGTGTCGACTGGCTGAATTAAACTTTGGATCCAAGACTTGAAAACGTGGGCTCTGAAACATGCGCTATCCTCACTTTGTGAAATTCAATCAGACATAAAGAGAATACAAAGAAATCTTGCTTTGCATGCATAATTCGTACCTCAATGAGCGCGCCTGCCGGTATAGGACCGCCGCGCTACGGCGGGAAGTGGTTCGTTTAAAATTCATTGAACCTGTGCAATAAGAGTAGGTCTCCGAGGGAACATTAAAAATGTGCGAACCCTATCATGCGTCTGGAAGGAATCCATGGTGTTCAATATACGGTCGCCGTTTTTAATCCGTGCAGTGTGCGGGTGTATGCAGACCATAAATAAATCACCCGCGTGCTTCCCAAGTAACGCCTTAGCTGCATCTAAGATCCATATATTTGCATGCACTGCGCAAAATATGTCAGCCACTACAATTGCCGTACGAACGTTTTTGAACCCGATGCCTTGGTAGGCTGCCGAAAGTACGAAAGTCCGGATGCGCGAGCATCGCATGTAGCTGCGCAGTTAAACCGAAGAAAGAAAGCTGACGGCAATTGAAGGTGAGCAGATATCTCTACTCGGTCTGTGGAGAATAAATGCAGCTACCCTTTGGATCATTTAATTAGGGTCGCTATTCACATTTGGGGTACATTCACCCGTGCTGAGAGATCTGGCTTGTTTGTGGACGGGTAGCGCCAGACAGGTATTGCCATGGAAAATTGGTGAGTGTATAAGGTGTGGATTTAGATATTGGTGGATTTTCACTGCTGAGTTCATCTAGAAATTAAATTGCGCAGCTGTCTGCGAAGGAGCTTTTTTTCGTCGCCGAATTCGATGACAGAATCTAGGGCACGGATCTAGGGTAATTGCCTAAAAGACAGCGCGCTTGTTCGTCTCTTTTCACTCCTGTTCAAGCTACAGGCGAGAAAATCATACAATGCGCGTTTTTAGGCACTAGCTGCTTATAGTTTAGTATAAGAAAAATTTGTTTCTTTGTTTATGTCATTAAACGGACCTATCGAGAAATGCAGTGAGAAAACGCAGTGCGTACTCTGCGTAGTCGCTGCAAACTCTTCCATGGAGGCATTCGGAGGGTTTAGCGGAAAGCTCAACGACATTACAATAAAGATGCAATTCTACTCCCTCTTACTGTAAAGCAGGGGCGGGGGACTTATTTTTTTTTTCTCAAACGGGTGATATCTTGCACTAACAAAAAGGGTTGAAGTAACCGATAGCAGTAAGGTTAAATGATAGCCCCCGCGTGCTATACAGAGAGGTGACAACTGATAATAAACACAGGCTATGTATCACAACATGCCGAGTGTTTGAATCACCGTTTACGCTGCGTTCTTTGCAAATATTGTTTGCCATTTCTGTGCGATAAATGTAGTTTTGATTCCAACGCCTTCTTAATGATAAAGAAACCGTCTAGGCGCAGCGCTCAGTCAATTCCCCATGCCGTTTTGTTACAGCATCGTTATATATCAATTTCCGACATCTAGCAAAGACTGAAAATAGTTGAATTGAAATAGTCTTAGCGTGAAGGCGGTGGTTGAGGATTCCTGAGCTGCACTCGGCTTTAAAGCTGCCAAGCTTAAGTAAGGTCGCCCATCAGAGAGTAAAGGTGAGATCGTGTGTTCTGCGTGCAACGTAGGAGAATACATCTGTGCTTCGACCATGACTTCTTGCCTCTTGTATAAAAATATTACTGAGAAAACGCACAAAGGTGGGTGTTTAAGGCAACGAAGGAAGCAAATATTACGAGCTTATGAAAGTGGGGCAGGCTGTCCTTGCACGCCTTCGATGAGGTCGCGCCGACAGTCGTACAGCTACGTCAGCACTGAATCGAGAAACGCAGCGATTTCCTGTACCTCGTTCATGATCGCCAGTTTGACGGCGCACGAGTCTCTTGGTTTCCGTGATTCACGGCGCTGCCCAGCGAATGGCCCTGAATGCACCGAGCAATGTGACTTGGTGTGTCACTTGCGGCAGTACTGCGTGAAGAAGTGCATTTGAGCGCTTGAGCATTAGTTAGCGCGTACCACCGAGTTGTGCCTCCATGTAGCGCAGCACGTACCTCCCTCGGTAATGATGGATGCTGGTGCATAAAAGCCGGGCCCCTGTACGAGATCACCGATGCTTTATGTGATGCCTGGCCCCATCATCGGTCGCCTTGGACGCTTCCTTGGGGCGCCGTGTCGTCGTGCCGAACGTTCTTCACGAGGGCGTGGCGAGGCCTCACGGCTAAACCCACAAAAGGATAGCACGGCCATTTACCCGAGGTGAAGGCGTGCCAACACAAATGCTAGGCTGGCATCCAATATGATGGGGCCTATTTTTTATTTCATTGGTTCTGTGCACATGAAGAATAAGTAACCGTAGTGTGAGTGTTTGCGCGCTCCACATCATCATCGATGCCGTATGAGCCTTTTGTGTGTGTGTGTGTGTGTGTGTGTGTGTGTGTGTGTGTGTGTGTGTGTGTGGACGTGGGCGCAGTGCGTGTGTGTGGACGTGGGCGCAGTGCCAGGCTCAATTAGAAAAACCAACATTCAATTCGACGTCGCGGCCGAACCGCGGCCGACCGTGGGATTTCATTTGTTTTTGTTTTTCCACGGGAGCCTGGGCATTTCTTACGACTTATTAAACAGCGGATCCAAGGAAGAATCGCTGTATTCACACGTGTAACGTTGACATTATATATATATATATATATATATATATATATATATATATATATATAATGTATAATCAACACTGGATCCGAAGGACTACTTTCTTCATGCATGAAACAATAGTTTTAGTTTAGCGTTTGCAACCAAACGTGAACGCATTACGTACGTAAATAAATAGCGTCGTCCTCACTGCGCATGCTCAGAAGTTTCTTGGGTTGCTCTGGTTTACGTGCGCTATGATAACGTACGTTATTTGGCAGTTTAATGTTCGTAATGTATACGGACGCAAAGAAATAGCGTTGTCAAACATGGCGGCATCAACAGCTCCCGCTTGAGCGTGAATTCGCGTGATGGCTACGCTCTCACTTATGCTCAGGGCCAGTAACTATTGAAATGGGCTTTCTATAAACTCACCTGAAACGTTAGTTATGAGTGCATAGCGCGTGCAATTTCTGAGACCGTTCGGCAATTCCGGCGCCCGTCGGCCTAACGAGACGCGTCCGCAAAGCAACAGGATGACTGCTAATGGATTGTCTTGGCTTGGATACGTTTGGCACGAGGAACCAGACGGCGCCCTATTTTATAACGTCTTCCTAACGTTTGCGTTCCCGTACGGTAAACTAAAAGTCATGAAAGAACGCACACCGTAACGTCCCGCAAACGTGCTTGCGTTTAACGTATACGTAAGCCGACAAACGCTATTCTAAAACTGTCGAATGGATACTGAAAAGACCACGTCAAAAGCAGTCACTTCTATGTTCCCGTACACGACTCCTGCCACCGCATGCAGTGCTTGGAGGCTCGCAAACGAAGCCTCTTGATAAAGGCGAGACCCCGGCTGACACCTCGAAATTAAATGTTTGTTCTTGCTTTTTCGTGCTCCTGCACTTCTTTCAATTTATATATACTGTCGGTCGTCTTCGTCCGACCGACAGTAGCAGCCCCTTCACTGTCTCGTGGCAATATATATATAATTTAACGTTAAAGTACCCCAGATGGTCGAAGTTTATCTGGAACCCCCCGTCATAATGATATCACGGTATTGGCACATAAAACCCCAGAATTTAAAATTAATATAGTAAGTAGACAAGCAAGTTGATCCTGAACATGCGTGGCGTTTCTTGGTATTTACAGATAGGGGTACATGATAAAAATTCGCGCAGAAACTCCTCCGAGAGTCGTCTAAGTATGCGCAAGCATTGTACCGCTTGCTCATCTCCACGCAGCCCGGTGTCATTGTCAAATTTTTGAAACTTGATTTGACTAGTATAAACGGCAGCGCTGCGGCGACACGAACTGCTGCGGACGGCGGCGCAAGGTGCGCTGATGTCCCGATCATTCTGAGCCGTTATCGCTATTTAGCGCCTTATCCATCCGCGTCGAGACATTATCAACCGCACTCAGGCGGCGGCTGCGTATGGTGTGGCCGCGCGGGCCCTATCTTGAAAGCAATCTGCGATGAGGACAGAGTGCGCCGAGTGCGGATAGATTCGTACGCGCTGCGCCCTCGCAGCTGAGTTTCGCGTTGAAGCGAGAGGTAGCACGAAGGTCAATTCGTTCGCTGCTGCGGGCCCTATCTTGAAAGCGATCGTCTTACGTGACGTATACGGACGGACGGACGGACGGACGGACGGACGGGTTTACTTTTTGGGTAGGCATAGAAATGCTTGCGCATTTAATAAATGTTCGGTCTCAGGGTGAAACAGCGTTTTCTAAAGCTGTTAGGCAAGCCGATGTGCCGAAAAAAACTAGACCTCATACCCTGACGATGTTCATATAGCCATAATAGTTCGATATGTCTGCACAAGCATTAGTTGCTATTTTTCATGGTTTGCGTGAAACAGGACACCATTGTCATTTATTATTGTTTACACAAAATAATATTGTCAATGTCATGTCCACTGCAGGACGAAGGCCTCTCCCAACGATCTCCAATTAACCCTGTCTTGCGCTAGCTGATTCCAACTTGCGCCTGCAGATTTCCTGATTTCACCCCACCTACTTTTCTGCCATCCTCGACTGCGTTTCCCTTCTCTGGGCACCCATTGCATAACTCTGCATTCTGCATTAAAAGTACCTCCTAAAATTTCTTGATTGAGCTAACGTCGGATAGAACAGTCGGAAGGAAGAAAATGGCCCACCTGAAGCTTATTGCCGATTAGACCATAAAATTGTTGGTGCCTGCTCTGCCGGACGACGACCTTCTCGCAGCAGGATTGGAGGTAGTGTTATAGTTGAAATGGTGCGGACGCTGTGTTTACGTTCATTTTATACTCCCAGGCCAAATGTTTGTTCTGCTTGGTGCATTATTAGAATCGTACTTTCTCAGCCCACGTTATCGCTCAAGACGCGTGATGCACGTCACCCATACAGTTACTTGCCTTTTAAATCTAACAACTTCAAAAAAAATTTATCGTTTAATGCCTCTGAGTTTCCGAAGATATCGCTACAAGATCACTTCTCTTCCTCCGCGCCTTTCAATAAACAGCTAAACGTTCTGCCTGGTCGCTTGCCTCACCCATATGAAAAAAAAAAAAAAAAAAAAAGAGCGCTACCATTCTATGCGCGTGTGACCATCAGTAAAGCGAGTTTCTCCAGAAACACGGTCGAGCTCCATGTTGGCAGTTAAAAGGCTGGACAAACGAGACAAAAAAAAAAAAGAGTCGTAATAGAAAAGAAAGGCAGGATGGTTAACCCAAATAGAATACCAAGTTTGCTACTCTCCACTGGAGGAGGTAGGTGGGGACGGTAGAAAGAAAATAACCAGACACAGAACACATTGCGCACGATCACAGCCATCGACAGAAATAAAACAATACCAAGTAGTCGACTAGAAAATGCGACCAAAACGCGCATTCTAGTACTAAAATGTGGATTTAAAAAGAAACGCAGTGGCACGCTTAAAACCCCCTTTTTTAGGTCTCATCAATAACTTAGGCCACTGCGGAAATATTGCGGCTGTACCATTTTGTTATGTTTGTATACTTTGGAGTAAGGCTTGTGTCCTCCGCGGAGGGTCGCTCATCGTGGTAGCTCAGTGGCTGTGGGGTTGCTCTTCTCAGCCCTATGTGGCGGGTTCCACCCCGGCCGCGGCAGTGAAGTGAAAAAAAAATGCTTGTGTTAGGCGCACGTTAAAGATTCCATAAGGGGTCAGGAGTCTTTCACAACGGCGGGCCTTATAATCAGATCGTGGTTGTGGAACCTAATACTCCAGAAGTTATTTTCGGACGTTCCGAAATTATTTTGAAATTTTCGTGCGATACCATGTTATAAACCCTCATAGTCTGTAAGCGGGGGCATCTAAAATGAAAAAGGCAACACCTCATCTGCAGTGCAGAATCCGCCTTGCCGCGAATGTGCTTCGCGAATACAGCAGAGTCGTTTCTGCTTCTCTCATTGTCACCTCGCCGACATTTGAGGTTAGAAGCATTTTCCCTTGCACGCCACCGCCGGTGGCGCGTGCTTCTAGCCCGAAAACAAAACAGCTCTCAGAGCGCATCACCCGCACCTATAACGCTAAAAAGATGAGCCAATAGATGAAAGCAAGAGACGCTACGACTTGGGACAGAAAAAGGGGATCCAGACACGCCCGGACGATTACGCCACCTATAGCCGCTTTCATATCCTGCCGAGATCGCGCGACTCGGACTAGAATTACGGCATATCACGCAGGGGTACCAGGTTTTCTAAAAAAAAAAGCAAAACACGAAAGCAAGGAAATGGAGTGAAAAAAAAAAAAAAAGAGAGAGCAGCGATCACTGCTCTCGGGGGCTAAAGTGGCCGCGGGAAAACCTTGGGTACAAGGCCTTATGCTATGAGCTATGCTTCATCTTACTAAAACCGTACAGTGTTCTTGAACCTGGAACTGGCGTCCGCTGATCAGGTTAGGTCTTCGCATGCTCTACGTACGTAATACCGATTTTTGACTGTTCAGCGCGATTGGTTGCTAAACTTTCGGCTATCGGGGTTTTCTAGTGACCCGGAGAACGGTCACGTACGAATGGTTCTTGAGGTGTTTAGCTCGATGATTTAACTCCTCGTTAGTTGACGCTGGCTGTAAGTCCAAAACGCTGCACGGTTCTTAAGGGACGGCATACGGAACCGAAGCGTGCTCTTGTAAAATTGTCTTGCGTGTTCCGTTTTTTTTTTTCCGTGGTCTCGTATGCACGATAAAGAGGGCTAAAGTAGAAGTAAAACGGCTGTCTTGCTATTTCTGGATCTGGTATGCTGCATACGGTGCGTGCCGGCATGCGTAAGTACTTTTAGTCTTGCGTGCTCACTTGTGGCTCTGTTGATACCTGCGCATTTTCAGGCGGTGTGATGACAGTAAGTAGACGCGGTAGAACTGATGCTGCCGATCAAAGGCTTATGCAAAACATAAAAAAATATTGATAATTTGACCCAGAGATTCACGTTATAGTAAGTCGTCCATTATTCGAATAGATTCGGCGTTGTTTGGTTTTTATTTGCGCAACTTATAGTTAGCGTTCACGGTGGCTTGTTAAGCCCCGTGTCTGAAGCCTCTTATGTGTCATATGGGCCTCTTGGATGTTTAGGGAAAACACGGGGAAAGCGGGAAATTGATGTTTAGTAACGTAATATTTCATTTGCGATAGCAAGTTATGCTTAGTGCCTGCACTGCTTTGTGTCTTGCGTGAATACGATTGTTTGTCATATGCATAAACATGAAGAAAACAAAGAAAGAAGCGGCAAGAAAATAAGCAAAGGTGTGCACCAAAATCTCGGAGGCAACAGACCCCATCGTTGAGTACATGTGGCAGTTGACGCTACAATAACACGCCATAGAACATACAGGGGCTACACCATGAAGTATGGAAGAAAACGAAGCAGACGGCCCAACATTCCCAGCGACATTGAGAAAGGTGTGACTGAAGTGACGTATAACTTTAGGCTTCGCTGTATAGTGCAAATAGCAACGGTTGCTAAGCGCGCTGGTTGATCGAATTGCCTCTACCCACGCCTCCGACGTTCAGGCTGCCCACGTATAACCCACGTATACAGGGTGTCTCACTTAACTTGGGCCAAACTTTAAAAATATGCAAATGCTACATAGCTGGACAGAACCAAGGTAATGTTTGCCGTCGCTTGGAGATACCTAGATTATTTTTTGCATTCCGCCTAATTACATAATTAGTGTTCATTAATTAATTAACTTCTCAAATATTATAATTAGATTAAAAGTGTAAATGAGAAAATTGTAGAGCAACGTGAGAAACTCCCGATACAGCTTTCTGTTGCTCAATACGTGCTACGTAATAGCGTTTTTCCGAGCGTGAAAGATGTCCGCGAATACACGCAAAGTGCCTCAAGCGGCCAGTCGCGCGGTAATTGCGACGTAGTTGCAAAAATGTCGCAGTTTCACCCGAAAGGCGAAGTATAGATTGCTATACAAATTAGGAGACAGCTATACGACGTAATGATAGTAGTTTTATAGGCCGCATAAAGTTGCAAATATTCGCTTACTAACTAAATTAACAAGCATGGTGTCACGCGCGCGCAGGTAAACATGAACTCATCTCGATCGATGACCGCGGAAACTCTGTCAAAACGCTGGCGTGAGGAAGCGCGTCAGCAGCAGCGAGCAAATTGACCTTCGTGCTGCCTTTCGCTTCAACGCGAAGTAAACGTCGAAAGCACAGCGCATGCGAAGCTACCGTTACTCTATGTAATTTGTCCACATCGCAGATCGCTTTCAAGATATGGCGCCCGCACGGCCGCGCCGAAGCAGTAGCCGCCGGTGCAGACCGCATCCCACCCCTTCTACGTCACCTCCCCCCCATCCGGGCCTGGCGCGCGAAAGAAGACGGCGCGCTTTCGCCCCGCCTTCTTTTTCTCGCACACGCGAGATTGAGCCGCGATCATTCGCACATACAGCATACGGCGCGCGGGGACGATGTTGTCGTGTTTGGACTTTATGCGGAACATCATGGCCATGGCGACTACGGTGACGGCGATGCCGACGGCAGAAATGCGCTTGGAGTGTCCATACAATTGCTATCGCAATAATAATTATTTAACAGTGTCCAAGAGAGACCTAAACTTTCAAGTCCTTTCAGTAGCAATTCTACGTGAAGGGCTTTTATTTTTGTTTTTGTGCTGCTGCTGTCTACGCGAATACGTTCACAGAAACACATCAGAGTCGTCGAGACTTCCTGCGGTACATAAAATGTGCTGGGGAGTTTCAGACAGCATGTATTAAAGATGCCAATAATGCTTTGCGATGAATCAATCAACTTCGATCAACCTGTGATCATGCTGTGCGATTTGCGAAAAGGACGGAATAAATTGAATACTTGGAGAAGCGCGTTTCTAGAAGAAAATAAGTTAAAAGAAAGTTCATTTCGTTGTTTCTGTTTTTTACGTTTTTCTTTCCTTCAAGCTTTCTCCAAACAATTACGAGACCGTTTTTCTTACGTCCTTTGAGAAAAAATAATATAAAAAGACAGATGAACAGACACAGAGGGATGGAGCGAAGAAAAACAAGGACAAAAGAAACCTCGTGACCAGAATAATGGGAAAGTTGACACTCCCACCATCCGGGCAAAAAGAAAAGTTTTTTTTTTTTTTTTTTTTTTTTTTTTTTACGTGACGCACCTAACATGCATTTATCGGGTCCGTTGGCGACGACGGGATATGTCTAACCGTCAAGACCACTTTTTTTAATTCTTTTGACTTCGGGAAGTGACAAGAGTCCAGGCCTTTCAGATGCCGTGAGTTATTCGACACGTCGCATGATGTTCCAGATAAAAAGAGCGTCGAAGAGATGTAAGTTACTGCGTATAATTGGAAACGTTGGATTTTACAAGTAACTATATGCCAGGGAACCGGCACAAGGAAAAGTAGGTAATAGACAAAAAAAATGAAAACATCCTGATCATGATAGATAGTGCACATTCGTGGTTAATCCTACAGAGTACATTGCCCACAGGGTCAGCAGCATGTTGCACAGCAGAAGCAAATAGTGTCTAGTTTGGCGGAAACAAGGAAAAGAAAACAAAATCCCGGAGCTTGAAGGAACGCGCACCTACGACAGGTCACAAACTGTTTTCTATATTGCACGAGGAAGACTTTTAGGCGTCTATAGCATGCTAGCACGTCATTTCTCCACGAAGAGTCCGGGCGAGAATGAGACCGTCTAGTTTCTGCACGGCTGATTGGTGCAGCGAACAGTGCCAAATTTCGCGGCGTGTCCGTGGGTTTATTTACATCAGCACCAGCAAGAAGTGTCGTCACTCACACGTTCAACAAGACTCCTTTTAGCGCAACCGTAGGGCTCGATGCTTTCGCAAACTTCACGGGTCGGCCTTGGTTGCATTTTGTTAAATTTGCTAATGTTTCGCTAATGCGCTTGTTGTCACAGCGTCATTGGTTATTGCATTCTCTAAAAGCGCTGAGTGCACGACACGAACTCGCGATGAGTGGCGATAAAGCTTTTACTGAATATTTGTTACTGTTCAAACCATCCGCTCGTCATAGCGTCCCAACAGCGCTTTCCAGCATAATCAGCTTAATATTGAACAGGCAATTGATTTACCCCACATTATTCAGGCCTAAGCTCACTCCACACACTGCCTCGTAATGTCTCGTTCCTGGAAAACAACACTACCGACTATAATCCATCAGGTAATAGAGCACTGGCAAAGCATGGGACTAGCGTGCGCAACGGCCGCTGCAGGGTTAATGAAACTCGAACTATAAAGCTATGTGAGCGTGAGTAACATCGCAGTGACAAAGAACGTCTGCCATGAAATTACGTTACAATAACGTAAAGATTTACGATTGATCGGCGCTGTTGATAACGCTACCTAAACGCAATACCACCGAAGAGTAAGTTATTCCCGTCTCCCTTGCCACTCATCCACTCGTTCTGTAGTTATTGCCGAAAGTCGGGCTATATTTCGTGTAAAGATGCGGCAAACAAATGTATCAGGCAAGGTAGAGCCCTTACTATCACCTAATGTTCATTGTTCAATTTCGCAGACTATATATTTCATACGAAAAAATATAGCTGGCTGCCATCGAGTAGAGGAATGCTTCCAAAACTGCCGTCATTTAGTGCGCAAAAAATGTGGAGGTGGTCTCGCTGATTGTCGGCACAGAAGATGGTGTTTTGCTTCGAACAACTGCCCGTGTGAATAACTAGACATTTCACGGCGTTTTTGATTTCGCGCCTGTGTTGTACTCGATCCCCATGACGGTATACGCTCTCTCTGTTTCTGTGGCCCCTTATCGTTTATCATCATTTTTTTTATTTCTTCCAGGGCAACGTACCGAACGCCATATTGCTATTTGATTAACCTTCCTGCCTTTTCATTTTATTGCGATAGCAATTATATGGACACTTCAACCGGATTTCTGCCGTCGTCTTCGCCGTCGCCGTCGCCGTGAGGTTCCGTATGAAGTCCAAGGGCGATAAAATCGTCGCCGCGCGCCGTATCCCCCTGCGCGCTATCACGGAGAGCGAACGCACGGTGGAAAGCAAACGCGAAGGTCGCGCGAAAGGCCGTGGGTGTATGGGAGGGAGGGAGGGAGGGAGGCGGAGCGACGCTGTACTGCGGCACGAAACGCGTATCTTGCAACCGTGCGCAAGGGGAACTGGCCACTCAATCTTCCACGCGAATGCAAGAAAGCGGGAAGGCAGCGCGGGAGGGAGGAAGGGAGGGAGGGGGGCAGCTTCTACTCTGCCAACAACTACATTTGTACTGTGCCCAGTTGTGGCGGTCGCCCGCACCGTCTCTCGTCTCCACACGGCTCTGACCTTTGTATGCGCTGTGCATTCGCCGCTCAGTTTCCGTTGAAGCTGACACCGCGCGAACTTTCGCCCGCTGCGGCGGCTGCGCTTGCTGCCTGCCAGCGTTTTGACAGTCGTTGTTTTCGGTCATTCAGTGGGATCTATTCATGTTTGCTTGTGCGCGCTGCTGACACCACGCTTATTAATTCAGTTAGTAAGCGAATGTGTCTAAGTTTAGGCAGCCGATAAAACTACTATCCCTACTCCGAATAGCTCTCTACTAATTTGCTATCGCAATTGATGCTTCGCCTTTCGGGCGGAACTGCGACATTTTTTTGAAGGTGATGGAGACGTGAAACATGGCACGAGCCTTGAAGAATGGGTACATATGAGTATAAATACAAGACACATTCCGAGTGGTTTTGCCGACGAAGTACAATAAGGAAATACCCGGAGAGACTGGTGACGCGCCTGACACGCGCACGCACGCACGCACGCACGCCCCCCGTACGTAGTCAGACAGAAAGAAAGAGAGAGAAAGAGAGAGACGGAAAGTAGGGAGTGTTGATTATCAGAAGACGACGACGAGGACTAGCGCGTGAGTGCAAGCGGCTCGCTCATGTCTAGCGATTTGTGACTGATTTCAACGGCCATGACGGACGTGTCTATACTTTTCTCTGGGTAATAAACCCCGTATATTGTATTGCTACCGCAATGACTCCTTTGTTTCACTGGTAGGTAGGCCTCGGTTATCTGGGAGCCTCAAGCGTTACCAATAAACTTTCTTTTATTTCCACTTTACCCTGGTATACAGGCCAGGAAGCCATCTTTTGTTAAAAAGAATTCGTTTATTAGGATTTTCTTACTTCCAAATTGGCAACAATTATTAGCCACAATAGAGCCACATTTCCGATTCGGCTGCTCCGGAAAGGATCACTAACAAAGCTTCTCAGCTTCGCTTGTTCTTCACCGATGTGTTTGTGCTGCCAGACTACTCTCTTGCAAGTCACTAAATAGCTGAACTTTTCCGGCAGACGTAGAAAATGGAACTGGCGGGCTAGCTTGAGTGCACTTGCTCCCTCACGATGCATTCAAAACAGGCGAAGAACGAATGATATGGGAAGGGATTTTTTCCCTTTTTTCCTAGGAGCGGCTGGCAGCGACAATAAAGAACACACACAAACAAAACGGAGCAGCTCTTGATTGCGGTAGCGGCGACGATCATTTCGATGTGGCCCGCCCTTCGCGTTCCTGTGTAACCGCCATGGTAAGTGTGCGTGGACAATGGTTGGCACCGACATGGGTCAGCACTCAGGCTTTGAGAATTGAGGCACAAGCGCAGGAGACGTTCTTTGGCCCGGACGAAAGCGTGGCCTAAGTTGTTCGGTAGAGCAAGCAGGGAAGTGAGCCTACGCAGCTTAGACAGCTTTTTTTTTTTTTCTTGAGGTGTTCCGTTGCATCTAGAGAAGAAAATGAAGGAAGTTGTTAACAGCAACGAGACCGGGACTGGAAAAGAACCTCGTTGTCAATTGTAGGGAAGCACTGTCACTCTTGTAGATGGCCGTGTTCTCGCGCTTTCTTTTCATTTGATGTTTCTATGCATCGTCCTGCTCCTGCTATGGCGTTATGTTTTCTTCTTCTTTTGTACGAAACTCCTCCCGTAATGTGAGGGCACTGACCCTGAAGAAGGACAGTTTAGTACACGTGCGTTGTCTTCCTGCAGTTTTAATTGTCATCGAAAGCTTTCCTCGTCAATTCGCGCTTTTTACTTGCCGGAGTGTATTGACAGAACCAGAGAATCATAGACTTTTGTGAAATGTTAGCCCTGAGCAAAAGGAGCGATATAGGCTCCGCAAGTGTAAATGTGGCGGGTAGCTTGTACTCCAATTTGCATCCACCGCGGTGGGCTCGCGCACCATGAAAATTCTAGATAACTGAAGAGAAAAGTGTTAGGCACGTGAAAAAGACCGTTGTCTGCATGTACACCCCCGCTTGTTGACCCCGTGCTCTGCGTCCTCCGCTAATCTTACTTGACTATTATTGTAACCATTCATCAGTATGGAAATGCAAATTTCATAAAGAGATACAAAATCTGTAGCAAAGTAGTATAAAAAAATATCGCAAACGCTTTTTCGCAAGAGAAAGCGGTCTTTAACGCAACGCATCGAGCTAGCCGCTGAATGAATTAGCAGCGTGTCGGCACATCCCGTTTGTTGTTTTCACCCTTGTCTAAGTTCCTAGGGGAAGACAGCACAGTAGCTCGGAAATAACCGAATGAACATGCGCATACGTATAACCTGCAGATTCTGAAGTAGGATTAGCTTGAGAGGCACAGGAAAAGAGTATTTCATACTGTGTGCCAGTGAGTGGCCTTAGTTTAAATGCAGTTGAATGCATGGCTAACATTGAAGCACTCGTGCTATTGCATAATTCTTTATATGACAAAACATCGTTGCGACAGAACTGACAAGGAAAGGTATTGCAAAACATGGCGTCCAGGAAACAGTAGAGGCACAAATGTTGGTGCCTTTGTTTTTAAGGAGTGGGTAGGTCGTCGACACTGTGAAAATCGTCACTGCTTCGATTATATTTGAGAAGTGATGTGCGTACGTATTTCTGTGTGAGCGTGCCCGCTCACTTGTGAGACGGGTGGTGGCCTGAAGCCTCTGGCGCGCGCTACGCCAATACGTCGTCCGCAGGGGGAGTGATTGCTTATTCATGAAGGCGCCGTCATTGAGCTGAAGAATGGAGCTTCCCTTTGCCACATCTGAACGCGGCCTCGGCTGTTGGAAAGAAACATCGCGTGCGTTCGATTCCAACTCGCTTCATTTGGCCTCAGGTCGTATGCCATGACCCTGCGTCTTTGACAACCCCAACTTGCTTCGAGCTTTGAAGTTAGCAAGTTAAATTTGTTTCTGGCTTCTCAATCAACACTATTGATAAGCGAATACGTACTGCGACGCAGAAATGAATTTACGATGGCTGTGCCTTTCGGCATTTTGTTTCTTCCAACAAGCAGGTGTTCTGAAGGTAAGTAAGGAAAATATTAATGTGCTTGCATCTTTGTTTGTTTGTGGCAGGCAAATGAGAATAAACAAACAACAACAAAACAACGCGTTCAAAAAAGTTAGAATTGGCAGTTTTTTTTTCTTAATATTAATTGGTGAGCTATCCGTGCTATAAAATTTTGAGGCCTTACACAACGTTTTGTTCGCAAAACCACATTCTCTTTCGTTACTACAGAAGAAGTTCTCGTTACTCTAATCAGTGTACTGCTGCTCATATTAAACGTATATGAGCAATATTTTTATAATGAATTCACTGGGGCTATTTTTCTTCTGTTGGCTGCTTCTTCTGTTGCATTTCCCATCCCCACGAGCTTGCCGTTATTTCTTTCGCCATCAACAACTTAGCCCAATTAGCTGCAGTGACTTCATTTATTCCTTCGTTCATTCATTTTTTACAGAACACAGGGCTGCAAGACTCGCCTATGAATCAATCCTTGCATCTGATGAAGCATCGCCCGCAACAACAAAAACAACGGCAAACATTCTTCAAGAAGGTAGCTACTTAATTTTATTCTTCAGTTATTAACAACCTAGCACCCACCTGTTAACTGGTCTACCGATCAAGCCCTACAGATGTTCCTATCACACGGCTAAATATCTTTCCAATATCCAATTATCGAAAAACGTGGGAAAATAAGCATATCGTGAGCACAAGCAAATAATTTTTCAAAACGAATTCAGGAGTGGTATTGGCGTGTGAAAATTCGCGCAAGAACATTTTTAGAAGCAATTTTTCTGGGTAGTACACATTGACCTAACGAAGGGAAATAAGCAATACTGAGAATAAATTTTTGTGGTAAGAAAGACACCAGAACAATTTTTTGATGTCCTAAACGGCTGATTGGCGAACGAGCAAAGTTTTCGAACAACATTCCTTGGCGCTTACGAAACCGGCGCCCCAAGAAGCCTTCGATGCGTGTTGAAATCACCTGAACGACGTGTTAAATTTCGGGGCCATTGCTCCAGATTTCTCGGCACATATGAGATCAAGAGTCTTGCACTACGAGAAAATAAAAATAAAGAACGAACAGAAAGACAGGGAACGTCAGCGGGAATGCATTCATGACTCCTCGTACATTCGCCAATGCTCCGTAAACACACTAGTCACGTCGAACCGTACGTTGCCGAACACAATGAGCTTTTTTTTATTTTCTCGGCCGGCATCGCAGAATAAATGGAAGGCGAGAGGCGGACTCAAGACAGACAGGAGACACTTGAGAGCGTCTCACCAGCAAAGGTGACAGAAGGTGCAAAGAGCGAGACACGTCGGGCGTGCGCTTACATCGGTGGCAAAGACCTGACGAGAATTTCGGCAGTGAAATGGTGCCTAGCAAGCTAATGTGGCAGAGGAGAAGACAAAAGGGAGGAATGAAACGCAAAAAAAGGGTCAACGCTGGCGAAGCACTGAGAACGTGGCTGAGAGAAGTGCAGGAAACGAGGTAGCGACGGCAAATAGCAAATCGACACTCGAGCCGAGTGCGATACGAGTTGCCGCGTTTCAGTTTCCAGCAGAAAAGGGCTTCATCTCCAAGGCCTCATTCGTTCATCGCGGCCCGTGTTGGTTGTGTGTGAGAGAAGAGAACCTACGGCGTAGACGTGACTCTCGGCGCTGTGCCACGGGTGCTCCTTTCGACGAATTGATGGTATCCCATCCTATTGCTTTCTGGTCGCCATGCTTGTTTTCTTCTTCATTTTGTTCCACGCAGAGTTAACCCTCTCCCCTTCATTGCCATCGCTTTCATCGTTTATATTTTATTTATTTCGGATTCGTTGATTTAGTGGAGTCGAGAGCGCAGTTACAAATGCTAGAATCGATTGTCACCTACAGAACAGAATAAATCACGGCGGAAGAAAGCGTGAAAAGAAGAGCACGACAGCGAGGCAGTTTTGCAATCCACAAGCGACTTCATCATGGAAAGCTTATAGCTGTCAAAGTTGGCCTTGTAGTGTTGGCTTTAGATGGTAGTGCGACCATTCGAATGCAAACAATGCGAATGCAAGTCTCTGTAGCGCATACTTAAAGGCTGTAGAGGTACCGTTGCCACGATCAGCCTGGATTACATGCTGCGCTTGCTCGCCTGCCACAGAAGGCAAGTTATAAGTTCGCAAAAAGCTGAGCGGCAAGCGTGTGAAATTTTCATGGTCGAGGGACAGCGAGAACGTACGTCCGCAAAGAGTCGGCACTTCGCCTTGTCTACAACATTCCGTCGGCAAGCCATATCCTTTCTCGCGCTGTCGCAGACAAAATGACGTTCGTAAGATACAACAACATCCGGCAGCGCGAAATCCGGCGTCTCCAAAGCTTGTTCACTGAGAAAGCGCTTCCGCTCAGGTGTCCCTTAAATATAACAAAATAGCTCAGTCCTTTTCCCATAAACAAAGAGAAGCTGTAAAAGCTATCCTTGCGCGGGTTTTGTTGTGGACAGTGACCTTGTTAGTTTTATTTTTCTAGATAGTGCTATTTATTTGACGTAATCTTTATCTCACGGTAATGTCATGATGACTTTGTCTTGCCAGTGACATTTTGCCTGGTTTGGTGTTTTTTTAATGACATGATAAACATTTTCCGTATTAGTAACTTTTTATGCGCTTTAATTGCTGTGAATTGAACTGTTTCTACATGAGCAGAGAGTACTCACGCTTATCACAGGTCATACGCTGCTGATTCTGCATTCAGCTTTATTTGTATAGATTGTCAACTTTATGTCAAGTTCTTACTATGTTAGTAGAGTGCATACAGTGTGTTCTTTTTTCAATCTAAGCGATTGTGAAAGCTTTTGGTTGGTTCCATTTTTCCCTATTTATATATCTCTTCCCTTTAGTTTACTTTTTCTTCCTTTTTTAGCTGTGATGTTGGGAAGAGGCTCCTGAGAAACCAAAATTTTAATACGTTCGCAGTTAATAATATCAACAAACAAGCCAAAAATTATCATAGATCTAAGAGAAACATCGGAAACTGCTTACTCGGTGGTGCATTAAATATACAATACTGTGGGTAAGAAATAATTTGCTCGGTAAGCCAAAGATGGGGGCACGCATTATATTTTACTTTTCCGAGGGTTTCGCTGCAGTGTTTGCTGCATTGCTCTATGGTGTTGTGTAATGTTTGGTGGGAAGCAAACATTGTTCTCTTTATTGAGAAATCGCGTGGGTGCGAGCCTGGAGTCATCCTCACATATGTCATGTCATCCCTACATGTCGCTGCGACAACTACAAGAAGACACGAATAATCACATCTGATTTAGACGTGCTTAAATTCATTTAGTCTAAGACACTCAGGTTTACTGTGACTCGCAACACTGAGAACCACGCCCTCTCCTGTTCACTTAGACTCACTCAGGTTCACACCTTTTCGTACTCACGTCGACTGACTCACATGCCCCACAATTTAGAAGGTCTCAGTTTGACTGCGACTCACGCCTACCCGGATTTACTGGCTTGCGATCGCATTCACAATGTCGGGTGGCCCTGAGTCCGAGTGAGTCGACTCATAAGTTCGCTCATAAGATTGAGGCTGCAGCAATGAAACGCTCATGCGCATAGTACAATGACCTGAACAAGATCAATACACTTTCACAAAGTCAATGATATACATATTTTCTTGAAAGCAAGTAAACAAAATGTGGTGTAATCATAAAATTACACAGCTAAATCGAAACAACTTCAAGTGCAGATGAGTCTCACTGAAACATGACAGTAACAAAAAAAAAAAAAAAAAAAACGTGGGCAGCTTGCACTAGTGGAGCAAAGCTGAAGTAGACAGCGGAGCTGGTGATCGACCTAGTTTTTCTTCCATGTTTTACTAGACTTGGCTGAGTTTTGCTAGGAAATGCGAAGTGCTGCTAGGCACGGTATTCCGTATCGGCTCGCCGCCGAAGCACAGATTCTCGCTTGGCCGCGCGATGCGCTTCAAGATGAGCGGCTTCTTTTTCTGGTGTGCGGATCTTCTTTGGTCGTCCCATGTCAAGGGTACATGTACTCAACATAGAGTCGACGAGAGTTCTGGCACCGTCGCGGCGGCTCCGAATTTTATCTCCCCGGTGACGTCACGGCCAAGCTGCGCCTCCACACTTGCAGGAGCGTGGCTGGTCGAAACCTGCCGAGCCACCGGCAGAGGCGCCTGCTGCAGTTATGGACACGCGCGCGTTCGCCTCGAACGCGGGGAAACGGAGAAACACGGACGGCGTCGGCAGCAGCTCTGTGCGTTGCCTAGTTGGTGCTGCTACAATTTCTTTATTTCTCTCTCTTGCTTTCATTTTCTCTTTCTCTCTCCCGAGCATAGCACGCGCCGCGCGCATGCTCCCCTTTCCTCTCCTTAACGTGCCATGTCAAGGCAACATGTGTACGGCACGGAGAGGAGCCGAAGCACACGCCGCTCCGCGAGGGAGTTGCTAGGCAACCCAGGTGACTCTTCGCTCAGCGATGTTTTTTGTTGACGCGTTACGGATTGACGGTCGACTTAAACAGCTCCGCTGTTAATATAAACAATGGTAAACTAATAAACATGCACGATGTCGGTCTCGTTTCGAAACATGAAAGGTTTCAGTTGAGCCCTTTGCGGTGTAGTGTTATTTCATGGCCGAAGTGCTTTCTCTTTGATAAAAAGAGGTTTACCAAGGAATTTTAAGGCACTACAGGCTGTTAAAATGAGACTGCTTGCACAATTAATTTCTTTGCTGCTTCACTAACGCGCAAAAGATTGCACGTGTCCCTACTGAATTTGTCACAATCCTTCAACTGAATACGGCTAATTCTTCGGCTGACACGTCCGAACTTGTCATTTAGAGGTACCTGCACTGTTTGGTGCTCAGCGGTTGTCATCTGCGAGGTGGAATTTAATTTTTTTTTTTGAGGCAGCCGCACGCTAATGTGTCGGAGTGCCAAACAGTGGCGTAGACTTTCCTTTCCGAACCGGCCATGAAACGAGAGCACGAACACGACTGCACCTGGCTCCATGTGCAAACTAACGAGATGGGTCTCGACCGCGCGTATTTCTGCAAGCTCGCAGAAAAAATCTCACCCTGCTAGCTGGATTTACCGGCTGGTCTGCAACGTGCAGAGAGAGCAGGTCTGCGTTAAACAAGGCCGCTTCCACGAAGTGTTGGCACTGCTTCTTCCCCTGCTGTCGCGGCGAAGGCACAGCCCACGGCAAACGCGACCGGAGAGAAAAGGACTTGGCGCGCGCATAACTCGATCAGCACGCTTCGAGGCAACCGGGGTACACATCTCGCAGAATCTGCTGGAGCTTCGTTCGACGTGACGTGTTTCTCGCGGGCGAATCGCCTTATTTGTCGGTTTCGCAGCCCTTCCGAGCCCGAGCTGATGGCCTAACGAAGGCTTCCAACAGTGCCACGCGCTTCTTGTTCTCTGCCCCGGCAGGCAACCGTCCGTGCATTCAACGTTTGTTCTTCACTTGGGAGGAAGCTGGCATATGGAAGGAGAGGCAGCGAAAACTGGAGTTCTGAAGAAAAAAAATGGCAGGGAATAGTAATAACTGGTGAAAGTGCATGTCTGCGGGGCATGGAAGGGGTGGCTGATCATTGAATCGTATCCCCCACTTTCTGTGGCGACTGCCCTTGTTATCTCGCTCGAAGTGTTCAGCGAGATGCCTCGATTGGCAAACAGGTCGAAGATCCTTTTCTCCCTTTTTCGTCGCGCAGCTACTTCTTAGAGTAGTTTTGGCGCTCCGTGACCATAGCCAATTCAAGCGTCATGTCATCCACTGGCCGATGAACGTGCTGCTCACTCCTCGTTTCAAGTTGACTAGACCAGCGTATGGCTGCCACTGATGCGTATGTCAAAAATCAGTGCCTGTGCAGGTGTTGCGCCCACATAATGAGCTTAAACGCACAATGCTTAAAAAATGGCTTGAATTCTCTTGACAATGGGCCTGTACGGCTCAAAGCATAGTTGGCTTTTCCTTTTGACTTTGCTTACTTTTTATATTATTTGCATAATACTGTAGTTCTTTTAGATCCAAGCAAGAGAAACAATTAACCAATGATAGGAAAATAACAACGACGACAACAATTACAACAAAAATACTACACTGTTATACTGGCGATATTGGCACCCACGAACGAGAACAACACCAGAGTAGGAGTCTTACGCGAGCGCCAGCATTTTACCACAACTAAGTTATTTGTGTTGAAAATATTAGTGCGATAATCTAGCAATATGACAGTATGTGTTTCCTTAATCGCATTGTAATGAACATAACAAGTAAGTATCAGTTTCAAGACTTTTTGTCTGTGTAAAAAATTAAATTATGGGGTTTTACGTGCCAAAACCACGATCTCATTATGAGGCCCGCCATAGTGGGGGACTCCGGAAATTTGGACCACCTGGGGTTCTTTAACGTGCACCTACATCTAAGTACACGGGTGTTTGTCTGTGTACCACAGTGCACATCGCATCATGTATATTGTCTACCTGTGGTATCAAATAAACTTTTATCGAGTAATAAAGGGCTAGGAAATCGAGTTCGTTTGCCCGTAACGTAGTACGTAGTGTAACGCTCGTTTTGCCAACAAATTGTGCCTCTTTGTTTCTAGCAGTATATCGATGGACGAGCAAAGCTACCCGGAAAATACAGCTATTTGCCTAAAAGGCGGGCACGTTCAAACAGCTTCACTGCAATACAAGAATATGTAGAACACATCGGCCATGACAGCAGGGCGATGATGAAGGGAAGTTATGGTTGACGTTATAGTGAAAACATCAGCAAATATAGGCAAACAACTCTGGTTACACATGCTCTCTATCGCCTGCGACACCATGATGACGCTGGTAAAAACGACTGGCTGTGATCGCACCAAATGTACGAGATGACCAGCCCGAGGAGAGCGTAGTGTTGGGATACCGATTGGGGGTGGCTTGTTCTAGCTACCGGCGGGCTTAGCCTGGCCATCGGGGCCGGCAATTGGTCCACCTTCGATACTGAGTCATCCTCTTCCAGAGCCATTATTCTGCGCGGCACCGTATATGGCCGCGATATGAGACAGTCTAGCAGTGTTTTTACCTGTTAAGTTAATAACCACCTTTACTCTGTCTACTTTTTTCTAGCGGCTTTCAAGAATGACGCCAACTATGACTCTTTTCAAAAACCATTTATCATGGACTGGAAAGAAAGAGTACTGAGCGCATGGAGTATATAGACATATTTTTGCATACGGGACACAAGGTATACCAGAGTAGAGATAAGACGGGAAGAAACCCATGTTCTGATCGTACTGCCGCTGTCACAGTCATGACATAGAAAGAAACTCGAAGTCTGAGCTGAGACTACACCACCTAGATAGCGCAAGGCCTACGCACTCCGATCCATGACTACCTGGCCCGACTGTCATAGAATCGAAATGGGGATGCTCCCGCGTAAGCAACAGTGATTTTGACGTGACCGCTTTCGTCACGCCAGCCTTGTCATTGAGAATTTCGGGCCATGTAGCATGACGTCAAAGATCGGAGTGCGTAGGCCTTGTGCTATCTAGGTGGTGTTGGCTGAGATTGCTCGTCCTAAAGAAAAATTATTCAGAAGCTCAAAGGGAGGAAGAACCACTGAAAGAACAACGCTGAAAATGAGAACACTATAAAATATAATGAAACTTTAGAAGACTGCAATAAATCAAGATCGCAGAGAAAAAACTGCGGTAGACTCGAATCTTGCCAAACTTTAGCTGTTCCATGGTTGAGGGACATTGAAACAGTGACTTGCCTCCCTTTGGAAAAGCGACGCAAAGAAAAGTGAGAAGGATCGAATGAGGAAAACAGTACCGAGGAGTAAAATTGCAAGTTTTTTTTCCCCATCTCGGAAGAATCTTTTTGTTCAAAGAACCTCGTTCCCTTTCTGGCAGAGCGAATATCGATGAGCAAAGAAAACATCGGGCACCGTTTGCGGCACCGAGGGGAAAGGGTGGCGTTTCTATTTTGGGTCAAGAGAGCTGCGTTTGAGATACGCCTCACGCACTGTCCCAGTGTCCGTCGCCCCAAGGCCCTTGGCTGACCAACCCTCGAGTGGTCACTGCAGCCACGTTTCTTGATTTCTTTCCCCGTAGGTTATTCGCTCTATCCTTTCGCCCATTTACGTTTACGCATTTGGCTTCCTCTGCTTCATAATGACATGTTTCTTTTCTTATGCATCCGTTATTTATCTTTTTCCGCACCATTGCACGAATTGGGCCTCTTTGTTCCTAACAATATATCGAAAGGCCATTACGACACAAAATAATGCCAGAAATAACGCAAATGGCGAGACCGTTTATGCGAAAACACACTCCTGGCGGCAAGAAAGAAAGAAGAAGAAAGAGCAAGTATAAGCAAAGTGGCCCTAAACGTTGCGTGCCACGGGGTCTTTTGCGATCGTTGAAACAGGAAAGGGGGCGGAGGGAAGGAAGTGACTGTATTGGAGGAGTGGCCTGAAAGCGCTCCTGCACGAAAACGCGCCGGCGAGCAGTGCTCAAAATACCGAAGAGGGTAGTTTCCCTCCTTCCCCCAAAAAGCACGACCCGCTCTGCTTAGCGAGCCGGGAATATTTGCCTTTTCTCATTTCTTTGGTCAACTGCTGCCAACAGCGAAGGCATCGATCTTTCTCCGACAAGCCGTACGGGAATATGTGCGACAAGCGGTGTGTCTTGTGGCGAGACATGCAAGACATTTCAAGAACCACGCAACTACTAAGCGATTTGAACGTCCGGACAGGCGCCTGTCGGCGCTTGAGCGCTGGACAAAATTGCGCAGCCTTTCGCTCTACTGCATGACAGTCCCATGCTTAGTTGATAATGTTTTATTCCAGGGGGCAAGCATATCTCTTTCACTCGACGCGTCAGGTGCCACTTTGTACGTGTCTTTTTAAACTTATTACTCTACTGCTCCCTATTGACATTCCGTTGTCAGGCTTTCTCTTTTTTTTTTTTTGTTGGACTGGTAGTCAGCCTTCCTCGGTATACTCTTTGCTTGCCCTTAGCTTTATTGCTTCGCAAGACACGTACACCCATGAGCAAAAGTATACGGACCACAGGGTCGCCAAAAAATGGGAATTTCTTCGTACTTAAAAAGCATAAACTGGCATTGATGATTACACTGAAAAGTTCGCAGTGTCAAGTTTGGACTGCAGTCCTCAATTTCAAGTTGCGTTCATAGGCAGAGGGAAAAAATCGGCTTTTTCGCGCAACCCCTGGTCCGTATACTTGTGCTCACGGGTGTACGTATAGTATGTCATGTATATTGCTGCAGTGCTGCGAATTGGCGTGGGATATGTAATGATAAATAAGGGCTATTGAAATCGATGGCCACCGACCAGGCTTTCCTACATTTCTTTATCATTTTCGGCTATGGCGACCGAATTTCGACGGATGCATATTGACTTCCTATCAAGGAAGTCTATAGGCAGAAACCCTCGAGTACCGCGCATGGGAGCACGTTAAAGGATCCGAGAGGTTCCATATTATTCCGGAACCCCCAACTACGGCGTCCTCATAATCAGAACATGGTTCTGGCACGTAAAACCCCAGAATCAAACTGAACCGTTCAGGGCGTTCTTCCTTTTTTGCTGGTTTGTGCAGATACGTTTGTATAGTATCGACAATCTGCAAGAGAAGAAAATCAAACCGAAGTTTTTAGACAATTGGGAGCTTGCAATTTTCAACCCAAAATAAAGACCAAGAACACCCACCAAGTTCATCAAAGTGAACAAGAAATGCCCGCTATCTTACCTGTAGCCTAAGTTAAAGATGTCCACCAGTTGTAGTAGATTTCGTAACGAAATAGAATGTGCGTAATAATACTATTTCAAAGTAAAATTTAATCGGCATGAATGGACCTTGCCGCGTGAGGTTGACACGCGATATTCTTTATAAGGGCACACGTACAAATGACGTGGTAGGCAGGAGCCATGCTCGCAATTAATACCCCTGTCACACGGGCACTCGAAAGTCTTTTGAGCAAAAAGACTTCTCCCGAGTTTCGCCCGCAGACACACGACAGGGAGCGATCTCTTTTTCAGAAGCGGTTTTTTCTGGAAGAGGATTTAGCCGATCTCCTTTACGGCCGAAAAGGAGTAGCCTCGAAACCAGTGGGCACCAGCAATTATCATATATTAAAGAAAATAATCGAATGCGTAATTTTCTGTCGCATAGGCTCATCATAAAAAATAATTTTATGTCTCGCAGAACATGTAGTAAACCCAGTAATGCTCATTTTCTTGTGTACTCTCGCAAGCAGGTCGAACGAGCTGGGGATGTCATGTAATGACGCTCTTTAAACTACTACAATAAATCTTTATATAAACGTTTCCTATGTTAAATATATTTGAAAAACGTGTAAACAATAAGTTTTCACTTTATATTTCGAGATACATAATTTTTTTTGACCGATATTGTTTCAAACACTAGTGCCACGCTTTCGGTAGTGTGTCCAGAAGGAAACACTAAAAGGAGATCGTCGGCGCCGTGTGTCTGCTGCGCAACACCTCTTCATTCAAAAGTCTTTCAGCTTGGTAAAAGACCGCTTGCGTAAAAGAGTTTTTGCGTGCTCGTGTGACAGAGGTATTAGTTGATTTGCAATAGAATAATGAGAATAAGGCACCAAACGCAGCTTTATTTATGGCTGTTATCCACTTGCAGGCACCCATTGCACTTGTTTGGCCCGCTTGAATCCTCGTAGTTTCATTAGTCGGTTATTGTTGCAGTCAGGCTGTTACGTTCCCCGCGTGGTTGCAATTATCAAGGGTGCGAATGCGCATATTTTCTTTACACAAAGCCGCCACGCGTTTGCAGACAGTGAAATGCAGATAACACTGACCTTTGCTACAAGCAACGTCCGCCCGTGGGATCCAATTATCTTCCGTGTGCAGTAATTATTCCCACAACGCTAGGACAATCTGTGTCGTTCATAAAGCAGTCATAAGGGCCGCTCATAATTGTGAGGTCGCAAATGAGATCGGAACAGAATCAGAGCAGATAAGAATTCCTCCGTGAAGGAATTATACTGGTGTCTATACCTGATGGTTCGTTTCAAGGAAGAGAATATTCTGTTGATAAGGCATGTGTACAGCGATCTAGCAAAAACGGTGTTGTAATAATTGTTGTTGTACGCTCACACATGTTGTTGCATGTGTTAGTGGAATGCGAAAGCCAGTAAAGTGTTATGCATATGTGCATACTGAAGATTAATTTGTCGCTCGCAGAGGTGAACATCATTTCCTCTTGGGTCTGTGTAAGTTTCGGACAGCCGTAAGCAACGGAAGGATGTCTCTATGGGGCTTGTTAAGACAGTTATCTTCTTCCTGCTAATCATGGAAGTTTTATTTTGCAG
Organism: Dermacentor silvarum; assembly: GCF_013339745.2. Classification (NCBI taxonomy): domain Eukaryota; kingdom Metazoa; phylum Arthropoda; class Arachnida; order Ixodida; family Ixodidae; genus Dermacentor; species Dermacentor silvarum. The sequence continues at coordinate 11,315,789 of NC_051161.1, forward strand.
GAAAAAAAATTCGACAGGTATTTAAAACGAGCTTAAAAGATTACTCAAAACTGTTAAATTTGCTGACGCCAACTTGTGACGAAGTCAAATTAATATATATATATATATATATATATATATATATATATATATAGTTTTGAAGGGTTTAGAAAAAGAGGGCAGGAGGAGTACGTGATGGCGTGAGAGATGCAATAGAAGCGCGAAGAAAAGAACAAAAACAGCTGTCATTGAACCGTACTGACGCACAGATAGATGCAGGCAGGAAAACGCTCACTGTTACTTTTTACTGGTCCATTCCACGATGCGACGTCGGCACATGAACTATTGTGTGACCAGTTCGGTGCCGAATATGTCCTTGCCTTTGTAAATCTTCAGGCTCAGATAGTTTCCTTCTGGTCAGGTGGCACACCCGATGACGAACGTTTATAAAGCAGAGGCAGTGAAAAAACAGTCTTGCTAGTTGATTAGGGGGTAACAAAATTTTGATACGTAAGTTAATCTTCAATATTGACACCTAGCCATCTTGATATTATGCCTACAAATTTATAATTACTATCGCAATAATATATATATTGAAATGTTCTTCTTTCTGGGGTTTTACGTGCCAGAACGAGTTCTGATTATGAGACACGCCGTAGTGGAGGGCTTCGGATTAATTTTGACCACGCTCTTTAACGTGCACTACAGGACATTCTTTAACGTGCACTACAACGCAAGCACATGGGCGTTTTTGCATTTCGCCTCCATCGAAATGCCGCCGCCGGGGCCGGGATTCGATCCCGCGACCTCGTGCTCAGCAGCGCAGCGCCTTAGCTGACTGAGCCACCCCGGAAATGCAAGGACAACTTACTGCAGTGCAAGTGAGAATCAAGTGGTGCTGCCGAAATTAAAAAGAAAGAAAGAAAGAAATGTCGGCCTTCAGAGGTTCCATCTTTACAGATTGCACAATACCTTGCCATTCTAAAAGCTGCGAGTGAGTTCGACCTCGACTCTTACACAACCTGAGTCTGTATAGACTGACAAACGCTGTTCGCGCTTTCAAGCAAGCTGCTCTCCCAGAACGTTTACACGCGGCTCTTCGTTTGATTGCCGTATACTCTGGATGTACGCCTGGTCACTGGTTATTCAGGTACACATCCTATGTATCCCAACTAGGCGGTCATCCCTTGAGCTGCGATACCTATTTGGCCCGTGTAATAGCGTTGCTTGTGTTTAGCGCTGACGAAGGCGCTTTTAACCGTTCTTTGAGACATTGGTCTCACCAAAATCCTTTAATTATGTCCGTTGTGTTTTGTGGTATGTTTGTGTATGTTTACGTCTGTGGTTTTGTCGTGCGCATAATTTCTCATCGTTCCCGTTTGGATTAGCATACTACCCTTCCAAATACGCAAAGCTCGCCCGTCTTCATTAGAGAGCCTCTGTATATTGGGTGGTCAGGGGGAGGAAAGCATGCATTGTCTTGACTTCTGTGAAGTATTCTCTTCAGTTTTCTTTTGAAGCGAAAGCTTCATTACGCTACCTCGGGCAGCCGTCGGTGACTCAACAGTTTTCACCTTGAGAGCTCGAGGTCAAACCACAAAAGGGCACGTTTATAGTCCGACGTTACCGGCACGCGGGCGAGCGTAATCAGACGCCGGGCACGTCGGAACGCATTGGCCGCGGGTCCGGTTACGTTGGCGGCGCCAGTACGTCGAACTATCGGTCGAACTATAGCCGCTGTTGTTCTCGCCAACGTGACATAACTAGTGCGCGCGTTCAAGCTACGTCGGACTATATTTAGGCCTTTACGGAGCCCTGAAAGGAGACATTGTCGCCGTTGCCCGAGTATAGTGTTGAGGCTGGCTGCGAGTTGTAACCAAGTCTCACTTCTTTAATGATCACCGCAGTGTCTTGATAGGCATAAAAACGACGAATAAACACTGTATTCACTGCAAACATGTCTGTATATCATTGCGAAACCACACCTCGGCCACAGCTCGACAATAGGCCTAGCCAGGGCAGTGAAGCTTTCGCTATCAACCAGGGTTAACCAAAGCTAAGCCACACCATTTTTTTTCTCCTGTATTGAGACCTGAAGAAAATAGAGTTGGTTTTCTATTCCAGATCGTGGACAGCCTTCAGTGTGACAGTGAGAAATCAGGTTAAAAGAGCCAGTATGCGACCCCTATAGGAAAAGCAATGATCTAAACACCTTTTTTTTTTTTTTCTTGCACCGAATGTATGTGCGATTTGTTCATGATCCTTCCCACAGACCTTGTTTTCTCTACTTGCGCACACGTAAGAGAAAAAAATGGAAAGAAAGACTGATCACTCTTCTATAGGCCTACAAAGAGGTAAACTAAAATAAGACATTTTGGCTGCATGTAAAAATATTGAGCCTGAAATAACTTTTCCGTTGCCATAAAAGGAAAAGAAAAATAGACATAATTTCTAAAACTGCTGTCCTTTTATTTGGGATTCTAGTGATTTAAATGTACTGAAGGCCCTGGCCACGGTGCTGGTGAAGCTAGAAGACAAGCAGTGCTTGCTCGCCCGCTTGGCCATAGCTCCCACTGACTTGTTTAGTCCTACTGCTGCAAAGCTAGATCGAATGGCTGCTAGGCAAACATCCCCATTGCATTAAAAATTGTTCAGCCGGTGGTGACGTTTAACAAGCAACTCTAAACCTTACCAATCGTTTTATGTAGTAGATATTGTCTTACTGGATACACTTTGTTGTGTGGTAGCATTTACTTCTACTCCTTATAATCGATTTGATCTGTTTTGGTGCTGTTAGACCTGTTCACGCTGTGATTAACTCTGTGAATAACTCTGTGGAATGTTAATCCCGGCATGTTTAAAGGAGACGCTCAGGCAGAGCCGGCATGCCTCTTTAAGGCTACACCCACCAGTAGCCAGCACCAACCTCCTCTTCCTCCTTCAGTGGACTTAAAGCAAGCAATAAAGTGCACCAAGCTTTCTACCTAAGTTTGTGCCGATGTGCTTTATGGATGCGCTTTTTTGTGGTGCAATTGCCGCTTAGTGTGGCGTACGGAAATAAGCTGAGTGTGGCTTATAGATGCCTCGTTACAGAAAAATGTGACATTAATGTGACTGATACTTACGCTCGCAAAGTTTTTACAAAGAGCAACAGAGAGTGAGGAAAACGAGATGTGAAAAGCAGAGAAGCTAACCGGAAGGAGAGGCTTCTGGTTTGCTTTCTAACACTGAGAGAGGCTTCGTACAAAACTTGTCATCGCGGGTTATACGTGAAGTTCGACGCAGCAGAAGACCTAAGTTGTGAATTCAGGCTTTTGGTTTGCGAGAAAAAAAAAGGATAAAAAATAAGAAAGGGCGCCACACGGCAAATGATAAGTACCACATTTACCAATAGACAAAAAGCCAGAACACTTTGTCAAAAGAGCAGTTGAGAGAGGCAGAGAAAAGACGTATGCTTAGAGGTTTTTTCAGCGTAACCTCATTGTTTAAGTAATGAAGATACATAGTCGTGCCTTTATTTGTACAAATTCAAACGTGCTGAATGCCAGGGCAATAAAGTATAAAAAAAGAAAATACATTTTATGATGAAAAACACCGACGTGCTACCTTTCACAGTAGTCACACGAGTTAACTGCAGGAAGTACCAAAAAAGAAAAAAAAAAGCCGCAAACTAAATTAGCACAGGAGCTCTTTTTTTACACAGTATTCCATTAGAATAAAATATTACCCATGAAAGCTAATATAAGTGCTGAGCTCACTGCATCAGCGAAGACAGCCACTCACCGAACGCCGAATAAAACATGAATATTTTCACCCTGAACGTCGGGCGCACATAGTAACCTCATTTCGGGTCCACGATCACGATCGTCTAATGCTGGGTTCTCTTTCTTTGAAGGCGCATTTAGTGGAATAGAATGTGGAAGCTTAATATCACGTTTTGTTTTTATTAATTATTAGCAAGCCATCGAAATAAATTGGGTGCCACCGCGCATTTGAAACAAATGTTTCGCAAAGATAAATAAAACGCAATGCGCTATATAGGGGACAAACGGGGAAACCTTTCCTTTAATATTTCTTGAGAAACGACCTCTAACCTTATTGCATGCCCCAATGTATATTTAAGCATGATTAAGGCGCAAGCTGGCTGGTTGAAATTCACGAGAAGCGGATTATCTTGGCGGTCACAATATTCGCAGCTCAAATGAACTGCAGGGGGCGCTGCGGAAACTGGCCGCGTCTGGCTACACTGTGCAACATGGCGGTTATACGGAGGTCCCCGCGTCGCCGAAACCGCTGTGTTTGATGTACAGTACACTGTAGTTTGATGATTTTCGTGCAGTGTGATGCCAGTTTGCGCTGTTTTGTGGAAGGAAAGCGAGTAGCTTACGCCGACCAAATCATTTTAGCCGATCTGAGAGAGGCACAGTGGGTAATGAGGCTGAAGTGGTCGCACGGTGTGTGCAAACATCTGGCGTGACAGCGGACCCGCGCGAGATTCTGATGAAAATCACCAATGTATTCTTGAACACATTGATCGTGGTACCGAAGTACTCGTGCACTTTTGGATGGGCGGAAAAGTACAAGCACATTTCTGCTGCTTTGAGTCACTGTTAAGGCGCGGATAGATAGTCCGGTGTTTCGAGCGTGTGAGACAGTGGCCGGCGAAGTTGGATACGTCACGCTGGCCTCGCCAGGATTGCCGAAATATTACAACCTGCTCAGTTTGGTACGTTTACCATGGCCCACAGCAGCGCACCGACTTGCTCGATCAGCTGTTGCCGCTGTACATGCGGATAAATGCAATGCACAGCCGTCGCGCACTTTCTCATTGTTGTTGCCTTAACACATTTTCGTTCGGCGAAGGCGCAAACTCTGCACGATCTTTTCAGTCCAGAGAGCAAGCGAACCTAAAATCAAGCTTTGCACTTTATCGCGAGCATGCACTACGAATCTGTGGCGAACATTTCTCGCTACTTTTGCGTTCCTGTTATCTATTTTACATTCAAGATTTGCGCAACGTGACTGTTGCTTCGCATAGCTGTAGTTATTCCAGTAGTTGGCGCATTGTTTCTCTCGTAGAGAACAATACGATAAATAAGAAACCGGAAGATCTGCTTACTACAATAAAAACACATTTGGACACCATGTACAGGGTCGTCCACTCTTAGTACGAACACGGCGCCATGTGCGCTGGCGCTCCGCGGAGCGCGGCCACGCGGCGCCGTGTTCGTACTAAGAGTGGACGACCCTGTACATGTATGGCTTGTGCTGCGTGGCCTGACCATGATTGATTACTCCCCGCTGTCTACGAACATGTAGCTTATGGCTGCTGTGTAAACTAATGAAATAAAACAAATGTTTCTGTGTAAATAATGTTAACTAAGCTACTGCATTATGAATCTAATTAATTTTCATGTTATTCTATAATTTACCTATCGTGCACTTTAAGTGGCCAAAACTGTGTTCGCCTCTGAACTGCCAATTTCCTTCAGACACTGATAAGAGATACAATTGCTTTGATAATTACGCATTTTCAAATGAGCAGCTACTAATTTGCACTAGTTACACGGGTAGCGTGTCCAGGTCGCAAGGAAGGCGTACCGCTATGCCACCCCATGGTTATTTTGCATGCTGGCACGTACATGTTGTGCTTACATAGAACGATTTACCGACGTTACCCGGGAGTACCTGAAACTCCGATGTAACGATCGATTTTCGCTGATGTACCATACTCGGTAGTTTCACGTTGTGCGCCGCATGTATCCGATATAACAGCTTTCATGAAGGAAAGCTTGAGTACCAAGGCGACATTTGCATCATAAACTGCATTACCACGTCGGCTATCACATGAAACTGCTTGTTGCAGCACGCATACGCTGAACGTTATCACGATGGCAGTAACAACCTCAACGCAAACTTCCTGAAGTTCGCTGTAGTGTTTTACTGCATATATAGTACAAGCAACAGTATCGCGTTTTCTTCACACAAACAACAAACTGACCCTCGCCCGAAAAAAAAAATGACAGCAGATCCACGAGGTGAATGATGATGAGTGGGCGAAGCTCCGGAGGGAATCATCGGATCTCCCGCTTAAGGGGACGCTAGCACAAACGCGTTAGAAACGTGCAGTACTCTCTAGTAAGGGGGAGCGGCCACAGCGTCTTACGCAGCCATTTACACATGCCGGAACGTGCACCGCGTTTGCCGACGCCATCACATGACTGCTGAGAGAGTATACCCCCCGTATTCATAAACACTCCTCGACTTGAACTTGACTTGCCACCGCTTTGGGCAGCGCGTTCGAAACGCGTTGAAGGTAAGGTGGAGAGGCCACAGCGTCTTACACCAGCTTCTTACACGGGCCGTAACGCGCTAGCACAAACGCGTTAGAAACGCGCTAGAAACGCGGCCTTTCGTTAATGTTGGGTATTTATAGCCATCGTGGTGCGTTTGTCCATGTCCGTTTCGTGGCGTAGTGGGCTAACGCCGCGCGCTCGGAAGCGAGGGGTCCCTGGTTCGATTCCGCGCTACGGACACAACTTCGGAATTTTTTTCTCATTTTTCTCAGACTGGTTACACACTACTACTACGACGGGGACGGAGCGGGTGCCGCCATAAGGAGCTTCGCCCCTAAAAACAAATTAAAACTTTCTCGGGCAAGATGTTGAGCACATAACAACTGTCGTTGTCGCAGCTTATGATAAGATTCGCAATCCATGTGACTCTTCGACGCCGCAAAACTGCAAAACGCAGCATAATTCCACGGCTGTGCGGAGTTTCGTTGATGGTGGCGCGCACCCGCTCGCAGTGCGAAGGCTACGGACGGAGCGTCTGCTCCGACGCTCCGACCTCCGTACGAGGTTTCCGGCGCTCGCCACTAGGTGTCGCATGAATGGCTGGAGTCGCGAATACGTAGTAAGGCGGCGCGCTGCATGATGTGATCCCTTCTTTGTTGTAGGGCTGTTGGAAAGTGGCGTTGCGCTTTGGTGTCCGACGAAAGACTTGAAGACGGTTCCCTTACGTGCATCTTTGAACCGTGCGCTACCCCAGTATTTGTGGTTCAGCTGCGTTGTTCAGAGGTTCTTGCCTTCCGAAATGCGAGTCCATTCAAGCGCTCCAGTCAAGCGTGAGCCATTAGGCATTAAGCTTGTATAGAAAGCGTACTATCAATCCTCGCCTTTCGGCATTGTCTTTAGTGTCAAGGAGATAAGCGTCTAATCTAAAAGCAGCCAAGAAATCGAGCTTTCGCATGGTTGCCCTGTGAGACAATGCACTGTCCCATTATTTCTTCAATTTATAGCCTTTGTTTGGGATCCGTCGCTCGAATCTTTTGTCCGTAAATGAGCGAGACAGGCGAGCCTCCTTGTTTTGCGGCGGGAAACCGCGTTAACGCACAGGCGAAATGTCAGGCTGCCGCAAGAAGCTATTTGTGCGCTGACGCAACTTATTGTTTTGTTCCGGGAAAGCAAATTTATTCAAAGTGTGGACACCCATTCTTCTAGGTTTTAAGTCACACGTGATACGCTTGAGAAGTAGAAGAAAGTGGCTGCTAATTGATTCCTGCCTTAGAAGACATTCAACTGTTCATAGGAGCGCAGCAAGAAAAATCAAGAAAAACAATAACTAAATTCATTATCGCCCATTAACGGTCTGACCCATCGCACAGACCGAGGCAAATAATCGTGTGCTTTCCCTAAAAAATTCCTTCAGAGAAGTGTTTCAGGTAGAAAGCCACGCGTTGCAGGCCTTCTTGTTACGAAGGACATCTCGCCACCTCTGTTTTTTTTTTTTTTTTCTGTATACGTTGTAACGGCCTGAGTTAGCGTTAGTCTGCATTGATGAAAGCTATGAGGGCGCATTTATGACGCTAAAACGTATGTTGGGCGCTCAGACAAGATTAAAAAATATGCCACAACGAGTACCTGCGTCGCTGTCTTGTCACTTTGTGCACGGCTGAGCGCAAGTGTCAGAAAGCTAAATTGGTTCATTGACCGCGCGTTGGGCAGCAATGCGAAAAAGGCCACAGTGGTTGTTCTTTTTACCTCGTATTTGTTAAGCTTTCTTTAGAGCGCGAAAAAAATTATTCATACTAAATTTTAAAAGAAAAAATCAGAAATCTGGCACTTTTGAGAATTCTCTGGATTTCTGTATGAGAATTCTCTGAATTTAGGGCAAGAAAAAATCTTGCTCTAAATTTTACTGGCACGGTTAACATATGACCTTACAAATTTTAACTTCTTACCTTGGTAGTTAAGACTATTTAATGTCTATTTATTTATTTGAATCAACATATAGAGCAAAAAAATATTTTTTACAGCCTCGACTATACTTACGTCAGACATGGTACGTAGTTTTAACCAAGCTTGACTCGATTTTAGTTTGGACAGTGAAGAGAGCATACGATGCGAAAGGAACATTGTATCACTCAAAGAGCACTCAAAGAAATTGCTATGCGCGTACGCATAGGGAACCACGTCTGTGGCCACATTTCGTGGAGATGCCACAGTGGCTCGCTCACGACTTTGCGGACCACCAGAGGGCGAAATGAGCGGTGAAGATAATGCGTGAAATGCGGGTGTGTAGCTGGGCGTGCCATCGGGCGGCCAGCCACGGTACATTTCCCGCGTCGCGCGTGGCAAATTCTGCGACAACGTTGACGCCAGAAATAACCCAGGGCAGGACCGCGTGGCTTCTGACGTATGCGCGGTTGTTGGGGCGAGAGCAGTGGTTTCGAGAAAACAAATAAACGGCACAGAAACACACGGCCACGGTGCAGGCCTTCATAATCGACGTCAGGTTGTAATTGCGAGCAGGAAATTGCGCAAAGTGCGTCGCAGCGGCGTCATAATTTTTTTTTTTTTTTGCAAGTGCTCAGAGCAAGAAAACATTACTTCTTCTTCCATGCTTTTGTGTTCTCTCATTTTTAGCTGGATAAATTAGCTGGCTTCCCGGAAAAAGCGCTTTCGCTGGGAATTCATTTAGAGTTTGGCAGACCGTGACTATCGCTCGCTTTTTTTTCTTTTTGGCAGCTGGACTGCTCAGTGGCTCGTTTATTCACTTAGTCGACCTCTTACTTGCTAACTTACCTAGTTTATTGGTACTAAGCCTATTGTCACACATTAATCTATCACCCGGTGCACTTTTCACGAACTCCTTCGGGCGTGAAGGCGCACAAGGATATACTGCAACTGCGAGCTCGCTTGCTGTACTGTTTTGTGGTAACTTATTTTGCTCGGTGTCGTATTTAATAGGCACTGAGACTGTAAGTTGTCAGCTGACGATTAAGCAAACGGTTAAGCAAATTCGCAGAATGAAATCAACCTGCTGAAATACAACAGTAAACAAATTCTTGTAGTTCAGCCATTCATCTGCAAAGGTCAACGGTGTACAGAGCGACTGCAGTCAGGCTCATCTCCTTACTTTCTGCCACTGCTTACTCTGCATTTTCTACGCTCTCTATGTAAGTGACGGAAACATTTCAGTCGAGCTCCTAATGATCACCCGCTGACTTTAACCATTACTGAATTCACCCCTTGCGTATGTGCCATATTGTTTGCCTTCGTTGGCGTACATAATTTTTCGGCAGTAATCGTCGCAGCAATTTTCAACACTAAGAGTTGGATGGGTTTTTCCCATATGCGTTTCACATAGGAAGAATTTTGGAGCATTAGAGAGTTTGCTTGTTCCGCTACGATCTTCAAGATTACATTTTTCTGCCATGATGCTAGCAGTCAGGCATATTAACCAGTTAACTAAAGACACAGTTGAAAGTAATAATGCGATGACCACTCCAATGAAACCAGTGAAATAATGCTCACCTTATTCAATGCAGTCGTCGTAACGTCTTGGTCAATGCCCAAAAGAGCTCTGTCTCCCAAGAATAATATACCTAACTGTAATTGTGCGATTTTTTTTTACTATGTTATGAAGCGGGCACCTACAAGGAGCTAAATCTGGTTTTGAAATGAACAAAACCAGTGGAACATTTTAAGTCATATGGTCGTTTACAAATCCCTTTCCTTGGTCCATAGACGCCTCCACATCTAGACAGCTTTACTAGACTTCTTACTTCACATTGCTTCGGAACAGGTTCACTGTCGTAAAACAACGGCACCGCTCAAGTGGCATGCCTGGCTAGGTGTACATAATGAATTTACTTAAAGAACATAGGCGGTTCGTTTCATCTCTGGTTATTAATTTGCGAAGAAACGGTGTGGTTTCATAAAAACCAACTTTTCTTTCCACCTTGCAGCCACTAGGGGCATTGACTGGTAATGTCCCGAATTCATGGTCTTCAATCGACAAATGCTTAGTACTCACTCTAAGTGTAAATACTATAATCTGCCATTGTTGTACGACAATGTCCTCAAAAACCAGTTGTAGAACTTTTCTGACCTCCAACACCTTCGCCGCTTGCGATCGTTGCATTTTTTTTTTACCAGTTAAGTAGACCAAGACGATTCTACCACAGACGTACTTCTGCATTTACTGCCTCATACAATGAAGTCCACGGGGGACTTTGCCGCAAGGAAAGCGCGCTTTCGATTTATCATGATCATCCCGCTAGACGCCGCTCGGAATCTCGCTTCCAGATTCAAAAGGAAGCGCACCCTTATAAGAGGAATCGCGGGACAGGCACCGTAGGCCGGTGAGTGCCGCCGGAGGCACAGGGATAAAGGAGGGAGACCGGCCGAGCAAACGGCGACACGGCAGCGATGCTGGCCACGAAAGAGCGGACATAAAGAGTAAAGGTGAAGAGACAGAGAGAGGCCGGGGCGTGGAGGATTTCCTTTGCGCAGCCTCGGCGGCCTCGCGACGTGTGCAGAATTTATTTGCCAATATCGGTAATGGATGGCCACCGTCGCCGGGGGACACGGCCACTGCGGTAGTGGCACGGAGGCCACCGCACTTTTTCTAATGGCATGCTGAATTGTTTACGACCAACTCGTCTCTCCCTTGCCACCCTTTCACCCCCTTCATTCTCCCCAGCGACCCGGCGGCCATCCATGGTGCTCCGGAAAGGCCCCAACAAGTGTCCCAGTGGTGATCAGTCCGATAGAGTTACCATCGACATGGGTGTATTAGCGTTGTGTTGGTCATTTGCAGATAAAACTAGACAGACTGGTTAATGGAACGTGTCTTCAGAAGTGGTCTTCATCTTGAATGGACCGAAGAAGTAAAAGCGTTACTGAAGTATTTCTTGGGACATTCAAAACACTATTATCTGGGGAAAAATTGAGACGGACTTAGCAAGTTCAGTATGGCGGAATGGCAATAAGTGGCTTAGTGGATTGAGTGTAGCCATTTCTAAATGTGTCCCTCTTGAAACATTTGATAACGGACCATTGCGGTATCTACGGAAACGACCGTGCAAATGAGGCCACCCGATCTGCTCATGATGGTCTCCACTGTTCTGCTATATACCCCTATCCAGAACAGATGCAGCTACAAGGCTTCGTTCGCTCGCACGTGAACTTACACTTGCACAGTGGAACTCGACAGAATTTACCAACGCTCGTCTGCATAACTTGGATACGAATCTACAGCTCCGTCTTCCGTCAGCAATATCTAGAGCTGAGGAGACGCCTCTGTGCCGCTTGTGGCTTGGCGTGCATGACCTTCACAAATGCCTACTCATTTCGGATCGGAATGGCGAACAGCCCTGCATGCGACAACTGTAGCGGCGAGGAAACAGTCACCCACCTTCTCTGAGTGTAACCGCTTCAGTGCGCCCAGGAAATAACTTTCAAGTGTTTTAGATGGACTTGATAAACGCCCTTTGTCAGAGGAAAGGGTCCTGGGACACTGGCCGACTCTGTCATCATCACAGAAGGCTTTGAAAGCGTTGTTGCGCTTCTTGCGGAGAACTGGTCTCAGAGACCAGTTCTCCGCAACAAACAGTGCCGTATTTTCCATATTTTGTGTGTTATTCTTTACGCTTTTTTTACGTCTCTTTTCTATTCTTTTATTCCCCTTGCTCCCTTTCCCCAGCACAGGGTAGCCAGCCGGTCTGAGAACTGGCTGACCTCCCTGTCTTTCCGTCTATTCCTTCCTTCCTTCCTTCCTTCCTTCCTTCCTTCCTTCCTTCCTTCCTTCCTTCCTTCCTTCCTTCCTTCCTTCCTTCCTTCCTTCCTTCCTTCCTTCCTTCCTTCTTTCAGTTCCTTGATTTTGCTGTACCCAGAGGTTCTTTTATGCCATAATGGTATATGAAAGTCACTATTGAGCGGCGCTGTCTATTCGAGAGCAAGACACTTTCATAAGAACATCGGCGAGAAAGAAGGCCAATATGGTACGGCCCGTGTACTGTACATGCATGGTTGCCAGAGTATCGTCTGTCTACATCGCTGTATATCTACAGCATCATGCCTGACGCAATAAATAACTAAATAAATAAATCGAAAGTAAATCCATGACATTTGCCTGAGGAGGAGGCAGAGTTCGCTCGCAGCTTGAAAGACGCTGAAATTGGACAATCCATGAAAGCTACGGGTTCAGTCAGCCGATGAAATTGTGGTGGTCGGGCGTGGATGCTGGCGGCTTTTGTGTCGCGTCATGGCACGCAGGCTATTCATCACAGCTAAAGTACGTGGAATGTATTTAGATTGAGTTTAGTCGCAGCTACCCCACTGTGTGGACGTCACTAGAGCACACAGGAATGTAAACATTTTGTCTGCAGGGCGCCTAGGAAGCCCTCTGCGCGCTTTGCGTCTATGGAGCAGCACGCAGGCTACCTATAGTTGCAAAGCAGTTAGAGTAAGGCGGTCAAAGTGACATCGAGCGATGTCGCCAATGAACCAAACGCTATGGAAGCTTAGACACATCATGGGTGCTACGAGCAGGAAGTCCGAGGTCTGGAAGCGAGAAGACAAAAAGGTGCTTCATGCAGAGGAGTGGCAATGTAACGAATCATACAGAGGCAACCCCCAGAACATCAGGCATCAGTCAGGAAACCTTGATCTTTCGAGAAGCGTTTGACCATTTAACTCAGTCTCTGTTGAACGCATGTAGACTCCTTGAATTTGACACGTCTGCACTATTTTTACCATTATCGGTCTTATTTATTTTTTATATAAAAGCGAAGCGGTGGCATGTGGCGGCGTGGTAGGCAACAAATGTGAGACAGAGCACAGCCAGCGTCAGTCTACGTCGGTGCCGAGAAGTGGCCCATGGCGTCGGAAAGCGCAGCCGAACGTCGACCGCAAGAACCGGCGTCGCAAACAGATATACATCGTCGTAGTAGCGTAGAGTATCTGGGAAATAGTGGAGCATCTCAACATACCCATGTATACCATAGGAACTGCACCGAGTATAGCGAGCCATTGGCAATGTGTTTGGGCAGTGGCAAACCAGAATTCCAAGACTTCAGTAGGGTGTAAAATATTCTTGGATTTGCATAAATCTGCGAAGGTTTCGTTGATGCGAAGCATTCTTTGCCTCATACCAGGCACTTTGAGGTAAGCTCCTGTATAGTTTCGTTCCGGGCCTCTTCAATAAAAGAAATACGTGTGCGATGATGGGATTTTAACCAGGCTCCCTCTACTCAACAGCCGCATACTTCTCTCGTGCCAGCTAGCGCTTTGACCAACTTTGACACAATTGGCGTGTGCGCCACGTCCCACAGCAACAACGTGCGCACGCGCCAGTTACCATTAGGCGACAGACGCAAGAATGGAACGCGTGTGTAATCGACAACCTTACCATGGTCCTTGACGTCGCATAGCAACTAGCACTTTGAGACGTATGTGACATTGTGCTGCCTTCTGGACCAACAAATCAGTCGCCTTGCCATTGTCGTTTTCGCTCCGTCGCCTTGCCATTGTCAACACACACACGCTCGCGTCACTCATACCATATGGATGGATGGATTGATGGATGAGACTGTACCCGTTAAATCGGGCGGTGGCACACGCCACCTAGCCGCGACTAGTAACATATTTTGTACTTTTTGGAGGGCGAAATTTCACCTTGCCTTGATTTTATCCACCAATCAGATAACCTCCGTTTGGTTATTAAAGTCTATTTTGTCTCCACTGTCCCTAAACCCCAATGCTCTAAAAAAATCAGCCCCGTTGTTTTGCACTGTAGGGTTAAGCCCTTTACAGAAAAGTATCAGGTGTTCAGCCGTTTCCTCTTCCTCTCCACACGCACCGCACAATGTGTCTATACCTTGGTACTTGACTCGGTACATCTTAGTCCGCAATACTCCCGCCTTGGCTTCAAACAACAAAGAGCTTCCCCTAGAATTATCATAGATATTTTCTTTGGAAATTTCTTGCTTGAAAATTCTGTATGGATGGGATGGGATGGGATAACTTTATTGCAAGGTCGTGCGGGCTACGGGGCGCAAGGCCCCATAGAGCGGGTGACTCCCACGTTGGGACCGGGAGTTTTAGCTCCCTGGCCGCATCGTGGGCTCGCTGGACAGCCCAGAGCTGTTCTGCTGCGTAGTGCTTCTTGTAGCCTGGCGGAGTCTCGATTATTGTTTGCGTGGGTCCGACCACACGACCAGAGCAAGTGATGTACGTCTAGGGTTCTAAGGTAATTTTCGCAATATGATGTGTATAGTTCAGGCATGTAGTGATGTAGTCTGTCCTGCGTATTGATGCATTCTGAAGGTGATGGCTTGAGGCCTGGGGAGCTTATTGTGAGGTGTGCTGTATATTCTGCGGTCTAGATAAAAGTGCTTTGTGACCTCGTTGTATGTGGAAGGAGGGTCCAGATTCTTGCGGGGATGGTACCGACCAGAATAGGTGGCGTCGCGGAGGGTTAGGTCTTGCGCGCTCCTGTGAGCCATCTCTTTGAGATTGGGAGGGGCGTCCTCGATCTCTCCGAGGTGTGCTGATTTCGTCTGCACTCCTGTTTTTCAGAAACCCCTCTCTGTTTCTTTAACCTTTTTCTTAACCGATATTTCTTGGTTTGCACGCCTCCTGCAGTCCAAATATTTGATTGACAATTTTCTGGTCAGCTTCCTCCATTTTGTGTCAACATTCCTCATGTACACATAACTGAAAACTCTCCTTACCCACCGCCTTTCCGCCATTTCTCTCAATCGCTCCTCAAATACGACACGGACGTTGCGCCCTCTGGTAACAATTTGTAGTACCGCAAACGATGCACCATTATCATAGCCAGTGCAGCGGACCTGCATAATGTTTCTTTCCTTTCCAGAATTTTAGCAATATGGCTTCAGTTTCGTGGCTGTGCTCCACCACGTTTAAAATAGCCGAAATGGATACTTTAACGTAACATAGCCTTTGAAGCAACTAAGCGCCCCCGAATGATAAGTTACTGCGACGTGCACGGTTGTCATGCATTGCGTAGGCCCTCTATGAAACCGGTTTGTCGTGGGGGAAAACAAAAGAATATGTGTGACTTTATCACCGGTGGCCTAAACAAACAATACAAAATGTTGCGCCGAGAAATTTGTTTTTATATGTACGATATCACTTCTAAACAAATAGTCGCCACGCTGTTTGCCTCCACCAATTTAATTATGTCCTCTGCAGGACAAACACCTGCCTTAACGCCGCATGGTTGTCCCTCTCTAACACCCAAAACACTCATACGCGCGCGTTTTCTAATCTTATCTCTCCCGCTGAATTCATGCGAACCCACACTGTGTTTGCCGCAGTGCGTTTGCCCCTATTTGATATACGGAGACTACTGGTTGTAAGAACGTGCAGCCAAAGCCCACCGGGTTGTTGTGTGGTTCTCTCTTTAGTCCTTGTGTAGTTTTTCCGGGCTGCAAATTTAACGATGAACACCTGCAAACTCGCTCAGTTCACCCTACGTCTAACCGGGATGCTGTAAGACATGTTGCACCGCTTCAATGCAATTGCAAGCATGGTCAACACATCTCGTGATAGACTAGCTGGATCGTATTGGGCGTTTCTAACGCTACGTTGAAAGAACCCGGAAGCCGCTTTGATCCCGAAACGCTACGAGAGGTAAAGGAGATTGATGGGTTTTCAGGCGTCAGGACTTGCGACTCATCTATAAACTCCTGTATTCTGTGAACACATTGTAAGCAACCGTCAATAATTTTTTTGAAGATTAAAGCTGAAAGATCGGCAGCATTTTGGCAAGATCAACTTTGAATCGAGTAAAATTTTCTGAGGGAGCTCATCGTGAACTTCGCGGACATTCTGCAGAGCGGGCACTTTTGCAGATTCACTGTAGTTTAAAGATCACTCATGTGGGCCTTCAGCGTCGAGCTAGCCCACGGCTGTTCGTTAGGACGAATCCGTGTAAGAACTGAATCCTTGTAAAAAAGTCATTTTTCTGGCTTGTCAGAACTGAAAGAGTCGCTCTGGGTCTAATTTATTCTTTTCCGGGTCAGTTTATTTTCATCTCTCACTGTCTTGTTTGTATATGCCTGCCTTGTTGATAGTTTCTCTCGTCACGTTCTAGTTATTTAAGTCGTCCCATTGTTTTTTTTTCTGCTTCACTGACATTCGCGACGTGAAAGGCTTGGAAGCGCTGCACATGTCTTTGTTTTCACAGAATATTGGTCGAAAAAAAAATAATAGCGTCGCAGCCTTCTCGCAAGATCGATATTACCGTGCGACAAAAGGGTGGATATACAGCGCGGCAGAGTGTTTTCGTTTTTCATCAGGGGAAGGCCATGGGCAAAGTGCCTGTGAGGTCTGCGTGCTGCAAAGTTGTTTTTTCTTTCTTTCTTTAAACAATCATACTAGTATACAGAAGGCGTTATTTAATGTCGCTGTCCCGGTAACACGTCGATGAAATTACTTCTCCCAAAAGGTCACATCTCATTAGAGGTCCGCCATAGCAGGAAACGTAGTTTTTATGGGTGGGTTTCTCATTTCGGTAAATGAAGGTATTTTGCATTTCCTGTGGTTGCCTGCAAAGTTTTCGTACACGCCAGTAAATACGTGCTCTAGTAAAACTTGTAGTTGGGCTAGTTGGTGCATGGTTGTTTACGATAGGTTAAGCACTAAGCAGACGACCACACAAATGCGTACTCTTTTACTCTCAAATTTGGCTACGTAGGTGGGTCAATGAAATGGATTTGGTAGTTATAAAGCTTCCAATTAACGACATAATGCTGCCTTTCTATGCTTCCAATTTGCCACGCGTACTTATTGCGTACTACTACTCTGACGGAGCCCACACATGTACTGATGACTATTCTCAGACAAGATTCACCGGCACTCTCGGTACACTATGTTTCTGAAATGCTAAACGCTGACTATACGGACAATAGGGGTCATTCGCTAATTCGGCGGCAACTTTCGCGCTCAGCCCACCAGATGGAAGAAGTGTGTGCGTGTCACGAATAATAGATCTTGGCCCCCTTTCCTTGCCCCTCACACTCCGGCGCCCTTGGTGCTTCCCAATGCTTGTCACGTTTCCGCAGCTTCCAATGGGACGGACGTCCATGGTGTGCGGTCACGTTAAACAGTCGGTAAATGACCCAATTCATTACTCTGCCACGAGTTGCCGCGGCTTCCTTGTGATTACGGTGAGCTGGATGCCGGTGTACAGACTCCTGCAGCACTGCCCCATCAGCAACCTTAGCGAGCAGCCGCAGCGTTCCGCGGCAGTAATAGGGTAGTTCCGCGGTGGCCTTATTGCTATACAAGCGGGCGAGGTGGTGCGCGCGTGGCTTGTGGAGCGGGGGTTATGCAAATGAGATTCTGAACACCAAACAAATTTTTGCCGTTTCCGGGCGCTGGTTGCGTAATCCCAATTACCGGAGCGCACTTTAATCTCGCGCCTAAAGCGAAAGCCGCGCTAAACGGGCCTGCATGTTTAATGAGCCCGATGCGCCAAGGAAGCCGACGCGCTGGTTTAATCTTCGCTCGGTAAAGCAGAAAGAGGGTTTTGTCCTCAACGCATCTTTTGCGATGCTAGTCGGTTCATAAGAACGGGAGTGCCTGTTTACTGGTGTCACCATGGGCACGTGTAAAGTGACCACAAATAATTACTACTTTTCAATGCACGGCTTTGGAATGCTTGCGTGTTTTCTGAAAACAGGCTGACAAGTAACGTGAGCAAGTAGTTAGATGAGTTCCGCGATTGGTGCTCATCGTTTGCAAAAAAAAAAAATGCAGGAAATGAAAGGAATTTTCAGATACACTGCTGCTAAAGCCAAGATTTCGATCGCATAAAGATGTAACTTGCAGATATACATTTGATTAACCAAGTGATGGCCGAGTAGTTCTGAACTACAGATCGGAGGTGTATAATTAACAAAGTTATCATTAATAGACCGGCCTTCTCGCGCAAGAATATATCTGGATTGTACACAACTGAGAAGTACACAGTCGGGAGTCTGCAGGTCGTCACAGCATATGCCCTAAAAGACAGATGTCACCTAATTTGCACCGTGGAACAAGCTCAAGTCCGGTGTTAAAAGAATAAAGCAAGCAGCCCAATATCTCAAGAAACGCACACACTTTCCTTCCAGTTAATTGCAATTCTTTGAAAGGATAACATGGAACAGAGGAAAAAAAAAAACTGCCTTGGAGTGCGGAAGCGGGTGCTCATGCTTCCCATACCTTTCGTGTTTTTTTTTTTTTTTTTTTTTTACCAGAAGTTAATTTATACTTGCTTCTGGTTTTCTCTTTCTGAAGCAGAGAATGAATACCTGGGTGAATTGCACAAGTAGCAGATACCTTAAGCTTCTCTATTTTTGCTGTTATTGAACGTGGAAAAAGTAATAGCTTATTGGTGAGTGCAAACTCTCTCGCTTCATTTCATCAGCGGTAAGAGGATTATCAAACCCTCCTGGGCTACCGGCAAAGTTATTAGGCTAGTGTTGCTTCAAAGTGCAGATCGGGCCTAGATGGTTCGACGTTTCGAATAAGGCGTGGCGTTTATTTGTTTATTTTTACTAGACCTGTAGTTACCATTACGATCCCTTCTTACGCTGAGTACCTTCAGGGAAACACGAAGAGTTTAAGATATACAAAGGAAAATTAGGCGAATTGTTTGTCATCGTAATGCACAAATAGATGCATAGTGTGTACTGCGTTATTTTTTCTTTTTTTCTTCTGTTTATATCTTTTGCGCCGTGTATTAGAAGCGCAGGTTAAAGCACAGATGACATTCAGACCAATGTGAGAGGCATTTGAGCAAAAGGAAACGCAATTGCCATATTTCACGTTCAAACTTAACATTAATTATAATAATTGGTTATGTAATTAATAATTGTTTTATGAGTTCACTTATTCCATCGGGGAAATCTAATCGTCTGAAGCACGTTTCAAAAAATCGGGGTCCATGTTCCCAGAATGTTTCTTACACAGTGACCATCCACTATTGGTTATCCCCGCAGCAGTCGTCTCGTAATCTCCCGATCGCGATAATGAGCGGTGGGCACCAGAACATAGGCCAATGAGGAAACTCACTTATGTGTATGAGAAGTCTCGCGCATGCTGGCCCAAGGCCCGTTTTCACGGCACATCTCTTGCGAACAACTTCCTCAATGACCGCCGCTCGGGCACCCGCCTTTGATAACGAGACGACAGCAGCAGCGACAACCAATCACGCGTTTAACCTACGTTAGAAAAGCATTCGCTGATATGTCCGCTATCACGATTGATCGGCGCTTGCCCAAAGAAATAGCTCTAGTGCATGAAATGCTTTGCCAACGCAACATAGGGGTGCTGTGTAATAACCGCGCTTCGGGCCTAGTATTCAACTGACCTTTAGTTGCGCCCCTTGCTATCTAATGTTTCAGGAGCACTGCCACTGTTGTGCTCTACAACGGAGCAGACTTCAAAGGCCATTAGAATGGAGCGTGGGCGAGCTATAGGTCAGTGTTATTACGCGCTCACAATAATTGACAACTGTGCAGTAAAGAAAATGTACCTGTTTATTATTATTATTAGTAGTAATATTATTATTAAATCAACAGGTTGTTCTTTGGAACGTTAATAAAACTGATTTATTTATTTATTTATTTATTTATTTATTTATTTATTTATTTATTTATTTGGAGCCCGCCGGGCTCTCTGTGCAGTAAGTATAGTGTCAATAAACATTTCAGTGCCCACAATACAGTGTGCAGATACAATCACTTTCAGTCGTGCTGAACCAGTTGGACGACCAGCCTTTATCGGCAGAAAGAATTCTGCGACATCGACGCGACTCAACATTGCATCAGAAGGCCGTGCAGGCGCTGCTGCGCTTCCTGAAATCGACTGGCCTGTATGAACGTCTGTGATCGGAACGCCTTTTCTCTTACCTATGCCTGCGTTTTTTTTTTTTTTTTTAACACGAAAGTGTTTTATGCCGGGGTCCACCAAGACTTCACTGACGTATTTCCGTCACGGAAATACGTCACGAACATACACGAACATAATACAAAGAAAGAAACCAGAAGAAAAAGTTCCACAAACATGCAAAATTTGGAAATCGAACCCACGACCTATCGGTCCGCGACGATAGATCGCCGAGCGTTTAACCCATTGCGCCACAAACGCATTTGCAGAGAGCTACACAGACGCGCCTTATATATCTAACACTCCTCCGTGTACCCGCGCTCTTGCTCGGGGCGGTGCCGCCGCCTACGAGCAGAAAAGAGAAGTACTGCATTATGACACTAACGCGCACCGACAGTGAACGCTTCGGTGGTCTCAGCACTACGACGCCTCGATGCCAGCATTCGAAGGGACGCTGGCATCAAGAAGCACTACCAACGCCACCTAGGTGGCGTTCACCGTACTCAGCACAGCGGAGCGTGGCCTCCGCAATTAGCTCTGAAAATGTTTCTGAAGTTGATCGCGGAGGCTGCAATTACGACGCGCTGTACGCGCTGATTTGACTCGGTGACGATTCAGTTACGTGCTTTGTCTTGCGCGTTGTATTAGTGTGTCAGTTACGTGCTTCGTCTTTCGCGTTGTGCTAGCGTGTGCAGCGTAGTGCAGCTTCCATATGCACGACGGTTGCTCATGGTCATCGACGTTGGTAGTCGTGATGGAGGAGACGTGCCACCAGGCGTCAGCGTGGGTGCATCAACGCCTAAGGGCGCTTTAGCCACAAAACACCAATAGACATTATATATCAATGTGCAATAAACATTACACTACTTCTGTGAAGACACGTTTCACTTTCGTGTTCTATACCGATTCCTATATAAGAGGGATCAACCACATTTTTTGCTCTCTCTCTCTCCCTCTCTTTGCACTCTTTCCAACCCCTTTACGCCCCACCCCAGTGTAGGGCAGCAAACCGGAAACTCACTTCTGGTTTATATGGATTATCATGAACGATCTTTCGGTGGTTCCTGTGACATTGAAAGTGACATAAAACTGGTTACAGCCGACGGCTTCGTGCGAGCTCATAAGGTAAACAAGAATAGCAGGCAAAACTCACCTAAGGGCTGGGATTAACCACGCGTCACGTTGCAAGCGGACCAAGTTACACGCTCGCTATACGCCGCATAGCCCGAACCTGTCCCTCCGGTAGAGATTAAATGCAGTGCCAGGATTATCTCGCCTTATTTTCCCTTTCCACTGCCTTTGATTTATTCCCTTCCCTGCAGAGTCTTAATGACCTTTTCTCACAAGCGATTCACGTCGGGCTGAGTTGGTTTTTCGGGCCGCTTTACTCTCTTCTACGAGAACATTTGGAAGCCGTTTTCCCCTCGGGTCCCATCGCGGCCAACATCGTTGACACACTTCTGGCGAGACCAAAGATGACAAGAAAAACTTTGTCAGAAAAGCGAAAGACAAGAAACCTCCATGCGAAGATATAAAAGAAGCACAGGGGTAAGGATTAGGAACTCGCCTGGGGCTTGTTGGTCTTTCGAGCGCCTTCAGCAGATCTTAGAATGGTGGGTGAGCTTGAAAAGGAGGATAGCGCAGGTCTCAACGCGGGGCCTAACTCAATTTCGCGGTATGGCACTCGCGAGGAGAGCGCGCTTTAAACTGGGTCATGCAACCGTCGTATACAGACAGACACGCACCGCAAAGCAGGCACCCGCTCTAAGTCCAAGCTTCGCCAAATTGAGAAGGCCACTCTCGAATAGCGAACAACACTTCACGACTCGCAAAAATTATCGGGCTCGTGTACGAATCAAACACAAAACAAAAGAAGCCGGCACAAGTTGGTGCGGCGAATACCAAAGCCAAAAGAGCCGACTGGAATTCCTATGCAAGCACAATACGAACTACCAAAGGTGTGCCATAGTTGAATCGTCTTATTGAGTGGATCCCCCTGTTGCAAGTGGAAATGGTTTCGTGAGCACCGTGGCCATTGACGTCATCAGGAAATCTCTCGCCACTGTGTTTGCGCGTACGGGCGACTATGTGCGTCACTCGCTGTGTGATGATACTTGTCACGTGCGGCTATGCGACTGTTACCAGCGTCAATAAAAAAGCGCAGTGCTACGAAAGCTACCTCTGCGTCCGCTAATGCGGGACCAAGTTCACAAATATTTTATGAAGTATAGAGGAGTCGGGATAGAAACGGGTGCACAGCAGTCACAAAAGTCAAGCAATCGGCCAATATCGGAGTGTTCTTTTTTATTACTAAGCTCTTTGCGAATATCAAAGATACTGAATTGAATTCGTTCTGCTTTAAGCAATGCTGCAGTGTTTTAGCGAGCCAGCACCTCCAGCGAGTGTGGGAAGCGAACGACGATACTGGCGGCGGCGTGTGCACAAACAAGAGAAGTAGCAGTCGACGCTTCAAATGCGCTATCCGTGTCGCATGTCGCTAGCGTGGAAGTAGGATACATAGCACGGGGACCCCCGAACATGAGGCAGTTCCAAAAAGGGCTGCAGGTGGCCTTCCGGTCTCAACGCTTTGCCACAGCGTTTAGAAAAGCGCTGGCAGGTGAAAGAGAACTTGTCTGCCGAAGTAGAGCGTTGCACAAAATGCTTCCTGCATAGGTCACGGAATGCCGATGTCGCACGACAGGAAAAGCTTCGCGCAGTCTTGGTACTCGTGATGTCAGAAGAAAAGACGATGGTTGAAAAAAGTATCAGCGCTTCAGCTATGCTGCCAGAAGCGAAACTCTGTACAAAAATCGATGACGGAGTGCGCTCTGCAACGGCGTAAAGTCATGGAGGGCGTTTTAGGGGACTGGTCACATTGCTCTGCATGATGGCCTGATGGGTGCTTGTGAGGAGGAGGAATAAACTTTATTTAGGGATGGGTGCTTGTGAGTTCCAAATATAAGAGCGCCTTGGCCGATGCAGTCATTTTATTGAATTAAACGGCTCGATATTATGTACTTCCAGACAAATGCTGCACCGATGTTCCCAAATTCATTGGCCATGGGAGCTGAAAGGAAAGAAACGTGGTACGGTTTCGTCTCCATCGCAGAGCTTTTACGCAGGTCCTCACCCATGCCCAGTTGTCAGTCGCGAATTGATCGTCTCTCTGACACGGATTGATATCGTGTTTCTCCTGGTAGGTTTTGATCACGAGGAGAATCGGAATTAATCCTAGTACTTTGATAATAAAACATCTGCCACAAATTTTATTTCAAGCTTCGCATTGTGTTTCCAGAGAGCCAAGTTCTACAAGAATGGTTGCTATATTATGTTACTAAAGAGGAATAAGGCGAGCTTTTTCGTACATAGCGTTGAGATCAATGTGTTTCCGTTGAACTGAGCATTTATTATCGAGCGCAAACATTGCGGTTGTTACTTTGAAATTGTCAGGCACATTATGCGCGCGGCACATTAAGGATGGCCTTGGTGGGCCATCGCGAGTTGTGGGCCAACATGTGAACAACACGTGTTGTTCACCTCAGTATTGGTACTTGCATATCCTATATATTGGTTTACATCGCCTTCATTATCGAGACAGACAATGAACTTCATTTAGGTCCTGAGGGGCGACTGCGAGACTCCTTTACGGGGGAGGAGCCACCGCGGGCGGCTCCCGCGTCGGGTCGGGCAGGCCGTGCTTGACCGCCGCGTCGCAGGCCCTCTGGACAGCCCGTAACTGAGCGGCGAGGTCGGAGATCTTGAGCGCCTCCACCCACTCTTCTTCCGTTGTGAGATTATCGTGGTTCCGTAACGAGGGACACCGCCAGAGCATGTGTTCCAAAGTGCAGAAGGGATCGCCGCAATCTGGACAATCGGGCTTGAACGAGTCCGCGTACCTGCTGACCCTGAGTAGGCTGGGATAGGACCCGGTTTGCAGCATGCGAAGGGTGGAAGACTGAGGCCTGGAAAGCTTGGCGTGGGGCGGGGGATTAGACCCTCCTGCCGAGCTGATAGTGCTTTACATCTCGTTGAATGTGCGGAGCGAGTCCTTGTGGGTGCTTGTGAGTCGAGAGTTCATAAAATTTACTTTATATCATTCACGTGCGTGGTGGGGGATCTTCTTATTCGAAGTAAGTTTTGTTCTTACTTAAATTTATTGAATAATAAAGAGATGCATTCACGTATAAGATTTTTCAAGTTTGATGGATTTGCTGACTTTTTTCTTTCAGAAGTTGTTTCCTAGTTTATTGTCTACCACACTCTCGTATATATACTTTAGGCATTTATCTAACTAGGGACTAGAGATGTCGGAACGGGGCTCCTGGACATCACATTTGAATAGATCAAATAAAGTTTTACCCATCCATACAACTAATTAGGGAAAGTTTTACCCATCCATCCATCTAACTAGGGAAAGTAAACAAGCTTTCAGGGATACAAAACACAAATAAATTGCACTAATACAATTGGTCTGCCACACGGCGCACGTAAATCAGCACAGGTATCACCGAGTAATGTTGTGGAAAAGAGGCCACCATGAGAATGAATCGACATGCTCTTGCGATTCAGTCGGCCTGACAGTGTGCACCGGACGTTTCGAAGAATGACGATGTATTGCTTATGAGCTGCAGCCCGCTCGCATACTACGCTGCCAGCATCGGGAAGCTGTCAACGCACCGGCCCACTGCCGGAGATGGCGTCCAGCTTTCTGAGCGTTAAAAAATCCTTCTCTGAATTTCAAATTGCTCGGACCATACTTGACGACTTCCTCTGTGAAGGAGGAACCAAAGCGACGCAAACAAACGACAAAAACATTCTCAGCTTATAACAGCCGCGGAAGGATCGACCAGCTCCTGAAAATGAGAAACAGACAAGCCGAAGTGTGCATAAACAGAAAATGCACCATGCGTAAACTTTACACGAGATTCTTCTTTTCGGAAGGTTTCGCTTAAAGCCGGTCAACGAAAAAAAAGCACAATGGATCGTTTTGGCCGTCGCTCATTTTTATTCAAAATGTCGACGAGCCGAACCGCATTCTTTTGGTTGCTCATATCTGCAGGCAGAAGCTCGTTATTTTAGTTTTCGTGCTTCTTCAGATTCTTTCTTTCATTTTTTGGAAGCTTTTCCTTCACAGGTGCGCCCGTAGATGACAGATTGTGCCGTTGGACATTCTTCTTGTCATTTAGTGTCAGCACCCAATTCTGAAATGGCGGTGGCCTTTCGAAGAATAACTTAGAAGCGAGCATTGGCTAGATGCAGCACCACTTAAACTTATCACGTCGGATTTTGGTCTGTCCCGAATGCGTCCCTCCCGCCTCACGAAAAGTCACCTGTTCAGCGGCGGCGATGTTGGGCATAAGGGCGGAGCTACGCCACACTTCGCTACGTACGCGAAGAAAGTACGCACCCAGATTTTCTCGCTCAAGCAAAACGTCCGACGCGGCTGGCAACCTCGTCGCATCGCCGATACCCGTCCGTTTCTAAGACTCCACTCGCTCAGACTCGCTTCCACGTCGTAAAGCCTTGCTCTGACGTTGCAGTCCTCCTCGGCGCCGGAAGCAGCGGATCTTCCTTCACAGAGGCGCGCTGCGAAACCAAACAAAACCAGCAAACTAGGAAGTCAAACAATGTCTCCGGCGAAGTGTGTGCTCTTCGTTTTCTTCCGTGGGGACGACAACTTCGGTCGAGAATAGCGGCTTTTCGGTTGTCTTGTGTTTTGCGGCTTCCAGCTTCCTTTTCCGGTCTGAGCTTCCTGTTCGACGCGCGCTCTTTCGCAGCTTCCGAGCGGTTTGAATCTTTCATTGTTCTGTGGGTTCGACGACGGCAGTTCTAGTTTATGTGGGGCATTTCAGGTCAGCACGGCGTTTACTTAAGTATTTCTCTGCTTGCTTCAGTTGAGAACGGGACTTTCAGAACAAGAACGAGAGAAAAAAATTGTTTCACAGCCGAGGTAGCTTCAATTATATAGCCCTTTTACCATAAATTCTTCTAAAGTTTAGATTTATGGTAACGCATACGCATTGTGTAAATTTTAGTTCTTCTGACACATCGGAGTTTTGGTTACCTCTGAAGGTACCACGACTTTCTTCAAGAGCTGCTGTTATAACATTATGGCTTAGGGTTCTTTCAGACATGTTTACATCATACGCAATTTTTGCTTTCTTTATAACTATAAATGAATCATATTTCTTATGGAGTTTCTGGCACCATGAAACACGAGCTTGTAGTCTTCCTCCCTCCAGAAGGGGATAAGTCTTTACAAATTACGTGTACAGTGTCTCTGTCTGTGTCTGTCTAATGATTTCATTAATAAACTAATTATCTCTCTGTCTTTTTCAGTTTGTTCCATTTTGTCTCTTTTTCGTGACATGGTCACCGGCAATCAAATATGTCAGTGTTTTCGTTGGTTAGTAGACGTGCCGTTGTAAACAGTGTGGAAATTCATACAAAAATCATTTAGAAAATGTGCCGTCCCCATAGAGCCGAAGCGACTCACAGAACGCTGGCGATTGTTTGATCAACCTCTGTAGTGTCTCGGCCACCAAATCCAGATTTTGCTTGCTCGTGCAGTATGACATGCGACAACTGCCCAGAAAAGCTGTTGACTTGAGGTCATCAGCCTGAAACGATAAATGGCTTGCGGTTGGGATGGACCGATTGTGCAGGCGTCGCCTCGGCCTCGAGTGAGAGCGGTCCTTGTCCAGACTCCGGGGGATGCGTTGTGCACGGTACAGCATCAGCCGATTTGGCTGCGATGGTACCGCGTTAGCGACGTGGCATAATTCAATCCAGCTTAGTTCAATAGCAGCTGCCCACACAAACATCGTGTGCGTTTTCACACCGCTAGAGGTGCAAGCGTGGAAGTCGAGATAATGAGATTTTTCTGGCAAACTGTGCTGACATGCAACACACCACTACTGTGCGGGCTTGTTTTGACGGCAAAATGTCATTCACATGTGCCCGGCTGTCCTTGACAGGATGACAGCTGATGCAGGATAGCGTTGAGCTATGTAACGCGTCGCAGTGGGTAACTGCGGCGCTCTGCGCAGCATGCGTCGCTTAGCTCATTTCGGTTTTGAAATGTTCATCAACGGAAATGACATAAATATATGTGAGACCTGAAACGAGCTCTGCGCATTTACAGTAAAGAAAAACACGCCGAGACGTGAGTACACAGATGCGCATGCGAAGGGACTGTTGTTCTTGCTCGACTTTCGCGATGAAAGCAGCACAAACCAGAGGGTTGGAAGGGCATCGAGAAAATTACCGACCTCATTTATTGGCACATTGTTTTACATTTTTTTTTGTCGTGATTCAACACTTCCTTGTTCTGTTGTTTCCGGATGTCGCCAGGTCGTAATACCACGTCCAAAGCCACTAAAAAGCTGTCGGGAGAAGGGAAACTGCGGATGACGAAGAGAGCTAAGCTTAAGAGGAAGCCTTTAGCCCGAGGTCAACTTTATATTTCCCTCTTCAGATACATTTTAAACGCATCAATGTTTTTATGAAAGAATCGACAAACCGGTGTGAATGAAATTTGTCTCATTTAAGAGAGAAAGTTATATTCTAGGCCCACTAACAAGCATAATGGTAAATTAAGGCCTGGAACAGGTCACAGGAAAAGTTACAGAAAAGTGTTTTTTTTTCTCTCTCTCTCCTTGTCCGCTTTCTAACCCCTATATCCCTCACCCCAGTGTAGGGTAGCAAAGCGGAAACTCGCCTCTGGTTAACCTCCCTGCCTTTCCGCTCAGTCTCTCTAGGCCTGGAACATTTTACAAAAATTGCCGAAGCCCGGAAAGCATTAAAAATAAATAGAAGCACGAAGTTTACAAATTCGCAATTCTGCACCAATATCAGATAACGCAGATAACTAAAACTTCATTTGTTAGAGCATCAAAAGCGGACATATTTGTTATATAAATTTAGATTACGTGAAAGTGTTGCATTTATGAGGTTGTGCAATATTCACCACTAACAAACTAACGGTATATTTGAAATCTGCGTATAGTACACCAGTTTCATCCGTGTTAAGATGTATTATTAGGTGCTGTATGAAAAACTGTGATATAACTTTTTTACGATGCTACGTAGTTGTAAACTTGATACCTGATTTTTTTAAACTTCGAAATATAAAAAAATGCAATAAAAATTAACAACCCAGATAAATATCCACTTCTTACAATCAATGGAGTTTAACGTGTTCTTTTGAATGCAAGAAATCTAATGAAATTCGGTACGGTGGTTGCAAAAAAAAATTATTTCTCCTTTCTTATATATTTAGATAGGATCCCCGAGGTAAAGCCTCCTCTTAAGTTAGAGGGCCTTCTTGCAATACCGTTAAATTGTATCCTCAGCTTACAGAAAGAGACTCAATAATTTCAAGCTTGTACGAATAGAAAATAACAATGTGCGTTTATTCGCGTGTTTGACTGCCCGCACAGTTTTATACGCAGCTGTACGTTCGTTCACTTTTACGAGAAATACTTTCTGGTAACGAGTTCACACGAAAGAGTAGGAACATTTTCGCATAACATAGAGAGTAACATTTTGGTGTGGACCAACCGGTTCATCTTCAAATTTTGTAAGTGACGCAGCGGGGAATGTTGCAGAAGAAAGAATACTGACAAATGAGTTATGTGTCTCTTACGTTTGCGCTGCTTCAGTTAGGATATTGGACTAAATAAAGTTCTGGAGTATGAATATCTCCGAATTTATTCATGTGGGATGGGCTTATGGCTGAGTCTTTTTAAACAGCCTTGAGAAGACGAATAAAGTTTTTTGTCATTTTAGTTTTCGTATCCTCGTTAGCGTATTTTTGTTTTAGAGCACAGCTCTTAGGCGCCCGTTCCTGCGTTGAGCGTCGGCGTAACCGAGCGAACGAGCACAGCGAAGGATGAAAGAGCGAACGCGGAGCGCTGTGGAGGATGAAAGGCCGCGACAGCGAAGAGAGCGCGAGGAGGCAAGCAAAGGAGGAGGGTATGGCAAAATCGTAAGAAAAGCGTAGTGCCGCGCAAGACTTGTTCTGCGGCAACGATCACTACGAGATGGCGCCAGAGTAGCGCGCGTCGTCTGTTCACCGATGACGCCATCGATAAGGCATGCCGCGAGCGTGTCCACCTAGGCCATATATGAAAACAAAGCACTGCATGAGCGGAGGTCTGTCTGCGGCGGCTGCTGTGAATCGCACCCACACGTCACCCACGCGCTGCTTCTCGCGATCTGCCGAATAACGAGGCAGTCACGTTGCACTTCGCTCCGTTTGCAACGTGCCGCACGAGACAGGGTGTCCGCTCCAGTCAATATATCGCGAAATAAAAACATGTATAGAGCTGCGCTCAAATTTTTCATTAGGGAGTATTGCAATCTTCGGTGAAATTCTTGAACGCTTAGAGCAGGGCTTCATATTCTAAATTAATAACAGATACTGCTGAGATTTACGCAGAAAAACAAAACACCTATCACCTGAAGGCAAACTTTCAAGTTCTGGCTCAACTTCTTGAAAACACTTTAGGCCCTGCCTCAGCTGAACTTTCTGAGAACGTTGCTAGATATGGTGAATTTCTATTTTCCTGTCACCATCCAAACACTTGATGCTATCATGGTTAAGTTAATGGCTAGCTTCTACGTATTTGGCCGTTCATGCTCGATAAAGACAATATCTGTGAGCTCCGGCGCTTACTAATATTCTATGCTTTGAAAAAAAGCATGCGACATAATCATTCATTTAGAACCTTCGCCAATTTTAGTTCAGTCAAGAAAGCTCCACTTTCGCATTACTAGGTGATATGTGAAGAAAATTGACCAGCACTTACTGAGGATTCATTTATGTCAATATTGCTACCAGAACCAGCTCTATTTAAGGTTTTCACTCAGTCGTAAAAATGACGCAATAATTTATGACACTATTAAGAAGAGGTTACACGCCAGTCACGTACGTATTTCTGATGAAAAATAGTCCTCTTTATGAAGCCATGCGCTGATATTTCTCTTGCTCGGCCGGAGTATAACATATTTCTCGTGTGATGATGTTTCCTAGAAAACACATATGTCAGGTGCCTGCTAGCTATAGGTCATGCCAAATGGTTCAGTCTGCGTTGCTTTGTGTACGTTGTGTTACCCGCAGGATTGCATTTATTATGCAGCAAGTGACCCAGCTGTCGACCGTTAAAGTAAATAACTTCGTATTCTAACATGCATCCGAGCATAATAATTTAAGACATAGCCCTTTCTTTCCTTTAATTACCAAATGGTTGAAGCACCTGAAATAATTTGAAATTTTCCTAAACGCTTATTGTTGCAGGGAGGCCAGACAAATGGCTGACCAGGTTAGTGTAGGCAGGGATTCTGGCGAGAGTAAGAAAAAGTTATTAGGCAGAAACGTGCTAAATTGGCGGCCTGATCCGCGGCGCCGAGTTGCTGACCCATGTGAACGAAGCAAAGTCAAGAAAGTGATTGCCAACAATATTTTCGACAAGAGCATTCTATGTCGACTGTTTGATGCTTCTGGGAAAGTACGTTTGAATTCTGGCCTCCCGAGCTTCATCTTGTGCTACGCGTGCGCATGCCCATGATTATTAAATCAGTTTTTGCCAACTTGTCTTGTGCTTCCACCGTGAAATGCCAGCCTCTATGTCGATGAAGAAAAGGAAGACACAAAAGGAAATTCTGAGAGCGCGAGCTGCAAGCATTGCTGAAAAAAGTATATGCGGATCTGCTCGAGCTCGTTTGTTTACATACACAATGCAAACATGCCGGTGGTGGCCGATAAGATGAAGCTGCCCAGCCGCAGCTTTACCGCCGTTGAGACGTTGTCGGGGCCCTAACTTCGTTTTGTGTTTCAGTGGGTTTATTTAAATCCGCGGGCATTATTGAAAGACGGCGAGTGCATGCATGCATAATTTCTGGTGTGTTCATAATTGACTCACGAGAACAGAGACCGAGACCTTGACGAAATGGTATCCTCGCTGCGGGAAGCTGCAGTTTGAACATGCCGTGGCTGGTGTAGTCCCGGATTAGTGGTGCGAGGCATGCTGGGACAAAAGTCGAGGAGCTCGAGAGAGAATAACTTTACTAGGATGCTTTTGGGAGACCTTGCTGAACCACGTCGCGAAACTATTACCCTCTGACCTTTCTGTAGGACAACTTCATCCGACGCACGCACGCACATGTACGCATAAATGTACAGTCGCAACTCACGGATGTCCAGAGAAAAGGAGCGCGCTCTCTCGGAAAACACTGTTTTGAGACAGAATGTTCACACCGAATCTTCGCATGCTATACCAAGCGCGCAGGGCACCATTGTTTGTGCCGTGCCTCTGGCTTTCAATTTCTATGAATACCAACTTATCCGTGTCTCATCCTATGGCATGCCAAAGACGCTTGCACTATCTCCAGACAGCGACGTGAAAGCAGTCTTACTGTCCTGTGTGAGCAATAAATCACCTCTTCGGCCGTCATATTTGCTGTAAAGAAGCGTAAGTGTCAGCGATTTGCCAATTTGGAAGAAAAAAATGTCACTCTCGCAGCAGTGGCGCCTCTGGTAGAGCACACTAAACGCGCACAGGAGAGAAATGCTCATTTTGTTCTATCCTGCCGTTATGAGAGCTGTACACACGCGTCTCGCTAACTTAACGCATTGAATCAGGTTAGTGTGAGTATGCTCAGAGTGCCATGTATGTCCACGCAAGAAAGCCAGATATGGTGAAATATGGTCTACGTTAACATAGAAGACTGTCTTTCAGTGTGCCTTTCGGCTTGTTTTTTTTTCCTTTTTTTGCCCAACATCGCCATGCAACTTTTTCTATGGTGTAGCCAGTAAAATATTTTCATTTATCGTAAAAAAAAAAATTCGACTTACGAATTTCACAGGGCTTTCATCATTTTGGTTTTGGTTCAAAAAAGCGTCTTCCACGCATGTCAGGGTTTACAACATTTCTTAGTACGCTTGTGCGTGGCTTCTGCGGCATTGACTGCGCGATTTGAAACCTCTTTAATCCTACACAGCATTAGTAAGTCTGACTTCCTAGAAAACCATTTCTTTTATTAAAAAAATAATCGCAAGGCGGTAAGAGTACTCAATAATCTTCTTTGGAGCTCCCGAGCGCTTATTCCGAAGCCATGCCGGTGCGCGCAAACACAGAAAGCTCAATTTCACGTCGCTTCAATCTTGCACTGTTTATGCTGGGAATACTTTACTGCATTTGAGTTTTTTCATCCTCTTTTTTTTTTTTTTTTTTGGTGGGGAGGACTCAAGCATTCAATTGGTTGATTGCGAGAAGTCTTGAGAGGGATCTGTTGATTGCTAGGTTTCGTGTCTTATATGACGATAGGGGCTGATATATATGCTCAATTTGATTTTATAGAAGCGAAACCGCACTTGAAATTTTCTGGCTTAGAGAGGAATGCCTCCTACGGCCACACAGTCGTGATAACTTTTGTGTGCATTTTTTTTCCTATGGTGAAGAAAGCAGCAGCTATTTGTGGTGGAATTTATGAAAGCAGCTTTAGTTTGCTGTCAACGACCGAGACTCAGTGGTCGTCGTGCCTCATTCTCACTGCCGTTTTTGCGCTGCGCACATTGCTGTTAGTGCTGCGATCTTTAATAACATGCCCGCGCCGCTCTCAATCAAAAGGAAAACTGCATTTGTATTCAATTAATAGGATCGCGCTGAATGCCTTAAGACCTTTTTGACGCATGCCGAAGAGAGCCCAGAGAGAATGAAATTTGAAAGTTAATATTTCTCGAGAGGTTTCCGACCCAAGAATCTCATCTAAAGAAAATCCATTTTTGACGATATTGATCTTAGCCGCGAAGTCGTGATGTAAAAGGCGTCGTAAAAAATGGGAACCAAGAACAATCAGCAGCCCGTTATTAACTAGTAACGTATCAATCCACTCTGAAAGGCTCTAGAAGGTGAACTGTATACTCGCTATGTACGCGATTGACAGACATCATTGTCTTATATGCCGTGTCCCAGGCTGTTATAGTAAGCATCATGTGCCAGTCTTGAACAAACGGGCATTCTTTATTGTGAATAAAGGTATTAAAATTTTGCGGTTTCACGTCCAGAAACGACCATATACGTATAGGAGGCACGCCGTAGTGGGGGACTCCGGATTAATTTTGACAACCTGGGTTTATTTAACGTGCACCTAAATCTAAGTACACGAGCGTTTTTGCATATCGCCTCCATCGAAATGCGGCTGCAGCAGCCGATATTGAACCAGTGACCTCGAGCTCAACACCCTAACGTCATAACCACTTGGTTACAGCGGCGGGTGGATAAACTCGTTCCTGCTAACTCAAAACTATAGTGACGTTTCACTTCGTCAACGTAGGTTACGCGCATTCGTATAAGTACTGTTCCGGAGCTTCTAAGGTATGCCGCCTTGACTGACACACCCGCATTGTCGCAAGCCACCTACCACGCTCTTCGGGAGTCTCCTGGGCGCGCATAGCCCGCGCCTTTCGCAGGTCTTGTTCAGCGCGTTTCCGGCGCTTGCCGACGACTTCGGCGTCGGTCGACTGGCGCTCGGTCTGTGCCGCTTGCGTTGCTACTCCATGCTTCTTGCTCGGCGCTCGGCCTCTCGATCGCCCGACGAGCCCGGTATATCCATAGCGCACACAGAGCCCGATAGAACTGCCACAGGAGGTGAACCCAGCGCGCCTCAATACTACCCGGCTCCTCCGCGACACTCCGCTTCGTTCCCTCCGCCCCCCCCCCCCCCCGCCCCCCGCGCCCTCCTCTGTACCTTCCCCGGCACGCGCTCCTCCTCTCCACCTACAGACGTTCTCGTCTCCCCCGGCGTAACTTCCCTCTTCCATCTCTGCGGCCCCCGTCTTAATCTCGCCGTTTTCACAGACGGGGCATGTAGTCTTGCACGTAATAACCGTAGCACCAGAGCACGTTTTTTAAACGGACTTCATCCATCGACTAGTGCCAGCTTTTCGCCGTCGTCGCCGTCGATTCTGCAGCCCCGTCGATCATGCTTGGGCAAGAACGGAGTGCACTGTCGCATTTGTGTGAGACGGTGGCCACATTTGCAGTCTAATACTTTCGGGCTATAATATTCAGGGAATATATGACAAATAACTTCTGCGTAAATCCGCAAGGCTGATGACAATTATTCCCTCTCAACATCTTTCAGCGGACACTGATTGGTTAAGCCAGGAGCTAGGACACCCGTAGCAACATTAAAGTGTCGCTCGACGCGACACGTCGCTCAAAGGCGACGGTATATACCCGAAGGTGATCCGTCCAGAATATGTTCCAGAGTGCGCAACATAAAGGTTGATGGCTTTGTGTGGAAATGTATGTGTGAGAAAGAGCGATAGCAAAATAATCACCACCCAAGCACTCCGTACAGATGGGTAACCAGCGAAGCTGAAATGTGCGGCCCCGGTGTTTAGCAATGGGTTAATCCCTACGCTGTATTGAAGCGTTTCTCAATTATTAGTTACATGTTTGTGTTTCTACTGAAACGCAAGCGCCAATGGTGGGTGGATGCTGCTAACCACGATGCCGAGCTAGCTCGAGATATCGAACGCATGCGACAACGGCGAGCTGAGGAGGCGACGTTGCGGGCAGAGCAGTGTTAACGTCGCAATGGCGGGAACGCGTTTGCAGGGGCCAACGCCCGCTTTCGGCGGGAGTTTCTCGAGTGGCTTTGGCTTCGGCTGCGATGAAACGTCCACGTTGAAATCGCGAAGTGGAACGCAAGCGCCAATGGCGGGCGGATGCTGCTAACCACGACGCCGAGCTAACTTGATATCGAATGCCTGCGACAACCGCGAGCCGAGGAGGTGGCGTTGCGGGCAGAGCAGCGTGAACGTGGCAATGGCGGGAACGGGTTCACTAACGACGTCACTAACGGCGCTGCCAACGGCGCGCGCGCTTGGGTGCGACGTAAAGAACGACGTAACTGACGGCGCAGCCAATGGAGGCGTTTGTCGAAATATGTGGCTAACGGTTATTCGTTTCGCCTAGCGAGAGAACTCAGGGCGAGAGAACTCGGGTATGTTCACCAGAAAAGCGTCTGGTAGGCTATACTTACGTTTGGGGAGGGGAACAGGAAGAGGAAAACGAGTGGAAGGAATGACGTGGGGAATGCGTGCACGCGCGGACTGCACCGCACAGTCAAAGCGGCAATATGAAAGCTACATAAACAGTGTGTCAGTAATGAGGTCACAGGAAAAAGATCGACTTAACAGGGGTGCAAAATACTGAGCATGCATGGAGCAGAGGTTCTGACAAGGGGAATCGTCTCCCTCAAGTCTTGTTGTTTTCAGGTTCCCGGATGAAGCTCGATGACACGCGTATCCGCATGTAAATTTGTGTGCATAATGTCCTTTTGGCCTTTATAACGTTATATTTCTTGGTAGAGGTCTACTTGCACTGTCCTTGCCTTGGAGCTCCGCAGCGGATGCATTGACTTTGAGTTCAACCTCTAATAACACATCTGGTCAAGTCAAGCCAGCAAAAAACAACACGCGGAACTCTGCTGTCAGGCTAGCAAATGTTATATTTTACCTCGGCGCAGCAACTCTAGTATTGTTTCGAACTAACGGCTGGCACCTCATTGCAAAGAATGGGCAATGTAGCCGCGTATAGATGTCTGAGCCTTATGTCGGCTCAAGACACATTGGATTTATGACACATAGGTGATAAAAATATCCGAAATAGATTCATTTGCCCAAGTCTCTAAAGGTACTACCGGCGATGAATTTAGCTTTATTGGCTTTGGCAACGTATCGATGGTTAACGTTATTATGAAGATATTCTGCCGCCTGGAAATAAGGGAGAAAGAAAAAACCGACACGTTCGGCAGCAGTTTGCCCGTCTAACTGTAGTGCGGCGACTTCGTGTATAGTTTCGAGGTTAAGGTTGCGCGATTTTCAAATTTTTAGAGTGATTTTGCAAGGACAGCATCATGTGGTGCTGAAGCGAGCCTGAAGAAATGTCTATGCATGCTAGTGGTTATAAGCCAGAATCAAGCCCTTCCATACTTTCGCATTCTCGGTAGTACTATATTGAAGTCATGAAGTAATATTTCACAAGCAGTTCGAGATATCGTGGATATAAAAGATGTGTTCAGTAGTATGTCAGAGGATGGACATCTATAATTGCTGCAGTATGCTCTTTCGAGCGGCATAGTAATAACTAACATAATTTGTCCCGTTATTGATACACTTATAGCGGGAAACATCCTAGCCATGACCGTCACGACCTATAATGAGCAGCTGTTTTGATTTTGACCTATACGTCCCCGTCAATGCTGTCTCAGCATTTGCGCAAACCTAATTGTTTACAATTATTACACAAAATAACAAACTCCCCCTTACTGCTGGACCTTCTTATCCTCCGGATATCAGCAAAAAATAATAACACGTCGACGTTTTTCCTTTAGACGTTTCTCAGCTAGCAGCTATAATGATCCCATTGCTCATTACGTCCTAAAATATATCCTACGAACGCTGTGCCAAATGAGTGACGGCACGGGATCCGTCATTCATTAAGAACAAACGTTTTGGGAAAAAGCGATTTCAGCCTCTGTGAATCTCTTGGAATAAATAAATTAATTTGACGGCCTTATAGAAAAATGTTTTTGACAAGGAGAAATGTATATACAGAGTTTTCTGCTGCCTTAAATCAAAGCTGCTGCCTTTAAAATGAAGCGCCGGAAAAACTGCACTGAGTGGAACTGTCGCATTGAAATAATAATCCTCTGTTCAGCCTCTAGCGTGAGTCGAGTGATAAGAGAAACGCGATCATGCATTCATATAGGAGAAAAGATCAAAGAAATCACCGCACCGGTCCCCGAGAGATCTAAACGAAACTTGAGACGGCAAAGGCCGCCACATCAGCGTGATGAGCCATGAACAGTACGGACTGTCGCAATAGCTTTGGCGATACAACACTACCGAGCATGGTGCTGCTTCGGCCAGTGTCAAAGGCAGTATGTGTTCTTTTTTTTTTTCTCCGGTTTACTCCCACCTTTTGCTTCCTTGCGCTATGCTCATGACAAACGCACATAAGTGTCGCTATTTAGAAACTCTCAGCTACCTTGCTTCGGTTTCTCTCTCTCTCTCTGTCATAAAAGGCACAATTGCCCTTAAAAAAATCAACTAAACAAACCAACAAAATAATAAGAATAAGAGGCTCCCGCGGTATTTCTTCGTGTTCAGCATTTTAAAATCCGCCGCTGTGTTTCATGTAATATAGGCGCTTAATAAAATATGAACAATAAAAAGAGATATCTTTAATATTTTATTTTTAGCTCGTGTATGGGAAACTACGACGTGACAACACAGAGTGGCATATCGTTCACCAAAATTCAGCTGTTCCACTCGGTCCTCTTTGATGAGCCATGTCAGTCTTGCTAGGACCGGCGAGTTTCGAAACACAGCTTACTTAAATATGTTTCGAATGGCTTGCTGTTGAGTTCATGTCTTTAGCAAGTTCGTAATGGCTTCAGAACAGTTGTTAGCGTAGCTGTACTAGCACTTTGACTGCACGGACTACTCAGATGATGTCAGTTGAGGTAGCAAAACAAAGGCTCATTCGTTCCATTTTATGTTTCCTCCTCACGTATACAACAAAATGCGTATAAAAAAGTACCTTTCCAATCTCCACATCGACGCAATCTACGATAGAAAACGTTGCTCTAAACTACAGCTGATAAGTTCTCGAGAGTTGAAGGAAAGCAGGATAGAATAGGTCACCTTTCTAAAACCTGACAGGAAAAACACTTTTCTCGCTTATGTGTTTGCCTCTGTTATTATTTTGTTTTTATTATTTCTGCCGCTTTGTTAACAATACGACCGGCTGAAAGTATATCTGAAAGTGTTGTCGGATTCTACGCGTTGAACAGCGACAGATGTCATTGCAGCACTCTCCGAATCATTAAGATGTCCACCGCTGGCGCCGGTGTCCACGAGTGAGCGTTGCAGAAATCCCAAAGTGCTTTTCGAAAAGTTTATAAAACTTTACGTTGTTCTATACATATAAATGCTCTTGAAAGCATACAATCTGTCGCTGCAAGGTTTTTCCTGAAGAAATAGGACCGGTATTCAAGAGTTACCAAAATGAAGGAAGATATGCGCCTTAAGCTCTTTCATTCAATTAACTACAACTGAATTCAATTCAATTTTCTTCATTTCCCAGAAAATTAGGAGAAAAAACAAAGCAATACAAAAAAGCTTTCTGGAGAGGTTCGCCAGCTAAAAGCTGCTGCCAACAGGTTGAGAGGACCGGGAAACTCTTTCGAGGCAGATGGCGAGAACGTCAGACGTTATTGTACATAAATTCGGAACACAAACGAATATACTGACTGCTACACACATTGATTCGCACTTTGTTTACCCTTTAGAAAAACAGTCCTAGTACGACATGCAATTTTCAAATAATGTAAAATAAAGTAATGTAACAAAAGAGAAAATAGATAAGTACCAGGCCAAAAGCACTTCAAGTATGTTTAAAAATGAACACAGCAGTGCTAATACCCTACGTTTAA
Source organism: Dermacentor silvarum (assembly GCF_013339745.2). Lineage (NCBI taxonomy): Eukaryota > Metazoa > Arthropoda > Arachnida > Ixodida > Ixodidae > Dermacentor > Dermacentor silvarum. Next base: position 11,354,473 of record NC_051161.1, read on the forward strand.
CAAGTAAAGGTGTAGTTCTTGCAACGAGAATTTTATGGCGTGCTTTGGCTGGTTAAGTAGGCTTGGTAAGTTGTAGTACAATGTTTGGTATTCATAATTATTTCGAAACTTTGGAACATACCAGATATAATTATTGTTTCTTAAACACGTGGTAGGAACCCCAGGCGTTACGCATGCAGTATTTGTTAAAAATGACTTAAAATCTTCAGAAGCAGAATAAAAGGAATGCGAAATACGAAACACATCCATGTGTTCAACAGTGGAAATACCGTACTTAATTAATGCAGGCCTTGTCGACAACATGTAATCAAGAATCGCCATATGACGAATGATCTTGTTTTGTAAAAACTGAAGTTTAGCAACGTTCACTTTAGTCGTAATTACCCACACTAAATAGCAATAATTTAGGTTTGGTAAAGAAAACGGCGTGATACACGTGTATTTTAATCTGCGTCAGGGGGAGACGTTGACAGCGAGCAAGTACTCCAACTATAAAGCAGCTTTTGTGCACACATTGATGACATACTGATCCCAACTTAGGCGAGAAGAAAAGGTGACACTAATAATTTCGTGTTCACTGACAATATTGATTTCCTGAGCGGCATACGCAAGTGGCTGTGAGAAAAGTATTTTTTTATTGGCTCGAAAGATTATAGCTTTTTATTTCGTTGTGTTAATTGTGATTAAATGTTCATTGGACCAACGAAATAATTTTCGTAGTAACGCATTGCAGCAACTAATTTATTTGTCTGCGTCTGGGCCTGATAGAAGCGTACTAGTGTCATCCGCACATTTAACAAATTTTATGACATTGTTACGGTCAATATTAACCCTGTGGTTAATATAGATGTTAAACAATAGCGGCCCTAATACGCTCCCTTGCCACTTAAAACAGGCAAAAAGCACGACATGTAAGTACCTAAATCAAGGCGTTGTATAATTACATAAGTAAGATCTCACCAAGGCTAGTGGTGTACCACGATTACCGTGTATACAAAGTTCGTGCAATAATATTTCATGAACTAAGGAGTCAGAGGCCTTGCTGAATTCGGAATTTCTCCAAGGACCTATCTTTATTCTCATCACGCAAAGATCATGTTTGTAACGTTAGGCCGTATCATTGCACGATAACCCTGAGTAAAGAAATTACGGGACGTTAGTCACACTTGGTTGTCGCGCGGCGCGATGAGAAAGATGACGCAAGAAAAGCAGTCGAACTCGGGATGAAAACCCAAGCTACATTTATGATAACAATAACCAAACTACACCCGGACAGAACATTAAGGCACATGATATGAGACAGATGCAAGGCTAGAAGTACTAAGGTTGCCATGAGTTCGAGACACAAAACAGTTCAAACAGCTTACAGTACGGTGGACAGATAAGAGGTTGCCAGAGTGAGGGGTGATGACGTGACGACATAGAACACGCTCGACGTTGGACGGTGATGAGAAGACTGCTCTTCATGAACCAGGGACGACCGCTCAGTTGTCGGCCTGCATCTGAGCCGCAGTGCACGTTGCAGGAATGGTCAGCCTGCCCCGCAGACAGCTTGCGCGCGAGTCGCAGTGTTCGGCGCATATGCGGCCATTAGCCCGGCCACGAACAGTGCTCCGCTGAACAGCTGACCCAGGAGACGCCTTTCCCGCGATCGGTAATGCTCGAGGCAAGGAGTAGCACAGCAGGCCAAGCCACGCTGCGAGCTTCAGTGCTCGTGCTGGCGAACGCATTGGCCAAGGGCAACGGTCGGGCGGCAGCTCCATGGACGGCCGCGTTCCCTGACCGCCTGCGTCCGAGACTTCGGCCTGCTGTCTTCCGTCTCCCGCTGACTAGGTGTCTGTCTCGCCACGAAGCATTTCACCACGTGCTCGCCTTACGTGGCCCAATCGTGTCATGACGCATCTTCGGCATAACGTAGGGCCATCGCTGATTTGGTGAGATCACTCACATGCGTGGTCCAATGGCGAAAGAACCCGTGTGCACCTCGTCGGCACCGTTTTCTTTCATTCATCACACCCTGTTTAAGTATTAATGTTTTCAACGGACCATCGTAGAGTGGAATAATTTGTCAGCACAATTGCTGGACTGCAAGAATTTCCACTTGTGATATGAAGAGGTGTCCCCCGCAATATTTGCATTAGTGGAGTTGCGGGACTGTCGGAATAAAAAATAACAAAATGCGCAGTGCATCACGGGGATCCGAACACGGGCACCACAGGTCGGCACTCTTGAGGTTTTACCCCTCAGCCACGCCGCTAACGTTTCAGCAGGCAAGAATGCTGCAGTGGCAAGAATGCCACTAGCCGCTATGATTGGCTGATGCCATTCTCTGCAGCTTGCCTGTATGCACCAGCACCGATGTGAAAGAACTTAATTGAAGCCAGCGGTAAAATGCGAAAGTCAGGATAAGAAAGGGGAGAAATAGATAGCTGTGTCTATGTATACTTCACCGCAGGGGAGCGCCTCTTCCACAACGAACGAAGGTTTCTTGTTCGTCTCGAAATTAAATTGCTCCGCACGCATCTGCAAAGATTTGCTCTAACCAATTCAGCATGAAACAGTACAAAACTTATTCCTCATACATTGCATCTCTTCCGATGCTATGCAGCAGAAATGCACCTGGAGAGCAATGCTTGGCTGCCGCGCTACGATTGGCTGACGTCACGTTCTGCAGTTGAATTACAAACCAGCATCGAGTTAAAAAAGTTTCAACAAAGTCCGTGGCAAGAACCGAAATGCAATACACGAAAAAGAAGAAAGAAAAATATGTTTCTCCAATTCTCTACCACACCAACTCTGAAAACGATGACGACGTGGGCTAGAGTCGACATCAAAGCGATTTTTATTTTTCTGTTCGAAAACAGATTGCTTGCGCGCATCTGGAAATGTTTATTCGAACCGATACCAGCCATGGATTCGTTGCTTTGCACTACGTACAAAATTAAATTTTTTTGTATGCCCTCTCCTTTGTGTCGTCTTATTTTCACATTCAAATACTGATTTATAAACATCTACTTACTTTCTTCAAAATCTACGCCACTGGGATTTGCTTGGTTTACTCTTGCCATCACAGCTCAGCTTAATTTAATAATCAACATCTATTTTCTCTTTCATTTAGGTGTTTCCGGAGACGCAGAAAGATGAGCCCAATGTTGAGAAGATTTGCAGAATTGCAGAGCCCATAGCGGACGTAATGAAATCATGAGGGCGAACGCACCACTGCATCCAAATCCTCGCACAGTAATCTTGTGGTAAAAAGAAAAGTAGCATTACGTGGAACACCAAGCGAGGGCGTTGCACGCACGCACACATGCCCCCCCCCCCCCCTTACGCACACACACACACACACACACACACGCACACACGTACAGGCAATGGGACTGCCCCTATGTGCTGTACTCTGACACCTACCTCAATGCGCTAGAAAAGGTTTAAAATAGCTCGCACATTCTTAAAAGCGACAGTACGGAGAGTCAGCAACAGAATCGAGCAAGATCTTGCTCCAACAAAAGACGCACGCACGAACAGGAAATTTATGTCGTTGTTTGCAAGCAGCAACGACCATTCAAAGCCGAACTACTATACGGTCCTGCTAGGAGAGCGCAATCGTTGCTCTCGGCTACGCGACAAGTTCCTCTGGTGGAGGCTGTTCCTTTTGTGGTTCGGGCGTCCCGTCTTCTCCTAAGTGAGTCCGTAGCGGTCGTAGTTCGGGCAACTCGTATCGAAAAAAGGCACGAGCCCTTTGATTTCCCGTGAAAGCAACCGGGCGCTCGCTTTTACTGCGGCGCCGTCGGCGGCGGCAGCGCACTCCCCGGGTTACGACACTGGCCTCGTCGCCTGAGCGCCGCGGATTTGTTGGCCGGCGATCGCCCGCAGGGCCCCAAAAACGGGCTCGTAAAACACATCCTCTAGGCGAAGCGAATTCACTACCTCCCGTGCGGAGTTTCGGCGCACTCCGGTCGCTATAGTGCTCGTGGCGGAGCTTTCTGTCGGGTGCTCTTTCGAATCTGCGTTGCGGTTGTAAGGAGACCGACAGTTTCTTTTAGATGGCGAAGATGTAAAAGAAATTCTGCGGGCAGGTGGGCAATTCCGTATATGCTAATGTGGAGAGAGAAAGGAGGGAGAGAAACACAAAGGCGGGGAAGTCAACTAGACACTCGTCTGGTTTGCTACCCTACACAAGGAAACCCCTATTTCTATGTCATGATGATGATGACTGGGAAGTGGCGAAAGGATGACAGGGAAATGATGACTCGGAAGTGTGCGCCAGACCTGCAGTCTGGCACACCTTTGTAGCATGCACTTGGTGGAAAATGCAAGCCTTCCGCACGGCTTACCACGACGTGACATTACTCTCCTGTGCCTTCTATGACTTGTAGTAGCAGTCAAAGATGCCTACTCATTCTTCATCGAAATGGTCATAAGTCCAGAATGTCAAGTTTGTAGATGCAAAGAGACTATTATGCACCTTATTTGTGAATGTTCTCACGTAAGCGCACAAAGAACAGTGCCCTGTGCCGCGCTCGACAAACTCGACAACCATCCCCTTCGAGTAAGTTGTATCCTTGGAAACTGGTCTCAGTCGACGTGAAACCGAGTTGCTCTAAAAACAATCTTGTATACTTTTTTAAAATCATCAGGTCTATGTAAAAATCTGTAATCGTCGTAAAATGCCTTAACCGTGTTTCTACGGACAAATTCTTTTCAGATATTTTCTTTCCCTTCATCCTTTCTATCTTCCCTTTTCGTTGCAACGCTGAACACCCAACCGTAGAGCCATTTAGGGTAAACTCTGTGCCTTTCATCTCTTAATGTCGATCTCTCCATCTCTATCTCTCTGTGTGTGTGCACTTGACACTTGTGTATGAAAGAAATAATTGCTATCGGGCTTACAACACAACTTAATGATGAAATAAGCTTGTTTCACATCTTATACAGTGTCTCGAAGGAGTGAAAGTGTAAAGCTCGTCGCATGAGACTTAATAAGTGGCTGTCAACAGTTACTGAAGACTTGGAAAGTGTCTTCATTTCATCATGGTACACATTCTATAAACTATTTAAACAAGGCCTCCCAAATAAATATGCGCAGTCTTGTAAACTGCCGCTGTCACACTACAAGTGTCGAGGAGGCGGTACACCCTGAAAATTCGCTTTATTGCTTTCTTTTCTTTATCATAATGCTACGGGAAGGAAGAAGCGTACTAGTATTTACGGATGGGTTTTAATGGCTGCGTAGAGACGCGAAACCAAGAATATTCTTTGTCGTCTCTCAGGGCACCAACCATGTCCTCTTCTTTCCACATTACATACTGTGACAATATAATATAACAAATCCACATGCAACGAATTTAAGTGCTCTGACGTTTGGCATCTCTCTCGAACATACAGTCGCCGCTGCCGGGAGGGAAAACTGTGACATTTTGCTCTGCACCAGGACTTCCAAGTGCACTGTGCCACAGTAATAGTATATATATATATATATATATATATATATATATATATATATATATATATATCGATGAAGTATTAGCCAATATTTTCTTATTTCTTGGACCTTGAATTATCAGCGGTCTCGTTATGCCTACGCAAGATCAACATTGTCCATAGAATTTGAACTCCGGAGTAATCTTTAACAAAACATTCACAAATGTTTCAGCAATATCATCGCGGGATTACGGAAAGCTTACAAAGCCTAATGAGGCGATGCGTGTGTCCAGTATGGGTGTCTCCAGCGGGGGCCTTCTTATATCCCTACGTACTTTGCAATGATTTAGATGAATGTCAGGGGATAATTATAAGAGGTCATGAAGCAAGAAAATGCCAGATCAAGAAGGACAGCAATACTATAAGGAATGAGGGTGGAGAAAGAGTACGCGAGGTAGATAAAGGAAGAGAACGGCACGGTAGATACGAAGAGTTAGTGACAAGCCGATAAGAGAGAGAATTGGCTCAGGAAAAGGTGAACGTCGAGAGGCTGATAACGAGAGATGGGCAGCGCAGGGAAAAGCGACACTCGTGAGAAAGCGGACGACGTACAGATAATAAACGGCGAGTCTCCGAAGAGTGTGAGCAAGGGTGTGGTGCGAGCGGCCGCCCACAGCGAATCCCCGCGGGGATTAGTGTGACCAAAGCTGTTCCACCACGGGACCTGCGCGTGAGCCTTCTCCTCTTGTTCCATGCAGACTGACAGCGCCTGCGCGTCCTCATCCGGGCGCGTGACGGTGCGCCGACGACTGGAGTAATCTGTTTTCTGTCAAGCGTTCTAGGGTAATTAGCTCCATTTGCGTTGCGGATAATCAGCGCAGCCACCGCGGCCCACGCCTTCTTGATTCGCCTCAGCAGGCTGTGCGCCGGGTGGCGACTCACGTACTCTTGAAGCAGAGAGTGAGAGAGCGTGCACTACTTAGGCTTGACTTATTAATGATCGACTGAGGCCAAGAGAGTACGGAACGATATAGGTAACCCGCTGGGCACACCTGAACATATTCATCATGCCTTTGTTTAAGGTCTATGCCCTCGGTTCGGCGGCCAACAGGGCAACTTACTATTTGTAGAAGATACCAATGTGGTGTTAAAACGTATTTCCGATGGCGAGAAAGTCACAGATGTATATTGTGGGAACAAGAATTGCACTAAAGTTTACGAAAAGGGACACAATATATTTCCATCATCATCATCGTCGGAATTTGCTAAACGTTTTGTTCCTTCAAAAAAAAAAAATAATGATGAGTTGGCCCCTTGGCTGCTTCTAGAGAATCGTCCCTCGTGTTACTCATCTCAACGTCAACCTCACTTTCTAATTAAGCATTTAGGTGTTTCGCCTCTGTATTGTCCTTGATACGGCGAATCGTTCTTTACAGGCAATAACAATGTGAAGCGTTAAGTTTCGGAGCATTCACGAAAAAGTTAAAATGGCGGGAAATAATGATTAAATATAATAGACCTTTGAATAAACAAAAACAGTACATCAGCCTAGAAAATGGCAATATCTCCTTGAGTACAAACTTCTTTACAGGACAAACTTGAAGTAATGAGCGCTGATTTGGGATCTAGCGCTAAGGCGTCTCAACATCAAGGGGCCTATGAAATTTGCTAGAGCTACAGTGATTAGTTGTAAAAATAAAATTTAAAAATACACTCGTCCGAACGACAATAAAAAGAGAAAAAAAGAGAACTGAGGTCTGGGGCCCTTGCCTGTCCCTAGCTCATGGTAAAAATGAAAATATATGAACAGAGTTGACCTAATTTCCTCCTGCTTTGAACTGTTTAATTGCGACAGCACCAGGCTCTCACAGCGCACACCACCACTTTTGCGAGAACGTCACTGAGATGCACAGAGTTTCATCCGCTACAGTAGCGTCTGTTTCAGCGTCTAAAATACACGTGCAAACACCAACACTGTTACAGCTTGTGGGGCTCAAAACTCCGCACAAGTTACCAAGTGCCAAAGCTGATCAATAGCGCAGTAGTTAGTGTGTGAAGCTCTCATCTGAGCATTGCCTCAGGGACATGCGTTCAAAGTCAAGTGGCCGTGTAGGGCAAGGTTTTATTTTTATTCGCGTTTAGGGGACGACGGATCACAGGTGGCGCGACCACAACGGGAAGATGATGGTGGCCGTCGTCGTCGGCGGCGCAACAGAAAGGGCGGACGCACACATCACGTTTTGTTTCTAGCATTCAACCGATGTAGCAGTCAAATTGTTGCCTTCTTAAATCTGCTGTGATATTGTCTTATGTACTTTTTGCTACCCAAACTTCATTGGAGAAACTCGCTATAAAGGTTGATGTGAGAATCATTATAACACTAAATAGTAAACTTATACAGCTCACTTAAAATAAACCAAGCATTGGTAGCACTACACATATATGATTCCCTGCAAATGTAAGGGCGTTCTAGTTTGTACATAACTACTTCACCATGGGTGCTGTAATGCCGCGTTATCATTCCAATTTTTTTTCCCTTGTTTGACTTCTTCAGTGTTTTTTTTCCCTCATCCGTCGTTTTGAGTAGCGCTGTGGTCAAAAAACAAAAACCTATGAACTCGTCTATTTTTTTCTATTTTTCTTATTTTATACGAGTAGGCGCAGAACGGCTTCGAACGCCGTTCGCCCACGCATCCGGCGCGCGCTCCCGCACAGTCTGTGAAAAGCGCCGCAACGTCCCGTTTCGCGAACGGGTCAGTCGCACCTCCCTTCCTCCTTTTTCCACTCTTCATCCGTGCCGTCAGCCCTACGTCAGCGTCCATTGACGGCTGGTCAGGGCACGTGACACCCAACTCTGCTTCGCGGCACTCAAGGACACTGTATACGGCGGGGCGGTAGTGACCCGGAGTCCCTCCTCACTGAACTGGCAATGCTTGTCGACACCCACGGTGTTTCTCGTTTTGCCTTTTCTGGCTTGATCTGTCTTTGCTCCGTCCTCTTCGTCGGGTTTATGTTGTCTGCTTTAGGGCGTGCCTCAAGTGGCGACGTGCTCTCTACAAAAGGAGCGACTGCCAGAGAGCAGAAAAACCTAGACGGGAAGTGCAAGGGTGAGTTAAAAAAAGGGAAGTAACGATGAGCCAAGAAAGGCACGGTGTTCACGGATCACTTGCGCCTTTCAGTAAAGGAGCGAGGCATTCTGATATGATTCCCTGTTTGCATTTTGCTTGTCTCCGGACGCTGTCGTAGGGCTCGTCTCTTTCCTAAAAGCGAGTTCAGTGGCAGTATTTATTCGTTTTTCTTAGCTTCCTCTTTTATCGCTACTTCTTGAGCACGACACGTTTTTTTTTTCTGCTTTCGACAAGGGTCCTGTGGCTGCCTTTGGGGGCAGTCTGCGCGGGACGTGGGCGAAAGGGACGGGACGGCGCCATCGAACGAGCCGTTGCACTCGCCAGCTCTTTGGTGCTCGCGCTCATCGTTTTTCAGCATCTTGGGCCGCGTCCAGCATAGCCTTCCCTCCCCCCCGCTCCACTCTGGGCGCCGCTTCTATTGTCGTTACTCGAGTTGTTATTCAAGCCGGCGCGAGGAAGCGGCAGCGGCGGCGTCGGACGAGTTGTGCTCTCGCCATTGCCGCATGCGGCAAAAAAAAAAAAAAAAAAACAAAAAAGAAGAGAAATCGGCGGGACTCCTTTCCCTTTCTCTCCATACACAGTACGGCGCTCTTCTCATCCCAGCTCTCCCTGTGTGTAGGCGAGGAAACGTTCTTATCCCTTACTTTTCCCCTTCACAATATCGCACTCTCGTCCTTACGCACGGGGTTGTGTTTTCTCCGCTCGAGTAACTTTACGACGAGGCAGCAGCGTGGGTGGGCGTCTCTTTCACTGGCTGTGATTTCTGGCCGTTCCAAATTAGAGCCATTTGCTTTCTCCAGGACGTTAGTCAACATGCGAAACGACGAGAGACGGCTGACATTTAATTTCTAGTTTTTTTTTTTCTGAATTTATTGTGTATGTTCGGTCTCTGCTTAAAGCAAGCAGAGACTTTCTTTTTCTGCACGGAATGCTCCATTTATGCAGTTCTGTATATTGCTCCTCTCTTTGCGTATTATTTGTCTTCGAGAATTTTCTACTCGCCGATGGGTTTTTACTTTGGCGAACACAGATGTGCTTTGTCGATGTATCTTCTGAAAATGGGAGTTACTATTTAGGTAACAGGGAGCCCGACTTGCACAAACATTACTTGCTCTCTAAGGCTGTCGCTCCTATCATCTCAAAATCAGCACTTTCCGCCAAAGAAATATATTAAAGGAAGAAAAAATAAGCACATCATAACAACACACTAAGAAGCTTGTTTTGATTTGCTGATGGTTATATTGGAGTTTATACCAAGGAACTGGATGTGTTAAATTCGAGCAAGGAGTTGCTGCTGTATGCAAACGTTGAAATCATTAAGTGGCATCAGGTCCGCACAGGCGGGTATCACTAACTCCATTTTGTTCCTCGTCCTGTAGGCCACATCGGAGTCATTAGTATGTACTTGCATTAAGCAGCGTAGTGGCCGAATAGCAAACTGCCTGAACTCGCGCTCGAGAAGTGTGCGCAGACAAAACAAAATATCAGCGTCTGCACCCTTGTGTTTGTCAACCGTGACGACGCACCAGGATTCAGTGCGTTCCACAGCTGACGTAACTGCTGAAACACGGCTGTAGCAAACAAAGGCAAAAATGAGACACGCACAACAACAAAAATAGTGCTGTCGTAGTGTTGCCGTTCGAAATTCACGCTTGCGAAAAGTCTAAGCTGCAAGAGACACTTCATTATCGCTTACATAGTACGTATCCTTCGGCGACCCGCGCACAGGGAGTCCGTATTCCACTCTCCTACAGCAAGAATATATGCTGCAAAAGCCGACAGGAAACTGCCAGGGAGCAAGATTTTCCCCGGATACATCTTTCTTCTTCACGGATGTTAACTCGTGTCACCGTCGTTGCTGTGCACACTTCGCCCCCATTGAAAAACGCCCGCGGGGAGGCAACGAAATCTGGCGAGTTTCGTCGCCTCTTCCGCTAGTCTCCAAGGCGGATGACTGTGTAATAGCGTAGTTCGCAAACGGCTGGCTCGTGTGTCAAGCGGAATTGAAAGTTGCCAGAAATTCTTGATCGATATCGGGGCAGAAATCAAGTGATCCCCAAAAGAAGGGGGGAAAAGAAAAAAGAAAGCTTGAAACGCGACGGCTTCGTAAGCAGTGTGAGCCGGTTGCAGCTTACACAAAGGCGCTGCCGTGAGCCACGTCTCGGCGGTGCAGTGTTTGGAGGACAAGATTTCGCAACTCGCCGAGCCTGTTAGCGCGGCGCGCTTCGGCGCTCTTTCTGCAAAATCCCGGAGGCGAGCGCGTCGCCCATTGGAGAAAGACAGTAGCATTAAAGAAATGGGGGCAATCGTCCGGATGCTCAGTTTTGCTCAAAGTCTGGTCGTCGAACAACCCCATAATAACAAACAACAAAAATAACGTGGAAAAGAATAAACCCTCGACATCTGTTCCCCGTATATACTGCCTTGTCGACAGCACCCGGGAGTCGGTTTGTGTTGGCTAACGCACTCTTGTGCCGATCGAATAGAGACTGACTACGCGAGCAAGAATGGCCGATGTTTCATGTCTATATATAAATAACACAAGCTAAGTTGTTTGGCTGGTTCTAAGTTGGGACTCGTACACGAAAACCTGCAGCTCCGTAATAGGACGAGTGCTTGCGAAGACAAAGCCTCCAGCCAGCAGCCACACTTATGGGAAAACTTTGTTAAAGCCACTACGCGTGGTACATGACACGCCATTCTCCCGAGTCGTGTAAGCGCTCACGTTGCTGTTGTTACGAAACCCGGTGCGGCAAAAATGAATTACGGCTGGATGCAGCTGCCCGACCTGTATGCGGCATGCGGCGATAGTCATTACGTCATGGCTGGCCGCTATATATGGTGCGAGCGCACATCAAATATCGCCTGCCCAGAAGTGCTCGCGTAACACGCTGTTAACGTCCTCGTTATGACACGCAGCTTCAGTGTACCAGGGGCAGGTCACATTATGGGACTATGCTAATGACTTATTTGCTGGTCAGTGTGTGGCCAAAGTGTACCCGTCGTTGTTGAATGATAAAATAATGATAATAATGAGGGAGAGGCGAGGAACGATATGAAAGTGCAGCACACATAGAAGCAGTTGCGGACAAGATCAAACGATTTCTATCACAGGCTTCGTGAGCAAGGCGGTTGGCTAAAATATTGTAGAAATCTTTACATTCACTGCAACGACGAATCCTCTGCGATGATATTGATCTCTATTAATGGTATAACGGGCTTCTCCAAATGAAGGGAACCGTAGGTTTCAGAGCGCACCACAATATTACCCCGGTAACTTTTCAAGCGAAGCTTGTAAACGCTAGCCTGCGCCGACGATGTAACGCTAAATCTACTATGGCTCATACCCGCATTAGATGTTCAGGTATGAGCCAGGGATATGCGGGTAAGGTCGCGGGATCAAATCCCGGCCACGTAGGCCGCATTTCGATGGGCGTGAAATGCCAAAAGATCCGTGTACTTAGATTTAGGTGCACGTTAAAGAACCCCAAGTGGTCGAAATTTTTCGTAGTCCCCACTACGGCATGCATCATAACCAGATCGTGGTTTTGGTACGTAAGACCCTATAATTAAATTTTTTATGAGCCAGGGACAAGAAATAGAGAAAGACAGAAGCAAGGAAAGAACGAAAGACAGAAAGAAGGAAAGACAGAAAGAAATAAAAGAAGGAAGAAAGAAAGAGCAGGGGCGGGGAAAGCTGCGCCGGCGCCGGATCACGTGACGCACACTACCAATCAGAGTCGTTTGGTGTGTCGCGGCGAGGGAAAGAGAAGAAAAGGGGGTTAGCGCGTGCTCCGCTGGGCTTCCCTCACCTCATATCAGTCTCCGCGGCTGGATAGGAAGGCCGCGCGTGGTACCTTCCGCCGAGGAGCAGGCTACGTTTGAGCAACGGCGCCGCGAACTCGCTCGGGAAAGGGCTCGTCATCGACGTGCCGATTCTAGCGTGATGGCTTCGGAAGCCCAGGCGAAACCCCAAGTTGCGACGCCGAGTTGCGGGAGCGCGATGTTGAGGCCAAACGTCAGCGAAGAGCCGCCTACCCTGAGTTTAAGGCAAACAAAGCGGAACGCCTGCGACAGCGTCGTCTTGCCGCAAGTTTCGCTTACCCCATTTCCTCAACAGGGGAAGGGCGCTGAATTTTTCCTAAATGCCTTTCTTAGAAAGAAGTGAAATGATTTGATAGAAAGCTATCTGATCGAGGAACACTGAGCCACAAGAAGCAACATGCTGTGTAACATTGTCGAGAAATTTGTATCACTACACAAGTGGGTAGTTCGTCAAATTTTCAACTTTCAACTAGAACGAGTTTTTAAACTAGAAGTACTGATATTTCTGGTCTCTGACGTATTTTTATTGTTTAATTCACGATTCTAAAGTACATTCGAATACAGTGTCCCCATAACTTCGTTTGAAATTCAAGATTCAAGATTAATTTTATTTCTCCAAGAGAAAAAGGCCCGGGACAAAAAGCTGCCTTGAAGCAGCTTGACGGGGTCCGGGGCCCATTTACAAAATGGCAGCAGTGAAGCGGAAAAATACAATTTCACATATATCATGAATCAAGGAACCGTACACAATGCAGAATTACAATTAAACTAAATGGAAGACAAAAGTAAAATTCAAATATACAATGCACTGATAGTAATAACAAATAAAAAAACAGTGGTATAGCAGAAACAGAATGTTTAAAACATGATTGCAATTCCACACTACGACATAGTAAATCATCTTCAAACAAAATACATAGCAGTATTTTCCTTTTATACCGTGGGAAAAAATATAAAAAGAATACCCTAATTTGGGTTTGAGCGCACCAGGTGCTCAAAAATTGCTGAACAAGTGTTTTTTTTTATTTAGGTTCATATTTTCTGTGTACCATTTCTTTGCATTAAGGGTGTTCGGAACCACGAAATGCAACATTTGGGAGCCATACGTTGTGCGAAGTCGGGGTAGATGCCATTTCTCTTTGCGTCTGGTGCTTGTATGAGTGCGCGTTTGTGTCACCGATGACAGTAGGATTATGAACTTAGCCCGAGGTAAGATCAAGTTATTCAAGGCGCGAAGTATGATAAATGACACTAGATGATGGATGGGAGATATTCCATGTTTAATAAACAATGGTCTGGTATTAGCTAGGTAATCTGAGCCAGAAACTATGCGGATAGCTTTTTTTTTTTTTGCAGTTGGTTTAGATGCACGCGAGCCGCCGTTCCCCACACTAGATGACAGTAGCTTATTTGTGAATGAAATAGTGAATGATAAATAAATTTTTTAACTTTCACAGGGAAACAAGTCGCGACCTCGTGAAAGAGCTCCTACAAATTTTGATAAGTTTAAAGAAAGATAACGGAAGTGATCAGCCCGTTTAAGACGTTCGTTAAATATTACGCCAATATATATTTACTTACGATTTCGTTTTATTATAATTAATCTTTAAGCTGTTCACATGTGACCAATTATGGAGGCTTTCTAATATGACGTTCCCTGCAAGCAGGAGCTCATTCGATGAGTTTCCAGATAAAACTAAACTAGTGTCGTCGGCATATATTATAAATTTAGCTTTCTTGGAGATATGGACGAGACCGTTTATAAACAGGTTAAAAAGGAACGCACCTAAGATGCTGCCCTGCGGTACTCCGCATTGTATATATTCAAAACTGGAGCTACAACCATCGACGCATACAGATTGCTGCCACTTTTCAAGGTATGACTTTATCAGCTTATGCGGATTGCCTCTCATACCGTATACATAAAGTTTATCTAAAAGAATGTCATGATTAATACAGTCAAATGCTTTGCTGAAATCAACAAAAATGCCCAGTGTTAAAAGTTTGTTTTCAATGTTTTGCAAAATTAGTTCATTGTTTAAGTAGCGCAGATTCTGTAGATAAGCCTTGTCTAAAACCAAATTGGGAATCTGTGAACAGGCGATTATTATTAAAGTAATTTTCCAAACACTTGAGCAAGATTTTTTCTAGTGGTTTCGAGAAAATCGGCAGAATCGATACTGGTCTATAGTTGCCCATGTCTTGTGTCGTCCCAGATTTATGAATAACAATCACTTTGGCTAGCTTTAGTCTGTCTGGGAAGGCAGAGGAGGATATCGATAGGTTAAACATATACGATAAGTGAGTTGCAAGAAGGTCAGGTACAAATTTAATTGGTTTTACTGACAGACCCTCTGCGTCAAGGCTGGAGCTATTCTTCAAAGCCATTATTGTAGCAAAAACTTCGAATGGGTGGGTAGGGAGGAGAAAAAAAGGAGTCGGGTGTCTGTACAGAAATGAGGCAGGTAGCGTCTTTGTTGTAGTCTGTTTTAGGGAGACCAATAAATTGTTTATTAAAGCTATCCGCTAGTTCAGTACCCATTAAGGTTACACCGTTTATTGTAAGACCTCCTATATAATTGGAGGGCTTGGGCATGGTAATGACTGCGTTTACTGTTTTCCAAACTAATTTCGCATCACAGCGGCCGTCTTTTTCAAATGTATTCGTATAATATTCCTTACGCGCCTTACGCAACTCACTGTTTAATTTATTACTGACTGTTTGAATGGCAGTCAGGTCGGCCAAATCCCGATTGGATAAAAATTTTGGTACATCTTGTCTTTCTTTTTTAACTGTTTATAAAGAGAAGACGTAATCCATGGTTTTCTATTTTTTTAGATTGGCGCTTTGTGGAGCACGGGAAACATGCATCATATATTTCACGAAATTTATTTATAAAAATATTGTACGCTTCATCCGCACTGCTATCAGAATAAATTTCGGACCAGTCAGCACTGTTTATTATTTCTATAAATTTATTGAGAATTGCGTCATTAATTGACTGATAGGTAGTAAGGCCTTTTCTAGTGAAAGTTGAGTCTTTGTGCAACCGACACAAAAGTTGGACAGTGGTCGCTAAGGTCGGACGACAATGTACCAGCACATTCGACACCAGTGTCTGCGTTCATGACGTATAAATTTATAGTTGTCTGACTGGAAGCAGTAATTCTTGTGGGAGACACTACCACGTTTGTAAAACCATTCGATTCAATTATGTTGGCAAGACTAAGTGACGTGTAATTATCTTCAGCTACATTTATATTGAAATCGCCACCCAAGACCACAATATAACGGTTAATAGAACAAAATTCTAGAAAAGTGTTAGGATAATTGAGAAACGGGTCACTGTTTCCACCCGGGGGTCTGTAAACTACCGATAAGATTTGATTGTTATGACGTAATGTGAGAATTCTGTAGTCATTTGTTATAACTGAACATTCATCAACAAGCGCGAATGCGTAAAAAGATTTAATATAGACTCCAGGCGGCCCCCTCGGGTCTCTCTGTTCAAGAAAAAGCGCGAGAATGATTCTATCGAGATGAGATCATTTTCTGGTGTGCACCATGCTTCAGTAAACATGAAATAATCAAAAGATACCGGAAAATTATATATGAGCTGACCCAGTTGCTAGTGTTTATGTCTCATTGAGTGAATGTGTAGATGCAACGCTGAGAACGAGCCTTTCTTTTTCATACTGGGTCCTAGGTCACAGGGGCAAACACGTTCAAAATACTGATTGACTGTCATCAAGAAATGATAAGGAGAATAAAGTACGCCAACATATGGAAAATGGTTGGCAAGCGCAACATGTGTAACTGCAAAGCCGAGTTCTTGCTGACATATGCAGATATCTCGGGTACAATAAAAATAACCACGTGGGGCTGTCAAACTGTACGATATAAAATTGGGCAATCAGACTGGATGCTTCATCACAATTGAAACTTTTTACTGCCACAACCTTAAACACAGGGCCACAGCAGCGTAATATGACGCAATTTGTTTTGGGTATAATATCCTTACAAGCATTGTACGAGGGCGTGACAAAACTTATACAGAATCAACAAGTCGCACTGCAAGTCCGCTTGGTTTTAAAAGTATAGACATGTGAAGTGTTTTCAAACGTTACCAATTCTGCGAAAGTACCTCCTTTTGCTATAGACGCTATCTGATGATGCAGTGAGCCTCGCGATGTCCTCTCTGCAAGCAGTTCTGATTGTGGGCGTATCATCGGCTTGAGGAGCAAAGATTTTACCATTGCGCACCCAAACATGCTTCCATTTGGCTTGGCGCTTCTGCGCAGTTGCCTCGCCCAGAAGGCGCTTGAGTTCAGGGCAAAGGTGCTCATTAACGAAAATTCGCATGTCAGAGTCAGAACCAATGTCAGAGCATACCAATTTTGCAGTGCGCGCTTTCTGGAGAAAAGCGTCACGGACCGGCCTCCGATTGAACTGCACCAGTATATTTTTTACTGCCGAGTTTGCTGTCGGGACGTGGTGAATTACGTCAATGTCAGTTGGCAAAATAGAGGCATTCACTTTTGCAGCAATTCTACCTATTATCTCGGTTAGGAACTCTGGCATGTTGCAAATTGCGGCCTGTAACCTATGAACAGTAACCTATGAGGTTGCTGTTTTGTCCGATTTAGGACTACTTACTCGACTTGTCAAGCTTCCTAATATGGAAGAACGCGAAACATGTAACTCTTGCGATTTCGAAGGTTCTTGATATTACCTTAGACAAACGTAATTTCTGTGTATCATTTTATGCTGCGCGCCTTTTCACGAGTGTTCTTTGGGTCCTGTTACACATACGGGTAAAGAAGCTCGCAATGGGGGCACTAGACATGCAAACAACTTCGATAGTTGGAAGTCATGCAAGATACTGCAGTTATGCTTCGGCAGTGCATGTTTTTGACTATAGCACTGCCCTTTAAATAATGATGATGATTATTTGTACTGGCATCCCCCTCGAAACGGGGCGGTGAGAAATATTCACCTTGTCTGCTTGAGCTATTCGGGGTTTTCTGTATCTATTGCAGTCTAGCATCTTGCCGATCACTCCTTTATCTTTTCTCTCTTGATAAAAGTTTCTGTCTCTATATTATAAAGTTAATTATAGCCATAACAACCATGACTATATCTATCTCCTTTCTGATTTTCTTTTTAGCAATACTCTTAACATTTCTTGCTGAAACAACGGCATGTAAGTACCACGGTGCGACCATTTCAGTAGTGACCGCCAGCCTCCGAATGGAGCCAGCTGCAATAAAAGCGTTGTCCATTTTGCAGGCTGAACAAATTCATTCTCGCGTGGCGTTGATAATATTCGTTTGAATTTCATGGAAAAAGCGCTTGTCAAGATTTTTTTAATTGCTCAATGTTCCGAGATGTGACCGGTGAGCCGGAACAAGAGAGCTCGCCACCTTTGCTGGCCGAACACTGTGAGCGAAATAACGACGTATTTCGGACGTGAGGTCACGCCGTCCTGCGTGTCTCAATAACTCTGTGGTGCCCGTTTGGTGACACATGCCACACAAGGCAGTCAGTTGAAAGATGCTGCCGGGTGTGGTCGGAGCTACCAAATAATGGCTTTCTCGGTGTCGTCGTCGTATCGCACCTTGGAAAGCATGCCTTGAATGAGAAGCCTTCTGTCCAGAGGTATTGCAAGACTCGTTCTGTCAGGCCTTACGCACGTGACGTGAAAATTCATTGACAGGTTTATTCTCTGCCCATGTTCTACGCGTCGCCTACGTTGTCTCACAAGTCGCAAAGTGACCTGATAAAAACTGATTCGGATATACAATTCGGTTTTTCGTATACTCCATTTACCACAGAATGTATTTACAGATCCCGGGCTCTAATTTTGATCGAGGTTAATATTAAAATAACTTTTCAACGCCACTGAGGGCGCACAAATGTGTCCTCAGTGGCCTTGAAGTGGCCTTGAAAAAGTTCGCGCCCAGCTAGAACAATACTGCACGTGCTTGAAAACAAGATCGCAACGTTCACACTATCCAACGCGACGAAAAGTAACGAGTGACGAATAGACTCCAAGCGCGCGTGTGTGCCTGGTTGACTCGTGGCACATCTTACTGCACTGTAGAGTAACTAAAATGCCACACTCGCCCAGCTTTCCCTCTCGGATGACAGTCCCGAGAATTCGTTCCAAGTGGATACGCCATGCGACCTCACCGGCTATAATTCGTAGATTGAAATATGTGCGGTAAAGTAATTCATTAAAACGTTTATTAGCATAATTATGTTCATTATTTATTAAAGCATTTTGATTTCTTGTGGAAGTTGTTGCTGCCTCATCGAGTAATTTAGATCAAAGGTTAGAATTGTGCTACCTGCCGAAGGCAATTTTTAAACATTTTGGACCTTCTAAAAAACAAAACAAAAAAAAAAACAACAACCGGTATATTGGATCACAACCTGCACCATCGTCTGGGGCCAAGCGGGAAACGGTGCTTGTGCTTTCGTCGTGCAGACACCGATTGCCTTGCAGTAGAAGCCTAGACTGGCTAGCAGGAAGCCATAGCTGCTTCGACATTCTGAGTCCGCTTAGGAGACAACGCTTGACTTTGAAGTGCAGGGACAAAATATGATGACAAGCTACGTGCGATTGTAGTATAACGTGTTGTGCATTTATGATTGTGTTCTGCGTCGACTATGGTTGTGGACGCATAACGTTTACTGCGCAGGTAATGTGAAATCAGCGTCTGATGTTACTGTTGCCAGCTGAACAGCAAGCAAGCGTAAAGAACGAAGAAAAATTCTGATGTGGCATTTTCCTTACCACCGTTGCACATTGGACCGACCGACAAAATAGATGTATATCAACGCTCGAGCGCACCTCTTTCTGCTGCATCTGTTCTACTACTGTGCCATCGCATAACGCATCGCTGACTCGATTAATGCCCGGTCGGCTCCTCACCTTTCAGCGATCGTGAAAAGAAGCTTACGATTGCGTCTTTCTGACGACTGTTCACGCAATCAGCGAATGCGAGGCTGCTCGGTGAGCATGAAAGATTTGTTTTGGGAGCCTTGTGTGAAAACAGACTTGCGTAATAGCCATGCACAATAGGTGGGCTACTGTAAGCACCAAGTCCGGGCTTTCCGCGTCTTTTGTTAGCTCGCGAATGTTAAGTGCTATTGGCTACAGTAGCAGCGGGCATTTGTTACGTTTATTTGCTTGATTGTATTCCGCAATAACGTTTGTGTGTCTAACATTCCTCATAGGCGAAAGCACGTGTTCACGAGCGTGCGCTTCTACAGCGTGTGACAAAGAGGTCGTGAAAGTGCTTTGCCTTGCCTGCATTGTGCCTAGACATAATTGAAGGAGACAGCATCTATGCCTACGTCATTGCGGCTAGTAAGTACAATGCTTATGGGCAAAGGCTTTCTCGCGCACTCTTCCGAGTGACACTGAGACACAATCACAGCTTCGAGCTGGTACAGAACAATGAGCACGTTACATAAACTCTTATTATTCGCATTCTGGTTGTGCGCACTATGCCATTTGCTACGCAAGAAATAACAGTGTAACGTCTTGCGGCAAAGAAACTAGCTTACAGAAAAGAGAGAAGGAAGTGTTTAAAGCTGCAGGAGCACCAACTAAAGGCGCCCTTTGGACTCCTTCGTTTGTCTTCATAAGGGAGCGCTTGGCGGGAATAATACGATTTAATTACGATCCTATAGAACACCGACTCGTTTCAACTTTCGTCAGTTGGTATAGGGGGAGAAACGCTCGGGGCTGGTACACGTGCTCTCGAGCGCTATACTGGCGTTAGCCAGTCAACATTATTGAGTGGCTGAGGATGCGTCGTTTTGCGTCATAGCACGATTCATGCCCCACTGCACAAATTGTCCTGCAGTTACGCAGAATTTCTGAGCCGTCCAGGAAACCTTCCCAATTACGACTAGCACTGTGTATGAACTGTTGATTGCGAACGGAACCACAGAAAGCTCCTTCCAATGTGACCAACTCTGAATGAAGTAAATAAAAAAAATCATAGAAACGACGCCGGTTCTTCTCCCGTGGCATAGACTGAGAGTACTTCAATAGCTGAGGCTGCATTCATGAATTTTGGAAGGCGGGGGCCTTGCCACTATATGGACCTTGTCCTCCATGACAGATCTGTACGCGGTGTCTATCAGTTCTGCATAAAACGCAGCAGCAGTTGTGAGTATTCCCTGCTTTTGCGTATGAAGGGAATGCGTCGGTGTGGACAAAGGGTAGCAGGACATATTTCCGCCTGGAGGAAGCTCACCCCCTTAGCTTCCAAACATTTTCGAAAAAAAAAAGTTCTTTTGTTCCGGCCTACTTCTGGGGTCCTCAAGGGTGTGACCTCCTCTTGACCAGGGATTGGTGCCTTGGTATTTGTCCGGTATTGTAGTGTTGGGAAACGTGTGAACGCCGTCCGAAACAACTGTCCAGTTTCAAGCACACATTGGCTCCTTGTAGGGGGAAAGTGTGTAACAGAAAAAAAAAATGTGTTAATGTAGTGGGCCTTTAGAATGCCACGGTGAAATATTGTTTTCGTACAACAGCTTGAGGGTATCACACTTAAGTTGGCTTATACAGCCGGTTATAAGCAGGTAGCACAGCGCGACGGACTCACCGCGGACACACGCAATAGAAGCAGCGGCGAGAACCCTGCCATTTGGAAACGAGAAGTGCAGGAGCACCATATATGAATAAAAAAAAAACGAAGCACAACGTCCGCAATGGGTGGAATCAAAAAGTTGTCGCAGTTTCACCTGAAAGGCGAAGCATCAATTGCGATAGCAAATTTGTAGAGAGCTATACGGAGTAATGATAGTAGCTTTATCAGCTGTATAAACTTGGACATGCAGCAGCAGCGGCCACACGCAGAACTTGTCGACGCCGTCGACGTTTTGCCCGCGTTCGCGCAAGATGCGTGCGGCGTTGGTGACTGTTGCCGGAGCCTCTGATATAAATAGGCACTTGGTGCCGCAGCTAAACGTCGCCTCCCATCCCCCCCCCCCCTCCCACGGCCTTTCGCGCGTCGGAAGAAGGCGCGTTTGCTCTACATATATGGTGATTGTAAAGGAAGGAAAGAGACGCCTACTTTTGCAGCCCTTAAGGGAGCACGGCGCAGAACGCGCGTTTGTTCTCCGCCGTGGTTTCACTCCCCGTGAAAGCGCGCGTCCCTCCGGCCCTTTCACTCGCACATACAGCGTTCGGCGGCGCGCGGCGACGATTTCATCTCCATTGACGTCATACGGAACCTCACGGCGACGGCAACGGCTACGGCGACGGCGACGCCGACGGCAGGAATCTGCTTTGGAGTGTCCATATAATTGCTATCGCAATAATAACGATGTTTCAACCTAATAAACGCCCTCGTTTCATTCACATGGGTAGCGCCAGTAATTTCACATTATGAACTGCAGAATTTCTGTCTCACTAATAACGCTCTCGCAACTGCCGCTATTAGTGGCTCATATGGCAAGATGGAGTGCTTGAAATGTGTGGCATTCTTCAGTACGGCAGTAAACTGTGTCGTGTCAGTGCTCCTAAAAAATAAAATTGGATGCCACCGCGATGGTGAGTGAAGAGGCCTCCGGACATTGGGCCACAGTTCCGACGAAACTAGATAAAGAAATTGGCTAAGCAGCACCCACTCTTACACGATGCCAGCAATATAAAAATTAAGTGCTATCGGAAAAAGAGAAAAGCAGATGTAGAAACGCAGCATGCAATGAGAAATCATGGAGAAGTAGGGGACGTGAAGGGCAGAAGCCGCACAAATAGGACGAAAAGGGTCGGAGTGGCGAGGATCCTAACAGGAAAATCCACGAATCGTCGTTAATCTACGCTCGTTTCGGAAAAGCCTCGGATGGCTGATCCCCGCTAGCGAGCGGAAGGCTACGGGCACATAAAAACAGATCTCCTGGCTAAGTATGTTTGTATTGGAGAGAGGCGGTATTGGAGAAAAAGGAAGACCTAGGGGGAGGAGATTGGCTGCCACTTTCACCAATCTGTCGTTCCAAGGGGGCTCACTGAGATGTGGACTCGGAGAATGTGGAATCCTGTTCCGCCTCTCTTTTCGTGCGTGTGTGTGTCGTTGTCTAGGCCTTCGAAACCAAGCGGCCATGTTTGTGTCTTCCTTCACGTCCTTCATATTAGAGGGCTTTGCTCGGTGTGTGCAGCCTACCGGTCGCATTTTCTCTAGACGCCCCAATACCGTGGGAAGCTCTCGCCGGAGATGGCTATATATTGAGTGTTCGGCAAACGCGAATGGCCTTGGGTAGGCGAAGTTGTTAGAGAAAAATTGAAAAGAAGAACGCTATCGCTGCGGCTTGTGGTGTATCAAGAGGCATCCTATTTCTCGCTGTTATCCTTCCTCTTCGCTCTCACTTTGGAGCGCGTGTTTTCCAACTTGTTTACTGGGCGTACACACACGCGCGCACGCGCTGCAGCACCACATTTCAGATCGACGCTTTCTTTCGCAGTGCTCTCGATTTTTTTGTTTAACCTTTGCGCCGGTTCACCGTAAATTTAGTATTTTTCTATTTATGTGGAGATAGTCGCATGTGTCAGATGTCCCGGGAGGAGTGTGACGGCAGCATCCGGAAGCAGTTCAGCGAGAGCGAAATGAACCCTCGTGAGGCGCGGCCAACACCTGGTTATTTTGTGATTGCTCTTCAGCAGTCTCTTCTACATTGCACCATTCAGTCAGCCGTTCATGCTTCATAATAATGTTTTTCACAGTGTTCTCGATATTTTCTTTGTGTCTTTCTCTCTCCGTGCACTTTAATCTCAATCTTTTCTGCTCACTCCACCCACCTATTTCAGCGTCCACATGGTGACCACAAATATTTTATGCATCTTAGACTCTTTCATACGAAACATTTCCGTTCTATAGCACATCGGTAGCTGCACCACAGCCTTACAGAGAGCCCTTGAAACATCCTACCACTAGTTCTATCTGACGAGGACGGCGCTGGTCAGCTATTTGTACTGCGTCTCATGTACTCCTCACAGAATCAAGGTATTTAAACTGAAGTGAATACGTGCTGTATTTCATGCGCCATTTTTATTCTTTAAAATCTGCTCAAGCTGAGTTTTCTTCTCCATTTTTACGTCTCTTAATTGAAGATCTTCGCCTAAGTGACTTTCCTCGTAGCGAGCCACGTAGTACTTTGTCCTGCTTCTGAATGGATTCTCAAATATCTTTATCTGATAGTTTTCATTAGTGCTCCAACCACGCTTGCATATTATTTCGACGTTGCGCACAAGAGACTAATCTGCGTAGTAAATCATCCTAGCTGTTCTTGCGTAATATTGTGTGTGAGAAAATCTGCGATCGCGAAAAACTGGAGGAATCTCGCCGACAAATGAGAATTGGGAATTGTGCATGAGCATAATGGCCAACCTAAAAAATGTTCCAACTGACCTCGTAAAATCAGACTCCAACAATCACTAGTTCAATAAGAATCTTAAATCACTTCTGGACAAAAAAAATGGCAGATACTTAAGACTGTATGGGAATGCGAAAGCATTATACCGTCTGTAGACCTCGGAACGTCATCAACGCGCTCATTTTATACACTCATGACGTGGCGCCACCTCCTCCGCACCTCCTCTGCAGTGCCTCAATAACAATAGCATTTCCGGAAATTAAAGTTAACCCTGATGGGATAGATAAACTAATAAGTTCCCTAAAGCTCTCTTCCTCCGCTGGTTGCGACCAGATTTGTAGAAAGACGTTAAAAAACACACTTTAGTTTTCAAGTCATGTATTATGCCAATCATTTACTTAGTCATGGAGCACCGTCGGCATACGTCAGGACTGGAAAAAGACCAAAAAAATTCGTCCCAATGCACAAGTCTGGCAACCGCTCAGACTTAACGAACTACCGCCCCATATCATTAAGAAGTATACCGTCTAAATTACTTGAGCATGTTATATGTTCCAACCTAACCACTTACCTTGAGTCAATTAATTTCTTCTATCCGCAGCATCATCTATTGCGAACATGAGAGTCAGCTTACGGAGTTCGCACAAGACATCTTGCAGTCAATGAATGATCTGACACAAATAGATGCAATTTTCTTAGACTTTTCAAAGGCATTGGACCGTGTATCACATAATCATCACCCTGTCAAACTTTCTGATCTTGACTTGCCCGATATATTGTCACTTGGCTGACTATAATCATCACTTTGCTGGAACACATTTTAAAAGGTCGCGTCCAGTTCAGATCTATTAACAACCGCGATTCCTTTCTGACTAATGTTTCATTTGGTGTTCCCCAAGGTGCAGATCTGTCACCGCTGTTACTTTTACTCTACATCAATTAACTGCCTACTAGCATAAAGACAAAATTAAGACTTTCCCTCACGATTACGTCGTGTACAGCTCCGTTTGCTGCGTTGCGGACACAAGTATCCTACAAAATGACATCAATACAGTTAGTTACGAAATGGTGTGGAGAATGGTGTGAAGTAATGCTGCATGAAGCTAAACTTTACAACATGCAAGGTCATGACATTCACACGCAAACATGACATATGACATTAATTCAGCTCCCGTCACCCGGACATCAACCTATAAATACCTAGGAGTTCATTTCACGCAATCCTAATCATGAGCAACACACAATGAAACGATCTGATCGGAAGCATCACGGCCTGCCGGTAACCTGCAACGGAACTTACGGCTTGCTCCCCCAGAAATAAGTAAGCTTACCTGCCAGACGTACATTCGCCCTAAACTCCAGTATGCGTCCGCTGTCTGGTATCCTTCTCAGTCATATCTTGCTGACGTACTAGACGCAGCACAAAATCTCGTCGCACGGTTTATCGCTTCTGAATATAGCCTAAGACCTAGTGTAACCGCCTTGAAACGTGACCTGCCATCTTTTAATTATTGTCGCATCATCTCCCGCCTCTGCCTTTTGCATTATTTACATTTCAATCCACAATCCAGACACCCCGTGTTACAGCCACCATCAAGATTACTTTCTCGCCTTAATCACACTCGCCCGACAATGCACATTGGTGGACGCACGTTAGCGATGACCCATTCATTTTTTTACAAACGAAATAACTCTATGCAACGCCCTCCTCGACAGCAGAGCATCGTGTACAAACCGTGACTGTTTTAGGCAACAGCTTTCCGGCATAATCCCATAAAACAAGGTAATTGCGGTGTCTGATCGGGTCGTCGTCACTATCGCTTGCTGCTGACATGTTAGCATATTTTTGCCTTACGCCATTGTTATTGACATTGACACTAAGGTTACCATTGCCTTATTAACATAGAAGTTTTAGCGTTCTTTTTTATTGTGTCACTGTTTTTTGGAGTACACTCACATAGCTTATTCTGCTAATGTATCATAACCCAGACATTCTACTGATGTATCACAACCCAGTTTTGCTCATTTCTTCATATTTAGCTTCATATTTATAGCTTCAGCTTCATATTTAGTTCTCTGCATTATATGTTAAACAAGCTGATTACTGTGAGGTGTGCTTTTTGCTAAAAGACCTAAAGGTTTAGTTGCTACCTGGACGTAACCTATCACCAGATCACTGAGAACAACGCGCAATTAGTACTTTAATTAGACCTTCTGTTATCGTCTCTACCCGGAATATGTTTTGTTTCGGTGCTGTGTGTACGGATCTCAGTACTGGAAGGAATCGGAAGTGTTTAAGGCCTCTGTCTAAAGCTTGTCTTTGAGGAGCGCACTATGTCATCACAAGTGAAGGTGGCCTACGCAAGGCGCATGGTGCATCCTTACTCACACCTAGGTTCGTCACTTTGGCGCCATTTTCACAACACAAGTGGCATGCCCTCGCTGTGCGGTTACCCACGACCAAGCCTCGTGTCAATTTCGGTAAAAGAAATAGTCGAACTCAAATAACATAGCAAAATGACTTCGATGGAATAATAAAAAAAAGAAAATGCCAAGAAGAATTTACCCACACAAAGGCAGCAGCATCGATGCGCTGTTGGAGCAGGCACTCGCGTCATAAGAAACTAGTTTCCTTTCAAAACTAAAACATTTGCAGTCAGCAGTTCTAATAATGGCGACCACGAAAAAAAAAAAAAAAAACGTTTGAAGGTGATCTTCTTGAAGCACAGCCTCCTGGACTCAAGAAAAATAGTACTCTTCGTTACCTTCTAGAATCAGCAGGTTCAGACCATGGTAGTACCAAAGGCTGTTCAACGAGAACTCAACATGGTAGTTGCTGACTTAAACACGGCCTTGGGGAAACAGTGGTGCGAATAATGCATGCTGTCACCAGAAATATTGCAGCTGTGTGGCATCATGTAATTCGTTCAATGTCAGCTTCACGTCTTACCATCATATGCCTCCTCTTATGGTCCTCCTTTCAATCTTCCCTCAGCTTGAAGTAGAAGGTCAGAAGGAGGTCAGTGAGGCCAACCTCTCTATATTTGTGTAATTCAAGTATGTTTAACTCGTTACACGGCATTAGAAGATAATGTCAGACTACTGTGCCCACTGTCCCGGCCGATACTGTCTGTTAACATCGCTTTAAAAGTGGTTTAGCAAAAACAACTTAGCAATGACATGCAAAATTTATTGGGCTCACGAACAACGTGCTAGAGGCTGTCATACACGGCGTCCAATGACATTTTAGTAGTGATGCTCAGCCTTATGATGTGATTATAAATATACATCGGACCGTGTCTCAAACGTGCATGTCTGCGACAGCGAATTAGCTGTAAAAACGTGTATCTCATTAAGGTGAGGACATACGATTTGTAAATTTCGCCTCCAAATATATCCCACGCCGGCTTTCAGCTTGCATAACGCCTCGCAGCTTTTAGCACGAGTGAACAGGAAGAATTCTGCTGTTTCCAAACCGTTTTTAAGTAGTTAGGTTAAACTTGGCGGAGCGTTTAATGTTGTCAGACTGTCACACCCCGTCGCAAAGTAAAATTAATACCATGTTTTTGCTTTCTGTGTAGAACACATACGAAAAGAACTTTTAGATTAGTTCTCCACATTTTGTTAGCGGCGTGTTAAATTGACAATGCAGTCTTGGACACAGCGTTCGCTTTTACACATTCATACACCTCCATCTACACACTCTTATTTGCCTCTCTTCGCCTGAGTAGCACGGCTATGGTAGCATTTGTCGCATTCGCTCTGAATAAATTTAGTTGAGAGTGACGTTTTCTTTTGACATAATGCATGATATAATGAGATATTCGCGCATAAATGCTGCGCCGGCTACTTCTTGACTCTTGAACGGGTGTATCATAGAACATGACGTTACAATACACAACATATAAAAATATACATCATACAGTCATCATCATCACATGCATCATACCTCATCATCACATGCAAGTCAAAATAAGACCCCCATATTACATAGATACTCTTGAACAAATGTGAACAGCAATATCACATAAGAGAGAAACCGTCATGCAACAATGCTGACCACGTAAATATTACTTTTAAAAAAAATTTGTCGCGGTTTCATCCGAAAGGCGAAGCACCAATTGCGATAGCAAATTAGTGCTATACGGAGTAAGGATAGTAGTTTTATCAGCTGTATAAACTTGGACATGCAGCAGCACCAGCAACGCGCAGAACTGTTGCCGACGCCGTCGGCATTTTGCCCGCGTTCGCACCGAACGCGCGCGGCGTTTTTATATAAATACGTATTTTGGTGCCGCAGCTAAACGTCGCCTCCCCTCCCTCCCTCCCGCCCCCCCACAGCCTTTCGCGCGACGGAAAAAGTTGCGTTTGCTCTCTATATATGGAAAGGAGGAAAGAGACGCTTAATTCTGCAGCCCTTCAGCGAGCACGGCGCAGAACGCGCGTTTGCTCTCCGACGTGCGTTCGCGCCCCGATGATGATGATAAGTGGTTCTTGAGGGAAAGGGAAAGGTTGGCGCTATCTTCTGCAGCCCTTGAGGGAGCACGGCTCAGCGCCAATTCGCGCCCCGTGAAAGCGCGCGTCCCTCGCGCCCTTTCACTATAGTGCATATTCTAGGCACTATGCTTTCACTCGCACATACAGCGTCCGGAGCGCGGCGACGATTTCATCGCCGTTGACGTCATACGGAACCTCACGACGATGGCGACGCCGACGGAAGAAATCTGCTTTGGTGCGTCCATATAATTGCTATCACAATAATAAGGAAAGCTCTTACAAACGCAACGTTATTTTCTTTTTTTTTCTTTTTACATGCGTTTATAACAACCAACACTGCCACTCTCATCAAGAATTTTTTAATTGCTAGTAAGGCGCACTTTTGCATGGCTGTTGTGTGCTACGGCTCCAATAATTTCTCTAAATTGAGTTGTCTACGGTCTGATGCCATCAATGACGATTTACGGCGATATAATTTCTCTCTTAGAAAGGTTAGACAGATTTCGTTGTATGAACAATTGGTACGTACGTCTTCCTTGTTTCAATGTTCCTTATGGAAAACACGTGTCCAGACGTGTCTACGAAGGCGCATATTTAACGTGAAAGACAATTTTCTTACTGATAGTTTTCCTCTATTACCGTTTCCGGCAAGCACAGTGTGGTTTGCTGGTTAAAAAATTCTGTTGTGATCGTTTGTTCTTCGCCGTGGGTTCCCTCCCCGTGAAAGCGCGCGTCCCTCGCGCCCTTTCACTCGCACATACAGCGTTAGGCGGCGCGCGGCGACGATTTCATGTCCATTGACGTCATACGGAACCTCACGGCGACGGCGACGGCAACGGCGACGTCGACGCCGACGGCAGAAATCTGCTTTGGAGTGTCCACGTAATTGCTATCGCAATAATAAACCATTTATCGACCCGAGAATCATTTCATTGGAGCTCACGAGCCGCCGAGGTCAGCAAGGTCAATGCTGGGCCATTGAACCTTGATCCTAATTGCGTAATGCGCTGCTTAGTCATTGCAGGGAGGCGTTATTCATTTCAACTTAGTGAGTGACTGTCTCCCCACTCTCTCTTTCTCGTTGCTCGCTACTCAACTCGTGCGCTAAGTTTGACTATAAAAAAAAAAAGAAGTGTGGCAGCATAAAGCGAGAAGTGCAGAAGTTACGGCAAGGAGAAACCCTGCAGCCATGGAGCAGTAAAGAGCTAACTTTAGGCGGTGCAAAAAGCGTTCTAAAAAACCGGCGCGAACAGCTTTGCGGTGACAAAGTCTTGCGAAACGTGCCGGGACGAAGGGTTTTGAACCCTGGAGCGGCGATTTATTAAGCCCGCATTACCTTAACGTTGCCCTTCCTTAGGCGGCGCACGGTTTCCTCACATCTGTGCTTCTGAGGACGCAACCTTTGACTCTGTCCTCAAGAACAAAAGGTCCGCGCTCCTGGCTTTCTGCAGGCACGCGCCTTGCAACTCGGAGGCTTCTCCCGTACCTCATTGTGATTCGCGAACACGCCTTCGACCGGACTGTGAGCGCACTACTTGGCCGCGGAGGTCATGCGCACAGGAGGCCTCTTTTTGCAGGGGCTTCATGCCTACGCCGCGGCCGTGCATTCACGTACAGATACAAAAGGGCGCTAGTTGTAAGGTGCCCTGCGTGGTTGTCGACAGCTTCCAATGAGTATAGTGGTGTGACGTGTGACGTGTCAGGTCTCGCACTCTGCGAGGAAGTGGATCAGCAAATGCGAGGCTTTCAATATTGGCGCCGTTCATGTTCTAATTTTGTTTTCGAGTGCACGCAAGGGGAGGGAGGGGGGGGGGGGACGTAAGTTGTTACCCCAGCCGCGTTTAGGTATGACATATGCCTGCCCGCGCTGTTACGAGCTGCGTACGGGCGAAGCACACTGTTGTTGGATCCGATAAAATATAGATAGAAGACTACGCTTAAGTATTGTTGATCGTTCGATTGATTAGGCCTCATATTCGACCACCATACATGGCCTATGAGAGATGCCTTAGTGGATGGCTCCAGATTAATTTTCGCCTCCTGGGTTTTGCAACGTTCACCTAAAGTGTAGCTCACCGAACAGTTCCTCTGGTTAAACTCTCTGCCTTTCACCTTTTTGCCAACTCTCTGCCTTTCTCGCCTACACAGCAAGGCTATTGTCTGGCTTATCAGAGAAAGCTGAAGGTGGGCCGGTTTCTTTCTTTTTCTAAAAAAATATCATTAACGGCGATGAATATTCCGGATTAGGTACGTATATCAGAAACATTATTTTCTTTTTTTTTCAGTCAACAACTTCCAGACTGCCGGATAAGTTTTCTATCCATGCAGTATTACATAGTAACACAGTTTTCGATTGTCGCGTATGGGCTACGTCGTTGCCAGTAGAGGCTATTTAAAGTTGTTCACAAGAAGATACATTCATCCTGCCCATTTTTAACGCATTCTCCAACCTTATTTCGCCAGTCTGAGACATGACTTGCACAATAGTGGTAACGGTCTCCCTCCTAAACGAGTTTGACTTTATCACCAGCACCAGCGTACACATTGCACGTTCCATAACCCCTTCGACCATATATCATGGTTGTTAGAGCTGGTGGTGGTTGTAACCAGGTGCTAAGAGCATCATTGCACCAAAGACAACGTTAATGAGGGCCACACGAATATACGCGGACAGATAAGGTGAACCAAGGGGAAAGGTATCCACGACAAGGCAACCGAATATGCCTTGAGTATTTGAGCACTTTGTGTGCACCAAATGCAAAGATAAGCCACCTAGGCAACCAGAAGAACGCATGCACAGCAGCGTTCACCAGAACTATCGCCTGTTCTTGTGTGACTTTGTTCAAAATCAAGCAGCCGTCAAACGATTATCGCACTACGCTCGTGCGCTATAGAGAGCCGAAACAATCCCTCAGGTGACTAAAGCCTTTAAAAGTGAGCAGAATAGTCATTCATAATGATTTCTTTCTTTCTTCCTACCAACTGGTATATAACGCTGAGAAACCGAGAAGGGCTACAAGGCCGAAAACAGACGCGTAGCGCGACCTGTGCTGCCACACTATTTATCTGTTTGTTCCGTGCAGTGCTTCTCAATTTGAAACCATCGAAGTTCGGTAGACCTACAGCAGCCATAGTCACGAGCAGTGATGGTTTCGGTCGTAGAGACGGCTAATCACGTGCATTCTGCCAGACAGTCAATATTGTAGGAAGTTGGCAGACATATGGCAGGAAGTGGCAGAACAAGTTTGGGTAGCCCCAACCCCTTCTAGCTGTGGCCGCTGTCCTTGCACAAGCAATACAAGATTCATTTAAGACGTTCATAGACGTTGGCAGGTGGTGGTCGACTCTATGCCGCGTACTTCAAGACCACAACGCACTATGTAAGACAACTAAAGGTATACAGAACTGAAGGCGTTGACGAGGTTGATTCTGTCGCTGACCAAATGTAAAATGGAGAAATGACATTTTTCACTTTATTATTTGGGAACAATTGGCGTGTAAAATTAATTTAAATAAGAAAATTTGGGTTTTACGTTCATGAGGCACTGCCGTAGTGAAGAAATGCGAAGTTTTTTGACCGCCTGGGGTTCTTTAACGTGCAAGCAATGCACGGTACACGGGTAGTCTTGCATTCTGCCCCCATTCGGATGAAGACTGATGTGGATAGAGATCGAAACAAAGCGCTACAATTTGTTCATTGCATGTCAGCATGGAAAGAGCCACTCGTCACATTAAATCAGCAAGTGGAGTAATGGTCATGA
Source organism: Dermacentor silvarum (assembly GCF_013339745.2). NCBI lineage: Eukaryota > Metazoa > Arthropoda > Arachnida > Ixodida > Ixodidae > Dermacentor > Dermacentor silvarum. Next base: position 11,386,500 of record NC_051161.1, read on the forward strand.
ATAAATTATATCTGCGAAATAAACCATATCAAGTGTACATAAAATGGTGACGATATCTGCCCGGGCTCAACGTAATCACAAAGTGACAAAATGAAAAGGGCTGCAATGCATACTTTCATGTCGTACCATTTCCTCACTTAATGCACCATATTTATATAACTTTTGTTCAAACAAACGTTGTGTTAATTTCTTCACCGACATTACGAGCTTCCGCTGAATTAAATGTACTGAATAATTTAATATATTTCAGACTCTCGGGTCTAAAGCTGCATTTGCGAGGTCATCTTCTCTTGCACTAGTTGCGGAGGACACGATGAATTGTTTTAATAAGCGAGAAATTCGATTGCCTAATGTCTGCTTTCAGCTATGCTGTCGACGTTTTACGTGGCACGAGAGGCGTCCAAAATGAGTGGAACCAGGTAAATTTGCATTCCTTGAACGGTAAGCGGCACTGCCTTGTGACAAACCGCTAGATATTCAATGATTTCTAAATTGTTCCATGGACCTGCTGTTAGTAGCAAAGCATCCCTTCTACACCGTTTTTGTTTAGCCCTGAAGTGTACAACGTATCATTTATGCTAACTACGTTTGCTACATCATAGTTTTGTTTTAGGTACAGGCAACTTAACTCACAGCTATAGGGGCGGTTTGATACACTGGAGCGAGTTTCAGTTGTGGATAGTCCGGAAAACTAATTACAATCAATTATTTCTGTACAAGTTAACATTTAACTGGAATAACGGTTCACCGTTTATTTTTGTAGGAATGTACTCCCCATGGCCAGAAATTCAGGGGAACAAGTTGTTTTAATTTTCTTCGATGTGGAGTGGTGTTTGGGCATTACGTGGTCGCACGGCTTTCACAAAACCTATTCGGTTACTCACCCACACGACCGACCACGTTTCCAGTAACGCCACACCAGTCGTGCGAACATACTGGTTTTATTCAGGTGTCGACCATTCAGCCCTTTCAGCCGCACAGGGCATTTTGGTAGCTAAAGTGTTGTTTGAGCGAAAAAAATTTCTCGAGGCGCTTTCAGTCCAAGCGGCGTACAAAGCCTCGCGACGTTTCTGAATTCAACAGGCTGAGAGAGATTAAATGCCTTATCCGGAAGGCACCTGCAACCGCATGCAGGTGGCGCTTCTTCCCAACTGCAATGCGCAGCGCTGACGTTCTCTTTTTCTGCTTTATCTTTTATCAGCAGCTTCTAAGGGGCGCTGAGTAGTCTTTCTCCTGATACATTCTAGTCGGCTACCTTTTTCTATATCTAAATCTTTTCCTCCCAAAGTGCTATGATGGCTAAAATGACTGCAGGACACCACGGCTCTTCTGTTCTTTAAAAGACCCTTACACCACTGTGTGATCTCGAAGACGATTTAGTGGTTTCTCTCTTGCCTTCGATGCCCTCCACCAGCGCCTCCTAGATAGCACAAGGCCAGTGAACTTTGATCCATGACGTCATGCTACCTTGCCCGACTGCCATATAATCTAATGGCGATGTTCACGAGTATCCCGCGGTAATATTGACGTCACCGATTTCGTGACGTTGGGCTTGGCAATGGAAATTTCGATCCAAGTAGCATGCGATCATAAAGCCGAGTGCACAGGCCTGCGATCTAGGAGGCGTTGCCTCCACACGGGTGCTCTCTCCTCTTCGCCGCATACTTCTCTAGAAGATACGTGGGCACTACGTCAGTGCCGAAAGTCGCGTTGGCGTTCTTTCTTTTTTTGCTGAGACTCCTGTCGAACTCTACTTATCAGAACTCCTCGATTTTCGGCAGCACGTTGGTGCCGGCGCACGAGCAGTGCAAAACACACTACAAGAGATGAAATCAGTTGATTGCGCACAACAGATAAGCAAGAAGATGACGAAGAGCAGGCGTGCGACTGCATGGCAACGGCGACTTTGCCGAGAGATCGGAACTAACATCCCCGTATGTGAACCAATAGACAGTTTTGCCCTGGTGACGTCACGTGAAAGACCGTGTTGGCATACCGAAGTGGGGAGTAAGAACTGGAAAAGCTCGGAGAGGAGCATGCACGCAACTGCTTTTTTTTATGTTAGCTAAGGTGGTTTAGGGTTGCTTCAAATCCCCTGTTATACCACGTCGTGTGAAAAGATGCAATCCCACATTTGAACCCTAAGAACCTTGAACCTTAAGCAAAGCCATCAATGCTTGATCAATGCTTGAGCTCCGCTTTTTTTATTCGTTTATTTCTTAAGGCGAAAGCCTTAAATCTCTGTTTCAGGGTCGCTGTGAGGTACAGAAAAAGTGAGCGAGCTCGCTTCGCGCTTGTGCCACTGCTAGCGCGTTCGTTGTCTTCTTCTACAGCTGGCTCCGACGCCGCTCATCATAAAATAAAGGGGAAGCGGAATGCAGCAATAATGCAACATAGACGGCTTTGGGGCTACAGTAAATATGACGCGGTGCGTGGAATCTGGAAAGGAGTAATGGAGCCAGCGCTAACGTGCGCAAATGCAATTCTTCTGTGCTAGCGTTCCCATACTGCCCCTCGCGCTCAGAGGGCGTTGAGGGAAAGGGCAACGTAGAGTTACTGTGTATGCTCCCCTTGGGGAGCAGAGTTGCGCATCTGATTGAACGCGCCGCTCGCGCCCCTATTCGCCAAATATGGTCACATGCGCAAAAAGCATCTTTTTGATGGAAAGCCAACGTAACGTTTGCTCCTGCACCTTAAGAGTTTATATGGCCTGGACTGCCGCCCGCCGCGCCATCTGTCTTTCGCGGAATGAAGGGGCAAGCACATTCGGCAGCTGAGCCACGCCGTATCCTGCATTCAAGAGGATTGGCTTTTCTGCTTAACACGAATTCGTCGGCGGGTAATATGGCAGACCTACGCGCAACTCTGCTCACCTAGGGAGCAAATACAGTAGTAACTCTATGGCAACGGCGGCGCTGGGGAAGAGGAGGGAAATGTCAGTGGTGGCGCCCGTAGAACGTTCCGGAAACGGCGGCAGCACGCTCGCAGCGCGCTCGCGCGCCTTGTATACGTCGCCGCGTGGGCTCAAAGCTTCATTCCATATCGCTATGGGTAAAACTAGGCTTTTCCCTTCACATTCTTAGAATGTTCTAAGCATCGCCGTAAGTTTTAGTTAGTTAATTGGTTAGTTAGTTAGTCGTAGCGGCTTTCTTGTGATCATTGATGCCGAAGGCATTGTCCTCCGCCGCGGATATACTCTTTCCTTATGTTCCACCATCAACATTAGTACCACCACAACATGCACAACAGCGACCAAGAAGACAGAAGGTTCACGGGAAATGGAGATGAAGTGATTAGCTGTAGAAGAACAAGGTCGCGACAAAGGAATTTGTCTTCGACAGGGCATTCGAATACAAGTCCCCTTGGCCCAAGTGACCAAGACAACCAGAGCTACAGCGGCACCGGCCTGCTCCTAACTAATTGCACACAAGACGACTGCCATACCTAAGAAACATCCTATCCTCCTCAGCGCTGCAGTTGAAAATACACGCCCTTTTACCCCTGCAATTCGCCAACCTTGCCCAACTTTCGACAGATTTTTCTCAGTTCAGCTCTCAGTTTGGTCTCCAGCTTAATCAACTCCATACCGCTCATTCGGCTTCATTTCAGTCACTGAGGCGCATCCCGTGTTCTTGCCCATGTCTACTCCTGTCTAATTTCAGTCTGAATATTCCCCACTCGTGTTTGTTCTTGAATCTCGCGCCGCACTTTTTCTATCAATGTCACGCCGAACACCGTTCCTTCCATCCTTCGTAGTACCGTCGCCAACTTCATTGGAAGCTTCATCGTTATGCCTCCTGGCGTCGGATCTACGCTTGAGTTGGGGTGAACTCACTTTATTGATTAAGTACTTCCCATATGTCGCACTTCTCGAAAGGTCACTGCGTGTGTATCTATGTCAAACAGGAGTCAAATTTAGCAGCGCCCGAGGTAACGCACGGTAAAGACCAAAGTGCTACAAGGCTCCGGTCCTTAGAACCTCAGCAAAATGCAGCTGGGACACTATCGAACGCTGACGATTTCTGTGCAACGCGTGGTACTGGAGTTGCAAGTCGCGCAGCGCAGGTCCACTTCGGGGAGCACGCGTTCGCAGAGCGAACAATAGCTTCTCTTCGTCCCGACCTTTGATGAGATGAGATGCCGCATGTCCCGAAGTCATTTGTGTGACCGTTCTGCGCAAGCTTCTTTTGTGGCAGCTGCATAACTGAGGTCCTCTGCGTTGCCAGTACAAATAACAAATGCGTTCGATTCACAGTGCATTAGTGGACAGGGAACTGCAGCCACACACGCTAGGCGACTCAGCGGGAAACGTCAAAGACCTGTCCTGTCAAACAAATGTGTTTAGTGGAGCGCTACGCAAAGCGAACACTTATCATTTGCGTGTTCCCCGCCGAATGAATGCGAGGGAGATCAATGCAGCTTTCTCCTAGCGTTGCCTTGTTCCGACTCAGTGTGTCCGCATTTGCTGGTGTCGCATAAGATGCTCCAAACAATTCGTTCTTCGTGCTTTGTGCGCCTCCTTTTATTTCATGTCATTGTAGTGCAGACCAAGTTCTTGTCGTATACCAAGAAATACGCTTCTCTATTCTTCGTATCTATGCTGCGCTAACAGCTGTGCTAGTTTATTGCAAAAAAAAAAAATTCCAGGTCTTGCTGACTCTGAGCCCAGTATAAACTTGTGCACATGTCTTAAGGGTATCTTCACCCACCGATGAAGTAGACTTGCGCAGATGACAAAGGATTAGCAAATACCCGTGAACTCGATTAATCCTGTCAGGCTTCAAGGAAAGTTAATTCCCTGAGCGTTGATGTATGTAGCACTGGGTTTTTCTAAGGTATGATACAGCGACTCATCTATGGAGTAAGCGCTACACCTAATCTGAACTTGAGAAAGTCAAAGCAAAGATAACCTAAAATGCAACCTAACCTATCCTAATATAACCGTACATACAAGTAGTGTGATGAGTTTTCTATGAACGAAGAACATGCGTATTTTTTTGTTCCAGGTCGGAAGCCCTGCCCCGGAACCATGCATAATAATATGAAGTATGGGGAGTCTATCGGTGCCTATGAAGCTTACTCCAAACGTCTTATAAACTTTAAGCGAAAATAAAGATAGGCTGAAAGCCAAACGAACGATGACATCTTAAGAAATCAGCTGGAGTGATATTGAGGTTAAACTAGAACAGGTGGCATATGTGGCCTGGAGCTTTCTCCTAGTGTTGCCTTGTTCCGACATTTCTAGTTGTTTATCTCATATCCCCACAAGGAGCAACGGCAGATGTATTGCCTCCTATACTACCTGATACTAAGCTCAAGCCGCAGCCAAAGTTGGTTATTTATAACTTGAATAATTTACATGTTTGTTGCAATGAGTGGATGAAGCTGTTGTGTTACTCTTTCTATTTTTCGTGTCACCATCGTGTGTCAATAAGGGTAAGACTACAGCACGTGTTCGCCTCGCAGAGCACAGGTTGCTCGCAGCATTGAACCGAAGGCACCATTTTGGCCACGCGGGTGACGACACCGGGTCATGCGCATCACTTATGCACAAGGTCTGTCGGCGCATTGTGCGGCTGCGCGTGCTATCTTGCGCGGGAGGCCGATCGGATGCCGGAGAAGAAGATGGATGTGCGCGTGTGTCCCGCCGGAGTCAGGAAGAGGCCGGGCCCCTGTCGATACTCCAGCCAGTTCCTGCGCTCGAGCTGCGCCGTCTATTGGGAAACTTCGAAAAAAAGACGCCCGCTTCTAATTCTTTATATTTCTGGTGTGCGTCGGAGAGTTAGGCGGAGAATTCCAAGGACGCAGAGAGCGAGACACTTTTCCTACGAGCCTTCGTGAGAGCAAAAACAGTGTAAAAGTTAGAGCGGGATTAAATACTCGTGAATATATATTACATACGTGAATGTACGTGAGTGTCGGTCAGTAAATCTGTTGTATTTGCGGCCTGCATCCACACAGCCGCTAGATGATTGTATGATGGTTGTTGGTTTCTAGTTGATTAAACTAGGTTTGTATAAAAGTGTGTACTTGTGGCCGTGCACACTTGTTGAGTTATGTTGTCTGCATCCACCCTTTAACGACCTTACGGCTGACAGTATTAATAAAATATAAAATACTGAGGAGCCTTTTCGCACAAAGAGCTCTTAGTAATATGGGAAAATCGGTTGTAATCCGGCACACGTCGCTTCATTTTAATGTGCACTGGTCAATTTCCATATTTTATAATTGTGAGCATGAAACGTTTTCTTCACGCAAGAAGCTGCCGCAAGTATGCACGGGGTAAACCTCGGAAACCTCATCACAATGCGGGCAGTTGGTTATTTGCAGGAACCGAGATCCCCCCTTCGATTAAGTTTCTCTAAAAGAACTAGACCCCGTCTAATTCGCCTTCGCCACAGCATTCCCAACCTGTACCTTATGATTAGGCGAAATTGTCGCAAAATAACGTATTCTTGAACTCACAGCTTTGATTACGTTCGACCGTATAATGCCACCACAATTACAATAATCACACGCTGTAGTCGCCTCACTACGGGGTTTATCCCGCGTGCGACGTGAGCAACCCGTTGAGCTAGGTATATTTTGATGTATCCTGTCTGTGCTTGCCGCTGCACTAAGGTTACGTGCAAAGATAAGTTTGTATTGCACACAAAATTCGCATATTCAGTGACGTCATCACGTGCCTGAGCCTCCAGGAACATTTTAATCGCAGTTTTTCGAGTTGCGTCTACCGCTTCAGTGACGCGCGCAGTGAGCGATTAATGCGTGCACCATGTTTTGAACACTTGATAAGTGGTTCTTGAGGGAAAAGGAAAGGTTGGTGCTATCTTCTTCTAAGCGTTGTGCAACCAGAGGCGTTCCTCTCGCCATCCTCTGCGTTCTCTGTCAGTACAGCGCTGTCACAGCTGGGGGGCGGGAGGGGGGGGGGGAGTCTTTTACAGTCATTGTAGAGATTAAAATGCCCACAGTATCGTCTCACGTCAGCGTAGGTGCTCGGCAAATGAGCATAAAATCAGCGTGTGAGATAATAGGATGTAATAATGGTTACAACGTGGGATTGCCACAGCTAATTAATGCCGTAAAGAACTTCGTTATGTAAGTGGATGAAAAAGAAAAGAAAATTCGTCCGTCCTCAGTGAGGAGAATAAAACGTGGCGGAAAGGGACCTTAAAAAATATTCAGTGAAGTCCAGTGGCCGGCCGCCCACGCGCGACGCTCACATACTTAGAAGCCGAGCGGCCCGGACGTGTGGTGCCACGGGCGCTTTCTCGGCGCCGCCGCACTGCGGTGCAGGTCGCCCTAATTGGTGATTCACGACGAGCCTGTGCGCAGCGAGCTATCGCAGCACGCAACAGGCTTCATCTATGCCCGGAGCAGCGGCGACGGCGCTTATTGCTTGGGCAAACGAGTGTATGCTGGGCCTCACCGCAATGCTTCGAAGTTATGGAGAATGTAGAGGCCCAAGACAATCACGACTATGCGGGGCAAATGAAAGGCTGACGGCGCTAGAAGCAGGGAGATAAGACGCCCTCCTAACGGGATGAGAGCACCTCCGGCACGAATAGAGGAGACGTGGTTGAAAGCTACTTGGATTAAACAGAGGCATTCACGCATTCAGGGCAGAAGGAGAAAGAGCTTAGACGCAGAGATGGTCAAAAGGAACGAGCAAATCGAAAATGGGGGAGGTGGTAGAAAACCAAAGGACGCGAATTGAAGCCCCACTGCCATCATTGTACGGGGTAAAGATTGTATGGAGCCACAGTTCTCGATCAGCCGGAAGAGACGAATGCAGCCGTTAACGCTGGTGGCCTGCGCCCCAGCATCGTCTTGTTGTCTCTTCACAGCTCGGAGCCGACCTTTCCGGCAATCTTCCGAGCGCTCTCTTCACCTGAGGGAAACGAGAGCGGGCCGAATGAGTGCAGGATCTGCCGTTCAGCGGCCGTCTGATCACCCCTTCCCAACCTCTTCCATGGGACATGCGCACCAAGCGTGGCAACTGCCGGAGACACCTGTGCTCAATTGCTCGAGCTCCATCTTTAACGCCGCTCTCATCGCTTTTGCTCTTCTCCCCTTTGTGGACGGGCTCCCATCGGCCTGGAACGAATGAAAGCGACTCGCCGTGTCGTTCTTTATTTACCTGCCGCCTGTTTCTCTTTCTTGCTCGCTTCTGGAGAGAAAATGGACGCAATCTTTCTCGCCGGCCGCACAGACTCCTGCACATTCACCCGGTCTCGTACACCAGTTCTTCTCGCTCGTTTCTTCGCGAACGGCGCGAGCAAGACGCCCCCGGTGTCTTTATCTGGGTCTCGATCTGGTCCCAGCCGGCGTGAATCCTTCCCTCTGTTGTGGCGCCACGCTATCTCGTCTCTCGGCAAGCCTTTCTTTTGCTCGCTCCTGCAGCCAAGCCAAGCTCCGGAGCGTTCTTCTCCATGGCCGGGCTCTCTTCGTTCGCTCGCCTGCGTGCACTGCGCATGGCCTTCGGGAGCCCTGGAGGTCTTCTATGTGTGGTTATCTCGCCTTCCATTTCTTCGCCTGTAGAAGGACTCTGATTTAAACATGGAGAGTGGGCTGTTTTTCCCGAGTGGCACACGGCCTCGTTTCTCTTGGTTTGTTCAAATTAACGGATGCCTCGGGAGCGGCGCGCCGTACGTTGGTGCAACGCAGATTTATGCATGAACGGCAAGCAGCGTTCGCCAGGCTCGTCGTCCCTAAGCGGTGAGGGCGTTTTATGTAAGTCTCCCCCCCCCCCCCCCTCTTCTTTTTTTTTCTTTGTCGCGTGAGCATGGGCAAACAATTTACTACATCGCGGCTGTTTCGCACTGCATATCCGAAGTCTACACCGAGAATGCCGGGATCGCATCGACTTGTGAAACTCCGCGATGAAAAGAATAGAGAGAGAGAGAGAGAGTAAAGAACAAAATTAAAAAAAAAAAACAGAACAAAGGAAACTATAGTCGACGCTTGAACACTAACTGGTTTGTTTCACCTGCTCTCTAGGATGACAAGTATCATCATCATCAGCCTATATTTATGTCCACTGCAGGATGAAGGCCTCTCCCTGTGATCTCCAATTACCCCTGTCTTGCGCTAGCGTATTCCAACTTGCGCCTGCAAATTTCCTAGCTTCATCGCCTCACCCAGTTTTCTGCCGTCATCGACTTGCGCTTCCCTTCTCTTGGTATTCATTCTGTAACTCCAATGGTCCACCGGTTATCCATCCTACGCATTACATGGCCTGCCCAGCTCCATTTTTACCGCTTAATGTCAACTAGAATATCGGCTATCCCCGTTTGCTCTGTGATCCACACCGGTCTCTTCCTGTCTCTTAACGTTAGGCCTAACAGTATGACGTACACGAATGTTTGTTTTTGTGGCACCTGCAGGCCACATTTTCAGCCAGGCTTACATTGTACCAGTTAGGACAAGATATAGCACGCTGATTAACTTTTGCGACCATGCTGTCTCGGATTGCGCCGTATAGTATAATCATGTATTTACAGAGCACTCAGTTGTCCTTGTGCTACTATGCTTAAAAAGTAAACCATGTGTTGTACAATAAGTCATTCATAGCAAAAATTTTAGGGCTATTCAAGAATCGGGGAAGAAGGATGCAAATACCGGCGAATGTTACAAGAAAGATGGCAGAATTTTAAAAAAAGAGACTGTATCTCCACTCTCTTTTGATCCCCCCCCCCCTTTTTTTTTTTCCTGTGCTATTCTGTTGATTTCACAAGGTGAAGCGATACATACCATGCAATACCTCCAATGTGCCTGGACAAGAATATCAAGGAAAACACGGGGAATACGGGAGATGTAAATTCAAGATGATTAGCAACACGAGAACAAGATAAGAGCAGGAGCCAACATTTCGACAAGTGTACTTGTCTTTTTCAAGGCGCCTTGAAAAAGACAGGTACACTTGTCGAAATGTTGGCTCCTGCTCTTATCTTGTTCTCGTGTTGCTAATCGCTAAAATTTCTTTCAGTTATCCACTCTGCACCAACAACGCTGGCTTGCGAAAGAAACAAACAACCGTAACTTTCTTTTGCTTTTCAGTCGTAACGTAAATCACGTTAAGTACAAAGCAACAATAGGACATATTTTATAAGTAGAGAATGTATTGCAACTTTCAGATCAATTTTTGCTAATACATAAATTTGCTGTCAAACAACTGCACAGAATTCCGATATATTATGTTGAATGAGCTTTCCGCTCGCACTTTGCCTAGGCAGATACATTAAAGCTAATTAGGAGAAAGTACTTCGAAACACGCGTTATCGCCAGCATATCGCACGTCATTAGCGGACACAGCAAGCTCACCTATATTTTGGTTCATAAATAGAAATTATTTGTTATTTTTATTTTAACAAAGCCGGGTAAATTGCAAGGAAAACGATAAGAACCAGACTCACTGTGAGAAGCACAGCAAAATAAATGGATAAGAAAAAGTCGAGTATGGTAGCGCACATATAATTAGAACACCTCCGAGAGCAGGCAATGACGTCGATGAAGAGGTCTTCGAAGTTCGCGTTCGCAGAACATGGTTGGCGCTTGCTATTTTTAAACTGTGGATTAAAAAGAACATTCGCGCCAATGTGTTCAGAGTTGAATTTCTATTGATGACAACGAAGGCTCTGCAGTTGCTTAGTATCGAAGCGAAAGGTTGCGAAGGATGGGGCTCAACTAAACGTTGAACCGTCGCGCGCTTGTCCAGCCTTTGTAAGATTTGAACTTGTATGAAAAATGTTTCATGTTGCGCTGATTCACGTACAAACGGAAATTTAACCAAGCGGAACCTTAACACATAGCATGGTTTAAGCTAGTGAGTACGTGCTGAGCTAACAGCAACGACATATAAGTAGACGATCACATGAACGCATATACAGCCCGCTGAACAAGCGCTAACTTGCTGTTCTCGTATCATCTTTAATTTTCACCACTACAATAACGTACAAAAAAGCTGCATAATGCCCCTGTCTATTATTATTATTATTATTTTTTTTTTTGTTTTTAGTCTGCGTTTCTGTACCACTTAATCTTTTCTGCGCGTATATGTCCTGGAATGTCTACAGCTGCAGCATAAATGAACAATTCGGACGACTTGCGCTTTGTTTTTCTGTTCCTTTTTAGCAGGAATGGAATGTACTAAGTCCGCAGTTACATCGATAAAAAAAATAAACAGTAAAAAACAATAGCGTTTAGCGCATGCGTTAAATAAATGAAGAACTAATTTCACTCGTATTCTTTTTACCATTTATCTCCTGTTACCGATCTATCAGTCACCTCAAAGAAAGATAGTGTGTTTGCTTTTCTATCCTCTTGATTTTTTTTTTTTTCATGAACATGGCCAAGTGCACCTCCGCAGTATGCAAGGGACGTCTACCTAGGGTCGCTAAATTCAATTGAGACGGTGCCTTCATACAATTTCATAACCATTAGATTGCGATCAAACTGGCCTTGATATCATAGGATACGATGTTTGGAATGCTTGAGATGCCTAAACTAGTCCCAGCTACAGTTTCTTTACGAAGATGGCTTCCTTTCACCGTTATCGAGTGCGTGACAATGACATACTTCACTTACCTAAAGTTCAGCAGCTTTTCAGAAGCCACATCACCTAATAAGAGACCGAATTCACAAACCGGGTGCTGAAAGGAGCCTTGTAAGTCCTAAGCTACAGCTCGAACTCCGATACGGATTGCCACGACGCGACGTAACTTCTCGACTTCTTCTGAGACAAGGAGCTGCGTAACCTAATGCTACTAGTTTTTTATGAAAAACACCAATATCACTGCATTTTTTATCGCTATAGCTCCCAAGTAAACGTCAAATGCCTGCCGTGTCACTGTACCCTGCGTTTCAAGCAGAGACAACCGCTCTCAACTATATCGGCACGACATGTAGGAGGACCAGTTTCAGAATTTCCTTACCACTCGTCTGCCCGCAAAACATCAAAAGTACTTTTATGCTTTTTGAGAACAACTGGCCTGTGCGAGTGCCTTTTGACAGCGTGGCGCGTTGCACTGCCCATGTGTTGATAACAGCTTCCAATTCTTTCTGCTATAATAAGTATTCTCCTGTTTCCTCTTTTTGTACATGTGAAGCTGTTTGGAGAAAGCAGCTCATGTTGACTGGGAGCCGCATACTACCCCGTCACGATAGAAAGCAATATAAGAAAACTCTCGAAGCTTCAATAACAGCGAAAAACTTTGCAAAATGTGACCTCTTGTTACAGCGTCCAGGTTTGGCACTGATGTGGAGCAACTATAGCGACGGAACAAAAATACAATACAGGCAACATATGCACTGTTCCTTTATTTTGTTTAAACCGTGTTTTACATTTCTGTATTAAGGATCGGAGCGTAGAGAAGGAGCGTCCGGCCTAAGCGATAACCAGATTTATTTTGGCTACGTCATCGGGGGCCAGAATCGCCGGCGAACACCATAGCAAGCAAGCGCAGATCGAGCCTGCGCATATTTGCGGCTACGACAATGGTGCAGGCGGTACACTCTCATTACTGCACACCTTCGTAGATCAGATTTCTACACCCCGGAAATTTTGTTTGAGACAAACCATAATTTTAGAACAATATTTAAACGCAACAGTGATTTATTACAAGCTCGTGGTCCAAATAAAGCGATTTGTACTAGTGAAATATAATATAGGTAAAACACCAGCGAATGTTAAACCAATGCAGAAAACGCATACGTTGCGAAGAGTTTACGAATGTGAGCCTTGATATTCAAGATACGACTGTAAAGGTTGTAGTTATTGCCCTTGATGAAATATCAGTAAAAGATTTCTATAATGCCAGTCACTCGTTCTTTTACAAAGATCTTATCATGGGCAGGTTGCCTGTAAGGTATGACTGATTGACGTCACAACCTTCGAACGTCCTAATCTGCCAACAACCGCGCTCGTCGCTCGCTCGCACCGTCTCTTATCTCCACACGGCTCTGACCTTTATGCGCCGTGCATTCGCCGCTCAGTTTCCGTTGAAGCGATAGACCGCACGTACCTTCGCCGCTGCGGTGTATCCGCTTGCTGCCAGAGTTTTGACGGTCGTTGTCTGCAGTCATTCAGTGTGATCTATTCATGTTTGTTTGTGCGCGCTCACACCACGCTTGTTCATTCAGTTAGTAATAGTCGGGCCACATTTTCCAACGCACGCTACACATGCAATGCTGCCCGAATCGGCAGTGCAGCGCTACAGGTGTGTCCCTTCGCACGCGCTGCCCACGGGAAGCGCTTCTCATCAACACCACCGTTTCACACGCGCCTTCTCGTGGTCATCGAGTCTCTCTTCATGTCGGTCTACTTACGCCGCAGCACACCTGCTTACTTATCAGCTCATGTTTACTACAATTCATATTGCTACCAAAGCCGCTCACCTTACTTCGTATGACAATGCTGTGTTGCTATCGCATTCATTGCTTCGCCCTTAAGGCGAAACTGTGACATTTTTTGATCTTCAAACAGCTTTCCACTACGAAATCATTCGGCTTTAGCAAATCACTGATAAAGTAACACTGGCAACGTGCTGAAAAATGAGTTTTGGTGCCCACTTATGGTTTTTCATTTAGGGCTTTTACTTATGTTTGCCTTCACATTAACTATGAATTGAAACTCTAACATGCTAGGTGCAATCTATAAGCAAACACGACGTGTACGATTCTCTTAGTTCTTCAAATCTCGCTCTGCTTCATTGACATCATCATTTCTCTGACTCCGGGTGCTCATTGGGACCCCAAACTGTGCCGCTTGGCACTTTGTGCCACTGGTTCATTCCGCGTCTCTGCCACTAAGTTAGCCTCATTTTGCTCTACATTTTGGCTGATACTTTCCTCTATCTGACAGGTCACCTTTCGCCTATGTTTGCTGACTATCACAGCCGCCCTCATAAACTTCTACGACAGGCTGCACCAACACCAGCGGCTCTTTGCTTGTAAAAGCGCAAGACAAAGCATTAGTGGTTTGTGTGTGCGGGTGTTTGTAAGTTGGTGCCTGTGCGTGGGCATGGATGTGTGCGGGCGTGTTCGTGTGTGTGTGTGGGCGTGCGAGTAAGTGTGTGTGTGTGTGTGTGTGTGTGTTTGTGTGTGCGTGCGTGTGTGTGTGTGTGTGTGTGCGTGTGTGTGTGTGTGTGTGTGTGCGTGCGTGCGTGCGTGCATGCGTATGTGTGTGTGTGCGTGTGCGTTTGGGCGGGTGAGTAAGTGTACGCGTGTGTGTGGGTGGACGAGTGTGCGTGCGTGCGTGCGTGTGTATGTGTATGTGTGCGTGTGTGCGTGCATGTGTTTGGAAGTGTGCGTGGGTGCGTGCGTGTGTTTCTATGTGCGTGGGTGAGTTCGTGTGTATGTCTGTGTGTGTGCGTGCGTGTGTATGTGTATGTTTGTGTTTGTGGGCGTGGGAGTGCATGGGCGAGTTCGTGTGTCAGTGTGTGAGTGAGCGTGTGTGTGTCGGTGTGTGAGTGAGTGAGCGTGTGTGTGTGTGTGTGTGTGTGTGTGTGTGTGTGTGTGTGTGTGTGTGTGTGTGTGTGTGTGTGTGTGTGTGTGTGTGTGTGTGTGTGTGTGTGTGTGTGTGTGTGTGTGTGTGTGTGTGTGTGCGTGCGTGCGTGCGTGCGTGCGTGCGTGTTTGTCGGTGTTTGTATGTGCGCGCTCGCTCACTCGCTAGTGTGCTTTTAAATTAGACAAGGAAGTGAACAATTCGGAAAGTGTTTTAGCGATCTACACGTCGTAATCGAACACAGCACAAACAAGCCAAAGAAAACGCCAGAACGAGACAAATGACCAGCGCCACGGTGTGCTGAGGTCATCAGCGTACGCCCGAGACGCGACACACACCGAGCCGTTCGCTCCGCTTGTCTGCGAGGCTGCTCCGTGGCAATGGCGATTCCCGCTATTAATCCCATGGTGCATCGGAGACACGTCGTTACGGCGGCTGCACAAAGAGCTTGATGGGAACGACACTTCGGGGACGCATCTCGTCTTGAGCCCGAAGTGCGGATGAGGCCGTTTGGCAGCGCTACTATTCGCCGGATCTTCTTCGCGACGCCCCGAGAAATTGGTGATACCAAGCGCCGTCTTGGCCGGGGAGTGCAGTCAATACCGCAGAGAGGGTATTGCTGATCTGGCGCAGCAGAGGCGTTGTCGAGGAGCGAAGTCACCGGACAGTCGGTCTAGGAAAGCGGCCTTAACTGAAATGAAGAGCGCTCTTTCTTCCAATTAACAGAAGGTTACCGTAACTACGTGTTAGCACGTGCGCATATTGGTCCAAATATTGACCTGGCCTCTGCTTTCAGACGTACTGTGTTTCATCTGTGAACGAGCGATGGGTCTATATGAGTAAGGCATTCGTCGAGTAAATTACAGTAATGGTGGACACTGGGTAGTCATGAAAATAGCTATTATCGATGGACCGCAACATGTGATGCTGAAGTAACTGCATCACAAAGTTTTAGTTCGGAAAAATAAATAAATAATAAAGTAAAAATAAAAGTATGAGGGACTTCAAAATTGAAGTTTAGGGAACGAAGCAGCAATACGACACTGATGCGATGAACTCGACATGTTCAGGCGGTTCTTGTGCAATATGGTCATCATTCACGCCGCCACTTCCCTTAAGAGACGCTAAACTAAACCATATATTTCATAAACACTGGTGGTTACCAAAGAGCCCTTTAGGAAAGAGACGTGTCCTCCATCAGGTTCTCTGAAATGAGCTGATAAATTCTAACACGAATACATCAACCCCTGTTTCAAGATCATCAAGACCATGCACAAAAGTTTACGCAAAGTGAGATAAGCACCTACTGAATTTTGTTTGGTACGAGGTTTTGCGATGTGGTAGCACTAAATATAGACTCGGGAGCAAACATAATAGTCCTCCAAATCACTAGAAGCTCGTAAGAGCAGGAGGGGCAGTTGGAATGGCACTGCATATGTATACTAAATGTGACATTTAGAGGCTGGCAAAACGAAAAAAGCTGAAACAACCATCACTGACAAAACAAAAATCGTTCAGCATTGAGAACTGCCCATACACATGCATAAAGACAGCCTTTTATAAACAAGGGAGCATGCTTTATGTCTCACGTAGTTAATATTACAAACATTTGGAGAGTTTATTTTTTCTCTACATCCAGTTACCGGCAAACCAATTTTTCTTCAATTTTGTATTATTCTTTACAACAATACATAGACCTGAGCTACTAATTTCCTCTTCGGAGAAATACACAGACGTTTCTGGACTTAGTTCTGAGTGGCGCCCGTTTTCAGAGCTCAAATCCTTTCAAGAACGCGCACAATTCTTATTTCCTGTCTGCCAACTGTGGTGCTAAAGTAACGAGAACCGACAGGTTGAGAAAAATGAACAACGCCCCACTGTTTGAACTGGGGCGTGGCGTCGTTTTACGCAATCCATCTCCCAGCAGAAATCATTACGTAGCTTATCTGGTTTTCTTCGCGCGTGTTCAAGTGATTGCATAGGTGGTGCTCACGTACCCTCCTCACTTTGTTACGTGGGGAAACAAATGATTGTGACATTGGGCAAAGCAGACGCACAGATATATCGAGATGGCCTTTCGGATCGGCGCTCTTGCTGTAAATAGCTTCCATTCACTTGTTGTTTTCGTTTCCCCAAATTTATCGTCGAGTCAACCTTGAGTTAGCGATGACAAACCGGATGTGATACGTGCACATCACGCGATGATGTGACGGGGGCCTTTTTGGGAAGCCCGACAGTTTTATTCAGCAAGACGGGATTCGACGAGCGTACGACATGGTCAGTCGCGGACTGTCACAAACCAGGGCAAGTATACGTGCAGCAAACAGAAGCCGTTTCTCATTGTAAACGTGTGTCACTGTAAAATATTGAAGTGCTTAAAAGGCGGGGAAGCCATTTTACATACAGTCCCTTTCGCTCGTCCTCTGTTTTCCCCTTTCCTTTACTAGCACACGTGGTCGTTGTTTTGAGTGGCTTTTGATAATCAGGATAGAGCTCGCGTTTTGCAGCTATATTCACCGATTCTGATTACAACACCAAACGAGTCGTGTGTTGGGTCATTCACTTATTTTTAGTTAGAACTGCTTCTCAGTATTTATCACGTCTTCTATTGCCATACAATGTTATTACTTGTTCAGAAACACCCCATGGCTGCTGTCGTCTTAACGTACTTTTCTCGACGACATAATGAAGACGATGGAATTTTGGCATATACTCAGTGGCATGTATCAGCTAGGAGACCAATGCTGGTGTCAAAAAGGTTTATTCAAGAGCGGCACAAATACCCAGGAACCCAATTTTGCGTGAAAGGAAAACGCTTAGACACCGGCACAGATACCGGAATGTGTGTGAAGTATTCTAAGAACGCTAATCGCATTAAAATCAGACATGGCACAACTCGACATGGCAGAATTCACCTCCGTTCAGAAGAGCCCACCGTGATTACCTGATTCCGGCTGTTGCTAACACCCCGTCGCTCGGTTTGCTGAGGCAAAGTCTACAGGAGACTACACGTGGGCTCACTTGTGCGAATGGAGACAAGAATGTTTTCAAGGTCTCACGGCGTTCTCTTTTCCGCCGCGGAGTTTGCGGTGGCCCCCTGTTCCCCCGTGCTCGACAAATCGCCGAGGGTGCTTTCGAGCGTTCTGCTGTGAAAAGCTATGCCGCAAATCGAGAGGAAACGCGCCTTAAGTAAGGCGTCAAACTGTCGCCGACGGAGGTCCCGGAGCTTGAAAATAGGATGTACAGATGCGAGCGACGCACCCACGAGTGACTCGGACGAATTCGCAGCACGGAACGCATTGAGCTGCATACTGCTGCAGCTCGCCTCATACTTGGCGAACAAGTGTCGCTGCCAAGCGGAACAGTACGCAGTGCGAAAACACGAAAGCGATCCGCCAGCTCCTCCTTTTTGATATTTTTTTTTCAGTACGTTCGTTTCTTACCCGCTGCACGGTAAACTGTTGGCCCGTTGTTTTTCCTAAGCGGCTGCTGGGACCATTCAGCGACGACAAAGAAAGGCGGGGAGGGAATAGTGGAGAGAAGGAAGTGAGGGTGAAAGGAGGGGTGCTGTTCTGTAGAGAACTGTTGCCACTGCCGGGCGATCGATAATTTGTCGTCCTAATGACTCGGGACTCGGGTTTGTTTCCTTTTCTGGTGGCCGCTGTTGCCTGAAAGGGAGGGAATAGCAGTCGGCCATCGAAAAGAAGAAACAGCTCCCAGATGGGAGCGCCGATCATTATTATGGTGAACGTTTTTGGAGTCCCCCCTCCACGCCATCTATTTTTTTAGGTGACTCCGTGAACTCCCCCCCCCCCCCCCCTCCAATTTATCTTTCATTCTTCTCTGAATCGCCTTCGAGGTCGTGTGTTGTACCTGGTTTCTTTTTTTATTCGCCGTTGATGCATTGTCGTTGTAAAGACCCGCCAAAATTTATGGAACAGAACTTGCCTGTTGCAATCGTCACGTGTAGCGACACCACGAATCTTCCTGTTTATTACAAAGAAAGCTTGCGGCTCAGCTTCAAGTGTGGATACTTAAAAATCGTGAAACTTTGACGTTGCTTTTAAGTTCCCATGCATAATGTTGTGTTTGATGCGGGGGTCTAATTTATATTTTGGAGTGGGAAGAGGAGAGCTATTTACTTTGTATGCTGAAACCATGGTTCTGAAAATACTTAAGTATTAAGAATTTAGTATGATAGTATAAATCACATATGAATTATATATTTAGTACGAATAGTACGATATTAGGGAAGTACGATATAATTTTAACTGAACGAGACCTCCACTTCGAGCTTTCACTGCCCGAGAACGTTGTGCAGAAAGCTACGTTGAGCTTTCCTTTGCCGACTTGATGTCGTGAGGCTAATCACTGCATTTCTACAGAAGGTGCCACGAGCGGAAAGATGAGAAGTGAAGCGCCCGACGCTTCGTCCAGCAACCGCAATACGAATTCGAAATGGTGGAGCCTCCGAAACTATCCGGCAAATGAACTTCATGTTTCCTTTGAAGTACCTCACAATGCCAGTGGATTGTGCAAATTTGCCTGTTACCTTCCCGTACTAATCCATGTAAAAGAAGTAAAATGGGAGCACCAATCACTTGTCGCTGATGGAGGTCGGGCACACAGCCCTAAACAGGTTGCAGATGATACACGTAGCAGCGGTTGTCACCCCTCGGCTTTCTTTGGTAATTATGTACTTTTATGAGGAACATAACCTACGGAATAGGAAAACAGCGTTGCGTGTCGGCTCCCTACTTCGGAATGGCCACCAACGCCACTTACGACCAGAACAGTAGTGCTGACATCGATTATCTTAAGTTTTATGTGCTGCATAAGACATTGACGGCGTTTTCTTGTTTCTGCATTCTCCTTTTCAGTCATACGTTGTAATTTTTTTTACTTGTTTCTTCTTATTCGCTCTTTCATGCGTCGTACTTCTACCTTGACAGTCTGCTCTAACATTCATTAAGGAGCCTGAACGGACATCCATCTGCAGGCATCGTGACGAAAACCGCAGATAATACTGTCTCTAGCTCGGGCAAAGGCATCCGAAGTCGTTTATTGGCCTTTCCATTCAAGCACGCCAACCTTTGAATCAGGAATTTGCGAGTGGTTTAAATCAAGATACGTACTGACCCGAAAACGAAACAATTGTTGCCTGCGTTGGCCGTTCAGCCAGCCATTTTTATGAGTAGAACGCAATATTCACATTACATTTGCTACATCCTTCATGGCTGAATTTTGTGCCGATTAACCTACCTTAAGACACTGAAACACGCTTACAACCCTTCTTGTTGACTTTTCTGATTTTATTGCTTCAATACAGCGTATGCGAAAGAAAGGCTGCATTTCCGCGGAGAGCAAGGCAGACCCACAAGCTGTGCAAATGAAAAGTTCCGGAGACGGGTATGCTTATGCACTAGCACTCCCGAAAAGAACAAAGAACGAGTTCACAGGCGCCTCTTGGGGCCTCCCGCACACAATTCACAGAAGTCGCAGGGGACTTTACAGCTAGGTACTCTCCGAGTCTGAGTCACTTTGCGTCCGCCATCTACGCCACGCTGTGTATATCCGCGCGCGCAACAAAAAAATTCGGTCTCCTTTGTTCCTAAACGGAAGGTAGGTTGGGCGGGACTTCGTGAACGCACGCAAACACCCAGCTCAACTCTTGTTAGCAATGCGAAAACCAAAATGCAGAAAACGCACTTCGGTCGGAGCGCACCGTTTTGAGAAGAAAGCGCTACCAAGCCCGCGGGAAGAAAACGCAAAGTTCTTTGTTTGCTTCTTTCAGGGCCGAGAGGGGCACGCCAGTCTTTATGCTAGTTTGTTCTTCAGCCATCCCATGCTTTCAATGTCGACGTGCTTCTGATTCCTCGGGGATGCTCAAAGGTGAGGATGTGTTTAGACGTGACTAATCGGGAGGTTGGTAGCCACTAACCTGACTGCGAAAATCTTTCTTACATGAGACGAAGAATGTAGAGAAGTTGTTTGGTATCTGAGCAGTTATTTGAGGAGCTGTAAAGTAACAAAACATTTGTTTCTTGGTATAAATTATAGTTGCACACAGTCGACATTCTAATACCCTTTCTTATTCCTTTAATGAGTCAGAAGTACGTCAGATTCTACAGAAGTCGGCTAAAAATCAAGCGCAATCACAACCTGCTATAGTGACTTGCAAACTATATGCACCACTGAGCGAGATAGGTAGGTTGTACTGGTGGTACCAAATGAGGTTAGAAGAAGGATAGAAACAAGACGATTTCCGGCTACCCAGGTGTACGAGCACTGATACACCAAAAGGCAACAAAGAGCAAATTGAAAAAAAAAAAAAATGTGACAGCATATTAAGCACCAATACTTCGGACACCTGTCCGAGTAAAGAAGCACTTCACCCCAACAAATGTCATCTTTTAAGAACCTGGAACAGACCATATATGATCTGCGGTTGCTCAATACCTTTAATATACGTCGCGGGGCATCTTCCTTTACTGAGCGCAGACTATTCATTGATGTTAAATTACGACCCGTAAAAAGTTGCATCGTGTTTTTAGCCATAGCAGGTTGCAAAGCTACCTGTATAGGGTCTCTTTCACACTCTGAAGAGAGGGCGTTTATTGTGCTGAATAACTACTCGAATAAATTGGACTACACTAGGGATTTCTGTAGACCTACAACTGGTCACTTTCAGTAAAGACCGTTTTTCACGCACATCCCCTTAACTTGAGATTACAAAATAAAATAAAAGATACAGGAGATGTTCTTAGGATAAACAACGGTATCTTGAGTTGTTAATTATCTGGTTCTGAGCAAGGAATAACATTTAGCAAGGCATCAATGAAAGCGTAGTTGGTAAATTTCCAACCTCCAACTCTTCAAGGCAGAACAGTTACGAACAAGGCGCGCAGCAAAACTTGCTCAAAATAATATTTCTACAGAAGGCACAAAGAAGCAGCAATGACCGCAGGGGGTGTTTAATATTGCTAAGAGATCATTCTAAACGCTCGCCTGCTATCTGATGTCATTTAACAATACGGGAGCAATGCAGAATTTATTTAATAACTGTAATTAAATGCGTAAAAAAAGAAAGCGCGTATTTGCATAAACATGCTAGCCTTATTGTATGGATATTGCTGAATTTCTCTACATTGTGTCACTTTCTTTGAACATGTAATTATAACCACATTTGTTTGCTTTTCATTGTATTACTTTAACAATTCAAGGTATACCAGGATGTCAGGGCCTTATTTTCTTTGGTATTTTTGTTGTTCATGCAGCTATGCCATATAACTGTGCAACATCAACTTGAACTAAAATGAAAAGATCGACGCATTAGTTCCTTCCTTTCGTCGCTTGGCTTGTGGGCACTGACAAAAACTCTGATCATGTTCATTTTTATGCGTTAGTCGAATCCATGCAATATAAAAAGATAAGGGGGGGAGGGGGGAGGAGACAGAGCGATACAAATAAACAAACTAGGAACATATTACGCCACCGAGTAGCAGCCTGGTGGAAATTAGGCCCTTAACCAGGTCACGCTGACCCACTGCTCCAGATTCCTAACTGTGTTGTTCCAGACACAACGCCTGTCTTATATCGCACGCTCGCTTTCTCGGCACATCAAATTGTGGGGTACGGCATTTACTGGTAATTATCAGCACTGTCGTTCCATGAAGCCTATTTAATAACTGTGTTATCGGCTAAATAATCTGTGGATGCGCTTGGTCTTTTATTGAATGATGCGCAGTCGTCTCCTCTAATGTCGAACCGTTGTTCTTCTTGGCGCTATAATTTGGTAAAGGTTACCCATAGGTAATACTTCGTGACTAACCCGTGGTTATTCACGGAAACGTTATGGAGCGACAATGGGTATCAAAGGAAGGAAAAAGCATTGGAGGACAACAGAAGATTAGTTTATATGATAAATCCAAGAAATTTTCGGGTGTGTGTTCGAACAGGCTGACGCTCATCACGAGAAACTGGTGATCGCTGGGCGAGGCCTCCTACCTGCAATTTCCCTAGACAAGCTTATGGCGATGATGAGTTGATTTTTACCCCTGACCGTCTTTGACGTCCGCACAAGGCACTTTCGACAGTGTTTCAATTAATGCGCTTTCGGTATTGCTACGTATTACTCTCAGCATGCTTCGCTCCGAGCTCTGAAGAATTTCATTGCAGGTCAAGTTCAATGAGTACTGCAACAATCCGTGTAACAGCATTGTAAATACAGCTAGGTGAGCAAAAGCGACGATTCAAATCACACACGTTTATGTGGCGCAGATGGTCGAGTAAAAGGGAAAGTAAGTCAACAAGGAAGTATGAGTGGTGGATACCATCTTCGTTCGCGGCGCAGAAGCAGCGAAGCCAGTATTCGCAAAGCAAGGGAAGTGACAAAGCGTTCGGCACTGGTAGGTTTGGCATGACAAGAAAGTGTTGTATATTATTGTCCTTAGTCACTGCGTAGTAACGGTGCGCCGGACACAGTTTCGATGCTGAGAGGAGAGGGTGTGTAGATATATGAGAGCCTGTGCCGAGATGCGCTTCCACTGGAATCACACAAGAAATCGTAGAACACAAGCGCGCTTCGCGATTTTCTGTGCAACCATTGCTGGTTGGTATTACACACTTCCATGTTGCTGACGCCCGTTTCATTTACCCGTAAAGTCTTCGGAAACGTTCCGTTTGTTAAAGCTCAAGTGATAAAGGAAGTAATGAACAGTTAGCAATATGCATACACCTCTAGAGCCTTGTACACAGTTGGTAGTCTTGCGCCCAGTGTGTCTGTAAGCTGGATGAAGAAAACTAAGGTAATCTAGCATCTTGTAAAAATACTGATTCTTTTTTTATCAAGTCTTCACACAGATTTGTGCAAAGTGGTGCAGTGTAAACTGCACTTTCGTTCTGGGCGCTTCTCAATACATGTTCGCTTTGTGTGTGTGTGTGTGTGTGTGTGTGTGTGTGTGTGTGTGTGTGTGTGTGTGTGTGTGTGTGTGTTAGATTTTAGCATCTAAAGAATAGGGCTGATCCCGGATGATTGTCTGGAGAAGAGCGAAGAGGTTTGGCGTTTCGGCTGGCCTTTTCTTGCTCATTACAATTCATTTACAAATAAAATTTGGTATTTAAGGACCTGTGTAATAATTCTCAGCAGCATGATGATAATAAAACTGCATTGTTCACTCGCCATGTGGCTGAATCATTCTGGTTTCAACTAATATAGGTACTGCTGTTCGGCAGTGGAAAGCTCTGTTGCCTTCAAAAAAATTGTCGCAGTTTCACCTGAAAGTTGAAGCATCAATTGCGATAGCAACTTAGTAGAGAGCTATACGGAGTAAGGATAGTAGTTTTAAAGCTGTATAAACTTGGGCGTACAGCAGCACCAGCAACGCGCAAAACTGTTGTCGACGCCGTCGGCGTTTTGCCCGAGTTCGCACCGAACGCGCGCGGCGTTGGTGACTGTTGCCGGTGCCTTTGGGGGCGGCTCGGAGGTTTTCGACGAGATCAGAACGGGACACTCGTCGAGCAGCGTCGGAAGTCACTCGCACCTTCTCGCCTCGCAACGTTTTTATATAAACACGCATTTGGTGCCGCAGCTAAACGTCGCCTCCCCTCCATCCCTCCCATCCCCCACGGCCTTTCGCGCGACGGAAGAGGTCACGTTTGCTCTATATATATGGGGATTGTAAAGGCGGAAAGAGACGCTTAATTCTGCAGCCCTTCATGGAGCACAGCGCAGAACGCGCGTTTGCTCTCCGCCGTGCGTTCGATCCCCGTGAAAGCGCGCGTCCCTCGCGCCCTTTCACTTGCTCACACAACATACGGCACGCGGCGACGATTTCATCGCCGTTGACGTCATACGAAACCTCACGGTGACGGCGACAGCAATGGCGACGGCAGAAATTTGCTTTGGAGTGTCCATATATTTGCCATCGCAATAAAATTTGCCACATAGTTGTAGGCCGTCTGGAGTGTGGAAGTTTATTATTCTAGAGAAGAATGACTTCTGTGATCATACTTATTAGTAGCACGGCTCCATGGAAGCGTGTACTTCATCTTTTGTGTACTCCAAATGAAAGCGCTTCGAAGAGCAAGGACGTAGGATGTAATTACCCGATTGCTTGCATTTTACATTTGTTGATGAAACTACACAGCAGGTGTTTTGAATCACTGCAACAAATAAAATTGGTGGCTGGTTGCATGCAACTTCATGGCGGAATCAAACTATCTACACAGACTGCTATCGAGAAAAGATAACGCGAATAAAACCGCGCCAAATGCATGCAAGAAGCATTGAGTGACGGTGTTTGGTAAATTCGGCTACTGCCGGATATCGCACAGCGGAGCATTGCCAAAAAGCTAAAACAGGCTGACAGCATTCAGAATGTAGCTAGGAAGGACGCGTGACATGTGGCAACGAGGTGGCTACGCTGCTCGACACGACCTCACAGAGTTCGTCGGGCTTTGTTGAATGATTGCGGCAAGCTATCATTTAAATATGAGCACTAGGAATGTTCGAAGTAAATGTTTCCGTATCTTCGTGGCATGCATTTAATATTTACCGGCACGCGAGATTTTTAATATCTCTCGTTGTAAGAATAACCCGTTGGGTGCTTTCCTGAGCGGCAATGTTCAAGTTTTGTAAATTTGTAAAGTAGTCCAAGTAACCGGCCCCTGCAGGTTCTCGCCACCTGTAGTGGCCAGTTACTAAAAATCTGCTGCCAGGACGAAACCGAAAGAAAGATTTGTAGATTTGTTTTAGTAAGACTTCAGAGGAATGGCAGTACCTCGTAACCGAACCAATTATGGCGAGCAAACATTAGTTTGTCATGCCAGTCCTCTTTATTAAATACTGCAAAAGTGAATTCAATCTACTTAATTACAACTTATTTACTTAAGTGCTTTGTGAATGCTAGTATATATTTTTGCACCTTCTTGGCAATTTTATTTCTGGTTGTTTGTTTATTATAAGTGTATGCGGTCTCACTTATGATCGGAATTATATAATCTCGCTCACTACACACTAACGCGCCTACTTTGTGTATTGGGCCTGAGGCCCATTTAATTTACAACACTGTATCTTTTTGCCTGCCTTCCCTTTATGAAGAGTGGAATATAGTTTATTTATTTCTTCTTTTTAGTTAACAGAGTGGTTCGGTTCCCTATCGATATTTCTTGCTTTCTATTACGTTTTTACAGTGAGTTCTACTAATAATGGGCGCAAACGACTTGCGAGCTCATCGTGTATTTACCTTCCTTTCATTTTTTTTCCCGAAGAAAAGTAATCAAAATAGCCTCCGTGGAACCATGCTTGCGCGGAACCCTTACTTTGCTTGCGTTCATTTTTACACAGGGATGTCAACGGTCACTAACTTGTTAGCAGTAATTTAGGGAACTGCATATTGTCATGCTTTAAATGCTTTCGCCAAGGTGCCCGAGCTTCTCCTTTCGACAAGTTTCTTTGTACGGTATGCCTGCAAGTATGGCTCTCTTGCATAAATAGTGTTATAGAGGCAAAGACAGCTTTACAATAAGCAAACGATGTGAACGTTGCAGAAGAGTATTCCTCCTTTTGAGCAAGCACGATCAACTACAAAATTTTGTGTAAAATAGAAAAAGAGAGATATAATAATGGCGGTGAAATGGTGAAATTCTTTGCAAAAGTTGTGTTTTGTTGTACTGGACGAATTTTTCTTGGAGCCATAAGCAACATAAACCAAGAAGGAAAAGAAAATAGCATGTACTCGAAAAGGAAAGCGCGCTGATATAAGGTGTCCCTTGAAACTGGTTAAAAGTTCCACTTGTTTTTGTTATCAGGCCACAAGTATATTCATGACTAGGGTAGCAGGGAAAAAATATGTTAGCCAAATAAGCTGTACGGCTGGCCCACGTATTCTGCGGCAGAAATAGGGTACAATTCGTTTTGCTGTCTACACAAATTATGATGGAAGATGAGGGTCTTGACAAAGGACACAATGGCACTTCCATCGATTTAAGGGTGTTTCAAGGTAACTCTTGAAATTGAGTAACGATACTTGATCAATATCTAAAGCATTAAAGCCAAACATTAGCATGCATACTTACTCGTAAAAAAATGTAGTTATTGCTACACTTTCATGTTAGTCAAGAGAACCTGTTTTTATTCAGTACACGACAGTTCCGGCCTATAATAAAGCAAAACAATATAACGAAGACCAATAATACTCGGTCATCAAACAACATTGTGCTGAAGCCATATCATCATAAATTCCAATTATCATTTTGCACGCTCTCCCACGCTTTAATGAATATTTCACAGCCCAAATACCATTCGCTAAACCTAAGTGTGTTCGAGGCCAATTCGATTATGCGCAATAAAAGCCATATCAAAAAAGCGAAGCATAACTGACTTTATTGAACTCAGATCATCTTAATGACGGGTGTTCTTTTTTTTACGACTAAAGTTTTAAAAAATTAATACCCCTTTTACTACCTTTTAATATGATTTTCACATCAACCTTGACACTCGTGACAAGGAATCGGGCAACAAATAGTACCAATATTTGAATATATTCTCTCAGTTGATTTTGTATACGTAACTCAACGTTGGTCCATCGGTGAAATGTAGACAGGAGCGGTGACGAACAGTATTGGTCACAAGTACATAGTTATATGAATTCTGTTGTACCACCCTATGCGGTCTCCGACCTTTGGTCAGGATGACACGGCAACCCATCCGTCATATACTGCTTCTTATGTCACGATGCTTTATAGATGCGTGGCAAGTGACGCCGTAGAAAAGGACACATTTTCGCCTCCTCAGGCTTCCTTCTTTAGTGTGTTAACATTCCTGCTGCGTCGAAATGTGCACCAACTCACCTATCTGCGGAACGTCGTACTGCCTGGCTCCTCGCGGTGACCTGACCGACTGCTGTGCCTTGGACGATCCCGCGTCGCCGGTGTGCGCCACCTCACCGGGCGCTTCGGGGTTCCCGGCCTTCGCCTTGGCCGAGGCTGTTGGCGAAGAGGAGCCCTTGGCGACCGCCACAGCTGGGCCGGACAGAGACGAGGGTCCCGCCCTAGACTCTCGGCGCTCTAGCAGCCCGGGCCTCCTCCACCACAGTGCCTGGCGCATGGCCGAAGACGATGGGCCCATGATGCGGGCCGCCTCGCAACCGCTGCACAGCCACAGCAGGGCACCCAGGAGCATCAAGCAGAGACGCATGGCGAGAGTATCCGTTCAGCAGACAACAGCTCACTGCCACACAACACGGAGCGCGCGAAGATTCCAGCCGCGACAGGTGGTCCGATGGCACGACAGGAGTCCTGTCCAAAATAGGTCCGACGCGAACTACTCGGCGTAGGCGAGGAGAGGAACGTCCGTCAAAAACTTATTTCTTTTCTTTCTGTTTGTTTCTCTTTTGTTACCAGTCAGAGGTAGCAGGCTGTCTACGTGCAATCCTTGTGCTTCAGCACCTGTTGTAGTGTGCGATCGTCGAACGGGACGGCCGAGTAGTGAGGCGAAGCGGAGTGCAGGGTACTAGTGAAGAAAAAAAAAACAGCTAGAGAGAGATATGCGCTAGCGCAGCGGCTACTTCTAGGCGGCGCGCTCAGCCGCAATGCTCCGAGGCAACAGAGGGTAGCCGTACGGCAGCACCGGTGCGACGAGCATGGCGGCGGTGGCGGGGGGGGGTGGGGTGGGTAGTCGTTCACCCGCGCTCTTCGAGTTGTGGGGGGGTCGACGGCAGCACACGCACTACTCACTGCTGCTGCTCGCGGAGCGACACACGCGGCGTGTGGTCGGCTGCGGCGGCGCGGCTATTTCATTCTGGCTCGCGCCTACACACAAGGCGAGAGAGAGTGGTGGCCAGCTCGAGGCGCTCCCTAAGTCTCTGCGTCCCTTTCACCCGCGCGCGCGCGCCTACGTTGGGAGGGCGGTCGGCCGTTGCGCGCCACTCTTCCCGCGAGCGGCACGCATGCGCGTGCCGCACCACTGGCCAATCGGTGCCGCTGGCGCCGATGACGTCCGCGCGCAACGCCGAGCACGCGGACACACTGCTCCCCCGCCGCTGCCGCCGGGAGATTCCCTCTTTTTGTTTCCCTTTCGTCCCTCTTCTGTCTCTGTTCGGAAGCGCCCTGGAGGAGGCGAAGGGTGTCTACGTCTGTGCGCTCATGCTACCGCGGTACTTCTTAGTCCAGCCAGGAGGCTTTTCTCTCCGTTTTGTTCGACGCCCTGCGTTCTTTGCTACGCAATGTTTTACTCGTTCATGAGGTCTTTGGTAGTGTTCTGGGTTTGTCCCATTCTGCATTACTTTCCCCGTTTTTTTTTCTTTTTCCCTTTCTTTGCGTCTTTTTCTAGTGCAAAGGTTTACACCCTGCGTCCTGGGACTCTCGTCCACGCCAACATTTGTGCACCCAAGAACGAAGCTTTTACTTTAGGTGCTTCTCTAGAAAGCATTCACCTTTATGCCCGACAGTCCCATTCTCTTCCGCGAGCGATACCAGATTTACGTTTCTGTCTTTCCTCATAGCTTTCGGTGAAACGAAAGGCTACATATACAAATCCAAGCACGCACGTCACTGCTGTTTGCGTTGCTGACGAATGCAAAATCTATGATAGAGAACAGCGTAAAAGCATCTTCACATTGAACCGCATGCGTGGCTGTCGCAGCCATTTACTTTAGCCGGAAGAGCTGCTTCTTTTGTTTTGCCTTTACTGGTATCTCAGGCTTGGGTTCGCAGCGGAATACAGATGAGACGCTCACGCTGGTAGGGAACACGCTACTTTCTACGTGTGCCGTGGCCAAATGACTCGTCTTGCGCAAAGTGTCCACGCTTTACTTTCTTTTCATGAATGCATTAAGATATCATGATCAAATGTACAAAATGTACAAAATCCTACACAGATAGCACTTTCTGGTATTCGTTTAGTAATGGTTGGTCTTTCAAAATGCTTTGAAATGGGAACTACACTTGGTATTTACTAGAAGCGATGAGTGACTGAGTGAAATAACTTTATTTAGGTCCAGAGAAGACCCAGGAGATGAACAGAAAATTTTATTATTAACGGTAGAGTTTTTCTTTTTCTCTTGCTCTCTATCATTTTGTCATGCGACCTTTTTACGTTGTCTTCATCTGATCCATGTAGCAGAGTTCTTACCAAAACACATTTTTTCGTACATTTTTCTATGCTTTACACATAAAGAGCGTCAAATTGCTTTTAATAGTGATAGTGTTATTACTTATGTGGGCTGCAGAGCTCGTCCGCATTTTCGAAAATTTTACAACAGCCGATTTTCCTGACTTCAGTCTGTGAGAGCCCACAGCTCTTTCGGGCCTTCGCAGTCATTTCTGCTTAATCGCGCCAGCAGCGGTACGCAAACATATCCGTGCGGGTAGAAAAAGAAAGAGCTAATGAAAGCAATCTCGCACGAAAAAATTTGCGACCGCAAATTCATAGCTCTTGTTATTCTAAGGATCAAATATTTTTCAGGTTGCATTCCTATACAGAGGTATATAAAGATGAGGCAGATCCCATATCACCATGACTGCCGACGGTAATGCCTTTAGCAGTGAATCAATAAAATGACGCAACGTAATGCGACCATCTAAATAAGTTATGTGTGAAGCGTATGCTGCAGCGGCACTCCTCCTTCGCGCTTCCCTAAGAACATTCGGCGCCGTCTAGCGCCAGCCACCGCGTGTGACCTCCGAAATGCACGGCTCACCGGTGCGTGCGAACGCTTAGGAACGCGTGGTTCGGTAATCGGGATCCTCTCTCGCGCGGTGCCATCCAGCGGCCCTGCCGAGATGTCCGCGCGTGGCCTTCGAGACGAGAAGCGTGGCGCGCCGGTGTCTGCGAACGCCGAGAATTGTTCCCTCCATGGCCTCGCACGCCGTGGCGCATACACAGTGACCCCAGTTGGCGAGATGTTCATGGAAGAGCGGCACACACCCAGTGCATTCGTGCCGCAGCCTGCTAATGCGTCGGGTTGCTGTCCTTGAGGAGCCCTTGTGACGTGGGCTCGATTCTGCTCAGTATGGGTCGAATTTAAGGGTTATTTTTCGGCATATTGAAGAGGCGCATTATCAGTGTCTAGTTGCCCGATTTGGCATCAAAGAGGTTTATTAGAGACCAGCACAGACCGAGTGACGCAGTACTCCAAGTCTGCGTCAACGCGTTTCTTCGAACCGCGATATCTGCCAAGTCCCGCATCTGCAGTGACCCATGTCGGCGTGAAAGATGTTCGTTGAAGAGCGACACGTACATACACATTGCCACATCCTGAGTGAGCCAAGTTGGTCCGATGGTTGATTTCGAACCCAGGGCCGGTATTTTGTAGCGATGCCTTTCCGGTGATAATGCCTTTTCGCGCTTATCCCGCTTTGTCAGTGGTCAGAGCGACGGTCCGCTCGCGTTATCAACGGGATCGGCCGGCCGGATGATAAGCCTAGTGTATACTAAGTCATAAGGCATCGCTACAAAATACGGGCCCTGTTACATCCGCACAGCAGCCCGATGCACTACCCATTCGAGCACTGACTACCCAGTGACCCAGGTACGTGGGAAAACCGTTAGATAGATCGCCCCGGAAATGTACGTCAAGTATATTCTAAGAATGCTAACGCATTAATACTAGTCAAGCAACTCAGTAATTTCTGGAAGTCGTCAGTAATGACGTGGTTATCACATAGCATAACACGATTTCTCGCTGGTGTATGCAGCCATCAGCGTAAGGCGCATCATAGGGATTCATTTTGCCCGGCAGGAAGTGCTGCGTTGACCTCCCTTGGAGCACATATTTATTTCTCAGCGTATTCTTTGAAGATTAACAAAAATACGAACGCTGAGCTAGAAACTGTGCAACCTGTGTCACGGCAGAGTCGTTAGTCGTTTAGATAAGCCGAAGTTAATGCAGGTCATACAAGTGATGAAACTTGCACCCGTCTCGCCATTTTCTGCAACAGACTTGATAACAGACCAGAGACTACTTAATCTAGTAGTTAAGTTTGAAAGCATCAGAACGTATCAGCGTATCAAAATATACAACAAAGCTCGATAACACGCGCAGCTTGCTATTTCCAAGTATTTGTCCTCCGCCGCATGGGCTAGGTGGCTGTGGTGTTCGGCGGCCACGTATGAATACCCCTTCCTGTCATAACGCCTTTAGATGGGACCGAAATGCGAAAACATCCGTGTGCCTAGATTCAGATGCACGTTAAAGAGCCCCGGATGGTCTAAATTATTCCGGAGTCTCCCACTACGCCGTGCCTCACATTCACATCATGGTTCTGTCACGTAAAACCTAATAATTTAATGTTTCCCTGTCATAACGGGCGCATTCCGATGAAAGCACAAGACAGAAACGGTTGCGCACCCAATTTTGAGCGCACACTTAAGGGCCGAAGTTCTTCGAAATTAATCTGGTGCTCTCGTTACGGTGTTTCTCATTGTCCATGAATTGCTTTGGATCGTTAAACGTCCCATTTTTAAGCGGAGCTTTATAGGCTCACAAGCGTCGGCGGCGGTGGTGGTGGTGTCACGCTGAAAAGTGGGCCGATCCTGTTGGTAGTGCAGAAAGGGTCCAAGCTCAATGGCACATACCCCTGTGGGCTCAAGGACCTGTAACGCGCCCTTGAACGACCCTTGTCACACATGGGACCCAAATAGACAAAATCACCAGCCCTTCCCCTGTCGAGAAAATGGGGTAAGCGAAGCTTGTCCGATTCTAGCGTGAGCGCTTCCGAAGCCCAGGCGAAACGTCAGTGAAGAGTAGCGCACCCTGAGTTTAGGGCAAACGAAGCAGAACGCCTGCGACAGTGTCTTCTTGCCACAAGCTTCGCTTACCCCCCTTTTCTTGACAGTGGAAGGGCTGGTGGCTTTTTGTATTTATTGACGTAAGCTAGGAAATGATGTGACATTACTGCACCATGACCCTTTCGCAGCAGCACAAGATCACCGTGTTTAATGTGTTTGAAATTGGCCTTCGTTATGGTAAGCGTAAATGTTGATAAAGCATGTCAAATATAAGTTTGTCGTAATACATGTAGGATCCCTGCCTACAAGAATTATGAAGCCTGCACGTACGCAATCAGCCCTCTACGTTATTTCAATTCTTTTTCTTAGGGAAATCCTTAATTTTTATAGTTATTTACTAACAAATTATTGGGATGTGCAAATTTTGCATTAGAGGTTTCCGTTAGCACGTGCCACGCAAAGTATCCTCACGTCTAATAAAAACAGTTTTTCTTTCTTCCTTTCTTTTTGCGAGTACGATATGTCTGCGTCTGCGGTATTATATTTATTGGTTCGTTTACCTGTATTTTCTTACTGGACATATCGTCTGCCCCTTTGAAAATTGAAAGCTGCTGTCAGAAGTTGAACAGGACTAGTTTTGTTTGCACTTTTGGAAAGTATGCGCACCGTAACGAACCATTTATCTCAAAAGCAGTGGACGTTTGCGGAATAACCTGACACTTTTAAAGATATTGATATCTAGCAATAGTAATTTCTGCTTCAAGAGTCGTTTAGAGAGCTGGGAAACACAAGCCAGAAGTTTGTAATGCCAATAAAGAGTAGTTATACGATCCTTAGAATGTTTACTGATTTCTTGTGGACCTCTTAGCATTTTTGCAGCGGAGCTGAACATCGCAACGCTCTGGGTGTTAAGCTACGCCACCTCTGTGTTTGTGTTTCTTGCGCTCTTTCACGTAGCAATGCTGTACCAACACACCCAAGCATCCAGACGAGGAATGTTCTAGGCCATGGCTGAGGCCAGCCTAAAGAACATGGGGGCCACGACTTTCCCGATATGCGCCCAACGTTGGGCACATACGAGTGTATGTGTTATATGCGTGTATATGCGTCGCTGTAGGCGCCGTCATCTGCGACGCCTCATCTACTCACCTGACAGCCCATCAGAGGAAACGTATTCGTCAAAGTTCACTCTGCTGATGACGACAATACGCGCCATTAGTCGTGTAAGCAACCTGGGTCTTGATGGACGGCAGTTGCCTTCCTTGTACAAGCGGCTGTTCGCTCGCCTTGTGTTTGAACGGAGTGAGTGGTCGGCCCTTATACCGGCCGGCTTCCTGACATGTTCATCTGCGAGAGCGCGGTGCGAATACAGAAATTTCATCCAAGAATTACAGCCTTCGGGCACTTCTGCGACCCTGGGTAAGCGAGACGCAGCCGGCCCTGTCAACTCTATATACGTCTGGTGCGCCAGCAAGCAACATATTACCCGGCGGGACGCTGTGCCGTCGACCCAGTTCGTCGCGGGATAGCCGCGTAATATTTACTTACGGAAGGCGCAAAGTGTCATCTTCAAGATAATATGAAAGAGCGAGAGGGAAGCGAAAGCACAAAGAAAAACACGCACCTTAAGACAAGCGCTCACTGCCAAGTGAATTTTTATTCAAAGGACGCCAGCCTTTTTTAGTATGCCAGAAGCACATTGGCGCAAGACACGTATCTTTCAAGAGCGCTAATATGACATCCCACAGTGCAAGGGAGGGTGTATTTACAAATTTATCTCTGGATTTTCGTGTGTAGATTGATGTCAGTATTTCTCTTCCCTTTTTTTGTTCTTCGTTTTCCTTTTCTTTACAAAGTCGGTCTTCCGAAACATGGGACCGGAGGTGGGCTTCCTACGATGGCCAGTTAATTGGCTTCCGTACCCATTCCTGACGTTATTGCTGCGGCCGACATGCTATGCAATTACTACACTGTCGAGTTTGACCTATATACTTAGCATGGCTGAAAACTTCTCGGCCTATCAATGAAAGATGTGCAGGAGCTCAGTCGTTCGTGGCTTTTTATCAACCTATTCCCCTAAAAGCGCCACACTTTTTCCACCGGTACTGCAGGCGCATTATCCCTTCCTTTTAGCATGTTTTATCCTGCATGTCAAAAATGTCCTCCACCAAACTACTCCCTTGCATTTTTCCCTTTTTATTAGCACTGATTTGATACCTGTTCATTTCACTTTCTGCAGCATGGTTTCGCAAAATAACATGATGCCATCGGCCGTACCATGCTGAATACGCTGATTCTCGTTCGAGACTAACGTGATGACAACGAACTGGCATGAGCACTAATCTTGTATCCAGTACAAATACTTCTTATAAGCTGATTGCAAATGACGGGTGTTCTTGAAGTAGTCAGAGATTGTCCTGTGATGCGCGTTCTTCTTTCAATCATTGTTTTAGTTGCGCTGATTCAGCTTATATTAGAGATGACACCATCTTTATATAAGCATTACTACATTCTAGAAGAATAACATTGACACGTGCATTATTTATCCTTTTCCCAGGGACTGCATTTCACCCGCTAACAACTTGAAGTTATCGCTCAGCGCAAGACACGCCTGCATGATTTAGAACTTACTCGAAGGTTATCGTTGATTCCTTAGGTCGTGTCTGTTGTCACCGAACCTTGTGCAAACTGATTGTATGCCCAACGCGAATTGTGTACTGCTTTCTGGAAGACACGCGCGCACCAGCGGTTACGCTGGAACCTACGACGAGTCATGTATAAAAGCCGGCATGCTCAACCCGAAGATTTTCGACAATCGCTGACTGTGCTAGACGCTTTCGTGGGGCTTCAAGTGTCACTAACTTTTTCTGGGCACAGGGCCGGTAATTTGTAGAGATGCCTTGTGACTTATTCTACACTATAGTCTTATCATCCACCGCTCACGGCCGGCTAATCCCGTCGATAACGCGAGTGAACCGTCGCTCTGACCACTGACAAAGTGCGATAAGCGCGAAAATGCATTAGCACCGGAAAGGCATCGCTACAAGATATCGGCCCAGGTTCGCACAGTAAAAAAGTCAATTTCGTGATTCACATTTGTGCGACTGTATTCTTCACCGCCGTTACAATGTGGCAATATCTAAAGGTCATTGAATTTATTAAGGCGAAAGCCTCAGGTGTCGATGTTGGCGGTGACCTTGGCGAAACTGCGCCGTGATAGGTTATTTTGCTTTATTTATTAACAGCGAAATTGTTTAAGCCAGCCATAAAAGTGCGCGTTTCACGAAACTATCGTCATCAGCATTGGCTCGAGTGTCGTCGTCTTCTTCCGCATCTGGCTCGTTCGCGCCCCTTCGTTTGCTCTCGTGCCGTTGGATGCCGTGCCAAGCACGAGCGCGTGCTTAAAGAATATGAGGTAATTTTAACGTGATTCACAATGATATCATCAAAAATGATATTTCCCAAATTGGTTAATAGATATTCAGACTATACTTAAAAATTACCTTGAGCAATGATTGAGGCTTTTCAAGGTAACTTTCAAGCCACTGCTCCCGCGTTTGTCGTCGTCTTCTTCCACAGCTGGCTGCGTGGCCGCTAATCATGGCAGCGTGCAATTTCACTTCTCTTCTGTCGTCGTAATGGGGAAGCAAAGCTTGCACTAGGGTGCGCAAAGCTCGAGACACAACGAAGCTGGCCGATCGATTGCGACTCCTGGTAGTAGCTAGGTTGAACTTGGCTAGTTTGAGGTAGGGAGCTTGGTTGTATCAAGGTTGAACTTGGTAGCAGCTAGGTTCGGCCTTGGCTATACACGAGTTGAGCTTGGTTAGGCCAGGTATTTGTTAAGTTATGACGCAATCGATCGCCCAGCTTCGCTGTGTCTCGAGCTTTTCGCGGCCTAGTGCAAGCAGTGCCATATTTTTCTTTATTATCTCTCTCTCTCTCTCTCTGTGTCTGTCTCTCTTTCGTTCTCTCACTGTACCTCCTCTCCTTATTCCACACTCTCCATTTCGCTCGAAACTGCGAACACCATCGCTCCGTAGTGATCAACCTCGACCTTAAACAGCTACGATGTTAAAAAATGCCCGAATTGACGTCACATTTTTCAGGGAGGTTGTGACTGTGAAGATAAAATTTAGTACATTTCGGTCTGGGTGGGAACTGAACCCAGGTCTCAGGGGGGGGGGGGGGGGGGGATGAGACGAGCATGCTTTCCTGAAGCCATGGCTGCTCCACGGTTCTGGGTTGCTAAAGGTGTGCCTAGTGCGTGCCTGATTGCAAACGTCACGTCGCAGCCATCTCGCTGACTAGTGCGTGCGTCATTGGGCGGCGCACGTGACGATGTTGAGGAGGTGGCGCCACGTCATGAGTTTATAAAATGAGCGCGTTGATGACGCTCCCAGGTCTACAAATGGTATAATGTTTTCGCATTCCCACACGTAAGCAGTCTTAAGTGTGTGCCGAATTTTAAGTTTAATCATTGTTGTCACGCCAAGCGTTGTTGCGCAGCAAAGCGGGTGCACGCTCTCGGCGCATTGATGTCACTGTCGGAGTGGCGGCGGACGTGGCGGCGGTCGTCGGCGGGGAGTGATGAAGGAGCGTGCACGCTCTTGCGGCTCGCGAGGACGGCCGCGCAAGTACGCCACTGCGGAAGAAGCGCGTGCCGCTGCGCCTTGGTGAGGAGGTCGCCTTAGTGCCACACGTGTACTTCCTATTGCGGCTAGTTATGTCTTGCGAGACGTCTAGCCCCGATTGTATAAATTAATGCATTACCAATATTTCTTACAAAGAAGTCTAACCAAGACTGTATAACTTAATGTATTACCAAATGTGCTGCAGGCTTTCACCTTCTTGTGTTACAAGAGTGTAACACCTGCCGAACCAACATCTCATTGCGTAGAGTTAATAAAAAATGAAAGAAGATGAATCTCCTAGCCCTCACCGAGATGCTATTAAAGGGCAAAGCATGACAGATAAGAGCGAAGAGCGCGAGGGAGAACAGCCTTGTGGACCACAGTGGAAATCGGAGGGCGCTCCTGGGCCGGTATTTTGTAGCGATGCCTTTCCGATGCTAATGCCTATTCGCACATTTCGCGCTTGGTCAGTGGTCAGAACGACAGTCCGCTCACGTTATCAGCGGGGTCATCCGGCCGCTAGCGGTGGATGATAAGATTAGTATAAAATAAAGCATAACGCATCGCTCCGAAATACCGGCCCTGGTGTTTGCCTGTTGACCGTCACTGCTCGAATGTGTCACACGACAGTTAGAATAAGAAAACGTGTACGACACAGGTTCAGTAGCCCCTAGTCAATGGCTACAAGCAGCAGCTACATTGCAATGCACTCTTTCGCATGACCTAGCAAACCCTGTCATACAACCGAACGAATGTTTATATACACAATGCTAAACATTGGTCATCAATTGAACGCCGCTGTGCACAGCGGTTCAGCGTATTGGTGGCACGGGGAAACATGTAGTTCTCCGTTCCGTCATATGCATGAGTAAGGAACAACTCTTCTAACGGTGAAAACGGAAGATTCGAGAGGAATTGTTATGGTCACGAATTTTTGTGTGGACACCTTGGCTTAAACGGATGGATGCAGCGATTGTACGTTTTCAGGAGAACCTGGAGGCTAGCATCGAGGTGCCGTAAATCTCGGAAGATATAGAGCTGGCTAATATTTTTCTGGATTCTCCACTTGATGGTGAAGTAGATTTGCTCATTTCGCAATGCTCTTCAGCTCTCATTTAAATCACAACGTTAACGACCGATTTGTATTCCTTGATGCTACCCTAAATGCGACCTGCTAACTTTTTCCGGCATGGTGGTTACCTTGGGTGACCGCCTTTTATGGATTTGTTTTCCCTCTTGAAGCGTGCGAGTCTCGTATGTCGAGTTTCAAACCGCGTGCTATTTTAAGCTTGTGCTACTTCAACAGCTGTAGCGCACTGCCTTTGGACTTCAGTATCACGTATGGCAGCATTTATTCCCGATGGCAATGACCTCCATGACGTGATACTCGCTGAACCTCAAACCCTTCTACGGAAAGAAACTTAAGTTCTATCCTTAATAGGTAGCAAGCATGGGATAACATATTTTATGCATGGGAAGTTTATTACGTGCAAAAAATGCCGTGCTATACTTAAATACTACCGATTGACATCAGGGGCGTAGCCAGAAATTTTTTTCGGGGAGGGGGGGGGGGGGGTTCACCGGCCCGACCGGGGGGGGGGGGGGGGGGCAAGCTTCTGCTTTCCTCTACGTCACGTGATCGATAATAAATATCGGTAGTTTAAGCAGACTCTCTACACGTATATCAAAGACATGGGATCGCCCCCCCCCCCCTCCCCCCTCGCGTCTGCGTGTGCTTGTGAAGAAATTGAGTAAAAAGTAAAGTAAGCTCAGTAAATACAGCAAGTACGACAGTTACAGTGGGTGTTTGGAGCAACGGTCTCTCATACGCCACTGAATGGACCAGTCTTCGAAAACGCATCATTGAGACAACCCGTGCGATCGGAGAAGACATCATTAATTGTTAATTTCCGTTAAGCGTAGATGGCGTCGTCCTCCTCGGGGCGAAGTGCGTTTCACAAGTCAAGGACCAGGCTATACCTACTCCCATAACAATAGCTTGTTGCTGCGTCTTTGCGCTAGAAAACTTAAATACGCGTAAAAACGCGTAAGGCTTTTTTTTTTTTTTCGAAGCTTTCGTCGCCCTGCTCCCTCATACGAGAGGGTTGCATTTCCTGCGGCAAGTGCATGGGCCGCTGTGTCTTCCGCTGTGTGCGAGCGTGCAGCCGTCATTTGCCTTTATGTCAACAGATTCAAAATTGTACAGAATATTTCACCGCACATCATAAATATGGCATGCGTACGCATTTTAAGTAGTGCGTGCAACTCATTTCTGCTTCACTTACGCCGGTGCAAACAGGAAGCGGCCTTGTACCTCACAGAATCTCGACTGATTGGTGTACTAGTGATGCAGGAAGTGCGTAGTGCACATAATCAATTTCTCAGGACGCGTGAACTCCGACGAGAACTGTCAGCGCCTGCAACAAGAGTTTACTTACGCTGTACTGCGCACAGCAGTAATTCATGCTTGTCAGCTGTCTGTTTCGTGCATTCTGTTGCGAGTCGGTGGAATTTCACTGCTGTCATCAACCCCTTCGTGTGTACATTGCTGGTTTGGGATTCCACAACAAAACAGCAACTACCAGCCTTCCGCAATTGCTAGTTTGGGATTCAACAACACAACAGTAATTACCAGCCTTCCGTAGGGGCGCAATCGCAAACAAGAGACGTTTCTCGCGCAGACTAAGCCTATACGTTCACACTTGGGAAGCGGCAAGCGGGCGGAAACGCCAAAGCGGCCGGAAAGGCCAAAGCGGCCGGAAAATTTTTTCCGCGCCTGTCCAAGTTGTTCACATTTGTTTTGCTACCGCCGCGGTCACCGCTGCCGTTTTCGTCCAGATCCATCTCGTCTGCGTACGTTTGTCGGCGTGGTGGCGCTCATTATCGCATTATTTCGAGTGGTACGTTCATTCTTTGACCCACGTACCGTCATCAAAAGTGATCATTTTACGCAACTCGCATGTCCATCTGCGACCTTCGGCAAATTCCTCGTTG
This sequence comes from Dermacentor silvarum, assembly GCF_013339745.2. Lineage (NCBI taxonomy): Eukaryota > Metazoa > Arthropoda > Arachnida > Ixodida > Ixodidae > Dermacentor > Dermacentor silvarum. The sequence continues at coordinate 11,426,359 of NC_051161.1, forward strand.
GCGTTCCGTAATTCTCCTCACACGGGCGCGGTAGCGCTGAGTCACAGGTTGGTGCCTAGACGTGATAATATTTCTTTAATAGCTTTTATTTACAAGTTGTAATAACATTTCATCATTTCGTATTGTCGGCGCCTCCAGGACACCAAAGGGGCAACGGGAACACCACAGCTAAAACCCGGGCTGGCCCTTGTGTTGGGGCTCGCCAAAGCCTGCGCGTCCTACGTGAGACCTACGCTCCCAATCTATCGTCGCGACGAGAAAAGCACCCCGCGACTTCTGCAACATACCGTACACGTGCGAGGAGAATTATGGAGCGCCAACGAGGAATCTGCCTAACTATTGTCTGCCGTGGAAGTGGAAGAAGAAATGGCTTTTATACTTCTACCTACTTGTTTTCTAGAAATGGACAATGAATAAACGGAAGACGCGGACACCTCGGGAACGGCCGTGGTGGGTTCGCCTGGCTTTGCAAAAGCGCGAGAAGTTGGGTCACGCCAAGGCTTCGTTGCCGCAGCTCCGGTCGCGCGAGGTTGAATACTATCGCGAGTATGGCTGACAGTACGTTTTAGTGCCACTCTTGTCGTAGAGCAAGGGCTGGTCTTGATCGCGTCAATCAGAATTACAGCCTATATACACTTTTGGTTCCATGTTCAATTTTACGACCGGTTGTGTACATGCTAGTGTAGCTTCCAGTGAAGCAGAACGACTTTCCGCCGCGTTTCCGCTTCGCCATGGCGAAAAAATCGGCCCGAGACCGATTTGGCTCGCAGCCTATTTTTCTGCCTGTTTTGCCGCCTAGGCGGGCGGATTTTTGCAAGATTTTGCTGCTTCCGACAGCTTCGAGACCAAGTATGAATGTAGTCTAAGATCCTGCGCGAGCGCGGCCTAACCGGCTGAAGGGAAACGGCGGAAATGTTTACCGGATATTTCGACCACCTGCATGGGGTCTTTAACGTGCACCTAATCTAAATAAACGGGCGTCGAGCGTTTTCGTCATCTATAAAATGCGGCTGCCGCACTTGTTGCTTCAGAATGCGGCCGCCACATACTTGCCCAGAACTTTACAGAGTGTCAAAGCCTTGACAAACACCATGACAGTTTTTTCCATATGCAGACATGATTCACTTTAAATTACCAACCCCCACGAAGGTTTGAAAAACTATGGTGGCCGCTTCTGGTGCAGCACGTCAAGAACGTGCTGGGCCAGGAGGCATGAGCCTACCAGGAGGCCCGGACTTGGGCTTTAGTTCCTTCGGGCTAATAAATGATATTTCTCACTCTCTCTACCAATCCAAACGGAAGTGCCCAGGAATGAAATTGTGATAGTAGCACCGGTTTCATGAATTATGTCAGCGCGAAGCGACGAGAACAAAGGGTGGGTAAGTGGGGAAGGGGGGGGGGGGGGTTGCGGAAAAAATTTCGGGGGCCCCCCTGGCTACGCCCCTGATTGACATGTCACTAAAGGTGGTGATAACCTAGAGTGACCACCATGCTCGAAGGGTCTTAGAGGGCTGGTTTTCATAATAATTGCTGGGTGTTTAGTTTTAGAAGCCTGTGGAAACACTGTTGCACTGGGATAGTTTCGCAGGGTGCGACAAATCAAACGACAGTGATGCCCGCTTTTAAGCTCATAATGAAATCTACTATAGAATGCGCAAAGAAACAGCTGGCAAAACAAAATCATTTGCACTGTGTGAGAATATCCTGAAACAGGGACTCATGAAGATTATGTGCATCTCGAAGGTGTCTATATAGATGCCGTCCTACAAAATTCACTACCGTTGAACCATTTATCATACAGCGGAGTGTCATTTGCCAATCACCACAAATACTTAAATGATCCCAACGACGTCTTCAACCTTTTCTTGGACCTCTCCTAGACATAGATGTTGGTCTTTCATACTAATGCCTACGCTCAGCAGTGTTGCAAATTGTGAACGCCAACGGCGTATATGGAATGTGTTCTTTTCTGGTGCTCCGTTACCGAGGAGGGCCAGATGACTACTAGGGAAGGTTGCTGTCCGCAATACAAAACCGCAACCTTCGTGGGCGACATGGACGGGTGAGACATACAATGTCCCCTTGAGCCTGCTAAGAAACATGGCATATTTTGCTCGCCTCTACCAAAGGTGACTGCTAGACCCATAGTGCATGGTGTTCACCCCAAGTGACCACCTCACTCCATCTGACTAAAAAGTGAAAAAAAAAATTATTTGTGAGAACAACATTTTCTTACCAGATGTTTACAATATTTTTTAATGAAATTAAATTTTACTGACCAACTAAACTTATGTGCTTGAAAGAACAGATTTTCTGACTTTAAAGTAAAATTGCGACGCGTCTGTGTTTCTCTTTCTCCGTATCCTTTATGTATTTTTTTTTTTTTGATGATGCGATGTTGGAAAGAAGTATCAATCACAACCGTGCATCTATTGGTTGGAATCAAATATCCTTTACTTTCTCGTTGTTTTTTTTTCTGTCTCCTCTGGAAGCGGGTGGGCATAGTGTCCCTCTTAGGAAACAATTTCTAGCCGGATTTTATTTCTCTTTGTGCTGTTTGTATATGTTTACATGATTAATAATATTAATAGCTAATGCGAAATGAAAAGCTAAAAATAATCTTGAGGATTGCTTAGGTAAACACTTGAGCCCTGCTTAGGTAAATTTGGAGGTATAACACAATTACGAAGACAATTCATTTTCAGAAGAATCCGATTTCATAGGTGACGGGGCCTTTATTATTGCGCCTTACTGACCTGGCTGGCACGCGGCCTTGAACGAAGGGTGACCAGATAGAAGACGATGACGGGACGCGCAGTTCATTTTTCAAGCGAAGCTTGTTATAACTCAGAGATTTCGGTGGCGTCCATGTACGCACAAAATTAACATCATCAGCATTGGCTCGAGCGTCGTCGTCTTCTTCTGCAGCTGGCTCATTGGCGCCCCTCGGTTTGCGCTCGTGCTCGTGCTCGGCACGCGCTCGTGCCACTGCTCCCACGTTCGTCGTCGTCGTCTGCTTCCACAGCTGGCTGCGTTGCCGCTAATCATTCCAGCGGAGAATTTCACTTCTCTTCTGTCGTCGTAATGGGGAGGCCGCGTTTACGGGGTATGAGCCATTGCCTTAGGAGATATGAGCCATTCATTGTCTTACGTGATGGACAGATTTAATTTTGAAGCAATTTCATGGAAATTCATCCAGAATGAATGCGCTTGGGAAAGGGCTCGTCGTCGACATGCCGATTCTAGCGTGAGGGTTTCCCAAGCCCAGGCGAAACGTCAGCGAATAGCAGTGGACCCCGAGTTGAGGGAGCTTTATATTGAGGCCAAACGTCAGCGTCGCCTTGCCCTACAGGAACCCGGCAATGGGGGTGCACGTCTCGGCAACGCTAGCGCAACTTCCCCGGTGCGACGGACAGGTTTCAACGCGTTTTTCTCAACCAGAATTTCGGAGCCAGCTGCAGTGAGTGTGACCGGTTGTGGTTTGAGCACAACGCCGTACTCGTCAGTGCAATTCGTTCGGAGCAACACCGAGGGAACAGACGACAAGCTTCACTAACCCTCATTTCCTCGACAGGGGAAGGGCTACTGATTTTTTTAATGTCCCATTGTGTACTGTGGGGTATAATATGAACAATTAAGAAAGGAATTTTATATTTTTATGCTCCCCTATGTAATATATTATTGGCATTTTGTAGAGCGCTGTAGAACTCTAAAGCATTTCTTGTTTCTCTTTGAAATGGGAGAAGACGACGACGGGAAGTGTTACTTGCTCGGTTGGCCCTAGCGTGCATTAAATCATAATTTCAACGACAGAAGAAAGAATGTTCTGTTTATGAGATACTATATTTAATGTGAGCCGTTAAATCTTTTTTTGCGAACTCGGAGAGTGAGCCCATAAATGATTGGCCAGCTGCAGTTTTGTAAGCACAGCATGCTCACAAACTTGTTAATTACGTAATCGTACGTAACCTGATATGTGGAGAAAACGATGTAGCCTATTGGATGCTGTTGCTCGCAGGCCGCGCGTGTCATCATCTTCATCGCCGGTGCAGCAGTGCCACCACAGATTAATTCCTTAGTGATACCACATAGGCACTAAGGTCCGCTTCCATGAATGTGTATTTGAGAAAAATGGTTCATTGTCTACGGCGGTGTGTTTTATCATTGTTGAGAGCCGTCCCTGAAAAACACTGCATACGGTTGACAACTGTAAAAGGAGACACGAGTATAATGTCTCTCTCTCTCTCTCTCTCTCTGTGTGTGTGTGTGTGTGTGTGTGTGTGTGTGTGTGTGTGTGTGTGTGTGTGTGTGTGTGTGTGTGTGTGTGTGTGTGTGTGTGTGTGTGTGTGTGTGTGTGTGTGTGTGTGTGTGTGTGTGTGTGTGTGTGTGTGTGTGTGTGTGTGTGTGTGTGTGTGTGTGTGTGTGTGTGTGTGTGTGTGTGTGTGTGTGTGTCAACATCAACAATGTTTCTGGCAAACGGGATTTTTTTTTGGTGTGTTCGTTTGTCTTTTCACGAAAAGTCACCCTGTTTCGTTCTTATATACTATAACGTGAGGGTAGACGGTATGGTGAGAAACTAAATTATTGCATATGAAGAGAAGTGAGTCTCCCGAACAGGAGTGGGGATGCGGACAAGGCATCACCACAAATGACCGTTTTCGATCTCTCTCTCCCCCGACGATACACTAAAGAAGTTGCGAAATCACCTTCGCACTAGGCTTTTGTATGCGCTTGTATTCGTTTTGAAAGGCCTGTCGAGATTTGCGGGGCACGCTGTTGGTAACATTTCTGCAAGTTAATCCATGCACGCGGCGGAGCAAGGTTACGCAAGAACTATCTCCAATATCTTGTGGGAAAAATCCAAACAGAACAAACAGAAAAAACGAATGAAACTGCCAGACGATGTAGCTTGACCAAGCCATACACGCCCGACTTACAGGTGAAGCGCTACGAGTAGACGGCGAAATGAAACTCTAAGCTTTCTTCACAATAACGCCGAAGCGTCTAAAAGGAGCCGACCGAAAGATAAAGTCGCGCGAAAAAGAACCTGTCTGCGACTTGTTTAAACATGTTTTAAAGAACACATCCAGTTATCTGCGTGTAGACGCTTCAGCAGGCTAATCCGTTCGGATATTAACTCGGAGAGCGGCAACTCCACTGGCGACAAAACAGACATCGAAACACCTTTGACGTACGTGCCAGTACTCTCGTCGTCTTTCCGAAGGCAAACTGTAAAACTATTTCTTTGCATCACTGAAATTATGAGCGTGCAGAGCGATAATTAACCGCCTGACAGAAATGTTAGTCTTCAACTATTCACAGCCAAAGCTGTTTTGCGTGTCGCAACAAACGTATACAATAAAGTTATCCAGCTGGAAGCTGTACATTCATTATCGCAAAATTCAATATAAAGAACACGCGTGCGGGGGCACGCAACATATCTGCTTTTGTGCTGCTCGAAAACGTGACCTGTCAAACGGAGAGAGGGATTTGTCAAAATTTACGAGGTGAATAGCTTTTAGTAAATTGTTCGATCATAAAATGAAAGAATGTGCACGTTGTCGGCTTTAAAGCAGCAGCAGAGTTCCCTAGCCGTGACTTGGTGTTTGTATGAATTACAAAAGTGGCCAGCTTTAGAAACAGCTTAACCTGCCCCGCTTCAATCTCATCGGCTGTTCGATGTCGCTCATTTCTTTAACGTGTCCGTATTTCTGCTTTTTTCGATTGTCAGACTGCGTTCATAGGGTCACTGATCAGCGAAAGCCACTGTTGGCGGTCCCATTGCGGCAATGAAGCTAATGAATTCCCGTCTCGGGAAAATCAATTCTCCCTATTTTCATCTTCTCTGTTTGCTCCATGAAGACCTAACCACTCCCTCGCACCCCGAAAGTGGTGGCATTATTTGTTTTCTTCCGTCGGAGTGGCGAAGAATAAACCTGCGGTCTTAATTCCGGTGCCGAACAATGTGTGGGTGGGGGGGGGGGGGGGGGGAGAAGTCGATGCTCTGGCTGATAAGGTTTAACGAGAAATGGCCACGAAAGAAAAAATAATAACAAAGGAACAAGATAACATAAAAGTGCATTTGGCAGATGATTGAGCCCCTTGGAGCCCTGCTCTCGCAAGCGTGCAGCGTTCACGCGCGCGTAAGCTTAACTGCAGGTTTATGATATCGAAGCTTCTGTAGTTTTACTCGAAGGCGTGCGCCTACTCTCGCATAGGCTCAGTGAGCAAATTGCCTGGGGTTTTCTTTACGATGAATGTCGCCTATTACGCATTTTCAGTAATGAATTGTGTCTTTCAGCTTGTGTTTCAGTGTATTGGGGGCTGTAGCACACGACACAGGCAGGAAAGGCGTGTCTCCTAGCCCAGCGGCCACTTCGATGTGTAGTACTTGTGCATAGCAGACAAGTATGAGCGTGCGTCAAAGGAGACGTCTGCCCCTCTGTAGTAACAGAAAAACTTGTTTATTGATTGATTGATTGATTGATTGATTGATTGATTGATTGATTGATTGATGGATAAACAGAGAAGCTATGAGAGGTACCGTAGTGGAGTCCTCGATTCCGTTTAATATTTGCTATGATGAGATCTTTTTGATGCACCGCTCGCCCGTTTGATAGAATCGGCATAGACCTACCTGTACGGGCCCCTTCCTTCCACCCCTGCGGGCAATCCGTGGATTATTGTGGCTGTTGACAATCTCACTCGATATGCCTAAACCACCGCTTTTCCAACAGCTTCAGCTCGTGATGTTGCCTTGTTCATCTTGCGCAGCTTTGTTGTTCGCCATGGCGCGCCACGCGAGCTGCTTAACGACCGAGGGCGTGTGTTTCTTTCTCAAGTCGTCCAAGGGCTTCTCAGTGAGTGCAATATCATTCATCGCACCACTACAAGTTATCATCCGCAGACTAATGGCTTGACGGAGCGCTTTAACCAAACACTTGGTGATATGCTCGCCATGTACATAGCCTCCGACCATTCTAATTGGGACTTGGTGCTTCCTTTTGTGACATATGCCTACAACACAGCCACGCAAGCCACCACTGGATTTTCCCTTTTCTTTTTACTATACGGACGTGAGCCACCTTCCAAACTGGGTACTATACTTCCATACCGCCCGGATGCATCCGAATACCGCCCAGCCTCAGAACTTGCTCAATGTGCCGAAGAGTGCCGCCAACTCGCACGCTCATTTACATCCGTGACACAAGGTCTTCAAAAAGAGCGCCTTGACCCGGCTAAACCTACGCCTACCTTCCCTGTTGGCTCGTTCGTGTGGCTTTCAATTCCATGCCCCACCACTGGTCTCTCCCGAAAATTTGCAGCGAAATATCACGGTCCCTACCAGATCGTAAAATGCCCATCGCTGGTGAACTACGTCGTCGAGCCTGTGACACCTCCCACCGGCAGACGCTGTCGCGGTCGGGAAACAGTCCACGTGAGCCGCTTAAAGCATACTACCACCCTCTGGTGCTCGCATCACCTTGAGTCGCCAGGATGGCTCCTCTTCGCCGCCGGGGCCAATGTAGTGGGGAAGAGAGTCCGCAGCCATTGAGAGAGGATGACGAAGTCCCGCAGCCCGGAGAGCGCAAGACAGCGACCGACGCTCTTGAGCCAAGGCTGTTGCGTAGCCCTAACTGCTTTGTAAATAAACCCCCTCACACCACAAATGGTTATTGACGAGAAACCGGCCTAATTGTCTTATGTCTTTAGAGTGCAATGAGTGGGGTTACAGTTTGCTATCTTAAGAAATAGGAGTTTTACATCCCCCTTAAAGTACAAGTTCACGGCTTGTATTTGAAGCATGCTACAAAGAAAACCATCCATTTTCCAACATCACAATGATAATGCGTACCTTGACGGCCGATAACGCAACTCACGTCTTGCATAGTTCTTTCATTATTATTCTGTCTGCATCCATCTCTGTGTACACGTACGTAATTTTCGCAGTTGGTCTTCCCCAAAAAGTTTAGTTATGGACACGTAGCCCCGAGTCAGAGTTTGTAGTGTCTTCTATCATCATCTTATGTATCTTGTTGTTTGTTTTGAGGATGTCGTATGTGAGATAGTACAAGTGCTACACACTCTCAATGATATTGAGAAACCTTTTTTGTGTAATGTACGAACATGTTGGCTTGTATCTACATGTATTGCAGAAATAAGAATTGGCAACCAATCTAAGAGTGGGCAAGTTGTCAATGTGTGACCCTGAATATAATATATAATATTAGAGGTCACGCAATATTGGTCGCAAGTCGGTTTTGAATAGACAAGAAAGCGTTCGGAGGGTGTCAGTGTGAGAAAGTTCCCCAGATTACTCCTGAACAAGCAATTGATATTCGATACAAGGAGACTTTGCGCATGTAAGCGACATCCAAAAGGCGCCACGAAGCAAAATACCTAAATAAAAAACATTTTGCAGTGAAATTGCTATCTTCTATTTCCGGCGAAGTAAAGAACTAGCTTACCGCTTAGTACAGACAAGGAAGGAAAAACATGAGAGAATCCACATGAGAGTCCCCCTGATAGATGTAAGCCTGTATTCGGAGGCTATTTTGCGCAAGCCACAAAGACATACACCGGTGGCGCGCACCAGAATTACCTACAACATCTGCACTCATTGTTAGGACTGCACGAGGAAACGGTGTGCGGAACGCAAAGTGCAGAATACACGTGCCTGAACACGTCGCCGACCGACACATGGAGCAGCCGATGCAAAGGGAAACGAAAATAGAGTGGTCGTGCAAGCGAAAGAACAAAGATGCGCTTAGGTCATGTTATGCAGACCGGCTTGGTTCGAGCCATCCACCGCTCTCTTGTTTTCTTTTATCTTGTCTCTCTTTTCTTTTTCTTGGTAGTTAGGGGCCAAGGGGGACTACAATGTGCCAGGGCACGGTGAGTAAATAAATAAACAAACGAGAACAAACGACTTGTGTCATAATAAGCTTCAGTTCGTATTTATTATACACATGAGGAAGGCTACACATAGAAATGCGAACATTTCCTTCTTTTTTTTTTTCACTTACCACTAGCGTATTCTCGAGGGAAAAGTTTCGGGTGGATTTGCTTGCTTCCGGCCTTAGGCGCACCGTTCGTCACCTCGGCAGTCAACACAGGCCAACGAGGTAGGTTGTCGCGCAGTAAAACATCCTCCGACTTAAACTAAACACGAGGTAAAGATGTCAGGTAAATAAACAAACACAAAAGTATATTTAACGTGCACATTAAACGTTAAAAATAGTGATAGGTTAATGCGTGTGGGGTGCTGAAGGGAGACCTGAGCGATGATCATTGTTAAAAAGAAGGAAAATGCTGTGATGTGCGAGCGAACGTTTACTTTTTGTTTGCTGATCAGTTTTCCAAACTTCTTTTTATAAACTTCAAAAGATTTTTGTAAATTTGGTAAACTGGTAAGACTCCTGTGCGCTTGAAACTAATTGTATGTTGTTAGAAACCTTCTGGAATAGCCTTCAGTATCTTTGTGTTCTCATTATAACAGTAATTAGTACTGATTAGTCAAGTCTTGTTTATTCAATTACATTATGTCTACAGAGTCAATAACAGTTGGTATAGTCCATTTGAAAACAATCCTTGCAGTTGTTTGTGACACATTACCGTTTGCGCATCACGGCAGCGTTCATTTAAATGTGTGAAGAAAAGCTGTCCAAAAAGGTAGTGTGTCACAAACAACTTGAAGGGTTGTTTTCACTTGTGCTCTACAAACATTGTATTGAGATTATGACTGTAAAGTTACTAACTGAAGGTTTTAGTGAATTGTTGTTAAATATTCTATTATTTAGAACACACACAAAAAAAAATCACCAGCCCTTCCCCTGTCGAGAAAATGGGGGTATGCGAAGCTTGTCGTGTGTGTATCTGACCTTCATGGTGATTTTCTTTCTTTCTCTCGTTCTCTCTCTTCATTTCTTTCTTTCTTTCTCTCTTTCTTTCTTTTTGTCCTTGGTATGTACCATTGAGCTTGGACCTATTCAGCACGGCCACCAGGATCGGCCCACTTTTCAGCTGTGACGCTACCACCACCGCCGACACTTGTGAGTCTATAAAGCTTCGCTTAAAACAACTGGACGCTCCTCTAGGGGGTTTCTCAGAAAGTACAATTAGTTTCAACTGCATAGAAGGCTTCGATTTAATGAGGAGCCTCACTGGCGATGCTCGTCATTACGCCAGCGTTGAGACGGCTGGTAGCATGCCAGGGCGCTGTTCCTTCGTCCCAGCAGGAGTTACCTTGCTTGCTGAGTAGCGCCAGCATGTCGCACCCGTGTTTACTTGATTGATATATTTATTGATCATTTTTATTCATCTTAGCATTCATAAATTATAAACAACTTTCCGGATCAATAGCCAAAAGCTAGGGATAGGTCCTAGAACACTGTCCGAGAGTTGAAGCGCACCGATCAACACTACTATCACTGTCAATGCTTCGCTCTTCGCTCTTCGTGCAAAACTGACCCCTTTCCCTTCATTTGACGCTGTCAACCTAGCTCATGATCACGTGGTTTCGCGTCAGCTAATGCTTACGTCAATCAGTGCTGCTTTGCTTGTTTGTTTCACGGACTTCCTTCTATCGACTTGTAGACAACGCAGTTCAATCGCGAAGCTTTTGCTACAGCTTTAACTTACGCACACATTTAACAAATATGCAAGAAAGGTAAATGGAAGAGATGTTTTTCATGAAGCATTCAGATACAAAATCACGCACCGTATGAAAGGCATGCGCGAATTACGCAGCGCGACTGTTCTTAACTGTATCGGATGTATGCAGGCTTCATTTAGTGCCTTATCTAAATAAGCAATCACGTTTTCTGACGTTTTCTAAGACAAATTTACGTTCATGTGCTTTGACTCGGCGTCCGTACTAATTACTGTCAAACTGGCGGCATGAGAAACTAATTTTCACTATGGGGAGACGCCTTACATGAGCGACCAATGCTTTCATTTTGATGATTTGCGTCACGGTCACCCATGATCATATCACTGTAAAACCAGTAAGCTATCAAAGCTTCTTTGCATAAGAGCAGTTTCGGAACACTTATATTGGCAACAAATCGGGCAACAATCTGGTTTAAACAGCACAATGTCTGTTGCCATTAACCACCATGCGTCTGTTCTGCGCAAAGTTTCACAACAAAGTTCACAAGACATTTCGCAAAATTTCGATGCTTTCGCAATGTTTTTGATGCGGGCATTAGTTAAGTCTTAGCTTATCTGCTACTTCAAAGTCAGCTCAAGTTGGGCGGGACATGCGGGGTTCTTGATGCAAGGGGAAAATAAATTTGCCAGAGAGTCAAATTTCAGTGGCTTGTCAACCATTAATGCTTCCTTAATACATGGCAGTGACTTTACAGAACTTAAGCGACGTGACAGTATTAAAAAAAGCAGAACTCTGCAAGGAACATTGTTTTATTGAGCACTAAATTTTTTGCAGCGCAGTGCTTGTCACTGCCCCTTTTTTGAACGTCACAGACGAGGAGTCACCATAAATAGCATATGTCAACCTGAAACATTCTGTTATGTTACGTATTGGTTGCTCTGGAGAGATTGGGGTGGAAAGTATCACCAGTACTCAATTATTATCTGTCGTAAAGCAAGAAGTAAATAAATTAAAACAGCTCAGAAAGGAAAACCGATGCAGCTCACAATATAAACTCAAGAACGATTTCAGATGTCGGCAGGGGTATCCAGCCGTGCTGGAAATAGATAAGGTGAATGTGCTTATATATAGAAGCTCGACAAAAAAAAAACGATTAGGCCAGATGTAGTATTGTCCGCTTTATGCAGAACTGTTCCACACAAAATGGTCAGTGACTAAGAATTGCGGAAACCTCGAGTGAGTGTGCTTCTCGGCGCCACATCCGAGTAGCTAGCTCGGCTGACAGTATTCAGTACTGGAGTTCATGCTGTCGCGGATACCGCACTGCGTACTTTTCAATTATTATTTACTTCCCGCATTTTCTAACAAAGTTGTGTGTGCTTTTTTTTTTTTTCATTCTGGCATTTTATTTAGTAGTCCAATTTTCATTCTGTGGTTTCGAAAGTGTTTTATCGAACAGGACACCTACCGGAAAACACCGTGTGAATAAACGTTCAGATACACCCGCCGCGGTGGATTAGCGGCTGTGGTGTTGCTGTGATAGCACGAGGTCGCAGGATCAATTCGCGGCCGCGGCGGCCGCGTTTCAATGGGGGCGTAAAGCAAGAACGCCCGTTTCCTGTGCCCGTTTCCTAAAACCACGGAATTCAATTCAATTCCTTCATATGTGCGAAAATGATTGTATAATTCTGAACCAGGCGGCTACTGACAAGAAAAATGTGTATGTTTTGTCAGAAGTGCATACCGTGCCTGCGTGCGACTACAGCGCTTAACTAGCTATATTAGCTTAAGACTGCCAAGAAATATTGTTACTCGCCAAGTTCACTCACAGTAGAAGTTAGACAGGCTCGGGTGTAGTCAGTTTTGCTACCTGTACCTAATTATCTGAAACAAGCGCCCACAACAAAAGGACGCTAGTGCCGAACGAGCAATACATTTACGTTCTTATTAACACAATACAAGCGTCCAGTATTGTGGAAAACTGTAGTCGAAAACGGAACGAAACAAAGAATGGATGTCACTTGAATTGAGCTATGTGTTTGTATTTACCTTCCATTAAGTGGTGTACTCTTGCACCACTGGATGAGGACCGCATGCAAAGTGTATATATTATTTCGTTAGTGGCTTGGACAGACACCGAGTGAACTCACCATTGCGGCGTTCTTATCTTTATTAGTTTCATTGCAATTTTTATTATTTATGTTATTTTAATATCTATCTATCTATCTATCTATCTATCTATCTATCTATCTATCTATCTATCTATCTATCTATCTATCTATCTATCTATCTATCTATCTATCTATCTATTTTTTGCTTTATAACATGGAGAAATGAAGAAACCGAGGTACGATACTATGCCTAAATCTCTCTACAGCAACTCGTGTACATCATTACAGGAATGGACAGCGCAGTCTATGTCTATGTTTTTGTTCGCCCAGTTTCTTGAGGGCCGTTTTCGCCGTGCGCATTTACCAGCTAACGCAGCCTCCCAATCTTGAGAACTATCAAGGTATCGTCCATTGGCCCTCTTAAATTCTGGCTACATAAATATTACCGAAACCAGGCTTGGGCTAAAAATAGTAGTTGAGGCGTGACTGCCCTATGAAAACGCACCTGCACAAACCTGCTGCTTTAAATCTGCGCCGTCAAGAAGCGATGATAAAATTATCTTGACACCAAGGTGAGCCTGCCAGTAAACTCCGTATAAGACGCGTAGAACGTCAGCCTTCACGTCATACGCAATTATTTTTTTTTTGTTTTACTGAAAGAAAACGTACAAAGTTTCCGACACTGGCTGGACCCATAACCGAAGGCTAGTTGCGAGTCTAATAAGACAGTAGCAATCATGCAAATACCGGCATGAACAATATACAACAAAATAGAGTACATCACTACACTAGATCAGAAGTAAATATTTCCCATCAATACACAGAATATTTACACTTTACAGTTACAACCGGTGAAACATAAGAAAAGCAACAAAAGTCAATCGCAATTGCATCTAAAATATCACTGGGAGCCATACCAGCGCAGGGCTCCCGCTTTGAGGGACCAATACGGTGACGTGTCAGTTCTATCATTTCAGTGCTTCCTTCATTGATAGGAGCTCGATGTTGCTCCACATCGACTATCCGAGCTAATGTAGCAATTGCAGCAGCCTCCATATCAAAACAAAAAGAGATAATGAAAATGAATAACTATCAAAGCGTCGAACTGAAACTTTTTTTCCGTTGCCGTTTACATTCCGGACCAGCGAAAATGGTTTAGTTTAAGTTAAACTAGCCATTTTCATTTCAAAAAAACAGTTCGAACCGGTTTGAACTGGTTTATGTTCTCTTGAATAGCCTAAAGATAATTGCAGTGAAGTGGCATAGATTTATTATTGCGACAGCAATTATATGGGCACTCCAAGCGGAGTTCTGCCATCGCCATCGCCGTCGGCGTGATGTTCCGTATAAGGTCCAAACACGATAACATCGTCGCCGCGCGCTGTACGCTGTATGTACGAGTGAAAGCTTGCGAGTGTCATCCGATGATCGCGGCTCAATCTCGCGTGCGCGAGGCAGAAAGGCGGGGCGAGAGCATTCCGTCTTCTGTCGCTCGTGAGGCACCGGGGGCAGGCGGGGGAAGGGGAGGGGGGGCTTCTACACCGGTGGCTGCTGCTTAGGGCGCGGCCGCACGGGCGCCGTATTCTAACAGCGATCTGCGACGTGCACAAAGTGCGCGCCCGCATGGGCCTCATCTTCAAAGCAATCTGCGTTGGGGACAAATTACGCTCAGTGCCGGTAGCTTCGTATGCGCTGTGCTTTCGAAATTTAGTTCGCGTTGAAGCGAGAGACAACACGAAGGTCAGTTAGTTTGCTGCGGCTGCCGCGCCTCCTGACTGCCGCGTTTTGACAGCGAGTTTCCGCTGTCATCGAGCGAGATGTGTTCATGTTTACTTATGCGCGCGTGAAATCATTCTTGCTAATTTAGTTAATAAGTGAATGTTTGCAAGTTTATACGGCTGATAAATCTACTATCATTACTTCATATAGCTGTCTACTAATTTACTATTGAAATAAATTTAATGCTTCGCCTTCCGGGCGAAACTGCTACTTTTTTTTTTTGTAGGAAGACTAGATGGGTGCTCCTGAGTTGCGCGATAATCCTGGGGGAAATAACAAAAAGGGGTGCTAATGGGAAAGGGGGGGGGGGGGGTTCGTGCTGCGTTTCGAGTCACTAGTACTTACACAGTGAAATATTCAGCGCGCACAATCGACAAGGACACAGTGAAGGGGGACACACGAGCGCTATGTCCTTGTCGATTGTGCGCGCTGGATATGTCACTATGAATTCGTAAGAACTCGCGCAACTATCAGTTCTGCTGTAGTACTTACAAAAAAATTGAGACTCCTACCCCTGTTGAGAAAATGGGCGTAAGCGAATCTTGTGGCAAGATGACACTGTCGCAGGCGTTCCGCTTCGTTTGCCACAAACTCAGGTTCGGCGGCTCTTCGCTGTTGTTTGATCTCAACATCGCGCTCCCGCAGTTCGGGGTCCGCGGCTCTTCGCTGACGTCTCGCCTGAGCTTCGGAAGCCCTCACGCTAGAATTGGCACGCTAGAACCGGACGACAGACTTCGCTTACCCCCATTTTCTAGATAGGGGAAGGGCTGGTGACTTTGTCTTTATCACCACGTGTGACAAGAGTAGTTCTAGGGCGCGTTACAGGTCCCCGAGCCCACAGAGGTATGTGCCATTGAGCTTCTACCCTTTCTGCACTATCATCAGGATCGGCCGACGTTTTAGCGTGACACCACCACCACCACCACCGACACTTGTGAGGCAATACAAGCTTCGCTTGAAAAAGAAATCATATTGTGGAAGTGCACCTCAAAAGGAATTACTTGATTTCTAGTGTACCCACTTCAGTTTACATACCAGAGCAATCAAAAATGACCGCCTAGCTTCAGCGATTACATGTCTATAGGTATCCCATCACCGGAAACTATATGACAATCACCACTTTTGAACACTCACGGAGGAAAGGGAGAGAAAGAAGGATGGAAAGGTAAGGAGGTCAACCGGACGTGCGTCCGGTTTGCTACCATACACGAGGGGAAAGAGGTTAATCGATGACAAGAAAGGAGATTGAGGAAAGAAGGTATACTATCAATGCGAACACGTGTGATTTCCATCACTTCACGCCTGCAGTCGGTCACTGATGCCAGTATACTTCATGAACAGTAAAAAATCAAAGCCCCTTTCTTAACGAAAGATGGTTCAACGCGAAGCTTTCTCCCACGCAAACTGAATCAAAGTCCAAAACCAACGACCACGCAACGAACCCAAGAAATGCTGAGCTACCCGATGTTATGCATATCTGATTTGATTGCTTGTCTAGGATTGTATTTTTTTAACGTTGGAGTTGAATGGAGACACGTTTCGTCAAGTTGCATAGCCTTTATTTTAGATCACGTATAGCCGTTGATCGCACGCACACACTCACACTTTCACGGACGACTCTACCCGTGCACAGTATTGCCTTGTGATCGCTGTGGTAGACGGTCAGAGGCCCTGCCATTGCCAATACACGGGATCGGCCTTACGGGCACGATCACGCTCGCGCGTACGTTCGCGTTCGGCAGCCTCTCCTGCCGTCCACTGTACCCGCGGCCTACCCATGGTGACGGCCGCGAATACATAGCATGACGCGCGTAATGCAACGCAGACAGATACAAGTCGTCTGGGCAGCGTGGCGTTGCAGTTACCATTCTTCTTATCGGTACAACTGCGAATGTAAGCTGAAGTGTTCGACGATACGTATGCCGTGCGCCGTTGTTCTATTGTGTGCGCAGATGCGCAGATAGTTCCACTGTGTAAGTTGGCTTTCCTGCAGTGCGTTTTCGACGCTCACAGACGAATCAGTGAGACATACAAAGCTTCGCTCTAAAATGTCCACGTCGCCTTTTAAGTGTGCGACACTCGGGGCCATGGTGCAAGATTATTTTCCTGTGAAAATGGCCTGTTATATAATCGGTTTAACACAGTCCGAAGAACGTTGCGTTCGAGGCCATAACGATCACAAAAACACAACACATTTTCTATCGTCTCTTCAGAGTTGCTGGAATGTCAGACTATCTATGGCTGTGACTCATGCAAAAGCTCACAAGTGTATGACTAACGTACCTGCTTCCCGACGCGCCACATTGTGAACGGCACTAATGGTGCTGCCACTTTTAAAGTGGCAATAAGGTCACGTGTATTTCCAAATGAAGTAGCAAGTGGTGATTCGTGCAGAGCTTGAAAAAAACAACGGCAAACAGAAGAAACGCGTAGGACTAGCTAGCTCAGTTTTCAATTCTCATGGAGCAGCATGGTTGACTCACGTGTGCGGGCAATGCATGGATCAAAGTAAAGCTTCAGAGAAGGTCGCCAACTTCAACCGAAAACGGCAATTTTTTTTCTCTCTTTTTTTTTTTTGGTCTCTGATTTTATTGCGGAATAGAAATGAATGTAACATTCCGGTTCTATTTCGCTTCGCACAAAGATAACGTGTCTATTTTTTGTGTTGTGGTTCGATATCCTGATTACAATTGTTCATTCCCGTTTCAAGATCGGATGCTAGCTGTAATATGTTCTCCGCCATCAAAAAGCAACGGCAAACGCAACA
The DNA here is from genome assembly GCF_013339745.2 of Dermacentor silvarum. Classification (NCBI taxonomy): domain Eukaryota; kingdom Metazoa; phylum Arthropoda; class Arachnida; order Ixodida; family Ixodidae; genus Dermacentor; species Dermacentor silvarum. The sequence continues at coordinate 11,443,628 of NC_051161.1, forward strand.
ATACACTATCTGCAGCCGCCTCAAAAAGACTGAACTTTTAAAATCAAAACCAGACAAATCAGTCGCCAGAAGGCTTAAAATTTAATTGAAAACCTGCCCGAGCACAACATTGCGACAAAGGGACTTGCCTTAGGCGGCGTCCTGACAAGTGTCCGTGTCGCAAGGTTGATTGTGCACTCAGTAACTCTTGGTCGCCCACTACGGAAGGGCTCTAACAAGACAAATGTGCTACCGCCCAGCAGCCAGCGATCTAGTGCGGTTTATATGCACAGGACAAGACTGCAGAGGAAGCGTTAACGCGCCTGTAGTGCATCTCTTGCGAAGCGCCTAATCACTAGAATTTGAGTTACACTGTGACCGTGACAACGTAGTGCGCACACTGTTTGCCTTTGCTGCGCACGCGATTGAGAGGCGTCGGTCACTTTCATTGCCGATTAGGACAGCCGGCCATGCCTAAATGGCGCGGAGGTGTACATAACAGGGAAAATAAATTTAAAAAGATAAACTCAGAGATCTTATGGAGCACTGAGCGAGAGTGCAACTCAACTTTTAAGGTCATTTGCGCCCCGCTTTGTCTTCTAAACGACGAGGCTTGAAACTAGACCATTGATCGCGCGATATCTTGCGCTTCCTGCTTCAATTTCATCGTTACCCACTATACCCAGCTCGGTCTCCTGTTCCTTTTCCGCCATCGCAGAGTAGCTGGTTAGAGGAATGGGAACAGGGGGGATTGGTCACATTGGTTTGTTGGAAGTGATATCACAGAATCATGTGACATCACGCGCCTACTTCCTACATCTACTTCGTTCACCTACTTGCTGCAACTTCTTCGTAAGCACTCCAGCAGCTTCATCGGGATGTTCATTGCCCATAATTCCGCAGTGACCTGGAAGACACTGCAAAGTGACGTCAGGTCCTTTGTCTGCTAGCTGATCATACAGCTGTCTTAGTTTCAACAACTGGTATAGTCTTGGGGTCCACGCCATATAGAGCGGTAGCAGACATTGCAGGGCTGCCTTAGAATGCTTAAATACCCACCGATCTTTGGTTAACTTCCAGCGATGACAAGATCTTTGATTTTAAGCACAGCATCGCAGTTGCAAATGTTAGCGTTGGTACCATTACTCCTTTTAGATTCCGCGCTCAGCCTCATAATTATTGTATGGAATTGTAGTGGTCGTTTTTCATAAATCAGGCGAAGTACACTGCAAAGAGCAGCAAGCTGCGCGAAAGTCAGCGTTGTCCGGTGAGAAGTTTTAAACCGAATGATGACAGCTTTTGTGGGAAGACCATAGCACTTGCGAATCCGCCCAGAGTTGTCAAGCCATCAGTGTAAATTTGAAGATCGTCCTTGCATGTATCGTGCAGCATGAGTAGAGACAGTTGCTTGAGAGCATGCGGGCAATAATATCCTGCTTTTGACTGAATCCTTGGTACTGAAAGTCAAACTAATGGTCCGGCCAAACACCAAGGAGGCGCGAGCAGTCTCTCGGCAATCGTTTAATTTGTAGGAAGGCAGTCGCGCTAAGCCGATACCTTCTAACAAAAAGAAGCACAGGACCGGTCTTCTGGCAGCGAGGTGAGTGAGGTGGTGGGCACGGGTGCGTGAAGTTGACTGATGTGGGCTGTGAGCACTTTCAAATTAACGTGAGCAGTGACTGGGTAATCTTGAGCAACTGCAATGGTCTGCGCTGTTGATGTGCATATCAAGAGGTTAAACACAACACATCTGCGAAACTATTATGTGCGATCGTAAGAAGCAGCGTTTCCGTGAAAAAAAGTTCACGGAAACTCATGAAATGCTTCAAGAAGCCTTCAACGAACAAGCCTTCAGCCGTGCTCAAGTCTAGGACTGGTATCATCGATTCGAAGATTGCAGAATATGATCAACCTTGTTCGGGTCGGCCTTCAACCAGTCTGGCAGACGAAAATGTTGATTTGGTTAGTGAAACCATCCACCAAGATCGCCAAATCACAACCGACGAGTTATCAGAGAAATCAGGCTTTAGTTGGCGTACACGCAAACAAATTTTGACTGAGGAACTTCAGATGAGGCGAAGGGCAGCGATCGAAATTCGTGCCCCGACTGCTCACATGGGAACGAACACAAACTTCGTTGTTAATGACTGAAGACTTGAAAATGAAACAACACCAGACCCAGATTTTCTGTCGAAGGCGATAACAGGTAATGAGAGTTGGTGGTACAATTTCAACACAGAAATCAAACAGGCTTCAAGTCAGTGGTGGACCCACGGATCGTCACAACCCCCAAAAAAGCAAGGCAAGTTCGGTCGAACGTCAAAACAATGCTGATCGTCTTTTTCGATGTCCGTGGCATTCTGCATCGTGAATTTGCATTGTGAATTTGTCCCAGCTGAGCAGACGGGTAATCAAGAGTTTTGTCTAGGGGCTTTAAGGCGCCTGCGAGAGGGCACCCGAACGAACATCTGTGGTGGAGTGAGGAGCGGTGCCTTCATGATGCCCCCGTACACATTGCACTGAGTGTCGCACCAATGGACGATCACTCCCCACCCGCCATATTCCCCGAACTTGGCACTCTGGGACTTTTTTTTTTATTTCCCAGCATGAAAAAAACATTGAAGGGGCAGTGTTTCGATGATGTACCGGCCGTAAAGCAGCCTAAGTGAAAAGTTTCTAGGATACATCGGATGGCGGAAAGAATTCCACCCTGTGAAAGTGTATGTACAGCGAAGCTGTTGCCAACGTTACACAAGCGCCACCACCACAAGGCGTCGCACCGTCGACATCAATGTACCCCGTCCACGACCTCGTTCGCGCCCTTTCCGTTGGTGCTTCGAGGCCGCAGTGCACGTTCGCGGCGTCCAGACGCTTGCGCGCAACCCGCGTTCTCGAAATGAAGACCACTGTAATTTCAACGCGTCAGCGTTAAAAAGGCCCCGTGTCGCAGTAAAATCCGGCGTCGGTCTCGGCGTTGGCATCCGCGGCCAAGAAAATCATCCCGAATCACCTCGACCACGCAGGCCCTCCGCGTGGTGCAGAGGCGCTGGTGAACTAATCGAATAACTCAAAGCAAAATGCATCAGAAAAATCGTAAAGTATGACGTAACCACAACCTACAGACGTGATAGCGTCGGATTGTTATTGGCATATACGAGAAAACATAATTCTCTTACGTGAAAAGTCAAACACATGCCCCTTTTTCAACATTTCCTCCTGCCGTTTCCTTCTGCAAAAATGTCACCCATATGGCGCTCGCCTCCTCGGCAGCCTACGGCAGTCGCATGCGGAGGCGAAGTTGGAAAAAAAAAGCTGCAGTTGCTGGGAAGCCTGATGAGCAGCCAGGGTTATTTGAATGCTATCGCGTTCCACTCTTAAAGGCGAAGCTTAAGCATCCTCCAATTTTTTTGAGTATTGCCCTGATGTCGATTACGGTCGCAGAGCACAGCAGCAGACCCACTCATCAAGGTATGTGCAAGGTATGTATGTGCCCACTCATCAAGGGCACATGCATCGTATGCACACGTTCATCACGCGCGCACGCAGGCGTGCCGGAGTGCAGCATATATCCTCATTCTAGTAGACCCTCCGCCTGGCGCACGTGCGTTATTGAACCAATTCAATTTCTAAAGGTAAAGTGCGTCACAAAATTTGTCAAGTACGACTTACACACAATCTGCAGATATTATAGCATCGGATTGTAGTTTGAAAGTTCGAGGAAACATGATGCTGTCACCCGAAAACTCAAAATTACACTAGCGCTGGAGACGAAAATTTGTCTTCGTCGGCGCGATGGTTTACACGCACAGACGCAGAAAGTTTGCCGGGGTAGCCGTATACAGCTTCGCTGTAAAAATGAATTGACAAGTACATTGAAGCTATGGAGACGACCTTGAAGGTGACTCACTAGTTTTTCTTGTAAAAAAGGGCATAAGAATGGTCAGTTCGAAAAGGTTGGTTATAGTTGGGTCGTAAGGATTGTAACAGCGCAAACAAGACACGGACAGAAGGAAGGAAAATCGACACCACGGCGCTGTGTTGTCGATTGGGTCCCCTATCATCGAGCACTTTGGGACTATACAATAGATATGATCTGGGACGACGAATTTGGAAAGGAGTAATGGTGCCAGGGCGCTAACGTTCGCAAATGTCATTCTGTGCTTAAAATCAAAGATATTGTCGGAGCTGGAAGTTAGCCAAAGGTCGGTAAGTCGATTGGTATTTCGTTGCCACGGTAAAACCACAAATTAGGCAGTGCAGGGGCATATGAGCTGAATCTCTTTTGAAGTCAAGGGAAGCAGAGAGCAAGATTAGTTTTGAAGAAACACTCCAGAAAATGGGGGGAAAGAAAAGCGGGGCTAAAGTGAACAAATATCTGTACCTCAGAAGGGTGGACACGGAATGGACGAAGAGGTTAAGAAAGCTAGCAATCAGGTACAGGGTAATTGAAATTGTATATAGACAACCCCGAAGCATCAAAAGGAAAGTGAGATTAATAGAGACGGTAGATTGGATGCAAAGGATGGAAATAAAAAGACCATGGCGGTTTACAGATGCGACAAGAAAGAAATAAAGAGGGAAAATCTGTACTGTAACACATTATCCAGTGCCTTGTTACTTGAAGGCCGAGCTGACTGACTGAGGAACAAAAAAAATGATGTGGTTTAGCTTTGGTTAACCCTGGTTGATAGCAAAAGCTGCACTGCCCTGGCTAGGGCCATTGTCGAGCTGTGGCCGAGGTGTGGTTTCGCAATGATATACAGACATGTTTGCAATAAATGCAGTGTTTATTCATACTTTTCTGTATGCCTTTGAAGACACTGCGGTGATCAGTAAAGTAGTGAGACTTGGTTGCAACTCACAGCCGGGCCCAACACTACTCGGGCAACGGCGGCAATGTCTCTTTTTCAGGGCTCCGTAAAGGCCTCAGTATAGTCCGACGTAGCCTGAACGCGCGCACACGTTATGTCACGTTGGCGAGAACAGCGGCTATAGTTCGACCGATGATTCGACGTACTGGCGCCGCCAACGTAACCGGACGCGCGGTCAATGCGCTCGATCCGACGCGCCCGGCGTCTGATGACGCTCGCCCGCGTGCCGATAACGTCGGACTATAAACGCACCTTAATGCTCTCTTGTGGTGTGACCTCTAGAAGGTGGAAACTGTTGAGTCACCGGCGGCTGCCCGAGGTAGCGTAATGAAGCTTTCGCTTCAAAAATTGCGGCAGAATCCATCTCACGATGGATGTCGATGTTAATGCGATTACCATTGAATCTGTGTAGTGACACCGTAGTACCCACGCCATGTATGAGGCTTCCCGAGCTCCTGTCTCACACTTCTTCATTGGACACGTTGTGCCATCTAGCGGCAAACACAAGAAGTCCGCGATTGTGAATATGTTTCCAGAGAAGATTATCTGAATATCTATTACGTGTTTTCGGTTCTGCCCGCGAGTTCGGTTCTGCCCAACACTACAGAAGTTTCAAAGTTTTTTTAGGATTTGAAGAATGGCCCATGCCCTGTTGCACATGCCCAGTGACACAAGTTAACGTGAAAGAGGTTTATTAAAGTTCGGCACGGTACCCACCCAGGTAGCACAAACCCATCTAGAAGACGTCTACATTTGGGCTTATTCAAGCCAAGAGGTTGTCTACAATCCGGCTTGTACAAGCTGAGCAATAGCCTTAGAACTCCAGAAGCACTCCTGAAGCCAAGCTAATGCTCCCTCCGTATTCGTCTTGGGGAAGTCTTGGCAAGCTGTTCGTTAGACTACGTGTAGAACTTACGTATGAAGGCTTATTTTGCTTTCCCAAGGAAATATCTGCAAAAATTTGCTAATAATTTGCTTGTTGTCTACTAACTCAGATTGCTGGTATATGTATGCTTTTCATGGAACTGGCGACATGTCTCAGATTTTGTAGGAAATATGCAGCTGCCTTTTCAAAATATTGCATTGTTGCTCGTTCATAGGCAGCCTTTTATTAAAAAAAATGTCCAAGACACAGAAAAATCAGCAACATAAAGAATTTATTTTTTCCAACTATGTAAGGTGACTAGATATATGGTGGCAGTCCCAGTGTCTTCTGAAGCCTGCTGACCTGTATCAGTAAAAAAGAAAAAGGCAGGTTCCTCTAGAGCACTCAAAACCAGTAAAGAGAGACTAAATACTTTAAGTACAAATGCAACTGGCATTTGACATACTGCAGAAAAATTTGCAATGACGCTAGATAAACAGAAAAAGGCCTTGCCCCATTGACAGCTTTCAAGGGTATAGAACAGTACAGGTTCTCTAATGCACACACCACTTTAACCACCACAAGGGTGATGTGCGTGTTAAGCATAGCAGTTGTGAAACTGAAATTTTTTTATGACCTCAGTTAGCACTAAGGATGCACAGCAGCTTGTTTTCTGCCAGGTTTCAAGCGGCTGTCACAAGAATGCATGCACAATGGCATAAGAACAAATATACAACAAAAACAAGCACCATCACTTAGGGGTGAAAAAATATATATGAGAAGTGAAGCAAGACCATCAATAACTTGGCGGCATAAGAATGGTGGTAGAATATTTGTATAACTCACTCTATAATTTGAAACTTCTATGCATGTTCCACCAAAGAATGCGCTATGTTCTTTTGATGCCTGGAAATGAAGAATAATTATTATAGCTTACCACTACGTTGCACCCCGTAAACAAGCAGTCCTGAACGTCAATTGTAACTGCAATAATTGCATTCTAGACTCTACTTTAGGTTCCCAAAATTTAATGGTCTAAATTATAACCTATCAGAAAGTATACTTCCCTATGACCACAGTAATGCATGGTGTGGAAACAGCATGCATATATGGTTCTTGGAAATTACATCGCTGCTGACAGTTGGCATAAACACATTTTAGAAAGACAAAGTATTAATGTTACATTGTGCACTGCAATAACTCCTATATAGAACCAACAGCCAAGTTTAACGTGATGTAAATGGCTACATTACCTAGGTAATAACATAAGAATATTTCTGTATAAAAAAATAACTTAACAACGAGCTTAATGTAACATGCTGACCTCTTAGCTGCTCGCAGACTGCAATTTTTCAGCCAGGCAGCTGCTGCTTGACGAATGGCATGGGTTGTTGCATTTGCACACATAGGATCACTTCGAATCGCCTCTGAAATACCAAACCACTTAGACAATGCAAATAGCACACAATATCAGCTTACCAACTGACATTCAACCCATTACCTGCTACTGACACTTCTGAAATTACATATCGTTACTAAGGTATCGGTTTATTGACAAGATGAAAATACATGCATGTAGCAACTGAAGGGATAACTACTCCAATCCAATCAACCACCAAGACCATGCACCCACTCCACTTCTTTCGTTGGTACCACTGCACATTGCTGCGGAATTTTCTTTGGGGCCCACAAAGCTCACCTAGTAAGCTAAAGGTGGTTTTTACGAGATATACACTAAATAAAATTTTGTGACAAATCTGTTCTGCAGTAGACTGCAAGGTGGAGGAAGGTTCATGAAAGAGAGAATTGTCATTCACCCGGCTATAGTTATAGTCGCATGGACATTTTTTTTTTCTATGAATAAAATTTGTCCACAATTTTCAAAAAATTCCAAACGCCGCATATTTTGAGAGTAAGTCACTACACTGATGCAGACAAACAGCAGCTCTGTAACCTTACCTTCAATGACACTGTACACATGCAAGTCTCTTAGGCTCTTTTTTTGCCGCTGGCCTAGTGTGCTGAACTTCGCTCCCAAGTCGTCTGTGAAGACAGCGCGCAGAATGCCTGCAGTGAGGCTTCTTAAATCCCGGCCCCCAATGAGTGAGAGCCGTCGTATCTGGATTAAAAAAAGCACCCATACATGGAACATACAATAAATGTACTAAGGCAGGAATGAAAGCCCCATAAACCGTAAGACTGAACAGCAAATCACACTAAACAAGCATGCTTTCAAGATACTGTTATTACAGCAATTTGCACACATTAAATCAGAAAAAAATGTAAACAGCCATATTTTAAAAATAACTAGAGACTATTACGTATACATCAAAAAACTTAAAGCCAGAAATAGTAGATATAATAATGCGGACACTTCATCATGCATTGAAAAGCATTAGCTTTACCCAACACAAGTTATTTATAGAAATTCCTACGTACTGTAATTTTATAAACCTTACAAGATGAGTTCGAAGGGCAGGATCAGAGCTCAGCCTGGACTCCAAGGTAGCCAGATTTTCCATGTCCCCCAAGGGCAGGTTGCAATTGGCCACTTCCATTTCACCATTTTCATTCGGAATACTAAGAGCTGCTAGCAACCTTTCATTTTGATGTTTTACAGTCTTCACGTCTCTCATTATTACGTAAATGTCTGAAAGCACTGAAATAAAACAAGATAGGAGTCATGAACATTTTGACAGCTAGGACAGATGCTAACATGCTGCACGATGCATCTTCAGCATGTATAACTGTGCAAACCTTTTTTTTTCAAAGCTGGTACTGCTCCTAGCAGTGACTGTTCGATCCTGCACCACTTGATTTAGTGCAAGGTCCCATCCCAGCTCCTCGGAAATGGAGTTGTCATTCCTTGTTTCAGGTGCGAAATGACTTGGGATTATGTTACTGCTATTGGCAATTGATGAAATGCTGGCCTCGCTGCACCGGGTAGCATCATATTGGGAAGTGCTTGCACTGGGCAGACTGTCATGTTTTTCCTTTGCATTTTCTCCAGGATGAAAAAGAACTGCATGAGTTACTTGGGTAGGCTTCCTTGCACTTGAAATAGGAAGGCAGAATGAAATATGCAAGGCAGTCAGGAAAAGTACAACGAACAAAATACCAAGATAATGAAGCCTAGCAGAACTTGTTGCTGGGCGAGTTAGTACATCTTGACAACAGACAGAACATGTGTGCTTTTTCCTATTACCAAGACAATGTTTTTGCATTGCTCATACACATGTGCTACTTTAATTAGTAGTGATATTTACTGCTAAATTATTTAAAGCATTGGGGGAAGATATCTAATAAACCTGAGTTCACAGACATAGGAATAAATATAAAAAGGGTGCAGCTGACATGCTGCCTACTAACCACCATCCTGTGCTAACCTGTTGAATAGCATTATGCTCTATGTCCCAGTGGATAAATCTGCACCTTTTATATATGTCATGCTAGAGCAGACAGCTCGAGATTAATTTTAACCCTCGAGTTATTTAAGCATGAAATAAGTTTAAGTACACTGGTGCTTTAAAGTTCTGTTTACAAAGAAATGTGGCCCATTAAAAAAATTCTGCAGTTTTACATGCCAAAACCATGATATGCTTATGATGTACACTATAGTGCGGGACTCTGGATTGATTGTGACCACCTGTGGTTCTTTACCATGCACCTACATATATGTACACGTGTGTTCATGAATTTCGCCCCCATCGAAATGCAGCCACTATGTCCACGACCTTGTGCTTAGCAGCTAAACACCATAGGCGGCTAAGCCACTGCAGCGGGTTTGGCCAACAAGGCAATGATCAGACCGCAACTTGGAAACCAGCAGCACAGCACCCTATTCACAGAACTACCACAGCGGGTTCTGTATTATTTGAAGTAGTCGCACAAAATGTCAAAAGCTTAAAGGAAGCCAGCTTTAAGCAAAATAAGTTGCCAGACTCTTAGCAAGTTGCTATTATAAATCATAGAAGGTATTTTTAATCTTAAAATGCATCACCTTTTCATAAATGCACGTCTGCATGCCCAAGTACGCCATACTAGAAGTTGTATGCCAAGGTAGTACAAAGCAGGCTGTCAGAACGTTGCCTACCTTTGCGATTTGCAAGGTATGTCTTCTAGACCACTCTCATCACTCTCATCACTCCAATATATTCTGCGAAATTTCTTTCGCTTCCCACGGCCTCTTTCTGCAAAAAAGGTACCTTTATGTGTGACATAGGTGAACTGCTAACATATTTACTATCAACTCCGCTAAAAAGAATGAGGCAGCTCAAAAATTTTCCAAAACTTGAAGACAATTTTACCGTACAAACTTTTTTATATGCAGCATAACAACAATCCGGTGTTACACATAACAAATGTGACTTGATAAATTGGACAAGTCATGCAAGCATAAGTACTTAGCATTGCAGGTTTTTTATTAGCCTTGAAATGGTTGTAAATACTAACCAAGCTCGTAGCAAGGAATTGTTTTTTTCCTGGGGGGGGGGGGGGGGGGCACTTGCTGAAGGCCTTGACTATTTGAGGAAAGCACCTATTTTTCAGCAATTATTTTTGGGAAAGGTCACAACTTCGCCCCCCCCCCCCCCCCCCCAGCTACGGGCCTGGTACTAACAACCTATTTCAAATGTGTACTCCTGCATTTCTGAGACAAACAACTTGCCTACATTTGCCCATGTCAAAGCACCAACACAGGACACATTAAGTTACCTTGCAGTAATTTTTAACAACTGTAATCTTATAAACTTCATTAGGAGCTTGTGGTAAACAAATTGCTTGCTTGTCATTCACCTCAGCAGGTAGCAGTTTTCAATTTAAGAGGATTATGAAAACGCATGGTGCTGCAGTGTTACCTTCATCGCCAGACGAACGAACGTTGTCAGTGTCCTCAGCCTGTGGCAGCCAACTACGTGCCTTTTCGTACGAGGCTGCAAAATAGTTCACAAGAAAGTCGGAATGAGGAGCAGCAGACTTTTGAGTGCATTCCTTGTAGCAAAAACATTAGTCGCTTGAGATGGCAAGCATACTATTGCATTCAGTATAACCTGCAATGCACAAGTGGGTGGCAATTGCACTCTTCTAAGTTGTACAGTGGTGCCACTAGCACAGTGTTCCCAGCGTAAAGGGTGAGTGTGCAGCTGTTCTTGTTTCGTACATAACCCTTTCTTTGTCATGAGAAAAAGATAAGGAATAAACCAAGCACAAGCTTTCGAGTTGAGGGCAGCTATCCTTTCGAGAAGCACGAGCGAGACATTGTTTGCGTCCAAAGTGGCCACCATCTGTCTTTGTCATTTAGCGCACTAAACTGGAAGAGAGGGCAAAAGCAGGCATGAAGGGTGATGATGTTTGAAACAAGAGCAGCTGCACACTCTCCAAAGTTCATAATACAATGCGCAATTAGCGCTATTATCCAACCTGGGAGAGCACTTTTCCTCACGTGTTGTGGGTCATGTTAGAGTACATTTATTTGGATATCCCTGTGTTGTAGACTTCTCAAATGAATTTATACAAGGAACTTCTTTTCTCGCTCAACTACTTTTAGTTATGCTATGTGATGCCAATAATTCACACGCACTGCCAATAATTCATACATTCATAAAAAGAAGGTAGTACTTACATTCCAGCCTAAGAAGGACTATCTTGTAACGAGTGAAAGATCCATTTGGAGGGTCTGCACGCATTGCAGCTTGCACAATGTTTTTAGGATGTAAATGGCCTGGCCACATACAATGATCACCATCCACCCATCCAGTTGGCACAACAGCGACCGTGTTGTCCACTTCAAAGCGGACTACTGCAAACATCTGAATTGAAGTAATATGCCCTGATGCTATGTTTCTGTAAATAATTTCCAGGAGCAATACAACAAACATAAGAAAATGAGGCCCGCCAAGTTTGCAACTGTAATATAGTGCAAATTGCATATGCACTGTGTAAAATATAAGACACAATTTAAAAGATGAGCAATGTTTTGTACAAAACACAATTGTAAAAAAAAGAATCATACTCCCATATTGCAGAACCTTTGTCTGTAGCACATTTTATTAACTAATAAGACAATAAATGTGCACATGTACATCAATAGCGATAAAGAAATTAAGGAAATTTTGTCCCATGCATTACATATGCTAATCAAAGCAGTATTTTGGAATATGTACCCACCGCTATATCATAACAGCCATTGAAACCCTACAAGCACCATGCATGATGCTAATTAACATAGTACAGGTGAAAGTCGAACAAGTGATGAAAAAAACACAAAATGCAACGATAAATAGTTTGCAACCTTTTCTTTGATAATTCAACATGAAAGCACTGTTCAGCACTATAGAGCAAACAGGGGCAGTTACCAGAAGCTTCTGGGCACAGACTTGCTTCATTAAACCAAGTGCAAGAGTGCGAAGAAAAAATCTTGACATGCAACAAAAAAATTCACTGCTAAGAAAGAGTTCAACAAGGCTTTCAGTCATTTTCACTTCATTGGAGCTTTACAAATCATTTACAACTAAAGTAAGTCATTGTAAGGCAGGCAGTTCAAAAGCATTTGATGCTATTACTAATGGGTAGTGTCTGAATGAACCAAACACAACACAATGTGTGCATTTGGAACTTTGCCATGTGGAAACAGTACACATTTGGATTGTATTTCACTTAATGGCCATGCTGTGAGCTTTGAAAGCCCATAAGCTACCACAACACCCAGTTCTGATGACTTCATAGGTTTATCAAAAAGGTTATCCAATGTTTCAAACTTTCTACCTATCAAAACTTCATTACCACCTTCGTCAAATGCGAAGTTTGCAACAAGCACTACACTAGAGTCGGACAGCATGCAACAGTTGTCAGCCACAGTGCTACTGAGTGTGAAGTTTGGAAAAACTGCAACGCTATGCTCAGGACCCTTGCAAAATGGTAGAAGAGGACCGTCTGCATGAGGCTGCTTTAGCACAACAGCTCTTGTGTGCTGAACTCCCTTTAGGCTGCATAGTTCTCCCTGGGCCATCAGCTCACAAATTCGTCTACACACTTCTTCCAGTGGTCTCTTTCCACTCCGGACCAGTCTTTTCAATCTCTGCAGGAAGCTTTCTCCAGCAAAGGCACTGAAGTTATCCAAGCAGCCATACATTAACACATCATTTGGGAGATGGATTAAACCGTGAACATTATAGCTCATTTGATGATGACCATAGAGCCTGCCGAAATGATTTACAAAATAGCGAAGTAACTGTTGAGCATACCCATTCAAGGACATGCAAAGAGAAGGTGATGCAAGGATACGGATAGCAGTGTGTAAAACGAGGAAGTGCTCATAATTCTTGCGAGGCAAGACAGCCTTCAAAACAATAGGACCCGCATAAAGAAGGAAAGCACGCAATTCAGTTGCCTTCCACCGATCAATGTATTTCAAAGCTCGTAGTGGGCGAACAAACTCTGAACACCAATGGCTTTTCAGATCAAGAAGAGACTTTGAAATTAAGTTAAGACCTGAAGAAGGTAGTCGATAGGGCACATCACCCTTCGTCCAGAGAAGTAGCATCTTTTTCATTACTCCAATGCATACCAGGTGCATGTAATCTAGTGGAAATTTAGAAACGAGTCCTATTGGAAGCTGCTCAAGGACAGTGCTATTCACATGGTGGTCTGGATGCGTGCGACGTGAGAAATCATCATCTGTGCGAAGTGGAGCATCTATACCATTGTACACAACCCTACGTTCAATGAACTCTCCCTTTTCTGTGCACTTAGTGCAGCTGAAGTATCCAGAGTGGGTTTTTACACCGAGTACGAACGCACGTGCGGGAGCATCGCAAATAAATGCCTTGACCTCTAAACTAAACATCTTGCCCTTTACACGCAACCCATCCTGCAAAAGATCACACAATTCATTGACAAAAGGCGAAAGAAATACATCTGCACAATCTGGCTTAGTGTCGCCGTGGTAGCAGCCTATAACAAACACGCCACTGTTTGGGATGTTTTCTGCTTTGCCTAAAATAGGCCATAACTGGCTTGCGGAGCTCTTTGTCAAAGGCAGACCGTCAACAAAAAACATTAGCTTAACACACGATGGAATAGCTGAAATATCATGGGCAGACAAAAGCAGATTGTTCAGACAGGTGCTTATTCCTATATGTACATATTTTCCAGGAGGTACAGTCACAATGTCAAGAGTTCTGGGTGTTGACAATAGTGTTCTTGCATCAGAAGGCATATCTACAAAGCAACTGCAGCAATTATGCGTCTTCAACTTGTTCAAAAGTTGGCTCAAAGCTGTATGTGTCACATTGTTTTGACACGCCCAACGAGCCAAGAAATGTTTGATGCTTTCGCCACTGCCATTTTGTTGGCTATCTACACGAATTAAATCACTACAACCAGATTCATCATCACATGTTACAAATGGTGAAGGGACATGCACTGTGCTGATATTTTCACCACTGTCATCATTGTGCTGGTTACCTACACAAACTGGATCACTATAACCAGCTTCATCAGAAAATGTTTCGGATGATGAAGAGACATGCACCATACTGGGCGATGAACAGTCAGCACCAGTGTTGCAATTTATCGTGCACACTGGCAAGACATGAGCTGGATGCAGTACATTCAGTGAGCTAATACGACTTTCTTCTGAAGTAGGCCACTTCGAGCATCCTGGCTGTGGATTAACAGACACGAAGCCCGGTGTCTCCCGACTGCATGTTTGCTGATCTGTCTCTCCAGCAAACTGAAGGCTCACAACCTCAAGCTGCTCCTTATCAGCTAGTTCTCTCACACGCCGCCGTTTCTGCCAGCGTGAAAGTTCATGAAAATCTTTTTTTCGCCGACCACTCATTTTTCAAATGTCGAACACGTACGATCACTAGGCCAAGTTGCTGTGATGCTCCAGGCTAGTTCCAAAGCCAGGTGTCCTTCAAGAAAAAAAAAATGATATCAAAAAAGTATTTCCTGCAACGGTAATAATTCACAGTAATTTCGTTTTATATTCATGCCGGTTTGCTTTTTATTTTTGCTTTACAAAGTGGCATAGAAGTGTCCATGCAATGGGTCAGATAGACGTGGATATACATATACGTGGATATATACAGTTCCTAGACCGTCGGCTAACATGACTGGGCTGATACATTACATACATGGCAAAATAATGACAGTGAATGGTATAGTTCGTCTTTATATAATCACAGCACCAATGTTGTCTAGCAGTCTGTAGCTGTCTAGCAGTCTTCGACCATGCGAAACAACGCAGTAACTCGGGCAGTGGCGCACCGACGAAGGGGGGGGGGGTTCGGGTGTTGTAACCCCCCACCAGTCCAACGTGTACCTTCAGTACTTCGTTCACATTGTCATTACAGTTCAGGTGGCTTGAGGCCGAATTTTCCTGATTAACACAAACATTCTATCACTGTCTTGTATTTACTCATTCACTCTTAAATTACTGTGAGTAAAATGCTGAAGAAATAAACATCGTCATCATCCTTGGTGTCATTATAGTATTAGGCATTTAATTTGCTGTTGGATTCCTCTGGCTAAAGCAAGGAAATTGCATATTATGCAAAGTGCTTGCTTGCCCCCCCCCCCCCTTCCCCCTTGCAGAGATCCTGGGTGCGCTACTGAACTCAGAGAAAAGCGGTTTCAGATGTATACTCATTTCAGAATGAACAGCTGATGGCATTGAATGATCCTGCATAAGTTAAAAATGTTATATCTGAACGCCAAGAGCTGAATTATTACGATAATTGTGTTTGCGCAAAATCGGACGCGCCGCGAGAAAACCTGAAACTACCGACATGCACAAATAATCAATCCACCATCACAAAACTTGCCTTTCGCACACGCGCGGACGTGCGAAAGACCGCACGTAACGCACAGAGGTGCGCAAATTCCGGTTTACGTTGGGTCGCGAACCCAGTGTAAACCAAAATTTGTACACATATGTCCGCGTTTTTTACACGTCCACACATATGGGGAGGCGGGCGTAATCGAGTGCTTAACTAAGAGGAAGCTTTAGCTCGTGGGCTCCCATCTAAATACATGTAAAAGGAGAATTCGTTTTCCTTGACAACCACTGCACCACATTTGACGAGCTTTGTTGCATTTAAAAGAAAAACTTAAAATCTGGTGGCTAGCAATTGGTTCCGAAGTTTTTATTTAGGTGGTAATTTTTTATTAAAAATTGAAAAAATCGCAAATTTTCATAAAACGAAACTATATCAAGTTTACAACTCTGTAACTCAGCAATGCAAGATGATATCACAATTCTGTGCATTGCATCAGTAGTACATTTAAAGTGGACAAAATTGGTATATTACATGAATCTAAAAAATGAATATGGAAATGCAGCTTTTGCAGAACCCTTTACACAACGTGTTGAACTCACGTAACATCATATCAAATTTGTCCGCTTTGAATGATCTAACGGATGTCGTTTACAGAACCACGATAGCTGTTGATGCAGAGCTATTAATTTTTTAACTTCGTACTTCTATTTTTTTGAACTTTCGAATTTCTGCAAATTATTTAAAAAAAAATTCCGGTCCTAAATCGAAATTCCGCGTTCAACAGCCACTATAATTTAACTTTCTCTCTCAAAGGCAACAAATTTTATCAAAATCGGTCCATATGTTATCTCAGAAAAGCGTTCTTGCGTTTTACATGTATTTGAATAGGCCGCATCAGAGTTGGACCCGAGCTCAAGCTTCCTCTTAACCAAGATTGTTATGGTTTTGAAATCTTGCAAAAACTTTCAAAATAGGTATATTTTGAACACTTACCCAACTGAAGCTGCACTCAAACGCTGATGGATGGACGCACAGCATGCAACAAAGTTCCAATCACGGAGGTGCATACACGGACACGCGCGCAATGGCGACCCGTTAGACAAAGTATGGTAGAGAAAGCGCGCGAAAGCTAGCGTTGGAAGTGGCCAAGCCACAGTACCGCACCGACCGTTGCATCTGCTATCAGTGCACATGGTTATCACACCATGCAAAATTAGCCAGTAAATTTTATTTTTAAAATATTAAAATATACGTATTGCACAATAATTGCACATTTTTAAGCGAAATATTGCGACTTAAACTGTAATGTTAATTAACGTACAAAACTTTGGCGCGGCCGAAATCTGGAAGTGGCCAAGCCACAGTAGCGCATCGACAGTTGCATCTTCATATCAGTGGTTATCACACTATGCAAGATAACCCTGTAAATTTTAAAAATATGTAAATATACGTATTGCAGAATAATTGCACATTTTAAGGAGAAATTTTGCAACTTTAACTGTAATGCCAATTAGCGTACAAAACCATGGCGCAGCCGAAACAATGTGAGTTTACACGACAGATTTAAATTCGCGGATATCAGCACACGCTAGCGAAAGCTTTGTACACGTCTTGTCATCGTCTCCTCACAGCTGTTGATGCAAAATGATCTCGTATTTTAACCTTGTATATGAGATTGTATATTGCATTTTGCAGAGCGCTGATATATGACAATGACATAAACATATGTGATCATATTCCACTGATGTTGATGGAATCGAATCAAGTATATCGCAAAATGAAATAACCCGCATATTTTGCTTGCATAACTTCGAGATCGGTCGAGTTTAATAATGTGTACACATCCAATACGTCTCCGGCGGGTCTTACAGCAGACGTCTTCAAGGCATTTAATGGAAGCTGTACACAAGACGTCTAATTTAGAGCTTGACATAGCACTAGCTGGGTCAAGCTGGGTCAAGCCGAGTCAAGTACGCTTGTAGCCGACTTTTGCTTCCTGGGCAGTTGCTCACTGCCATTTGCCAAGTTGGCATCGAAAAGGTTCATTTAACAGCGGCACATACCCAGCTTCCCAGGTTGTTCCGATGGTTGGTTTAGACGGCTGGCACAGCAGCTCAATGCGCTACGTCAGTTAACTACCCAGTGACCCAGGTTGGCGGGAAAACGGAGACATACTTGCAAATAGCTGGCAGCTCCCGGAAAGTGCGTGAAGTACACTAATAACACGTTCACACTACAGCAACCGGAAATATGCTGCCGCTGAAATGCCGCGTTGTTAACATTGCTCACTCACCTCGCCGCCGTGACCGTCGCCGGAGCGCGATAGTTCACTACTAGCGTCAACCGGCGAATATGTGCCAAATAACACGCGCGTGTGGGTTATCCCGGATGACCCCGCGCACCTAATGCTTTCTCCCCCCACGTGGAGTTTGCATGTTGGTTTTTTTTTTCTTTTCTTTCTTTTTACTAGCGGAGCTCTTTTGGGCCAGCCGTAATGTGTGCCGCCTGCCACTGCGTTGCCTAGCAACCACCTCGCGGAAAGTCGCTCGCTATGCTCGGTAGAGAGAAAGAGAAAATGAGAGCGAGAGGGAGAGAGAAACAAATTATAGCAGCACTAGAGTGTACTGGACTTGTCTAGTACACTCTAAGCAGCACCAACGAGGCAATGCGTAGAGGTGCTGCCGACGCCGTCCGCGCTTCTCCGTTTCCCCGCATTAGCGCCGAACGCTCGCGGTGTCCGTGACTGCAGCAGGTGCCTCTGGCGGCGGCTCGGCCGAGCTCCCACCAGCTGAGCGCTAATGCGCATGCGCCGTGACGTCATCTCGGCGTGTCGTGTGCTGCGCGCCACCCGTTCACTGTGCATAGCTTTCGCCCCACTTCCCCTACATGTGCTCGGACTGCAAGTGCTTCGCGAGGCGTTCCCCGATGTCACGGACCACGAGGAAATGCTTTTACACTTCGTATAACTTAGCATCACTTGGAATTACTTCGTATAGCTTAGCATCACTTGGCATTACTTCGTATAACTTAGCATCACTTCGTATAGCCAGGACCAGCTAGGAACCGGTCAGCTCCGCTGTGTCTTTAGCCTTGCACCACTAATGCAAGCTACCCTGATTTTTTTTTTTCGGATCGTGAACGAAAACCCCCCGGAAGAAAATGCGATACTTCTAAGCCTCCTGGCAAGCACATTTTTGCCCATGCATCAGTAGCAGAAGATCTCGTAGTTGCCAAAGAATAAATGGCGTCAGCGGCGGTAGTGGATCCGGCCTGCTGCACTCGCGTTCTGATTGGTGCGCGGCGAAGGATTTCGGCGACAGCGGCGACAAAAATTGGTCTCGAACCGATAGGCGCGGAAAGGGACTTTTCAGTGGATCTCGCCATCGCCCAATTAGAATTCGCATCGCTCTTGACGCTGGATTCCCCGCTGTAAACGTGTCCTAAGAATAATAACCGCATTAAAACATAGCGGAGCAAATATACTAACCATGATGTGGCTTGTGTCCGCTGCAACAAAAGTCCAGAAACCACTCAGCACATCGTAATGGAATCCCAAATCACCCAGCAAGGACTTTAGGGAACGTCCATCTTCCAGAAGCGCCAGCGGATGTAAGCATCGGATCAAAGCGGTTGTAAGCACTACCTGTTAGCAGTCGAGACAGGCAAGTGACGTTTAGAGCATTAGTGGGGGAAAATCGCAGGGAAGAGACTGACAGATCTGGAGTCGTTAGAGGCATAGGTAACTGTACAATATAGAGATAAAGGTTTTAATGAAGAGAGAAAAGATCAATGAGTTATAGAGAGAAGGCTAGATTGCTGTGCATGTATATATTACCTGATAAGCTTAAGCAGACTAGGTGACTATTTGTAGCCGCCCTGTTTCAAAGGGGATACCTATAGAAATTTAAATGATTGTTATCATCATGATCATTATCACCCCCAACGTCGCCGACACCGACCGAACAACAACCCATGCTTCATCGTTCCTCTGTGTTAAGCACCGAGGTTTGCCGAGCTGTAGAGGTTCACGCTTCTGATATCAATTGCTAACATGTCCTGTCATATGCACAGCCTGCGCAAATCAACATTTTCATATTTAAGACTTTCTTGCCTCGTGATAAGGGCTCGGAGGTGTCACAGCGAATGCTTATCGCGTCCATCCAATTTTGCTTCCACCT
This sequence comes from Dermacentor silvarum, assembly GCF_013339745.2. NCBI lineage: Eukaryota > Metazoa > Arthropoda > Arachnida > Ixodida > Ixodidae > Dermacentor > Dermacentor silvarum. The sequence continues at coordinate 11,463,303 of NC_051161.1, forward strand.
CTTGCTAGGCGGCGTCAACTTTGGGAGATTTAGGGCAAGGTACCGACCTATACACTACAAGGATGAACAACGAACAGAAACCGCGTCAGTTTGTGCACGCATAATCTTTTAACAGCGAAGCTGTTTAAGCCAGCCGTAATTTGTGGTGCGTATCAAGAAACTACCAGGAAACTTTCCTGCCGCGGCGGACGATCCTAAGGCGAGCGTCGTAACCAGGGTGTAAGAAGATAGGTGCTCCGACGGCGCGCCCGCGCTGGGGCGAGAGAGCGGCCACTTCGTGTGACCGGAAGTGAGCGCCGCCGCTAGGGGCAGCCCGTGTTCAGGAGGCCTTGGAGAAGCGGCACAACAGTGTATAATTTACGACCTCGGTCAGCATTTAAACACCCATACCCAAAGATATGCAATTTTTCGTTATTTAGACGCCAAATCCTGAGCAGATAGAAGGTTTCATGCCACTTACAGTCAAAATACCATCATTTCGAACACGAGAGAGACGCGTCGTCTGCTCAAGCAGACGGCGCGCGGCGCTTACCGCTGCTCGCCGAGTCGGAGTCAATCGGAATGTCGGCTGAAATATAAAGGGACATTCCCCCAACCAAGTAGAGTCGTTTTAAGCAGGCGAACGACATATATTCATCGAAATAAAGCACTTCTGCCACGCGTGTCCACAAAAGCGCCAGCAAAGCGAGCGAAAAAACACCACATATCCACGGGGTGAATGATGATGAGTGGGCGAAGCTCCGGAGGGAATCATCGGTAAACCGTGAATCTTCCGTGTAATTCGCCAAGTCTCGCCGCGCTAAATCGAACGATTGACTTCCACCAATGACACGCGCCATATTTGACGTCATTCCTATTTTATAACGGCGCCCTTCATTATAATTGCACCATCTTCCGCTTAAGGGGACGCTAGCACAAACGCGTTAGAAACGTGCAGTACTCTCTAGTAAGGGGGAGAGTCCACAGCGTCTTACGCCGCCGTTTACACATGCCACATGCCGGAATGTGCACCGCGTTTGCCGACGCCATCACATGACTGCTGAGAGAGTATAACCCCCGTATTCATAAACGCTCCTCGACTTGAACTTGACTTGCCACCACCTTCAACGCGTTTCGAACGCGCTGCCCAAGGCGGTGGCAAGTCAAGTTCAAGTCGAGGAGCGTTTATGAATACGGGGGTAAGGCGGAGAGGCCACAGCGTCTTACACCAGCTTCTTACACGGGCCGTAACGCGCTAGCACAAACGCGTTAGAAACGCGCAGTCTTTCGTTAATGTTGGGTATTTATTGTCATCGTGGTGCGTGTGTCCATGTGCGCTTCGTGGCGTCGTGGTTAGCGCCGCGCGTTCGGAAGCGAGGGATCCCTGGTTCGATTCCGCGCTACGGACACAACTTTCGGAATTTTGTTTTCCATAAGAGTAGAGGTGGCTACCTACTACTACGACGACGGCCACTACTGCTACTACTACTACATACTACAGAGGAGGGACAGACCCACACCCTAAGGAGCTTCGCCCCTAAAAGTGGCCCCCAGAACAGGTGCTGCCCCTTGCGGCAGCGGCGTGCCTAGAGTCACACTAAGTGGCCGCGCCTCGCGCCGCCGTCGGATCACCTTCCTTTTCACACCATGGTCGTAACTATACTCGCGGACAACTTTCTGTAGCAATGAAGGGAAAGCTAACGAAGCAAAGCGCGCGCAATTAAGAGCGCTCCTGAAAAGAGTCCCGCGCTTTAATCAACGTTGGTTTAGGCTGAGGAAGAGAAAACATAGACAGCTTATTAGGAACAGTTAAATAAGACAGAACACACCACTGAGTGTAAAAGCTTACTTATTTTGCGGCTTTTCCCTTCCGCGTCTGAGCAAACGCGAAACCGTCGTAAGTGGAAGCTTCGTCAATTTAGCGTCTGTACCGAGCAACCAAAAGCACTGTCAAACGCTGCCGGACTACTTGGTGCGGTAACACATGTGTAGCATCCACGCGCCCGTAGCTTTCCCTTCATTGATACAGAAAGTTGTCCGCGAGTATAGGCTACACAGTCACGCTTGCAGAACATGCATTTATGCGAACCATATGATCACGGGCCTAGTGATTGCGTTCGAGCGTCGTCGTCTTCGGCCACAGCTGGTGCGTTTGTACGCTCGTGCTCTGCGAGGTGAAGAGGTTTTGCGCGCTATGAGAGCAAGAGAGAGAGAGACGCAATCACGGAGCGGGTCTCCTGGAACGCGGTGTCGGCATTGGAACGCGGTGTCGGTGTTGAAAGCTGCGCTATGCAACGCGCAGCGACCGCCGTAAGTCCGAGACGCGCGAAAAAAACCGAGTGCAAGGTTAAGCGTTCTTGGTGTGAGTTTTTATTTTTTATTGACATGATCATAGAGTTTCTAAATAAAAAAAACCTAGAGGGAAACGTGGCGCTAGTGTCTACGGGGGTTCTCCTGAACGTCGCCTCAACCTACATGGGAATGATGGGAACTACAGGCTTCGGATTGACTTCTGTCTTGAAACTGGTGGCGTTTGCATGCGGCGCAGTAAACGAAGCTGTATTAAAACATTTTCGTGCAAAAATTAATTTTATTTATGTTATGTGTTATATAATGCATAATACATTGAATAAAGTTTGTATGACTTTGAGATTGAAGCATTGTTTACCACCAGGGTATGCATCGTTCTGCCTGATTTAGCGCCATTGAATAATTATTTATTTACTTTCACAACAGCAATAACAACCGTGCATGTGCTTATATAAAAATACTCATCAAATATTTGTGGGAATAAAAATTTTGTATTATGAGAAAAGTGTTGCGCCTTTGAGAGAAATGTTACAAGTGTCGTCTGCTACGACGCCTGCTCGCTGCGAACGCGGGGAAAGTGAACTTTTCTTGCAGACGCACTTGCGTCTGCGCAGACGCACTTGCGAACTCTCTCGCTCTTTCGAAAGGCTGCATCGGCTGTCACGATTGATGAACGTCTTCGAGTACTTTTAAACACATCTGCTGCAGTGCTATCTTGGACGCTTGTGGCCTCTTACGAGCATGCTTCACTATATTTTATGTTGACGTACCGCTTCTTCTGAAGTGCGCGCCAGCAACTGTTATGTCGTGGCTTTGCGCTTACCCGTTTTGCGACAGCAGACTACAGCCAGGAAGCAGCAACCTTTCCTACCACAAGTAAGTTGGTGTTCTACGGATTGTAGCAACTGCGCTTGGAGCAAAACTAACGAAACCAAAACTGACAAAAAAATACATGTAGACTAGTTCGCCAGTCAACAGAATATCAATCCGTAGCCTGTACTGCCCATCATTACCATGATAGTTGAACGATCGCAGCGCCACATTGCCCTCTAGTTATAGTAATATGAAACTCTATGGACATGATGGCATCAGGTTAGCACCTTTAAGTGCCACCGGCTATTCCTCGTTGCTTGGCAAAGAAAAATGTTATAAAATATGTCACGAATGTATCACAATATATACTATGAGTCTGTACCAACACAGAGTTCTGTGCATGAGTCCAGGAACCCATACAGAATAAATGTCAGCACAAGAACTTCGAATTCTCTTAGAACACGTACCAAAGCCTAGAGTTTTGCAGACGAATGCACGAAAATTAAGTACACAAACATACCAATGCGGGAGATATTTGAGGACATAATGACGACTTCAGGAATAGCAACGACATTACGACAAGAATCGATATTTTTACATTATTTTGTGATGTTTTTTGTCACCGATCTCAGAGGCGTGCGGGTGTTAATAGAGATGGAGAGGGAGACACAGCAAACAGATTTTTTAGGGGCGAAGCTCCTTATAGCGGCACCCGTTCCGTCCCCGTCGTCGTAGTAGTAGTGTGTAACCAGTAGTGTGTAACCAGTCTGAGAAAAATGAGAAAAAAAAAATTTCCGAAGTTGTGTCCGTAGCGCGGAATCGAACCAGGGACCCCTCGCTTCCGAGCGCGCGGCGTTAGCCCACTACGCCACGAAGCAGACATGGACACACGCACCACGATGGCAATAAATACCCAACATTAACGAAAGGCCGCGTTTCTAGCGCGTTTCTAACGCGTTTGTGCTAGCGCGTTACGGCCCGTGTAAGAAGCTGGTGTAAGACGCTGTGGCCTCTCCGCCTTACCTTCAACGCGTTTCGTCGGCAAACGCGGTGCACGTTCCGGCATGTGTAAATTGCTGCGTAAGACGCTGTGGCCGCTCCCCCTTACTGTTCGAACGCGCTGCCCAAAGCGGTGGCAAGTCAAGTTCAAGTCGAGGAGCGGTTATGAATACGGGGGGTATACTCTCTCAGCAGTCATGTGATGGCGTCGGCAAACGTGGTGCACGCTCCGGCATGTGTAAATGGCTGCGTAAGACGCTGTGGCCGCTCCCCCTTACTAGAGAGTACTGCACGTTTCTAACGCGTTTGTGCTAGCGTCCCCTTAAGCGGGGAGATCCGATGATTCCCTCCGGAGCTTCGCCCACTCATCATCATTCACCCCGTGGATATGCTGTGATTTTTTTTAATAGTACGCAAACTCAGAATCAAAAACCTCAAACTAAAAATCAAGCACACTAAAACATAGCGAACAAATACAAACACATGTACGACTTAAAGCTTAATACACTAAACAAGTTCTAACTCACGCCTACGCTTGTCTGTGGCGGCTAGTCCCCCAAAGTCAGGCAACCCTGTACTATCGCTGAGACGCTACGAATAAGAGTCACCTTGCTGCGCTCGTCGTTGCACGTTTGTCCGAGTTCGAAGCTCATCGGCCCTTTTTCTCAGAGTTCAGCGCTCTCGTCGATTCTGTAGTCGTCTCTGCCTTGCCCTCGGCGCGTCGTCTCTTTTATCGGTGGTGAGTTCGTCAGTACTTCCTCGATGATGAACTCGTCAGTAATTCTTCAGTGATGGCGCTCGGCGTTGCTTAGGCCCACCTGGATAGGCCTAGCGTCGGAATGCGTCGCAACTTCTTGAGTGCCGACGTGGCGTCCCGAGGAGAATCGAACGTGCCGGTCTGCCGCAGAAGGGGGATCCTCTCTGGGGTGCCCGGTCCTGCCGTGAGAGGCTGCAGCCAGTCCAGGAGCCTCGCGCGAACTTGCCGAGGTCGACGGCCACACCTTGGACGGCCAACGTCACGGACTCAGCCAGACCCCCAAGTCCCCCGTCGCCAGAGCGTAGCTGGCGATGCGACCTTCCTGGCCCGGAACCACGTCGATAATCCACGGACAGCGCCGTTCATCCCCCGATTACGCCTCGGCTCACGCGCCTCGAGAGCTCGTTCCGTTCCGAACGCCGTGCTTCACGTGCTCTTCTTCTTTTTCGCGCCGCAGGCGGCCTCTTACATATGACATATTTCTTTTACCAGTGTTTTCTAAGGCTGTTCTACAAAACCATACCGCAGCGGTGGCCTATAGCAGTAGAGCATCCGCCTCGTATGCGGGAGGTGCCGAGATCGATGCCGCCGGGAACCACCTGTTTTTTCTAATGGCTAGAGATGTCCCTGGCCTGGTGCTCGGCTCTCGTAGGGGTTCACATCTCGAAAGAAGGCCCAATAGAGATTTCAGGAGTTGTCTCTGGGCGCCTCTTGTCCAACCACAGACGGCCTTGTTGAAGAGCATCCGCCGCGACTGTGGGAGGCAAGTGCTGCCACCGGGTACCTACCGGTAAAATAGGCAAAAGCGCGCTCCCGGCCTGGTGCTCGGCCACAGCGCTTGGGAGGAGGTGTTTGTCCTCAACCCGAAGGCGTCCCCACCTCAATAGGTGCTTGGGTCCCCACATAGGAAATGGCCGCGATGGGAGCGGCCCAAACATCACTTTTTTGTGTGTGTGCTCACGAGGGTTTCGACAGGAATTGAGGGCGCAGGCTCCTTTCCCAAGCGTATCACCCCTGAAGAAAGCCGAATGCCAGGCCGGTGTACGCTTGTGTCCATTTGAACCAGTGGGTGCCCGGTGGTGGTGGGAATCGAACCCACGACCTCCCGCAGCCGAGGCGGGCGCTCTACCAAAACCAGTGACTGAATTCTGCTTCGATAACGGCTGCATGGCCCAATCAGATAGTACGTGTTGATGTTTGGCAGTGCTTCTGCAATAACCGTCTTTAGCGAGTTTTTAGAATTATGTGGCTGTTTGTTACGCTCCCTCTCAGTGTCACCCTGTGTACATATAGATGCGTAGCAGGTTTATATTCGGAATTGTGAGGCCACATTGAAGGTGACGTATCCTCAAATGTTTACAGCCACCCACTCTTGGGTGGCGCAGCTGTTGTGGGAGCAAGCAAATTAATCACTTAGGTGTGGCATCTGGTGACATCGCGCACAGTAAGCTTGGCTGTGAAATCTACCACTTGAAGCTGCTCCGAAATGGCCATGATGAGCTTTCCAGCGTTCTCACTCACCATGGCCTCCACCTGCTGGAGAAACACAGCCACCTAAACTGCGTCTGACTACTTTCAGCGCTTATTTATTGGTTATATATATTTGTCTTAGATGATAAGTGGCTGTAAACTGTTGTCTTACCAAGAAAAGAAAATATTTTGCGACATTCACGAAGGTGACCAACCTTATAGCTGGTATCTGGAGTATATGCGCTATGTAGATGACAGAACGGGTTGTGGAGACGAAGTCAAGCGTAGTTATTGTCTATGGCGATTGGAAGCCGTGTCCTCAATTGGCCGTGCACTCTAACATACTATACATAGCTACTTGACAATGTACCAAGCTTAGACTTGCATCATATCTGTCAGGGGGTACTAAACGGTAATATAAACCTAAGATGTCGGTATTCTTTAAGAAAACCTTAACGCGACAAATGGTTTTCTCTGAAGCCCCGCTGTTGGCCATGGGCCAAGTATTTTTGCGTCGTGAATAGTGGTTAATATAATCGCATTAAATCTACTCGCAATGTTCACCTTGCAGTTTAATGCCTTGAGTACTCGAGAAGGAGATGGCACGTCTGCGGGGCCTTAAGCGCAACAGAGGGGTTGAAAACATGCTTCTCTGAATCCCTCTATCGAAATTCCTCTATACCCTATACCTTACCCTCCCGCACAACTTTCACTTTTTCTATTCTCTGACGGTTTCCACAGGTATCACATTTTCTTTAGCGAACACGTGACAGCGATCGAAATATTACTGCAACTACGGGTTTAGCCCGACGGGTCCTCCTGGAACCTACAGGTCAATACGCGCTCTACCGAGAAACCCGACGGAGTGCCGCGATTATGTATGCCGCTTTCGAGAAACGAACTTGTCGACCACCGTATTTCTTTTCGTTGCTCCTCTTTCTTTCTTCCTTTCTTTCTTTCTTTATCTTTCTCTCTTTTTGTCATCTGCAGAACACGAAACATGAACTGATATTATTTCCTTGCTTCGCTGTATATAAGTGTCTCACGACAGACGAAAGCAAAACGTCCCGCGGTAAAGTCTAAAGTTTCTATGAGACGCAATTGCCGATAAAGGGGACGCGCACGAAAGCACAGACACGAAGGAAAACAATCATGACGACACGGGCTGCCCGTGTCGTCGCGATTGTTTTCCTTCGTGTCTGTGCTTTCGTGCGCGTCCCTATAGCAGCGAGTATCAACTAGGAGAAGGGAAAGTTCTATATTTTCTCTTTGTAAAACTGCGCAGAGACACAGAAGCTGCGGTCATCGTCAGTCATTCTGCAGCCAGAATTCGCAATAACCTTCTATAGATGATTTCGTGCGTTGTTGCGATTGGCCAGCTTTGGTCAGTTAGCATTGGCAGCATGGTTAGAAAAATTGGCTGGAACACGCTGCTCAGTTACAAATCATTCACAGAAAGCACGAGGGCATGGTGTTTAACCTTCGTGTTCTCCGTATGTCATTATTAACCCTGTAGAGCACTGCATTCCACCGGCGCATCACTAACCGCTTTATGGAGCGACAACAGCACTGAATCAGGGTTATTGATTGGCTTGCTGGCTGCAGGGGCTGCTGCCGGGCGTGGTTGCGTATCTTGGTTTTTCAAAGCAACTTTTCTGCTTCTTCCTCCCAATTAGCGGGTGTTGGCAGCTGTAGGCTTTCTCGTACGATGGATCAGGAAGTCTCTAGTGGCTGCTGTCTTACGCAAATGTCACGAACGGTCAGGGTTCAAACTATCCTCATTGGCCTTGTATCAGTGGTGGTTGCCTGGTGAGTTCGGTCCATAAGTACAATATTTAAAGCGAATCTCTTTTTGCGTATCGCCCCACTTTATGGCTGCTGCCTTGCACGATCGACCGGTCCCAGAGATAGTGCTAACCGAGGTGGCCCGGCGCGACCACGGACATTGTACACCGAACACGGATACGAGCTCCAACTCAAACAAAATGCGACTGAGCCTTTTACGGACTGCAGACGAGGCAGAGGCTTGGAAGAAGCGCCGAGTGGCGCATAAACGTCTTCGATAATTAAAACGGGTAAACGCAAAACGTAGAGTGGCGGCGATGGCCACCTTTGACCACATTTCCCTCAAGGACGTGAAGAGAAGCAGCGTGAATACGCTGCGAAGAATGGCTAAGAATGCAGACTCTAGCTTGTGAGCATGAAGTCAGTCGGCATCGAGATGCGGTAATGAGACAGCAGTGGAAAGGGATCGCGTCGTTTGCGGGTGCAAACAAGCACGTCGAGAAACATTCGGTGCAGGGTGAGTTCGATTAGACGTGCACTGTGTGTGATAGACTCTGGTTTTTGTCAGACGTGTCTGCTGTGTTAGAGCGCCATAAAATTACGTAGAGCGATGTGTTTCATAGTGAAAGCGTGTCCAAAATGGTCGTGCTGTCTATACTTGCAAGTGGTCACTAACCAAGGACAAGGCTCTCGCCAACACGAAAAAGAGCTACATTTACACCGACTTCGCCGTATATTTCATCTTGTAGAAAAACAAAACAAAAATTACTTATTGGGGGAATGAGCGGATGAATTAATCGTTCATTATTACAAAACAAGAAATTTGGTTAACGCTTAAGCTTCGCCTTTAAGAGTGAAACGCGATAGCATTCAAAAATCCCTGACTGATTCTCACGCTTCCCGCCAACTGCAGCTTATGTGACCGTAATGTTTATCAGGAAATGCTGGCGGCAAACGCTATGCACGAAGGCGAGCTTTCTGGTAGAAACGCGGCCTCTTGCGTGGGCCGATCTTCTGTTATTGTTTCGCTCTTTTAATACTTCAGTCTCAAAATATTTAACCTACAAGGCATGCGTTGTCGGTGTTTTGTTTCATGACATTTTTTTGTGGGCTGTCATTCTCAAAATTACGAGGTATAACTTTGTAAAGAATGTAAGACAGGGTAGATCAACTGTATTGATTGAAGAAGTTTAGAGAAGTATAGAATATATATGCATCAATTATCGCTCACGGGACGCCAACGCCGGTTACGGCGCCAATGCCGACACCGCATTTTCTGTGACACGGGGCCCTTAACGCTGTCACGATAAAAAAAAAAAGAAAAAAAAAACACTGTCCCACTTGTAGGCGCCGTAATCATTGCAACGCTGGTTGCACATTGTCATATTCTATGTTAAAGTCGATATATGTCGGAGTCCAGAAGTCTTTCCACATCAGCTTTCCATAACTGCAAGCCTTGTTGAACACTTCATTCAAGAAAAGCAGGAAAAGTTTGCCGTCTTCGCCTTGTGGTTATAGTGAGAAGTTTTTTTTACGTCCTGATAAGGATCAAGTACAGCTGATGTTCGGGTAATTATGAGTCACATTAATTAATAAATTTCGCGTTACCATCTTACTTCGTGGAGCTTATGTGGTCTTGTGCCTGCTTGAGGTTCGTTTAATTCATTACTTGGATGGGGGGAAATGCTTTGCTAAGCTCGCTTCCCTGCCAGTTTCAAAGCTGTCGTGAGGATTGGTAGCATTCTGATACGCTAAAATTTAAGCAATTCACATACACTGTTGTTTCACCACGCGTCCGTAAAAAAATCACCAAAAAACGAAAGGATAACCTTCTGATGGAATCTCGATACGGTGTGCGTCATTAAAAGGGAAGGCTCATCAACATTTCCCAACGTTGTTTCAGAAGTTTCAAAAGAACAGCAGACAACTGCTTATGGTATTGTTTTTTGTATTTTATAAAGTTGATTTTTTAATTCGTCGGTAAATTATGAAACAGGTTAATTATTCCAGCAGTCTTAGCACTTTCAGCTCAACTTTATGTTGCAGAAAAACCCACGAAGTTATGCTGCATGCACTGCTACGCATTAACTGGCAAGTCTTGTTGTTTGGCGAGTTTTTCTTGAGAGACAACTCAGTTCCTGGTAAATGTGCTCGTGAAATGTGTGCAATTGTTTGTTTCGATTGGCCTCAGCCCCTTGTTAGAGACTGACAGATTTTTTGAGGTATTGTACTTAGCCTCGAGCAAGCATCACGAAATATAGGATGCCGGGAAAGATACTCTAACCAGCACCAAGCTACGTTGCTGAGTACAAGTGGTACCTTATGATCACAGTATATAATGTGACCTGTGATAATATTCTAATAATTGCTTAATTTTAACCACTGGGAAAGGTTAGTAAAAGCTTGTTAGAGTACACTTCACTGCTCTGCCCAGGAGTGCTAATCACAGAAACATTCTCCCTACATTCACAAGTCTTACCAAACGGTTTAGTATAGCTTGCGCGACCGTAAAAGGGCCCTAGTATCAAGATGGCGTTGGGTTAACTCACAAAGTGAATGTTTTCATACGCCAAGCCACGGGTGTAGCGGTTTGTTTGTGCTGCCGTAGCTTTTAGTTAATTAGTAGAAACCAGTTTTGATGCACGCCGTTGAAAGATGTGTTTAATGTCTCCACTGTATAACATAGTATCAGCCGAGGTATTCTTCACCTCAGTCTCTCCACAGCAAACCATGTATAGCAGAGCACAACAATAAGAGCACGTCGCAAAACAGTTTTTTTCTTCTTTTTTTGATAAACAACGTCAAAGTCCCGTCACTCTTGCGTCCTTGCATTCCATACTTCTAGGATGTGCTACTTAGCATCAATGCTACACTGGGTATTGCCGGTTGTTATACATGTTGCCCACATTCTCCCAACACAGACCTAGGTCTATAGCTAAGCAGAGTGCTGCGTCCCAAGGTTATGCCTGAATGACATGTTCTATGATTATCAATGAGCTATAGTTTAGTTCTTTTTCGAAAATTTGTTGATCTGTATTAAAATTTTGACCCGCGAACTGGAAAGGAAAGAGAAAGAAAAGACGGGAAGCCTCATTTTATTGATTTCTTTCGCGGATACCTTGTACTTATGACCTTTACACTTTGCGGCTCCAGCGAAAGAGAAGTATGATGTTTGGGGGAAAGGCAGAAGCATAAAGCGAGAAAAAAATCCGTTACCTTTCCAACGAATTTTGCAGCATCGCAGAATTCCGCCGCGTGCCTCTGCCGGCATTGCTGGAGGTCACGTTTGAAGCAGACCAAGGAAAGAGAACCACCAAAAAAAAAATAATAATAATAATAAGACGTCGAGAGTGTCAGCGTTTGAAAGTGTCGTGAAGAAGACCGGACGGTAATATGTCGACAACAAACAATGGTGGGTGCACCGGCTTGCTTTGCACTATTTGTCGACAACGTCGCGTTGCCTTTACTCTTTTCAGCATATAACCTTCCGGCGTCTCGTAGGCCGGCGTAACCTTTTGACCCAGTTTTCTCACACACGCTGCGGACTGGCAATGACCTTCTCATCCGCATTCCAGTGGGCGCCCCCTGAACTGCTCCAGGAGTTGATTAGGGGTGCGAGTGGGCCGTATTTACGATGACAAGCCAAACACGTTTGAAAAAGTGGCTGGGCTGATGTCTCAGTGAGCTTTCAGCATGCGGGGAACAGTTTGAATTGCTGATGGGCTACCAGTATGTCCTCCGTTCTCCACACATTGAGGAGAGGCATGAATATATCTAGAATGCATGGGTATAAAGTGCTAGCGATCAGTGTGTGAAGGTTCAAAGCAAGAAAATCAGGAAAGGACATTGCTTGGCTCACGCTTCGTTGCCCGTTACGAGGAACGTCGTCATGAGCGGAGCGCGGCGCTCTGTCTTATATTGCGCTAAGTCATGGAGGAAGGAAACAAAACAGGAGAGGCCCTGACGTCACTTTTTTGAAGCCGGAAGTGCAGCCATGTTGGTGTGCCACCTCTCTTTGCGCCTCCAATCAGGGGTTCTGCAGCTCGCCGGAGCAGATGGGCGCGAACTTTGAACTTGCATTGTTACGAGCCGCCGCAAGTGTGCGCTCCTGACGCGCGTCAAAACAAAGCCTACAAAACTTCTGTAGCAGGTTTAGTGAAGCAGACGCGCTCCTGTGTTTCTCCGTGGCACATTGAAGAAGACAACGAAGATCCGCGCCGTGATTGCTTGAGTATATCTGTTGCTAACTGACACTCACACTCACAGACCCAAAACACAACTTTCAAGCATACAAACCACACTCCAAAGTCAGCTTCTCTCGCGAACGCGGGAACGACACCGGCGGAAAAATCGTAATCGTATCTCACTTTTCAGAGACCGCGAGCAGCAGCGAAAGCTTCAGGAGCGCGGTTGCCGTGGCAACGTTGACATTTGGGGTACCCGTCCCAGTGCTGCTTTGCGAGAAACAGCACGTGACTTCCGCCACACCTTCTCCAATACGTTCGTGCTGGCCAGGGCCTCTCCTGGGGTATCCTTCCTCCATGCGCAAAGTAGTTCTTAAGTCAGAATCCTGCTATCTGCGAATCATCACGTAGCATTACGGTCGAACGCCTCGGAAGCGTAAATTAAAGAAAAACTCTGGTCGTTAATAGTTGGGTTTTAAGCAAAAGCCTAATGGCTGTGATATGCGCACCATACCAGTGCTTCACTACAACATGACACCACCTGAAAAAAAGAAAAAGGATGCTGGTTAACGAGTCACAATAAAGGTAGTATCGGGAAATGTGAAATCTCTCCTGGTTTGATGGAAGTTAAACTTTGTAAGTGCTGTTAAATGAACAAAGTGTGCTACGATTGTTGTTCACGAGCGCCCTTACACGGAGTGTGCAGTGGAGTATTATAAAATAACACGGCTTTCTAAATATACGACGCTGTGCTCAAAGGTACCTCCATGCGCATTCCGCCGTCCTCCCGTTTAGCGGAAGTGCACACACAGTATGCCTTCGTTCAAGCCGAAGCCCCCGGACACAGGATGGGGCCGTCGCGATCTCTGTTGTATATTGTGTTATCGTAGAATACGCTCTCGGCTGTGTTGTTCCTTGACTCATGAACTGGCGTTCTGATTAATTTAAATTTCTCCATATCGCAGATAAGGAGAACCACCGCTATAGGTGGTAAGGGACTATTTACGCTCGAGACGCCCGTCGCCGCAAGCCGCACCGCACGCATACGGTCGTGCGAGAAATTGCACATATCTTGCAATTGCACATTTCTTGCAATTGCACAATTTTGCAATTGCACAATTTTTCGTACGACCGCACGCGTGCGGTGAGGCTTGCGGCGACGGGCGGCTCGAGCGTAAACAGTCCCTTAAGTGGCCCACTTGCAGACTGCGCAGTGTCGTTCAAACAATTAAGTCTTCAGCATAGCTTCCGTAAACATTTAGTCGGTCGTATGACTGGGATTGATTGATCATGTGAATGGGGTGACATGGCTTTAAAGCTGCTTAACGCAATAATTAGATCGGAGTCACGGTGTTTGCATGAGTGTGTGTGTGTGTGTGTGTGTGTGTGTGTGTGTGTGTGTGTGTTTTTCTTGCTAACACAGTGCGAGTTTCGCGCAATACCATTCGTGTATTTAGAACCCATCCACCTCTGCAGTCATGGTATTTTTTTAATTTATTTATTTATATTGCCCGATTGAAAAAGGTTTGTCCGTTTGGCCACGATGCCGGCATCGCTTCGAGCTTCAAATGGTGGTCCTTGTATTTTTGCGTTGTATGATGAAAGATGACGGAATAACCTAACGAAAACGAATGTATACTGACTCATTTCGCATTGCAGTTAGAAATCTGCGGAATAATGCAAATCTGTCGTCCTCGCAAATAAGTTTGAACAGTCTAGAAGCAACAATGTCTAAACAGGTTCGGACGTGATTAGCATTGTCCCACCGGCTCCCAACAGTTCCTTTATTCTTTTATTTTTCGATGAATTTAGGGTTAGCCAAAGCCTGAAGAATGTCCCCCGGACGGAGAGTCGAACCGATGGCCCCGAATACAGATATACGCTGCTCTACTTCTAGTTCAGGCATGGGACAGCACATTTATCTGACTGCCACTTTAACCGCACAACTGGCAAACAGCGCTTTTAACCCCAGCGAAGCACTCGTCACAATGCATTATTTTTATGGTGCGTTCAATCAACATAGCGGTTGTTGTGGCCAAGGTGGGCATAGATTGCACTTCTGTGCGGTAGTGAGTGTGTCAGATATCTTTTTTTATTATTATTATTTTTTAACAAGCATCGACAATGTCCTGAAAGGTGTCACTTTTATCTGAGCAGTATTTAGATTGAAAAAACATGTGGGCATGTAGCACATGATGATAGTTCATTCAGACGCCGTAGTTATATACCAACAATGCTTGGAAGTTATGTTTCATTTATTTTTTTTTACATTGGAAAGATTGCAAAACAAGAATTGAAACAGCGCACAGACATTTAAAGCAGAAATAAATACGCTATACACCTGCTTAGCATATCTCACAACTGCATCAGAAATTTCGGCTCAACATGTCCTAATAGCCTCCTGGTACAAATTCAACGGTACCAAAACGACTGCCTACTCACCGTAGCATCGTCTTGTGGTGAAAAAGCATAAATGTTCCTCCCACTTTTAACATAAGTCTCCAAACGAAGAATTAATTTCTGTCGGGTGCAGGGGGTGACGTGCAACCACAGCCAGCCAGGAAACTTGCGCATTGAGCGCAGTAGTGTCGAGAGGATTGGCTCTAATTGGTTTGTTGCGAAAAGAACTCAATCGGATCGCATCACGTTTCTGTGCACGGAGCGCGTTCAGTACGTTATTGGCAATAAAACTACTCCTCACATAGCAACGAGCACTTCTGTTATCGTTCCGTGCAGCCCAATCAGGTGTGCCGGTCCATGCGCTTCCTCGCCCGCCTCAGTGAAAGCGTGTGTTTCAGGCGCTGCCTGTAACGAAGGCACAAAGAAAGGGGAAACAGCGCCCACTGGTGCAATGAGAAACATCGGTGCAGCTACCTGCTGGAGTGTGGCAGGTTAATGGAAGCGAACGCAATGTTTGCACGATGATCGTCCTCAGGAGGTATACGGCTGTTAGGCCTCCCTTGCCACGACGGACGCTCAATTTTTGTTGTTGTTGTTCGGTGTCTAGAGCATGTGCGTGTGTGGTTAGCCTGTCGCTTGGCTAACATCTCCAGTCGCCATTAAAGTTTCTGTCTCTCTCTGAGGCTATGGGAGCGGCTGCCTAAATCGAGAATATACGTGAAACAGACGCCTTCGAAACTTTGGTGGGCGTAGATGTATTTTCTGATGCTAACCGCTGGGCCGTCTACACGTCTGCATTCTATGTATATACCAGGCTTGGTTTAAAGACCAACGCAAGAGAAAGCCCAAAATGCAGTTTGCTTTTTACACGTACGTAGTGGTTACCTGTTTCTATTTCTTCTAGCACCGAATCATAAGATGGCCCTAAACCCGTGTTTCATTGACTCGCGACAGCTGCTTTAAAGGCTTTTCATTGGTTTGAATGCGCCGTTCTTGCATGGAAGTGTATATTTTTGCCACAATGGCCGCATAATTATAACAGGCAGAAATGTGACTCTCATGAAAGCAAGATAGGAAGACGGTGGTGGTCATAATAATATATCGGTGGTATTTATAAAATGTGAAGCTCTACACTATTATGATGCACCTTAGCTGTAGGAAAGAGAGCCCGCTCTAGTCAGCATCAGCAGTATTTGAAGCCTGGAAGTGTAACGACTTCTACACTTGTAGAGATTACGACGATCGATTACACGCGTGCCCCTATTTCGATCCGCGAGAATAGCTTGACCATGCCGCAAATAATATGAGCCACCCCTACTAAGGCTGCGCTTGCTTGCGCGAAATGTACGTCATAGATATAAATGATGGCAGCAAGTTCTTGCTTGATGGCTCTGGTAATGTCTGATAGGCTCATAGCACTTTGCGTTGTTATTTATATCCATTCGGGGTTTCTCGTCATTAATTTCCATAGCGACTACTGTCGGAATACCAGATCTGATTGTGCCCAAGTTGCCTAGCACTGGGCACGTGGAAGTGAGAAAGCACCTAGAGACATATTGACTAACAGGCAAATTCGTTGCCTAATTTGCAATTTTTGTTCTTATATTCTTGAATTGGAGGTTGTACCTTTTGTCATGCGCATTGGGACTCCGTCCTGTATTTTGACCATGCCCATAACAAAAAAAAAAAAACAAACAAATCAACCAAGTTGCAGTGTCACACACAATGCGAAGGAGGAAAGCTATAGCTGCAAAAAAATATTATACTTAGTACATCTTGTACTGTTTCGTATTTTATCGGTGGAAGTAAATATTCGCAGATGTGCGGAAATAATCTGCTTTGGAGAAGAAAATAAATATTTTACAATTAGTATTGCAATTATTCATCCAATTTTTACCGAATCCCACATAGTAGTATGAGTCATTCATTTATTCAACAATAACGACAACAATGACGACGACAACGACTCCAGTCTATCTATATTTGAGGGGGGCGGGGGGCGCAACCCAGTGATGGAGAAGTTCATAGACCCATCTTTTTCATTCACTGTTCCATCCCGCCTTGCACTTTTTTTAAACACGAAGCTTTTTGTACCTAGCCCAGCATCATTTCGCGTCCGTCGGTCTGTTGGTCAATCTTTCTCGACAGGTTATTTTGTGAATATATATATATAATATATATATATATTAGCACCTGCCTTTGCTAACACCGCATGCTGACCGAGAAATTAGTGGGAGTGAGCGCACCTCTGTTCTGCTTAATCAAACAATACATCACGACATGAGACCTGAGCTTATAATGTATCCTCAGAGGTATCTCTAAAGCACACAGACCTCTTAATAGAATAGTGCATTGTATTCAGCGGCCTACTTGATTTTTTTTTTTTACTTGCGGCTACTCCATTTTGAAAAACAGTGTATATGCCACCGGATGCTCCCGGTTTACATAACACTGAATCTTGGGCAATATTTTAGGGCCGGTGAGCGCACCTATTATGTGCTTTCTTGAAGAAAAAGAAAACGTGCAAGTCTAATGTCGTCTCGTAGGTATCATAAGTTCAGCAGTCACTGGGAGTTCCCGAACTCGAAGCCACCGCAGCCCAAGCCGGAAGCGAGGACCTACGCCGCCGTTGCACTCCGTCTCCTCTCCGCTCCCGCGCCAGGGACCCATAATGGCGCAGCTACGCCGCCAGCGCACCCGCACGCCGCCCCACGCAACGTCCAAAGAAAAACGGACAATTGGTAACCACCCACCGCTCTGTCATTGCTATGAAAATTGTACGCAAGCAATTGGGCTAGAATTAATCGCTTCACGAACGATTCGCTTCACATAGTATATTCCCACGTGTGCGTTTTATCTACATAATTTTTATTTATTTAAAAGATGGCCAAATAACGTAACCATTCACTTTACAACAATTTCGGTGTCTTAGAAAAGGCCCTCAGATGCACGTTTTTCTTTCTTTTTGTTATTGCTGTGTTCGTTCCCGTTGTTATTGTCGTTGCTGTTGTAAAGAATATGTTCTTGGTTCCGTCGTCTGTAGACCAGTACTTCTGCCACCAGTTCAGTGGTTTGGTCTCGAATGTCTGGCGCTAACTGACTGGTTTGACCAAATTGACTGAGCCACTGGTACATTTTGTTTTCTTCGTTGCCTCTGTGTGACGCCATACTCTGAAAACAGCACTTCCGCGACAGCCCAGTAGTCAGTCAGTCTCACACATTAAATGTCACACACACGTCAGCGGTTCGAATCCACCTAACGAATCCCAAACAAAATTTATTTTGGCTGACCCATGAGTGAACGCAGTCGCGTGCAGTTCAGCACAGTTACTCACGCAATAAATCTTACCGCATACGGTCGATGATGTGAAAATAGGAAAAATAAACTTGAATTAAAAGCAAGACATGCTAACTGGGGAGGGTAGATGGGCCTGGGTGCCTAGACGTTTTGCAGTAAATTAAACAACCTTGAAACTTGGTGTAACTGTTTTGTCTATTAGACCTGAATTTCACGTTCATTGACGTCAAAAATGAAAATGAAAGGAATTCTAGTAAAGAGGTTATTTAAGCTAAAACCTGTTACATCAAGGCAGACGTAGAACACACGCACTCAAAATAGCGCTCGCTTGCTTTTCCTTAACGTGAATCCCTAGCAAGTAGCTCAGATATATGTCGTTCTAAGTTATTTCAATGTTGTTCTTACAGTGTTCCTGCATGATATGCTGGCTATCAACCGAAAGGCGCATAAACAGTGAAGCACAGCCGGGAAGAAAGCGCGTACGGTGTATTGCGACCGCCTGTTGTGCTACCGCACTGTGGCCTTTTCAGCGATTCTGACGAAACTCTGACTGACGGCATCGCGGCAGCCGGTGCACTTGCTCTCGCTAAACATGCGTTTAAGTATTCACGTGTACTCTTGTCCGTGGGTGCGCATAAGAAGTCCTGGCTGCATCTCAGTGCCAGCGGGTCTATGCGATTTACTCCTCCTATATAACAGCGTTTTATCCGTGGCGAAAGCGATTT
The DNA here is from genome assembly GCF_013339745.2 of Dermacentor silvarum. Taxonomy (NCBI): domain Eukaryota; kingdom Metazoa; phylum Arthropoda; class Arachnida; order Ixodida; family Ixodidae; genus Dermacentor; species Dermacentor silvarum. The sequence continues at coordinate 11,482,023 of NC_051161.1, forward strand.
TTCTAAATGCGTAACGGTTGCTTTCCCTTTGCTAGCATGAATATTATAGTCTTTTGGTGGGCCTCGGAAGAGTATTGTCGTGCAACAGGGCTGGATAAGCAAAAAGAAAATAATAAACTGGTCGGTCATGGTTAGGTGTCCTTCCTATAACGCCATCCAGCATGTCATCATCGGCTGTTGTCGCACGCCCTTTAATGATACAGGACGCCTGCTATGAAAGGGAAACATTGTACCGATATATTATTCCATGCTGGCGAACACTTCTTGCGGCAACGGCAAAGGGAAGAAGGAAAGTAAAAGTCTACGATTATGGTTAGCCAAATGTTATTCACGAATGGTGGGCCACTTATCAGAGCACTGGTGTGTTATAATCGAATGTACAAAGTCCGGCAGTGCCTGTACCCCCGCCTTATGTGCATTCGAATTGCAGCACTTAGAAATGCTGGAAAGGTGCTCTCGCGAATGTTTGGGCTGTGCCTTCAAGAATTATTAGTTTATGAGGCATATTTATTTGTAAAATACCTTACAAGGGCGCTACATGGGACATTGAGTAAGGGAGGCATAGAACCAAGTACACACATAAAAAGTGGCAAACTCGCGATAATATCAAGGTTGCAAGAACATATATGATAGAAGTCAATCCAATGTTCGCCGAAAACTCGCCAGGTGAGGGCGGTCAATGATCAAAATAAATTGAACACACGCATAAGACTAAAAGAAACAAACCTATAATTGACGTTTCGCGGCTGTTACGCGTCCCTTATTCACAACGACTCCTAAACGTCAGTTATATGGTTGTTGCTGTCCCCCTTGGGCGAGTGCTCGTTTTATGTTGACCGTCATACAAGCCATGCATAAAGCACATGCGTAAAGCATATGGGTCAGTGGTTGGCGCTTCTGGTACGCGTACTAGCGCAGACTGTCTGTCACAGGTTCGAATGACGCTACTGGGGAATCACTGGCGAAGTTGCGTGTCGCACTTGCTCGTTAAGCGTTGACGTATTGCTCAGTAAATTTAGATCCAGAAGACATCACTTAACTATACTACAATCACACGAAGTTAAAGATTTGTCTTGGATTGTCTCGTTTGACATTGTCTAGCTTTGTGATAGCTGGAGAAAACATGAAAGCTGTAAATGTAATGTCGTTCAACTACTACTCACGCAGAAAATCTGTCGTCATTCTATCCGACTGGCCGTACAGGCACGACAGTTCCTCACTGCAATACAAGCGTCTCCCTCGAAATCTCCGCTAATGCAACTGAAGTACATGACACCGGCACCTCAGCCAATGCAGCTTCGGGTGCTTGCAAAAAATGAACGTGACGACTAATTGGCAAAAACAATAATCGAGGAAGCCAGAAGAAGAGAAAGCAGTAGCAATGAGACGCTCCAACACATTATCTGTGTCTGCCCGCGCTATAGTGCGGAGAGGCAAGTGCTGTGCAGAGTGCTGGACCAATTGGATAATCGTCCACTAACGGAACTAAAAGCTTTAGGTCAGTGCTCCGGAAGAACATCCGCGCTGAAGGCCTTATTCGCGCTACTAAGGTTCCTGCGGTCTAGGGGCCTTCACGATAGACTTTAAGAACGCCGCCCCCTACCGCTCTATAGTGTACGCGGTTTGTTTGTGCTCGTCTCTCTTTTTCTCTGTCACCCATTCCAATCTCTTTCTCTTTTAACAGCGAAGCTGTTCTAGCTAACCGTAAAAAGTGCCGCCTGCTGCCGCAAAACCTCGCCGAGTCATGACGTCACTGCGTTGCCTAGCAACCACTTCGCGGACCGGCATGTGCCTCGCCTCCTCTCCGTGCCGCGCACATGTTGCCTTTAGATGGGACGTTAAGGAGAGGGAAGGAGAGCATGCACGCGGCACGCGCCTTTCTCGGGAGGGGGACAGAGAAAATGAGAGCGAGATAGAGAGAGAAAGAAATTGTAGCAGCACCAACGAGGCAACGCGCAGAGCTGCTGCCTATGCCGCCCGCGTTTCCCCGGCCGACGCGGGCTCCGCAGCAGATCGGAGACACTGCGCGCAACCGGTTTCCGCCGCCGCGCCGAGATCTGCGCATGCACCATGACAACAATATAATTGGATCTGCGCATGCGCTGACCTTGAGGCAGCAGCTATGTAAGCGTGCGCGCGATTGCGCTCGATCAGTACAATTCATGGGACGCCCAAAGATAGTTCGTACTCCTGAAGAAGAGGCCACGCTTCGCGAAGCAAGGCTCGCTGCTAAGCGGGTGAGGCAGCGGCAATCTAGCACCAGCCAAGTTACAACCTAGCATCAGCCAAGTTACAACCTAGCATCAGCCATAATAAGCCCCTACGATCGCCCAGCTTCGCTGTTTCAAGCCTTGCGCGGCCAAGTGCAAGCTTAAGCCTTTTTTTTTATCCCCCTAGTCCTTCTCCCCGTGCAGGGTAGCCACCCGGAACTACCTCTGGTTAACGTCCCTGCCTTTCAATGCATCCTTTTTCTCTCTTGGTTGTCTGGCGTCACCCTGATGGTGATGGGACTACCTTCCCCGCTCTAAATCCCAAAAGCTTACCCACAAGGGAATAAGTATTCTGGATCCCACTTAAGAGGGATGGCCATGTCACCATGGATTTTTGAGGGACCTTTACCCAATCCTAGTATGTATGTGGTCCTGAGTCAGCATTGGCGCCGACTGAGGATCGACGGGGACTTCGCAAGACTACGACTACGTGTGCATGAATACGAAGTAACTAGAAGAAGAATAGTGGGCCGCTTATGATGCTTCATCACTGTGTGTCACATAAGTGTAGTTTTTCACACCTTTCTATGCCACTTTCATAATGAAATATTCAGTGTATAGGATAAAATCTAGCTTAATTATTTCCACGAATGTTACGCATGATCTTTTAATCTGTACTATAATGGGACCGCACGTTCTTAACAGATGCCCGTCCCATGGACGCTTGCGCTCGAGCACAGCTCTATTTTCGCTGATACATCGAAGGTTGGTGTAATGCCTTGTTTTAGCAGCCACAGAACAAATATGAATAAAAATAACAAATATGAACGAAACACTGACATCGCGTGCCTTTTATCTTAAATCTTCTAAGACTTAAATATTGAAAGCGCGAAACAATAACAAAACCCAAACGGGAAAATGATGGGATTTTATTGGCGCGGCTGTGCACTACCTCCGGGATCGGCAAAGGCAAGAGGTTTGAAACATACCCGATACGGAAACGTGCTGGTAAAGTCGCGAAGAAAGACGTTGGCTTTAATTAATTGCTTCTTTGCTTCTAATTATTTGCTTAATTGCATCGTCCTTATGGCGATACTACGATATTTTTCTCTCTTTTTTCTTTTGGTGCTCTAGCATAGTCAGTTTTCAGCAGTTTAATATAAATCTGCTGGTTGCGAAGTAACATTGTGTTGTCTTGATGTAGAAGGAAAATCGCACTACATTCTCTTTTAATGTGAACAGCATTCTTGGCATTGTCACGCCAGTTTTTTGTTTTTTTCGACTATCTAGCTATCTAGCATTCCACCTATCCCACCAAAAATGCGGGCCGATCCCGAAGGATGTACAGTCCAAAAATGTGAGCAGTTCATGTGGGTATATGGTACTGGGAATGCGCCACTTAAAAGATATACAAAATGTACGAGTACTCTGGGCCTTTACGTGGCGAAACCATGATATGATTATGATGTACGCCACAGTGGGGGACTTCGGAATAATTTTGACCCCTTGGGGTTCTCTAAAGTTCACCCAATGCACGGTACACGGGCGTTTTTGAATTTCGCCCATGGCAGGGATTTGAACCCACGCCCTTGGGCTTAGGCAGCGCAACACCAAAATCACTGCACCACCACAGCGGGCTGCGCAGCTTTTCAATGATCATCTTTGATGCTAACTTGGGTATGTGGCCACTGGACACCGGATATGCGCCACTCTTCAATGAACCTCTTGAACGCCAACTTGCGCCAATGTGTATGTGCCATGTCAGCAGACTTCACGGCGGCACCGCCAGAAGGCGCCGCGTGCCCAGAAGGAGGCGCGAGAGAAGAACCCGGCACGCCTTTACACGACTCGTTTCGGATATTTGCGTACTTGGAGAGTCATCGTAGATTAGTTCTGTTCGATTTTTTATTTCGACTGAAGCGTGATACAGTGGTGTCCGCATGTAGTGATTAGGTTGCGCCTATTTTTATCAAGATCCTGTTGTGCGAATATCTTCCGTCGTGACAGCGGAATGAAGAGCTTAGGTAAGTTTACCAGAGAAAAAAAACAAAAAAACAAGAAAATAAAGTCTGGGCAGGCTCGTATTGTCGTCGCCGGTCGACAAGTGTCTTGAAATAACTGGGCCACTGTGTACCAGGCGCTTTCATCGCATCCTCCCCACCACGCATACGTTTTCGCGATCAATTTAGCTTTGTTTATTTGTTCTCCTCTGCATTTTTGCGTATTCGCCGGCCGCCGATGGGGCGCCATATGCGCCTCCCAAGAGTCCTGGATGTCGTCTTTCGTTCAGTGTTCGCTGCAACCTTCAGACAGTCGGTGCGTATAGACCCATCGACACACATGCCGAGTGCGTCGATGCCACTTACTCTTTTCCATTCCACTGTGTGTATGTTGCATAAATCATCTCTATTGTGACTGTTCTCCTACTGGGAATTGGGTACGCGCGCATGCGTTAGTACCTGTCGACGCGTTATCAGTACTAGTCCGTGCACGCGTACGCATACGTCTTTTCGTTGCTCTGTGGGTTCACACGTACCCGCGTATGGAACATGCATCGGTCTGTGCCTCTGAAAGACATCGCGCGCGCAACAGAGAGTTGCAGATGTGTCCGATAAGCTGAGAAAAAAAATTGCTTGGACGATCGAAAATAAAATGTGACAGCGGGCTGCGTATGACGCGCAAATTCTTGCAAGCACGCACACACGCACGCCCAGGAAACTTGATTGGTGTCTTCCGTTGGCTAGGATGGCTGGTAATCCAATATGAGGCGCCGCGGATATACACTTTCTTTTTTTTCTCTCTCACAGCGCCAGACTAAATAAACTCCCACGTCGGACTGATGAATGGGGACCTAGATACTTTTTTATGCATCCGCGGCGTCATGGTCTCCTGTTTGACGGGATAGTTGCTTTCTGTAGCACCTTGACTTGTTGCTCCCCCCGTTCTGTCTTGAAAGTATCCGGCGCGGTGCACTCAAGTAGCAGAGCATTCAGGTCGGACTTGCTTATTCAGTGACGCCGGCGTCAGGATCTAAAATTCAAGGCTTGTAGAAACACAAACTGATAGCGTCGCGTATATATTGAACAGTATACGACATATTAAGTAGCGTTTTTTTTTTCTTATGCATGCTGAACGCCATAGCAACACCACGGGTATGAGTTTGGTCTTTTCTGTTACTTCAACACTTCGTCTTCGTCCTCTTTGACGCGCAGTCTAATATACACCAGATAACATCATTCCACTAGGTGGAAAGATAACAGTCTCAATACTAAAGCACGTAACCCACTGCACAAACAGGCAATGGACGTATACATAAATGTGGCAGAGTGTTAAAAAGCTGAAATACTTCAAAAGCGTCGAATTACAGGTACCACCCATATAGAGGCATCACGAAGAACGGGGCGAGGGTCTTCCCTGCAGAGAGAAGCAGGTAAAAGAATTGTATAAAATCTTATATAAATGTGTAAAGAAGCGTTTAAAAGCTGGTATCCAGGTAGCGTAGTGGCCTTGGAGTGCATCGAGATGATGATGAAGTTACTAAAATTCAAGTCGAAGGCAGATGATGATGAAGTTACTAAAATTCAAGTCGAAGGCAGAAATTCAGATCAACATAGTGAAACAAAAATGTGTTAATACACGTGGCGTTACCTTTTTCAGTGCGCGCTTAGCAACACCCAGTTTACCTGGCACCTGAACGAAATTTTTCGCGTATAGTGAAGAGCACGCGACACTGTTTATAAGACACCTGCTGAGTTGCAGAACAATATTTGTTGTTGCTCTTGTTGTTTTCCTGAGTGGTTCTGGCGCATACCCACAGTGGGCGATTCTCCATAAATTGGGTGGGTAAAGTAGGTATATAAAAACAAGGGAATTAACAATTTGAACGTTGAAGCTTGGAAAGTAAAACTTTGTGAGAGAAAATAAGCAATCAGAAGAAAATCGTGCATAAAAAGAAGCTAATAAATAAATAAAATAAATAAATAAATAAATAAGGTAAGATAGTGGCGTCTTCATTTTCTTCCTCGATTACCGTGGATTGACGTAGTTAGAGGTATATTTGAAAAGTTAAGGGTAGTCGAGGATAGCTGACGTTGACGATGGCAATAAGTTTCCAACGTGATATGATGAAACTTTCTGGTGTACACTTTGAAAACTAGGAAGCCATCGCTTGCTCGAGATTTCTGATATATTCATTTCCCAGTGTTACCCCTCAACCGCCTATCATCTATTTTGTAGCTGCAGAACGCTTAATGCACCACAAAACTCAAGCGCGTTTTCTCTCGGAAGCAATTGGCTAACCGTCATTCGTTCGAGTTACGGTCATACAACACTGGTGGAAAAGACAGCGCAACTCATAACACGGACGGAGACACAGTAGACACACACCTGATGTGTTTCTACTATGTCTGCACCCTCGTAATAAGTTGCGCTCTTACTTCCACCACGTATCTAGTGCCAACTCGCCCAAATGTGAGCTCTGTGCAACACTGGAGCTGGCATTTACACGACGCTCACGTGATCTGCGCACATGCTGCAGAGTTCATTGCCGAACGCCGCTAAAGCAAGCCACGAGCATCGTGCGTCAGTAAGAACCTTGCGACGCACATCCGGCACCGAGGTCGCCCATCAGGAAAGAAGAATTCGCCCTAGTCACATGATCACTGATGCCGACCCCGAGCAAATAACTGATTTAGTCAGCAGATTAAATTGCCGACTCTGTCCATGGACCGATTCGCCTGCGCAATCTGTGGATAGAATCGCCCTTTCGGCTCAACGGCAACAACTCGCGGCGCGAGCATGTGGGCTTTTGTGCAGACGTCATTCGGTTCTGATACACCGGATGCACGATTGGTCGGTCGCGTTCGCTTATAATTTGTCCAGCATGAGGATTGGCCGTGATTTGTACTTGCGAACAATTCTACCACAAGACCATTTTGTGAATACGGACCCAGAATTTTGTTCAATCTTGCACCCACGTTTAGTGCAAGTGTACATTATCACGACTCCAGTCTTTCTGCTGCTGCTTGCTGCTGCTGTTTGCTGCTGCTGCTTGCTGCTTGCTGCCTGATGCTTCCCACGAAACACAAAACATATTGAAAACTTCTCGGAACGGCTTCAAACGGCTAAAGACGTCTTGGTCTACGCGAAGACGTTAAACAGATGTTCTTGGAAACATTATGTAGCAGTAAGTACGGTTAATCAAATATGCTATTGTGTTTCAGCTGTGGTAACATCCCACCTCTGGCGTCACCGGAGTATACATTGGTTAACGTCTTGAGAGCGTCTAACTCATTAGATGTTTTTGTCAGAAAATGTGCGACATGCTTGGGCGTGCGCCGTGAAAGTGAAAAAAAGATTTAAAATGCGCATGCCCGACGCGCAGCGTTACATTCCGTGCGACTTTAACAAGCCATATGCAATGCCATTAACGTCGCATTCTATAGAATTTCGCTCCTTTCCCTCTTTGGGTAAATAAGCAGAAAAATCCTGCGGGGTTATTTTCTTTTATTCGGATCCTTTCCGAGCGCCGCGTCGACAACGTGTTTGCCGCGCGGCCAGCAAAACTCACCCGTGCCACGGCGCGATGCATGATACGGGTCTGTCACACGGTGTAAGATATGTGTCTGTCACGACAGTCAAAGTTTAGAAAAGAAAAAGAAAACGGCCGGGCGCACACGTGCGCGCCCGTTCAGCGTCCTTATCAGAGCCGTGCCTCCCTTTCCCTTTGCGTGAACGAGCGGTGAAGCCGAATTGCGATACCAGCTATCGTCGCCGACAATCTCTGGCCGAGCGCGACAGATCTGACCGCACCAGGGGGCGCGCTGAAGTTACCAGCGCTAAATCCCTATATATACCAGTGCTTAAAATCCCCATATAAGAAAAGTACCGCCATCTACTTTTTCCTCCGCCACCTCCTCTCCTAAAGCGCTTGCTTTTTTCTTTACTTTTTGCTTGAGAAAGCCAAGTCGACGGTGGCGCACCTAGAAAGTACACGTTGAAGCTTTCAGGCCGGGCGCGCGCCGCCGCCGGCGACTGCGGCTGCGCAGAGGACTTTCAACATGGCTCTGAGGCGGAAAAAATGAAAATGTAAGGAAGTGAAGAGCGCGCGCTATCATCGCATCGCATCCATGTATCATCGTCCAATCGGAGATACAGGAGAGAGAGAAGCGGCGTTTATCAAATGATGGCGGTACTTTTCTTATATAGGGACTTTAACCAGCGCTTGCATGTAGGCTCCCTAACCGCGAGTAGAGCTTGCAGGGGCTTTAACCGCGAGCGATTCAAAGGGCCGTGCTCATGGCTCGCAAGCGTTCACTCGCCGGTGCTCATGGTTCTCTTCCCAAGTTCTATCGAGTCTACATAGCGTGTGCACCGCTCGTGGCTCTTTTTGTTACGTTCAAGCCTTGACCAGCGCCTGCAGATACGCTGCAGTTCCTTACGGTACGTATACTTTTACCTGCTACAACTTGCAACTTGCACGCCACTTTTGTTTTTGCAGGGCCCGTGCATCTTTTGTGTGTCCAGGGCAGATATATCTTCAATAGTGTTATGAAGATTTTGTGCAATTAAAAATTAATCCGCATAATTACACGTAAAATAAACATCAGGGCTGCAACTTTACAGACTGCTGAGCATCTTTTGAAGTGTGAAGCAGGTCATGAATTGTAATTTTCTTACATTCTTGTCACCCATATGTCGTTGTCAAGGTTTGTATGCTGTTATAAATTAGTTTTTTATCTTGCTGTAGGGCACATGTTGGAACGGAAATAAAGAGTTCAACGGTGGCTAAGCAGCGATATTTTTCAACAGTTGTGTGCTCATCAATCAAACTTAAGGTAAACATATAGAAGCATGCTAAGCTTGACTGTTTTGTTGACTGTCTCTTTTTATTTCCTATGTAGTTATTTTACTCTCACGGAACCATAAGACCTGCTGGCTTCCATTGTTTTTGTCTAGTCAAGGTAAGTCGCATGGTTGCAAGCCAGAGCCTGAATGTATGCTTATTCGGTCGCTCATTTATGTGCGTACACGATCTCTGCATTGTTTCCATACTTTTGGCATTTGACCATGTGTATGCTACCACAAATTTGTTGATCTTGCTGTAGGGCATATGTTCTGCAAACAGATGAACAGGGGCCAAACGGTGTTTGTTTCGCACAGTTTCAGGCACACCTAATTAATCTTAAGGTAAACCTGTAGGAGCATACAAGGCTTGACTGTTCTGTTAAGTGGTTTCTTTTGATTTCTATGCACCTCTTTTGTGTATTGTTATTTCTGATTTGGCCCCATGTGGCTGCCTGGCTGCCATTTCTGTTAGTCATGGTAAGCCAGAGCTTAACTATAATTGTATTGCTGTTGAAAATGTTTGCTGTTTACTGACAACTGTGGTGTTGATATATAGTTTACATGCTTTTTGTTCACTTTTTTCTTCACTGTTGTATTACAGAGCAAACTTCTGTGGGCAGCCAGGGGTATCCAAGAAGGAAGGGATCTGGATTGCTGTGGTTACTGCAGCTGCGTCTTATTTTATGTGGTCACCTTTTCTACTGTATTTAAAATTTTTGTAAAATCATTCTGCATGTCCTTTAATTTATTAGCCAATAAAGCCGCTTTCTCACAAGGTCAGGTCGTATTTTTTGTTCTGCGTGTTGTTATGCACACTTGATATATGTTAAAACATTTAATGCAAGTTATTATAAATAATATAATGTAATGCTTCAATTTATTTTTCAGTTATATGTAGTAACATATGTACTATGAAGCTAGCATGCGGATGCATGGTATGCTGAAGTGGCCATAATTTTGCATACCACGTCACTTTAGGATGACAATCTACAAATGCTGCTTTAAAGATAGCTATAAAAGCCTGCATATTGTTTCTGAAGCCATTATGCTTTATAACCTAAACAATACGCAGGCTTTTATAGCTTAATTAAGAATTTTGCTACACATCCCCAGAATTCTGCTATAATTTATAACAGAATTCTGGGAACGTCTAGTAAAGTTCTTAACTTGTTCTTGCCAAGATGTTTTATAAAAGCCTGCATAATGCTTCCGAAGCCATTATTACAGAATTCTGGGAACGTCTAATACAATTCTTAAAGTTGTTCTTGTCGAGATGTTTATTAGCCAACTTTTAGCGTAACGTTAGCACGGCTTACGGAAGTACCTGTAGACGTCCACGGCTAGAAAATGTCTTGACCAGGACAGCTATTAGACTTTTGAATTATCCGTTCAAGACATCTTTTAGACATCAAATAGCTGCTTGTGTGTTTCGTGGGTTGCTGCCTGCTGCTGCTGCTGCTGCTGCTGCTGCTGCTGCTGCTGCTGCTGCTGCTGCTGCTGCTTGCGGCTGCTTGCGGCTGCTTGCGGCTGCTTGCTGCTGCTTGCTGCTGTTGCTGCTGCTGCTGCTGCTGCTGCTGCTGCTTGCTGCTTGCTGCTGCTGCTGCTGCTGTTGCTGCTTGCTGCTGCTGCTGCTGCTGCTGCTGCTTGCTGCTGTTGCTGCTGCTGCTGCTGCTGCTGCTGCTTGCTGCTGCTGCTAAAAAGGGCGTATCCTGCACCGTAGTCAGCAGAGCCCCCTACAGGGTGCCGCCATCCTGCGCGTGTTGGTTATTTTGTGCAATGCCCCCAGGCCCGCAAGAACCCGTCGGGTAAGTGACCTCGGCGGCTCCAGCGCGCGTTACGCAGACCCGGGTCGAATCGCTTCTCCTTCGGTGTCGGCTGACTCCCCGTTCGATCCAGTTTCCCGGTTGCAACACGCATCGAGGGCCTCGCCGCGCAAGAACCACCGTACCATTGTGCGAGCCGCACTCTTCGTCACGCGATGTTCGTGCGGAAAGAGCCGCGCGTGGCTTAATCACGCTTTGTTAGGCTGTTGTCTCGAGCTTTTTTTTGCAAATGTTAGCAGTGGCCACTAGGGCGCTCCAATCGTTTGTAGCAACAACCGAGCACGCCGGGTAATGACCGGTCGTCCCTCTTTGTTGTGAACCCTTTGACTGTGATAAGGCAAATCACGAGTGTTTGAGATTGCCGTCTATCCACCGAGTAAGAATAGCTTTCGCAAGCACAAACAAGTGCCGGCAAATAACGACAGGCGGAATCAGCGAAGGCGGCAGGGGCAACTAAAAAAAAATATTTTGTTAATGTATTTCGAATATCTGCAGTTACTCCGCCGCGACGGGAACAGTGGAAACTGCTTTGCGAACCCTAGGTAAGCCGACTACGGAAGAAAAAAAAATGAGGGGCAGGTTTTTCTTTTATTTCATTTTATTTATAACATACTGCACGCCCCAGTAAGGGCCTAAGCAGGAGGGGCGTAGGTAGTATACAAAATGAAAGATACATAAGTACAAAGCAAATGTACAATAAGAGTGAACAAGCAATACAATTCAACAAGTTGATGTAAAACCCAGCGCGAAATTAGTAAATAAGACTTAAGCGAACAAGCAACACTGCATATACGCTACAATATTAAAGGAGCTCTTAATACATTTGCACACTATACAAAAGGAACACACAAAATGAACAAAACACATTTACCATCTTAATTGTTCAATAGCATCAATGCTGAATAGATGTGCTACCGGTAAGTTGTTCCAGTCTGATAAGGTACGGGGAAAGAAGGAATACATGAAAAGGTTAGTTCTGGTGAGATCAGGTGTTAGAGATTCAGCATACCGATGCCTTGTACTGCAAGTGGCTTTATGAAAGGCTGTGGGTTAAAAGAAAAAAATGGTTGTTTTTGAGCAAGAAAAGGCATTTCAGTCTGAGAATTTTCCGTCGTAATTGCAATATTTGAATGTTGTGTGCTCGCATTAGGGTGATAGGCGAGTCAGTTGAGCGGTATTTGTCAAAAAATTAATCTTACCACTATGCGCTGTATCATTTCCAAGGCGTCCATGCTATTTTGTTGAAATGATCCCCCACATTGCATGCATATTCAAGTTTGGGACGGATGAGCGAATAATAGGCAGCTAATTGAGTGTTAGAGGGAGCCTGTTTCAACGATTCTATCGCAATGCTATTCCTTAGTCAGCCGTCCGCGCGACGCACCACCCACGTTAAAGGGAGACTAAAGCAAAACACTAAATCAGTTTAGATGGATAAAGCGTTCTTTTAAAACACCGTTGTCATTAATTTTGAAATAATAGGTTGATAATTAGAAGATAAAATGAAGGTCACTACTTTCAATTTTAAAATTTCGCGCCGTATACCCAACGCTGGTGCGTCACTGGACGTAACGGATTTCAAGTTTTTTTTTTTTTTTCGTATTTAGACCGCGTTGGTTCAGCAAAATTTTCTGAAACTCGCCATGAAACTCGCCATGAACACAATCCAGTCTATATTTACCGCTAAACCATCAACTAGGCCCTAAAGGACGCTGTCAAAATATGTGACGTCACAGCGAGCTGGTGAGGGAACCTCAAGGAGGCATCGCCACCCGTCTTTTATTATTGTACTTTTTCTGGTCTATAACAAGCGTCTTATCGGGGTAAGAGTGATGTTTTGATATTGTAGAAGCGTAATTGACTGATACAGAAGCAATAATTTTTCTCTATATGTGTCCCTTTAACGTAGAGACCGGTCGGCCGTGAACGGTGGGTGATAAGAAAGGAAGAGAATCGTGCAAAATAAATTCTTGCACTATACCAGCCCAGAACGTTATTCCTTGGCCTAAGTTTCTTGTCTAAACGTTAGGGCTTCGTTCAAGCTACTACGGGGCAAGACGGATGCCATAACGGAAAGTTTTGGGTTAGTTTAGGCCACCTAGTGTTCTTTAGCGTGCAGACAGGCCTAAGCACACAACTAACGCAAATTACGATGTTGAATTTGCTCATGCGTAAACGTACCCCTCCCCTGTATTATCATGTGCTCTTACGTCCACAATGCCACGATCAACATGATTGCGTGACATCGCACACTAGTGTTAACATCTTCCTTTCTTTCGCGTGCAATGCTGTAATTCGTTTCAATCGACCAGAAGTTTCGTCGTGATCGAACTCGTCGCCTTGTTTATCAATCGTATTGACGCACTTTTAACGTAACAGTACGGAGCACTGTTGCCCATATTTCGAAATGAGCGTGGCCACATTGATGCGAGAGCTCAGATTAAGTTCAAATATTTTGCATATCGCTTTGTTAGCGCAACTATATCTTGAAACGTATGTATTTTTTTGCGTATGGTACACATACAACATAATGTTTTACAAGTTTTTCCCACTTCTTTTTTTCTTGCTGCATAATAATGTTAGTAGTAAATTAGGCAGAAATAGAACAATCGTGAACCAAAGATTGGTTCACGTTCCCTCGAAGCTCTACGAGTTGTCATTGTCAATCAATTATTCGCATTCGGCTTGAATAAAGTGCCCATTTCCCAACAAGCTGTTTCGAAGAGGAAGCTGCAGATGCATATAAAAAGCAAGCGCGGCAAGAGCAGCACTTGAAAGTCGTGCGTGTGCAATATTACAATTCCTTTCTCATTCTATTCCATTTCTCGTTTCGTTTATATTCCAGGCGGCGCTTCCCCTAGGGGAAAACTACCCTATGGGAGTCGTATACAGTAACTCTAGTGACGAGCAGGATAGAACATGACTGAGCGATGGATGATGAAAGGGAGCAGAATCAAGCTAAAAACACATTGTTACATCATACCGGCCCAGAATTAGATAAAATTTTGATTCGTCTAGAGAATTGAATACTGTCCTTGGGGCTTTATTTAATTACTTTTGCATCAAGCGAGGTTGGGCACTAGCCCTAGAGCTCCTCGCAGAGGGCCCTTTTGTGGTCCTCTGGCAGTGCTCGACCGCCATTGGTGATTGCATCGTGAGTGCACCGAGTGGGTGCACTTCCGAAGCGAGAAAAAGCGAAGCTGTGTAGTCGGCGTAAGGCCTAATCTGATCATGGAAGAGCCCCGGTAATGCCTCCTAACAAACTTCAGGACGATGAGAATAATTGAAGAAAAGCACTGGCAGTAGTGCGTCGGTGCGATGGCCTGCATTCTTTACGGGCATTAACGTAATCATGGATTATTACGGCATCATTCGAGGGCATGCAGAGAGACAGGCCCAAGCGCACCTGCGACATTTTCAGTCAAATCACAAAAGGAACCAAGGAAGGAGAAAGGGAACCGAGGGCTCGATGTTTGTTAGTCGCAACCATATGAAGCCAACAGAAAATGAAGCCAAAGAGAAGGTAGGGGATATTATGTATTGTTTTAATTGAAGTGTAGAAATGATAACGTAAAGGCAAATTAAAGTTGACGAAAGAACAACTTGCCACTGGTGGGAGCCAAACGCTGTGCACACCAAGCATTTATAATTGTTGCGGCTTTGTTTGACTTTTTCTGTTTTGTCCGGCTCATTCTATAGACCTTGCTTGTTTTACGTGTAGGGCAGACTATTTATTGTTTGCTACCCATGTTATATATCGCTTTGGGGCATGGTGTTGGAGTCGCCAAAGCATTATAAAAATTCGCGTTGGCGGATTACCTGAACTACGAAAGAAACTTCTATTGTACTTCTATTTCCACGTACATGTGTGAATGCTTAGTTTCTGTGGCTTCCTGGACTCATGTGCAGAACTTTGTGTTTACGCTGTCTGACTTTATTCAATGGCTTTCGCCCTATTTCGTGACCTTATTTTATTTACCAAGCAGCCAGGAGTAGTCGGGGCCACATAAAGGCGCCAACCTCTCCTATTGAATCATCACAAATATATATATATATATATATATATATATATATATATATATATTGTAAAGACGAAGTGAACTTGGCCACGGGCGCTCCTAAGGCGGGAGTTTGAAGAGAGGACGACGAGGAAGAATAGAACAGCCGGCCCAGAGAACGGTTGATGGTTATATTCGGTGTATAAAAACAAGTGAATTAACGATTAGAATAAAAGAAGATTTTGTGAGAGGATGGCCAATCCCCCACTGTGGGTATGCGCCACAACCACTCAGGTCAACAACAACAGCAACAACAACAACGGGGGATGTATCTGTCTCCTTGGTTCCTTTACAATGGCGCAGTCTACAGTGAACCTGCCTTAAGGCGTTCCAGCCTTACGTGTCTCTTCGCGGTTCTTCGGCGTGCCGGGTCCCTCCTGCCCAGGAATTCCGTCCACGCTTCCTCGGTTATGGAGACGGCCACCCTACCACCGTCGCAAGCACCCACCGCACCATCCGGGGACGGCGTCCAAACCTCCTCGGTGGCTCTAGGACAAGACTCTACCAGTGATCTCGTCCAAGCCATCGCCAAGCTGAGACACCAGCTCGGGCTTATGACGAACACCTTCGCATCCATCGGTGGTGGCGCCGTTGCACCTCACACTGAGAAAGCGCTTCGGCCCCCCGTCTTGGACCTGCCCTGCCTGGGAACGCCGTACACGCTTCCCTCGGCGAGAATATCATCCTAGGAACTACTTCGACTCCTCAGCCACCAAGGTATGCCGTTGATGCTTCCTTGGTGGTAGAACCGGCTGCCGCGACTTCTACAACGACCGCGCTGTCTGTGGACACCGGCCCTGGTTCCTCGGGCAGCTGAACAGCCAGCCTGGCGGAGATGAAATGCTGTTACTTCCAGAAGCCGGCCTCGTACAAATACCGCCGTTGCGGATTTCAAGATGACGTCATCCTTTGGATTCACGCTATCGATGCCATGGGTGATCGTCATGCTTGGCCAGACCAAAAAAGATGGCTGGTTGCGGCAAAACGACTTGCGGTGCCGCCGAGGCTTGGGACAACTACGAAGTCATCAAGCAGGGGTCCTGGCTTGAATGGAGCGCAGCTCTTATAGCTGCTTTCGGCCCGCTTCCTTATGCCTGCGCGTCCCCTATATCCTCGAGAATCAGCTGCGGCTCGTCATCATCGAAGATCGTGGCCGAGAACCTACGGTTCAGCCACAGTGGCAGGGAGTCGATCCCTCAGCTGCCACTGCATCAGTCACAGGTCTCCAGTTGGAGCAGCTCCACGTCGGCGTCCTCCGCTTTCCATAGCGTACCCGGCAGCAAGGCCTCCAAGACCGCGGATGAAGCTGCATCCGCAGCGGCGGCGGCAGCAGAGGCATGCGGCGACGACGCGGGCAATCTGCAGTACTGCGACCCTTGGGACACGGACCCAGCCGCTGTGTCTCTGCTGTTGTTGAGGGTGGAAAAGCAGCGCAACAAAATGCCCACTCCGGCACTCGCCACCACTGTCTCAAAGGGGGCGCCGTTCACCAACGAGATGGCCCACCAGTGGCACATCTACGAGACGGCGTTAGCCTCATGTCTCAAGCAGCGAGATCCCGACCAGAGCTTGGACCGATTGGTCCAGAGTTCTGCAATCATCCTCCCCGGGCTGCAGTTGCGTGCAGGCCCCCTCTGCCCGTCGTCGTTCTCGTCTTCGGGAGTGTTAGTTACACCAGGTCGCAAGGGAGGCCTCACAAGACAGTCTTCACTGCAGGATGCCTGCTGCCCGAAGCGACCACTGCACCAGGGGAGCAGTTGGAGTGCTTGACCAGAGCCATCTATTACAACGGTCGCCTATTTTTGAGAACGCCCCTGCTGCACCTCTCGGTGCTGTCGCCGTTAAGCGTAGCATCCATGCAGATGTCGATGTGATCCCTTCAAAGTCAGTGCGACGCCCAAGGCACAGTGGCCACCGCAACGAAGCGCCGCTTCAGAATGGCTCCGACTGTGCCCTCCAGTCATTGAGAGCATCACTTCCCGTGGACAACCTCTCAAACTCTTCCAGTGATATTCCTCGAAAACCTGAGAAGGAGAGGGGAAGACTGGTAGCACCACTCATAATAATCAATGAAGCACCCTTTAAGAGAATCTCTTGAACTCCGCCTGAAATTGACAACGCTGAGCGGCGGGATAATCGTCGGCGAGACCTGTGACCAGCGCACAACAGCCAGTGCCGGCCGCCAGAGAAGCTGGTTGCGCGCTGGATGGCTCAAAAATGACTTCTATACCTGGACAATTTGCGTTGTTCCAAGCGGCGCGCCGGAAACTTGCAGCGTGGCCTAGTGTAAAGACGAAGTGAACTTGGCCGCGGGCGCTCGCAAGGCGTGCGCTGGAAGAGAAGACGACGAGGAAGAATAGAACAGCCGGCCCAGTGAACGAGTGCTGTCTCTGTCTCCTTGATTTCCTTACAATATATATATATATAGTAAGGAAACGGTTAATAAGGCAGTATCTCTAAGGACCACAGTGTGCGACCACAGTGTGCCTAGTGTTAAACGCGGAAGAATTTGAACTCTACGGTCGAGATATGTTTTTCACTCTGAAGACGCATTAGGTCATCCTCTGCGGCCTCTGCACTGAACTCGCAACGGCACATCTAGGTCTCTTAGACTGTATACAATAAGCTGCCCGGGTGTTCCGTCGTCGCGACGATGGAAATTACTGCGAGAAAATTAAGCGCCATTCTGCTCCTCAGAGTAGAATGGCGTACAACATATTAGGCCAAAACGATTCATTTGCTATCGCCTGCTGCATTGTGTTCGTTTAATACAACTTCCGGGATTAGGACTTGTAACACTACCTTTTTCACCATGTTGCGTGTTCCTTCTTCCAACGCGAAGCGACTGCGCGCGCAAATGACGGCTGAACGTGAGAATGCGGCAAAGGAAACTCTGTGGTGATCCTCAGCGGTGCCCGGAAACATATGTATGGATGCTTACTTATTCAAAGGCGCCACGAAGACTCGTCTCGGCCGATCAATTGTAATTAGGTGGACCTGCGGAAGAACCCGCGGCAAGAGAGATTCGCCCTCCGAGCACGGGATCGGAAACAAAAGGAGAGCCGGTACAGAAAAGCGCGCGCGAAACAATTGATGCTGACCGGGGGCCTCGCGGCTACTTTGCTGATCACACGCAGCGAGCCATTCGCGATTCGCAGGAGCGTCTGCCCGGCTCCGTTGTCTCACACGTGCCCCTTCCTCGCACGTCATCGCGCTGCTTCTAAGTGGGCCTGGCGTCCACAGTTGCGCGACTGTCCACCTTGGCCGAGAGGTGTTGTACCAGAGGCACGATAGAGCGGTGCTGGCGTGTCCAGGAGCCGGAGGCGCGCACCATAGTGCGTTATAAGGGCACGTAGTACCCTTGAGATATGCCATGGGTAGAAATCATTAAAACACTTCGATTGAATGCAAGAAAGGACTGGGGAGATACCGAGAAAGGCGAGCGTTAGTTCGCAAGCTACACGGACCAAAATTAGTGACGCCTCGGAATGAATGAATGAATATAAATAAATAAATAAATAAATAAATAAATAAATAAATAAATAAATAAATAAATAAATAAATAAATAAATAAATAAAATATTGCGTTTTTTTTTTTTTCTGGCAGTGGTTGCATTCCTATCGAATTTTCTCTCCGATGATTGGCGGGGCTCGATCCTCTGCAGCCAGGTCGTTGGCTGCTCGCGGCCCAACGAGGAGCGACTCAGCGAAGTCGCTCCGCGGTGCCGCTGAGGCGACCGCTCACAAGGCGATACTCCGCGGACGGGAGCCGAGGTTGGCTGGCGCCGAGCCGGCGATGCCAGTGATTTCTGAACGTCTGGCGCTCCGCGAAAGGTGGAGCGCAGATTTGGTCCGACCCGTCCTCACTCCCCCCCTCTCTCTTCTCCCCTTCCCTCCTTCCGTCTAAGATGAAAGCGGGAGCGCCTCACTCCCCCTCGTCTAAATCTCTCCGCTCTAATGTTACCCGCTTTAAAAGCAGTGAGCCTACCTTGTGGAGCTCTCACTAGACACAACAAAAGGACTTGACGCGTTATACTTAAAGGCATAAAAACGTCAAGTTCGGACTTGCGTCCGTATTATTCCTGTCTTTCTGTTTTATTGCTGGACATGATGTATTACGCCAGAACATCAGCATGATTTCCTTCCTCTGCACCATACCTGCAAGGCCCTCGAATTCAGGTCGGCCAAAGGTACCGAGGAAGCTCTCGTTTGGGCACTTCCTTTGCACTACACGCATCGGCAACACGCCAAGCTTGTGAAAGCACGCGGTTCGTCAGTCGGGGTACGCGAATGACACGCTTTGTAGAGCTGAGGAAAGGTATAGGCAGCGCTTTGTATTGAATAAAACGCGAGAGCGGTAGCTGATCGAAACCCAAACGCGTCGGCGGGGCGTTAGTGGGACGGCGCAGGCGCTTCGCTGCGAGCACAGGGCCGGCTGCTGCAGACTTCGCTGAGCGCCGTGGCCGCTCACCGGTTGGCTGTAGCGTGCGCGCGCCGCGGAGTCGCGGGGACGGGCCGCAACACCCCGGCCTCCCCCATCGCGTTGACACCTGGTCGTTGCTGCTCCGAGGACGTCGGTAGCCGGAGCGAACCAAACGGAGCTGGGTGGGCAACGCGCGTGCCAGCAACAAGATGAGGTGGAATTGCTATGGCGCTATTTTCCATTGGGTGAACAGAAACAGAAAAGGTCCTCACTAGTGCACGCAGCAACAACGAAACCAGTGCAAGCTCTGGTGTTTTGCGAGAAGATGACGAGCATCTTGGATTACTTAAAATATTTTTGGCACTAGACGATTTGCCAACCAATTTTTAATTGGCTGGCAAGTACCTTGAAGGGTTCTATTCGCCTACAAGAATTCGCCAATAGGTCCATTCATTAGCTTTAACTCGGAAGCATTCTCCGGTTAGCTTTCCCACCAACGTCGGTTAAAATTTGTAACGAAGTTTAATTCGTCGCTCGCAATAATTTGCGTCACTGTTACCGTTACCCTTGGCATACGGTTAATCGAAGATGGATTGAGAATGCTCACATGCGTTCACCTCAGCGTTTAATTTCCTGCTATGTTATAACAGACTCGGTTACCTCGGAAGAAAGCATAGCGTCAGATATGTATGTCCGTAAAATTACTTATTTCGTAATGCTATTTATATCGGTGAGCGCTTGATGCGCTAATCGAAGCTCCATGGCTGCCAATAAGTTGGCGCTGATCGAACTGAAGAGGAGCTTGCAAACACTAGGCAACTGGCGGTGAAAAAAGAAACAAGGCTGGAAACTATATACAATCATTGCAAAATGAAACAGTAAATGAAACAGTTGCATGTGAGCTTTGCTATTCTTACAGTGAAGAGGAACAAACAGCACCAACATAAATGTGCGAAGAACCGTTCATTTTGCGAACTTGTGCTTCAAAACAAAACCGACGCTTCTAATTGACAACAATATGGTGAACAAGAACGGCCGACGGTCGTAGAAACGAACACATGGATTCAGTCGGTCCGAATACATATACAGGCATGCCTCACCATTACATTTACATGCGTCACTGTAGATACCATAGAAACCGAAAAAAAATTGCTGTTCGAGTAGATTCGAGATTGTACAAGATTATTCGCGTAGCACATGTAATCTGATTATACATGTGCTGTCTCAGTGACAAATCGGCTACAACGTTCACGAAGCGTTCATGTTCGGGAAGCGATAAGCTGACACGGACGACAACAGACCTCTTCCAGCCTGCATCACGACGAGTCGGTCACATGATCTTCCGGTAAACATGGGAGTGTTTTGTGGGCAAAAAGCACGCCGCGTGCGCGGTGGCACGCACTGACTGTTCTGTGTATCGCGGGTGCCCTTTCTTTCTTTTTTTTTATTGTGGTAGCAATTATAGGGACACTAAAGCCCATTTCTGGCGTCGCCGTGATGTTCCGTATCAAGTCCGAACACGATAACGTCGTCGCCGCGCTCCGTGCGCTGTATGTGCGAGTGACAGCTTGCGAGGGTCAGTCACCGATCGCGGCTCAATCTCACGCGCGCGAGGGAGAAATGCGGGCCGGAAGCGCGCCATATGCTGTCGCTCGCGAGGCACGTGGAGGGGGGAGGCGAGAAAGAGGGGGGGGGGGGGGGCATTCTACTATCCCTGCGGCTGCTGCTTACGGCGCGGCCGCGTGGGCGCCGTAACCTGACAGAGATCTGCAATGTAGACAAAGTGCGCGCCCGCGCGGGCCCCATCTTCAAAGCGATCTGCGAGGTGGACAAAGTACGCCCAGTGCCGGTAGCTTCGTATGTGCTGTGCTTTCGACGTTTAATTCGCGTTGAAGCGAGATACAGCACGAAGATCAATTCGCTCGTGGCAGCTGCATGCCGCGCTTCCTGACTGCCGCGTTTTGACAGCGAGTTTCCGGGCTCATCGAGCGAGATGTGTTCATGTTTACCTGTGCGCACGTTTATACGGCCGGCCGATAAACTAATATCCTTGCATCGTATAGCTGTGTACTACTTTGCTATCGCAATCGATGCCTCGCCTTTCGGGTGAAACTGCAACATTTTTTGCAAAGGCAGCTATGAATACGACAAAGTTGGCATTTTAATCGCACTTCTTTCTTAACATTATTTCACTACATTGTACTTAAAACGTGGCATTCCTTTTTTTTTCTAATAGACTTTTCCGTACGATGCAATTAGACATTTGTTTTCTGACAAAAAAAATGAAATGGGCTTCCGGCCCACCAGAAATGGTCTTGCGGGGGTCAATAGACTCACAATACTTCGTCCATCGCTCCGATTCCAGTTTATCATCGACAGCCGCGGAGCTTGCTGCTCTTCGTAGCGCACTTCGCATGATTCGTGAGGAACCACCTAACAAATGGAGTGTTTTCCGTGACTCCAAGGCAGCGCTACATTGCTTGCTTTCCGCCTTACACCGTGGACCCTACGAAAAACTAGTCCTCGAAATCCGAGAGCTCCTTCATTGTCTCGTCGAGCAAGGACACGACGTCACCTTTCAGTGTCTCCCTAGCCACTGTGGCGTAATGGGCAACGAATATGCCGATGAAGCTGCTCGATCTGCTCATGAAGACGGCGCACAGGAACCAATCCCGCTGTCAAGAACAGATGCAGCAGCGAAACTTCGAGTGCTTGCAAACGACGCCACACAATCGTTGTGGAACACATCTCGTTTGCAACACACACGTCTGCATCTACTGGACCCCTGTCTTCGACTTCGACCTCCACCTGGACTATCCCGACCCGAAACAACAATACTTTGCCGATTGTGGCTTGGTGTCGCATTTACAAAGTCGTTTGCTTTCCGCATTGGATGGGAGGATAGTGCTGCGTGTGACCACTGCGGCGACGAGGAAACAATCGAGCACGTACTTTGTCACTGTCCCCAATACAGCGCACATAGGCAGTCATTCGCGACCGCACTGGCACGTCTTGACGACCAGCCGCTTTCGGAGCAGACAGTCCTGGAACGCCGGACTACACAGTCGTCACACAACAAGTCAGTCCAAAATAAAAAAAGATGGCTGACTAATGGAGTAGCACACGAGGAATAAGGATTATAAACAGGGATAAGGTGCCTCCGAAAGGCTGGCCAACGTTTCGATAGGAGGACCTATCTTCGTCAAAGGCGGTCTCGTCATCCTCGGCGGGTTAGTTTTAAAGGGTTAGTGGAGTGACGTCACGTCGATGTCCGCTGTGGCTGGCTGTAAAGGGAGAGACTGAAAAGAAAATGAGCGCTGGCACTTGACTGGCTAGGCAAGGCACTCTTGAAGTTTTTGCGATCGAGTGGACTATCTGACAGACTATAGTTCTCACAGACATTTCCAACCTCGTCTTTTTCTTTTATTCCTTGAATTTTTTTTCGTGACTGCTTTTTCTCTTCTCTATTCTTTCCGCCTTTCATTTCACTTTCCCCTTCCCTCAGTGCAGGGTAGCAAACAAGAATATTTTCCCCTTAACCTCCTTGCCTTTCCCACCACGTTTCTCTCTCTCTCTCTCGTTTTCTCACACACAGTCAGCAGCAACAAGAAGATGCGATTAACGTGAGACGTTCAGAGGTTCAATATTTTAAAGCGAAGCTTTCTCTGCCTCTGGTAGTGGTGGTGGTGGTGGTGGTTTTGTTGTTGTTCCTCGAGCGGCCAGTCGCGCGGCAACGTTGCGTGTATTCGCGAGCATCTTTCACATTGTAGCATGTATTGAGCAACAGAAAGCTGTATCGGAAGTTTCTCATGTTCTTCTACAATTTTCTCATTGACACTTTTCATCTAGTTATAATATTTGAGAGGTTGGTTGATTAATTAGGACTAATTATCTAATTAGGCGGAATGCAAAAAATAATCTGAATATCTCCAAGCGACGGCAAACAGCATTACCTTGGGTCTGTTCAGCTACGTAGCAGTTGCATATTTTGAAACTTTGGCCCACGTTACGTGAAACGCCCTTAATAGTCTATGAAGTAGAAGCACCTGATGTGCTTCAAGAGCTCATAAACAAGAGATACAACTAACATATTCAATCTGAAAACTCACCATAAACTACAGCAAAGTGTCACAATCATAATGCATAATGCAAAAAAATGTTGATGCCATGGACAAAGAAATATTTGCTTACAGAGTGTTTATTTCATAGACGCAAGGAAACTCCAACGCTTTGAAAATCATAACAGCTACTAATCCATATAGTGAAGATAGTCAAGTATGCAACAGGCTCTCATTTTCAACTTTTATACTGTGCGTTCTGCTGCTGAGCAAGAGGTTGCGGGTTCGATTACCGGCAGCGGCGGCGCAGTTCAACGGGAGCGAAAGACAGGAACGCTCATGTACATTGGTTTAGGTGCCCGCCGTGGTTGCTTAGTGGCTATGGTGTTGGGCTGCTAAGCACGAGGTCGCAGGATCGAATCCCGGCCACGGAGGCCGTATTTCAATGGGGGCGAAATGGGAAAACGCTCGTGTACTTAGATTTAAGTGCGCGTTAAAAACACCAGGTGGTACAAATTTTGAGGAGCCCCCACTACGGCGTGCCTCATGATCATATTTATTTATTTATTTATTTATTTACAGATACTGCTGTCTCGATAGACGAGACATAGCAGGAGTGGATACACCAGACAGTAGGTCAAAACAACATACAGTAAATTTGAAACGTAATTACAAAATCTGGTTAGACAATTCTTTCAAAAACTCTTCATTAGGTTTTTCCCGCAAGGAACCAGCTAGGTTGTTCCAAATTTCAGCAACGCTTGGAAAAAAAGAATGCTTAAAACAATTTACAAAAGACTGGAAAGGAACAATATTGAGTGGGTGGGAACGGCGCGTGGCACGCCCAGTGGAATGACTGAAGGAAATCGGTGCTTGAATGCAACTTTGACCGTGTACAATCTTATGTAGCAAAGTGATACGCTCAAGTGTGCGTCGATGATCCAAGGGTACTATCGATAATGCGCATGCGTGAGATGAGGGAGAAACGTTGCGGTCATATCGATGAAAAATGAACCGTATTGCTTTCTTTTGTATGGCTTCAAGCTTACTAATGTAAAGTGCAGTGTAAGGTGACCATATCACTGAGGAGTACTCTAGTAATGGTCTGACGAGGGATTTGTAAGCTGTTAATTTGCAGTCTTTAGTAGAGCACTTGAGGGTTCGCTTTAAATATCCCAGTTTCCTAAGTGCCCTAGCGCAAATTGTTTCATTATGAAGGTGCATTTTAGGTTTTGAGTGAAGGTAACTCTAAGATATTTGGAAGTATGTACAGAATTTAGGTAGTGCCCATTGCAACTATAACTGAAACTTAACGGCGGCTTTTTATTAGTAAAGCTCATTTAATTGTACAGTTCTTTGTAATTAATACTCATTTGCCACGCGTTGCTCCAACCACAAAAGGACGAAAATACATTGTTAAGAACATCTTGATATCGTGGATTTGACACATAAAACCCCATAATTTAATTTAATTTTATTTACTTGATGTAGGTGTAGATTAAATAACGATATACGTGGTCGAAGTTATTCCGGAGACCTCCACTATATGGCATACGTCGGAGCCCAGTATTAAGTTTCATGCGATAAACCACACAGTTCAATTTGCAACGACGTGCTGCGCAGTTCCATAACAAGCTATCGGCCCACCTTTTCGTTCGTTCAAAGTATAAAAAAATCCCACGCAGCCTCCTAAGAACCAGCTACGCCAACGCATATTATCATCATCATCAGCCTATTTATGTACACTGCAGGACGAAGGCCTCTCCCTGTGATCTCCAATTACCCCTGTCTTGCGCTAGCTGATTCCAACTTGCGCCTGCAAATTTCCAAACTTCGAACGAAATGTCAGGTGGCACACAGGATACAGAACACGCTCAAAGGGAGCGGATTGAATCGAGATAAAACTCTTTTAACAGCGTGGAAACAGCAAAAGACGAGCTGCTTCTCATGACTCGCCGATGCTGCATGCATTAACACTTCCATTCCGCGGCAGTGGCCTTTAGCTCTGGAATAAAATATTCATTCAGCGAGGCGATCTTGCCGCGACGGTTTTTGAAGAAGGGTCGGAGCCTGCATAAGACAGTGTGAGTGGTGAAAAATCGAAGGAATTAGGCTGAAGAGATGTAGCGTTCGACATAAACTTGGCCGCCACTATAGTGCCGGCAGTGGCAAAAGCGCATGTGCAATGGCAAAAGAAAAAGAAGGAAAACAAGAAAAACGGGGAAACGGGGGAAAAATATATTACGGCACACTGCGGGATGCACGGGAGGCTAAAATACAAATACGGCACCACGCCCGCAGGCGAGAACAAAGAATTGAACAAGAATGAGAAAGGAAGCGGGAGTCGGATGCGAGAAATGGCCCATAAAACTTGCAACCTCTTTCTTCATTTGGCGGACGCTAAATTTCTTGGCCCTTATTGGATTCGCCAGAAAGTGCACGCTGGAGAACGGGGAGAGGGTAGAGGAAAGAGCAGACTGAGCTTCGAGGAAAGCTGTAAGACAAACGCTGAGCACGAAGAAGTAAATCGGGAAAAATCTGCCTCCTAGCGAGCTTGTAGGCCGCTGGGGGGAGCTAGCTCCGTGAACGAGGCATTCTCTGCGGGATGAGCTAGCCTCTGTCTTGCGGCGGCAGTCGATCTGCCGAACTCTTGCTCTTACGCTGGATAAAAATAGAGAGCAAAAACGAGGGTGAACAATCAGGCCAACACCCGACGCTCAAAGGAGCTACACGCAAGACCGGCACAAACACAACGCCACAAAAACATGGCCGAAAGAGAAAGGCGATCAAAAAAAGAAAAAAAAGTGGTGCTTAATTCCGCCGCAGTCATCGTCTGTCTAGTCACCCTAACCACACATGCGTTTTTCTTAAGTTTTTTTCCCCTTTTTTTTCGGTCGCGCACTTTCTTGCTTCATTCTCCTTCTCATGGGAAAATGTTTGGCGCCTCTGGTAGTTCCTGCGCTGACCTACCGGTTCATTTCGTTACGTTCTTCGGGCACTCTGATATTGCGTCTTTATACCTATCGTCGTTTGTCGAGTTATATCGGCCTGCGCAGGCGAGGAGAGAAAAGAAGGAGCGACGGCCGAGCATTCCCTCTTATTGCGCGGAGCATTCCCTTTACTTCACCTCGGTCTCGATGTCGTTTTCGACGGCTCTCGCAACGTTACGTCAATCGCGAACACCGGGGCCACCCACGTTTCCTGCTTCGCGGAATTCTATTTTTCCGTTTGCTTTTCACGCAGCTGCCTTTGGAGTTTCATTCGAGTATTCCGTTGCTAGACGCTGCAGAGTCCAGCGTCGCGGGGCGCCTTCGTTCCCCGCCACTCCACCCGCGCAAATGTTGCGACAGCGTTCGATTTCCGATGAAATTCGATGGATTCTCATTTCTCCCAGATCTGTCGAAACAGGAAAAGAAGCGTCAGCTTTGTAATATGTCGCAAATAAACGGAATTTCCTGCCTTCATCAGCTTTTCGGCCTTCGTGACCGCCCGGCGCAGTGCCACGTTGGGCGCACGCTTTCGTAGGCAGCAATGCATTGTCGCAGTTTCGGTGAACAGCTACGCATACTCTTCAAATATATGGAAAAGTTTTCCGCCTTTTCATTGCTCTTGTTCCAAAAAGCTACATAATGATTGGTTGTCTACATCCAAAATGCAAAATAAAGATGTTCGAGCTTTCCAGAATTGCCTTGAAATTGTAGGTTTTTTTTCTCTTCATTTTCTGTTTTCACGCCCTCACATGCAGTCACATTACCGGTGATAATTCTTTTCGTGTTCACGCATATGCCGTCATCATAGCGGGATCCTCGCCCGGCAATACTAAAGCTACGGCATAACCTTGCTGTAAACCGCACGGGCCCGCTTACCGACACACAGAGTACTCTGTATGATACCTAGCCATAGCGGCGTATAGTGGCTTTGGTGTTGCGATGCTAAGCCCGAGGTTGCAGGAGCGAATCCCGGCCGCGGCGGCCGCATTTCGATGGGAGCGAGATGCAAAAACACTCGTGTACCGTGCATTGGGTGCACGGTAAAGGAACCCAGGTGGCCAAATTAATCCGCAGTCCCCCACTATGGCGTGCCTCATAATCATGTCGTGGCGTGTAAAACTCCAGAATTTTTTTAACTACTCTGCATGAGCATTTGCTTTCTCTTAAAGCGAATAGCTTTCCTAAGCTCTCTCACCCGTCTTCATGGTGGATTTTTGGTGGTCGGTGGTTGGATTTCGCCGCCGTTACAAAGGGCACGTGCTCTCGCGTAACCAAGGTGCGGAGCGTCGCCAACAATTATAGTTTTTTGAAACCCGCGTGTTGGCACGCGAGAGGCTTGAAGCGTTTGAAGTTTTACATGCTGTAATGCAGCTCTGTTTTGCAACTTTCAGAACAGGTCCCCAGTAAATCATGTCATCTGTGACTTTCATAATATCTATGCACGGCTTTGACAACACAGCGGTAAGACGTGTCTGCAGGCAGATAAGAACCAGTAGTGACGAGACGCCGTTTTCACATCCAGTGGCATACTAGATGTTCGAGCTAGAGGATAACGTCATCTTACGTTAAGGCAGTCAGAGCACTCATACTTACTAACGTAACGAAAGGCTTTCAAAACGGCACCTCGTTCGCGCACCATCATGTAAGCGCGGCACTCTCACGTCACACTTGACCCATGAGAGGCTCCTGTCACTATACTTTTGCACTTAGCTCGGCATCTCACAACCGCAGCAAGAAATATGACATTAACGGGGCTGCCCGCCATGTTGCCCTTGGGTAACAGAAATTTATGAGCCCGCGGTAAGCAAAGGTCAGCGCGATATGCTATGTCCAGCACTCTCGTGCTACAAGAGGCGATCCTATTGGGGGCTACCTTTCGCTCTTCTTTCCTCATTTAGATTGCGGAAATTCTAAAGTCAGAAGTGTGCCACGATACGGTAGGCAATTGGAGCACCGTCTTCTCAATAAGGTCAGTTTTGCTAGTTTCATGTAGGGCGACTTGTTGTGCTGTGATTAAAAAAAAAACGCTGCATCATTTAGCCCTGGTTCAATCATCGCTATTCGTGTGGCGCTGGGATATTCACTGCATAAGCAATTGCGGCAGCGAAGAAAACGTGAATCAGGGTATCAAATCATTCGCTAAAGTAAAGGCACCTCGTCTGCTTCCCTCACTCGTTTATTGATTTTCTTAAAATGCTAACGCAAATTTCGAAGACTGCGCATTTCTTGGGCTTCTGTCTACACAAAAAATAGCTGTGTTATAAAACGCCTTCCCATAGACGTCGTCAAGCGGATTGCTCAATTTTCATTGCGTTATAAAACAGTTATACTTATCTTTATTTATCGTTTAACTCTACGTGAACGACAGAATCCAAAACTTAACTACAAGAAGGTTCCTAAAATGAAATTTGCGTGCCGCCGTTTATGTATATATAGTCTTTCAACACCCTAATAGTATAAAGCAATCACCTAGGCTAACCTTGTCCATGCTGCGAGCTAAATCGCCCACACGGATAACCATTCCGGTGTCTTTTTGTCTCGCATGCTCACAATGGAACTGCGTTGAAATGCGTTTGCACCTTTAAAGGGGCCATCACACCAAACTTATTATTCATTGCGTGTTAAACTGTACACTGTAAAATATACTGCAGTAATAACGGGAAATACCTTGGCAGCTCCATTTTCAAGCATTTCATCGTCAGTATGACCGCAGGTCGTCATTTTGTAAGGCGTATACACCCCAACATATTGCACACGGCAGTCAATCGAATCGTGTTATTTTCACGACCCATTTCTTTTCTTTCATCTGGTACTCGTGACTCTCTCATTCTCTCCTTGTTCACGACGATAGAAACGTCTTGTCGGAATGACGCTGATTACTTGTCAAAATTGATAAAGACGTCCGTTCAAGGGACGGCTGTTTCTACATTGCACGCGTCCCACAGCAAGCTCGCAAAATTGAGCGCATTCGGTGCGGTAGAAAATTTGTATTTATAATTCTGTTTATCGCAGTTGAACCGCAGCAGTGTGGCAACACTAAGTTGTGACGAAATAAAATTGCATCTCCGGAAACGGCTTCCTCGGAGTAACGGAAGCCGATCTTGAAGGCCATGTTTTTGTGCACCTCAAAGATCTTCAGTAAAAAGAAATGTGAAAAATTGTAAGAAAGACTTCTTACAATTTAGGGAGCGAACATGGCCATTGTACGCTGTGAAACTAAGAAGTTGGAAATGCGTTCATCGTTGTGCAGGTTGTCGTTGATTGAAACATGAGTGTCGCGTTGCACCATACAGCCCTTTTTTTTTTTTTTTTTTTTGCTTGGAACATTTAAGAATACCGCCCACAAAACTGGAATTACGTGTATACAGATGAATAATCTGCTCAAGCGGACATCATCTGCAATAAAAAAACATACAGCAATTTATTGACTAAATAAACTAATTACAACAATCAGCTTCTTAATTAGCAATATTAGGGCACGTGTGTATATTAGAAAGTTGAGTGGAATAATCATAGAGGTCTAGTTCCGTCATTCTGCATTTCAAGATGGCCTCGTAGATGAATATAACTGCCGTGAAATTATTTGATAATTTCACCTCCTTATGCACGCGTGGTGCGAAGCTCGGCTCGCAGTGCAACACCCCTGTGACGTATAAAGGGGTGGCATAGAATGAGGCTTCGCCATACCGCGCAATAAAGCGGTCCGTCTCCGCCCTGCTGCTGAACTGACTATGCCTTCAATCGGGAGCCGCACAGGACACCGATCGAAATCAGCTCAGGAGAAGAGCAACGGCAGCGCAAATTTGCGCCACCCTTCTACGTCGCAGCGAAGATTGTACCACGAGCCGCGAGGCACGGCTCGCGGTGCAGTCAGATAAATTGAACAAATAATTTGACGCCAGTTATTTCAGTCTGCATGGGCATTTTGAAAAATATCAACACGCAACTAAACTTTTATGATTATTCCGTTCAACTATCCGATATAAACATTTGACGTAGAGGTTATTACAAAGGTAGTTAATGTAACTATTTTTGTTAGTGAATCGTTGCATATGTTTTTCTTGCTAATGATGTCCGCCTGGGCACATAACTCATCTGTAGTAACGCAGTGCGAGTAGACTTTGTTGCCGTTTTTTTAAAGTGTTCTAAACAAAAAGAAAAAAAATAAACACTGTATATTCATTAGTAATTCGTCGCCAGTCACCGCCCGCGCGAGAGTACCAACCAATGCTTTTCTGAGCCAGCTATCACGCATATACGCATGAAATCGTAAATTCGCAAGCTTAAGACGTGCTATATGCAGGTTGTATTTGAATACATCAGGAAAACACGCTTCCCTCACGCGAAAATCAAAATCCAGACACTCGGGTGGGTGGTGTCTTCGCAGGCTACCGCGCCCAAGCTCGCTTCGCCTTTTTCTTCCGTTTGGTGTTGACGCAGGCAAGAAGCAGGCAGACGGCCAACTCACGCGGCGTTTTCTCCATGTGTACTGGCCTTTATACGTTCACTGTCCGCTTTTCAAGCACAACTTGTCAGTCTGTCATAGTCTGGCAAAAGATAAAATGTGGTGAGGCAATTTAAAACGGGCCAGACACTTCGATAATAATTCTGTGCGTGTGAAAGGTTTCGTGAAATTGACCTCTGTTGCCGAATGGCAGCAGCTATGGCATTCGGGATACATCACACCTACCTAGGCAGGAAGACCACAGAACGCCGTTATCACCTCATGCCGCGTGTGAGACTATAAAGCGAAGCGAGAGACGAGGTATCGGCCCGGCGGCAAGCCACGCCTGCCTCTTTCGAGAGCCTTTCGAGCTTAACCCGGCTTTTTGAGGAACATGCCTAAAATGTTTCTTCTACCATTTTTTTTTCTGCTGAATTTTATTGCAGCATATAAGGATATAAACTGCAGGAAGAAGATATTTCGCTGCGCATGTTCAGTGCGTATATCTGGACACTAGATCTAGGCAAAGGGGCGCAACGAGCTCATTTGCATCAACTCAGACGATATTGCGACTTCAGATATCTGGGCTCAAACGATTAAGAATTTCGTAATCAAGAGAAGTAGTGCAGAAACTTGCGGTAGTTATATTATCGACATTATTAAATATTTACACTGCTTCATAAGAGAGGAGCGGAACTAAAGAGTACAGAAGATGACTGTTATCTCTGTCCTCTCCCCTCCCCCCGCCCCCTTCCTTTTTCTCCTAAAAATATATCTTCAAAAATTTGTAAACAAGGTTCAAAAGAACGTACATGTCACCAGTCATTATTTGTAAGACGGTTATACAGGCCTGTATCTGTACATTTAAGCAGGTAATGCATGTTTAATTTATAATAAACTGAAACTTAATGCTGTGCGGCAAGCACGTCCAGCCCCTTTCTGACGAATAACGAATAGACAGTGTCTCGAACATGGGAGCAATTTCGTGTGTTAACTTTTTTAGAAACGGGGACAGCAGGCTGAAGCATGCTCTTGCTCGTTCTCCCTAGTTGCTGAACTAGAAGATCAAATTTTTATTACTTAAATGCAATTAACCATATTTTCAAACAGTATTGTCACGACCAGCCAGTATAATTTGGGAAAGGAATGACACCGGTATTATCATGGCTACCGGCGCAATTATTTCGCGAAAGAGATTTCTATCTCGGTAACTTACCGAGATAGAAATAGCGACTGTAGTGAGCCCGAAGAAATAATCCTTTGCTGTTACTGAAGGTCAACAGCACGTATAGTTTACCTCCATACAACCGACTAGCTTGCGTTGGCGGTAAACATAAAAATACCTCAGAAATATTTCAGGCTTGACAAAAATCTTAGTGAATGAAGACACGAGCCGGCACATTCGTGCTGTTTAGTTGTTGCGCGAACACCAGTTCTTCCTCCGCCTTCAGAGCGTGGCTGATTGTCAAGTGTCCTCGGGTGATTCAGGATTGGTACCAATGACAGCGAGAGCTTTTGCGCGTGGTAAGAAAGTGGAAATGTCACTGGTCTCCCTAATCATCTGGGTTCAACGAAAAAAATCAGCACATGCAAAGATTAACTGGCACTGGGTTTCCAACACCATGACTTGCCGTTTCTGTACAGTTGTGGGCATTGCTGATTTTACCGTTGGGTGGGGATGAATCCGCAAATTAAATGTCCCCTTTTTCTTTAATACTGGCATAGCAACTACACCAGCTCCCGGTTTTAGTGACACTCATATCTCCCAGGCAGGTGCGGCAAATACAAGACACCTTTCAGCTCGTACCCCCATCTCTCATAACACCATGTTATCATCCGTCAAACGTGTAATTGCGCTTATTGAGGTGAATCTGAAGACATACTCAATGCATCGCGGCTCAGGTAAAAACCATGAAACGCTCTTATTCAATACCTCCTTTATTTTTTTTTTGTCTTCTTATCTTTTACTTCTTTTTCTTGAGCTCCGATTGCTCGGGGTAAAATGCGAGGATATGAGGAGGCAGCGCGATGCCTTTTCATTAATCTGCTGCGTGACGAACCTGATAAGCGCAAAAGTTTCGCTTGCGACGAAAGAGGCCTTCTGACTAATGAACGTTCTCCGCCTAAGTGCCGCGCCTCATCCGTTGCTAGGAAGCAAAGAAAGCATGGCTACAGCACTCCAGTCTTATTAACACCGTGCACTGCGTTGAAAGATACAGCCGGCGCCAGTGATTCAGCGACTGAGCTGTTCGCACGATACGCGCCATTTGCGACAATAAGGCGATGATATGACCAATCATCTTAGTCAGTGGTACGACAGTGAAGGCGCCGACCGATTACGGACATCTCTTAGGAGAGAATGGTTTTGCGAATCCCGTTCGTGAACATGTGAAGCCGTACAGCTTACATAGCGCCGCACTGTTTTAACTGCAGAGTACAAGCTGTGTACGGAATACCCGTCTTCTGGACGCAATACCTCCCATTCCAGAGAGGATGTAGCTACACGCACCTGCTGAACACAGAACGTCTGCCCTGAGTACGTGGAAATGCCAGGCACCGAGAGCGAATCATTTCCTAATTAACGCTCCCATGCAGAGCCATCGCCTCGAACTCGCTCACAAATGAACCGTGGGAGTGCAGGATGGTGGCGCAGCGTAACGAGAAGTGGTCGAGAATGTGGACGTCGCTGAGATGAGTGTGCGCGGTCGTAAGCTCATTTTCCGAAACATAAGCACGGATATTTGACACCCAACTGGTCATTGTTGAGCGGAACAGGGCGTTTCGAAAGCTGAATGATAAACTTTGTTGTCTTAAGTCTACCATATTTATTTGTTTATTTAGTACAAACTGCGGTCCGAGGACAAAGCAGGAGGGGTGAACAATGAACTTAGTGAACAGAAGTGTAAACAGTATACAACTAAGTAAAGCAAACATTTGCACACAAAGAAAAGCATAGGCAGGAAAACGAAAATTCTGGGGTTTTACGTACCAA
Organism: Dermacentor silvarum; assembly: GCF_013339745.2. NCBI lineage: Eukaryota > Metazoa > Arthropoda > Arachnida > Ixodida > Ixodidae > Dermacentor > Dermacentor silvarum. Next base: position 11,515,867 of record NC_051161.1, read on the forward strand.
AATCACGATCTGATTATGAGGCAGGCCGTAGTGGGGGACTCCAGATTAAGTTTTACCACCTGGGGTTCCTTAACGTGCACAGCTCACGGGCGTGGTTTTGCATTTCGCATCCATTGAAACGCATTCGCTGCGACCAGGATTTGATCCCGGCTCCTCATGGTTAGCTTCGCAACGCCACAGCCGCTAAGCCATCAGGGCGGGTAGGCAAACAACCATGATTGAAATAAATAGTTGGAAACAAAAATTACACAACTCTCCAAAATCAGCCCTATGCACACAAAGAAAAAGCAAGCTCAACGATTACGTTCAAGAACTGTCAAAGTACAGACAAGAGTATGGCGTTACCAACGAAGACGTTTACACAAAATAACACATATATATTTTTTCTAAATCGGGAAGGCCACGTTCTGAAAGAGCACCTGAAGGCAGTGCGTTCCATTCGCTCATTGTTCGCAAAAAAAAGGGGGATGTTTAAAAAGGCTAGTACGCGTGAAGTATGGTGCGAGGTCATGGTTATGACTATGTCTGGTCTGCCATGAAAAAAAATGTGGACAGCTTGCACTAGTGGTGCAAGGCTGGTGTAAACAGCGGAGCTGGTGATCGACCTAGCTTCTTCCAGATTTTACTAGGCTTGGCCAAGTTTTGCTAGGAAATGCTAAGTGCTGCTAGGCACGGTATTCCGAATCGGCTCGACGCCGACGCGCAGATTCTCGCTTGGCCGCGCGGCGTGCTTCAAGATGAGCGACTTCTTCTTCGGGTGTCCGGATCTTCTTTGGTCGTCCCATGTCAAGGCTACATGTACTCGCCACAGAGTCAACGTGAGTTCTCCCGACATCGCGGCGGCTCCAAACTCCCCGGTGACGTCACGGCCAAGCTGCGCCTCCACACTTGCCGGGGCGTGGCTGGTCGAAACCTGCCTGGCGGCCGCGAGAGGCGCCGGCTGCAGTCACGGACACCACGCGCGTTCGGCGCGAACGCGGGGAAACGGGGAAACGCGGACGGCGTCAGCAGCAACTCTGCGCGTTGCCTCGTCGGTGCGGCTAGAATTTCTTTCTCTCTCTCTCTCGCTTTCATTTTGTCTTTCTCTCTCCCGAGCATAGCGCGTGCCGCACGCATGCTCTCCGTCCCTCTCCTTAACGTTCCATGTCAAGGCACCATGTGCACGGCACCGAGAGAAGGCGAAGCACACGCCGCTCCGCGAGGTGGTTGCTAGGCAACGCGCGGTGACGTCATCGCCCGGAGCAGTTTTTGTTCGCACTACGCGGCGAAACCAAGAGATTAAACAGCTCCGCTGTTAAAAGACAGAGAAATATATGGTTGAGGATCCAGATTAAACTGCCGTGTGTGAAGCAAGAAAAGTACCTTGTGCCTGGTGATTGCTATGCGACGTTCTAAATGTAGAATATCGTTACTAGCCATCAGTCATGAAGGCGACTCAAGACTGTAATAGGCGTTATAGATAGATCCCTTTCACAGCGTAAGCTGTTATGGGCTCATTCCAATAGCCGTTTCGGGTCGCGATGATGCCGCCGCCGGCGGCGTCCGCGTAACCGCTATCGCCAGAAACGCGACGAAAGTACCTGATTCCCACCGGGATCGAACCCGCGCCCGCTGCGTGGGAGTCGGATACTCTACCACTGAGTCATGCAAGCGCTTGCTATCGGGCCGCGCAAAGTACCCCATAAGCCTAGGAGGCAGGGGGAGACAACTCGAGCCTCCGCCACTATGGTGGAGCCATCTAGGTAAGATTCCTGCAAACGCAGCGTCCGCAGGCGCAGACGACGTTATGCGATTCAGACGAGGCACGCAATTAACGCGCTCACGAGCTGCCGAGCCTCTGCCAGTATGGTGGCGCCATCTAGTTAAAGTGCCTGCAAACGCGGCGCACCCGACATGCAAGTTGCAGTTGTAAGACTTGATCGGGCTCAGCAGACTGCTGTGCAGAGAGCATTACAAGCCGCAGCTCGTCGTCGACGCCGGGCGGACAGTTCAGATCGTTCTCGTCAAAACGAGGCGAACAGACTGCCGCGAAGACCCTGTTGTGCGTGGTGCCCAAATTGGAGCTACCCTTGAGCAGCTCCACGAGCTTACGCTGTGACGGTGCTGCGTGTGCCGCGCAGGCCTGTGACTTATTTAACCATTTACAGCTTACAAACATCCTACGTAAAACACAGCAACCAAGCCGAGCACGCATACTCTAAACAATGTTGAATAAAGCTATTGTGAGCACAAAGTGTTATCTTGCAGGGTGCATTCTTTAGTTTATGTCTAAAAAAATACGAGTTTTCTAAAAGCACATGAACAAACGTAGTCAATATGAGTAGCCCGTGAGAGTCGATTAGTAATAGGGCTCCCAAGTATTTGTATTTATCGACTTCAATCAAGGGATTGTTACTTATCGTGTACCTAAACGTGAATGCACTTATTTGTGATTCGCATAAAGACGGATTTACTGATGCCTAATTCCATATACCAGGTATAATGAGAGACAGAATTTGGACAGCTGTTCTGCAAGCACTCTTGGTCATTCCCACACTGAGGCCTAATTGGTTTAAAAAGAAGGCAGTAATCTGCAAAGAGTTTTAAGTTTAGAGCGGACATGTCTACTGATCAAACGATGTCGTTGATGAAGATCGGAATAAAGACGGGACCAATGACGCGAGCCTGGGGAACTCCCAAGGTTACAGGCAGAACCTCACAGCTGCAATCTTCAACCTGGACAAACTGTTTCCGGTTAGTGAGGTAGAAGCGAATCCAGTTAATTAGATTGGTGGGCAGACCAATGCTAGATAGCTTCATGAGAAGCTTACCATGACCGACGCAGTCTCAGGCGTTTCTAAATTTGAAGTAGCATCTATTTGGCCGCCCTTATCAAGTGTTATTGCGAAGTCATGAATAATGGTGACGAGTTGGGTGGTGGTCGCCAGGGTTTTTCCCAAACGATGCTGAAAGGGAGTCATAGTATTGTTTTCTTTTATAAATCACATTATGTAATGCGCAATGATGTGCCCTAAATGCTCACTGGGACCGAAAGCTATCGAGATAGTCTGGTGGTTCTCCACATTCGAGCCACCACCTTTCTTAAGGACCAAAACTACGTGGGCCACGCCAATCATCAGAAAGTATATAATCATTGAAGGAAAGGCAAGAAAAATGGATCAAGATGTGTATAAGCATTGAAGGAAAGGCAAGAAAAATGGATCAAGATGTGTCCAATAAGTTTAGCAAACCGCTTCAGAAATACGCTAGGTATACCGTCTGGATGAATGGATGGATGTAAAACTTTAATGAAAGTCCTGAGGTACGCGACTCAGCGCGCAGCGGGCCGCTCCCACGTTGGGGCAGTCAGCCCATGCCCGACCGCCGCATCGTGGGCCCTCTGGACAGCCCATAGTTGCGCCCCGGCATCGGGGCTCCTGATAGCGGAGAGCCACTTGTCCTCATTGATTTGTTCCGTGCCTCGCAACGAGGGGTCATATGGTCTAGGCTAGCATATGGTCTAGGCTAGCAAAGTCATTGCAGTGTCTGCAAGAACTACTGGCATAAGTGTCGGGATAAAGCTTGTGTAATAAAGCCGGGCTGGGATACGAGCCTGTTTGCAATAATCTGAGGGTCAATGCCTGCGCTCTATTTAACTTCTTGTGAGGAAGGGGAAAGTCTCTCCTGTCGAGATGGAAGTGCTGCGTAATTTCATTATATGTTGTCGGTTGATCTCTGTTCTCCACCACTGCGGGCCAGCCGGGTAGTTCTCCATCGTCGCGGAAAGCGGGACCTCGCGCCTTGGAGTGGGCCAGCTCGTTGTGGTTTGTGGGGCCTTTCATGATGGATCCCATGTGAGCGGGGAACCACGTGAGAGTGTGGGTGGCGATGCTTTTGCCGTCGAGGATGCGACAGGCTTCCTTACACACGGCGCCAACGCTGAAGCATGGCTGCCCTGGAGTCGCTGAAGATATTGGCATGTTTGTCATCCAGGAGGGCCAAGGCAATGGCCACTTGCTCGGCCGCACATGACGACGTGCTTCATACCGAAGCTGCGTTAACGGTTGAACCCCTGTGGTTGATCGACACTACGGTGAAATTTTTGCTGTGGCCATATTGGGCCGCGTCAACGAAGCAGCTGCCGCCAGGGAGTTCTGTCGCCCGGCGTAGGCGCGCCACGGCCCTGGCCTTCCTTCTTTCCACGTTGCGCTCGGGATGCATATTGCGCGGGGCGGGGGATATGATGATGTGGTCTTTCTGCTCTTTCGGAAGGCCCTAGTAGGAGTCTTCGGCCTTAGCCGGGGGGACGCCCATCTCTGTTAGGAGTCGTCTGCCGGCCGTGGTGCCGGAGAGTGAGAATCTGTGCCCTTTCTTGTGCTTCTGCAATTTCTTCCAGTGTATTATGAATACCAAACTGCAGAAGTCGGTCGTTGTGTGTGTAGTTTGGTAGTCCGAGCGCGCTCTTGACCCCCCTCCTTATCATGGCATTAAGCTTGTGAATAGTGTTGGCCTGAGCTCGTTGGTTGCACATAGCACAAATGGTTTCCAGCAGAACGTATGGACACGGACAGAAAGGGACGACGACACACGCTGGACTAGCGTGTGTCGTCCTCCGTGCTCACGTTGGTTTTGACGAGAATTCAGGGCGCAGGCTCCTTTCCCAAGCGCATCACCCCAGAAGAAAGCCGAACGCCAGGTCGGGGCACGCTTGTACCCATTTGAACCAGTGGGTGCCCGGCGGCGGTGTGTGCGGTCAGGCTAGTCCAGCGTGTGTCGTCGTCCCTTTCTGTCCGTGTCCATACGTTCTGCTGGAAACCATTTGTGCTATTAAGCTTGTCTCGCTCGGCCCTCTTCCAGCCGTGGAAGGCCGCTACGTACATGAAATGGCATAACAAGAAAGCGTGGACTAGCCTTATCAGATTCTCTTCCCTCAGGCCTCTACTTCTGTTAGCTTCCCGCTTGATTAGAATGATGACGCTATCCGTCTTATTTGCTAGTTTTTGAATGGTGTTGCTATTTACTGTCTGGACCTACAGAGAATTTAGCCTTAAATTCTGTAATAAAGAAAAGACACCTTCGATAATCATGAAATTGGCAGATATGGTGGAAAGAAAATCACTACTTGTATCGGCATGGTGGCCCTGATTGAATATGGAGTGGAAATAATTATTCAACTGGTTTGCTATTTTGATTGCGTCATTGACAATACGGCCGTCCCCCGAGATCTCAGTCAGCTTTTGTGCAAGTCGTTAAAGTGCCCTCAGAATCTATCCGAGTTATTTTTCGAGAAGTTAGGGAGCGAGTGGTTGAGGTATTTCGCCTTAGCTTCGAATAACCGAGATGCGAGATGGGCCTTCAAGGAAACAAGATTACTGTGCATTTTTATCTTCGTAGCAAAATTTAATCTGCGGTGCAAGTGTATTATATCTATAGTAAACAATGAGTTATTTCTGTTCCTCCGAACACGTTTGCTATAGGCAAGCTTTTCAATGCAGTAATGTATAATAGTTTTATTTTAAGTGGCGTGGGTTAGGTCCACGTATTCTGCTATTGTAAAAGAGTTCATGTTTGTCATAGAAGAGTTCAACTCATACGGGCTGATGTAGCGCGTTAAGTCGGCCTTTTATTCTATGGCAGGTCTTGAGGTCATGAGTTCCCTTTGTGTTACCTTCCATTTATGTTATAACAAACAAATTTCAGCTGCAACAACAAGGAGTGCCTGCGTTCGCGTTTCTAAAAGTATAATTTGCTTCTAACCGTTAAATGTGACCTAAGCACGCCGGTGTACATTGAGAAACCTGCCCGTTCCCTCTCCCCAATTGTAGGGTAGCCAACCGGGCACGACCTTGGTTAACCTCCCTACCTTTCCCTTCTCGCTTCTCTCTCTCTCTCTGCCGAGTCCCATATGAGCACCGCGGTGTTTTTCCTCATTTCTTTCATGGCATAAATTTTTAACAAAGGGGAAAAGAGGAAACCGCAGGGCCTTATTACCGCAGAGAGAGCATACGTTAGAGCTACTTAAAAAATCTATCCGTAATTATACAGCGCTTGCAAGTGCCCGTACAGAACTTCTGCTTTTTGTAGGTCAAGGATTCAGCAGTATATCTTCGGGTGCACGTTCTAGAATGACACTCTAAGTAAAATATAGCTAGTGAATTATTTACCGTGAATGTGCGTGTCTGCAGTGTCTTGATGGTGTTACGTGACTTCAGCCTCAAGACAAAGAAGTGCTGAGGCAGCAGTTGGGGCATGGCGCTGATGAGAACTCGGCGCCGCGGCTTCCATTGCTGCAACTTCTTCGGTCAACTCGAACCGGAGATGAAAGCGGGCCCCTGAGGCGCCTTTCACTAGCTCTGCTCATTACTATTTCCGCAATAGAAACGGTTCAACTTGTTTCTTCAGAGCGCCTGTCGCCCTCAGCACATTCGGTGGTCGCCTGCCGCTGTCGTCGGGAGCGAACCGCGTCCAAAGTGCCTGATCAAAGTTGCACGTCATTGCGACACCTCAAACGTTTGAGTCACTCGCTCTAGTAGAGACGATGAGCTGCTACGTCTGCCCGAAGTCACCAGTGTGCTCGTTATTAAATATGGAATGTAGGCAAAATGGTGGAAGGAACTAACGACACCCGCGCGCCCGCATGCAGCGACGCATATTGTAGCAGTTGACCTCCCGGCCTGCAGCTGCCGTAGTATTTTTCATGAGCTCAACCTGCTCAGCGTATGGAAGGCGGATGAAGCCTGTTAAGTTTAAAGGTCGACAGCAGTGCGCGTTCTGACAGCGATGGCTGCCACTTGCGAACTTATAAGCAGGTTGTACGTGTGCGTGTGTGCGGTCAACGTGCATTACACAGCAAGTGCGTGTGCGGTGTAAGCGCAGTAGTTTCGTACATAGGTGAATCAAAAAGACACTGGAATGCGACACCTTATAGTTACTTGGGTCCATGTGACCTCACGTTTATTACAGGCACATTAAGTGCAAAAAATTCATAAAGCTAATTTATTCCACGGCAAGACGAAAACACTAAAAGGGAACGAGAGGAGCCGACGATTATTTGATCACATGTAAGCAAAGCGTATGGCAGCTTCACTGCCAGAGCGATAAACTCCATGGGTTATAGGCACCCACGCAGTGAGAATGCCAATGACACGGCAGATACACCTCCTACAGAAAAACAAATGCGGCAAGAATGATTTCGTGCATAGAAAAAAAAAGCATTCATTGAAGTAGAATTGAAATAGTAGTAGATAAGAACAAGGAACACGATATAACACTCTAACTTTTGCACTGTTTCAGCGCTGAGGTAGAACGCTACAGCTCCGCTCACAAACCCCTCCGTAGGCCCTCGGCCCGGAGACCGAGAGAGCAGACCCTCGTGCTGAGCCAGGCTAAAAAAAACAAGAAAAAAAACAAGAAAAAAATTGCGCCAACGCTACACAGTGCCCAAATTCAAGTGAATGTGGAGCATTCGGTCGCTCAATGCATATGATAAAATGTTTTGACGTTTTCGCTTTGTGTGTACTTCCCTTGCGTATCCAGCCTGGTCTATAGTCTGCTCGAGAAAACAAGCTCTCTGCATATATGCTGTTCCTGGACATACAACAGGCTTTTGATTGGGCTCCCCATAAAGCGATTATTATCGCCCTTATGAATGCTGGAATTTTGGGTCGACTGCTTCATTCCGTGCATAACTTTCTATCTGAGCGCAACATGAAAGTGCGTGTTGGAGGAGCAACAAGTGAATATTTCCCTGTTAAATGCGGTGTGCCGCAAGGCAACGTCTTGTCGCCGCTTCTCTTCAACAGCGTAATTGCTGGACTTCCAAGCCAATTGCCTCAGGAACCTTACTTTCCAATATGCTTAGCAATCTATGCGGATGACATTGCACTGTGGATCAGCGGTCCTTCTCACCACGGTCCACGTCTTCGTGGAATCTTGCAGAGAGCTGTGAATGCGACTTGGGGCACTTGGAGGAAGTTGGTCTGCAGATTTCACCACGTAAGTCAGCCGCAATCGCGTATCATCCAAGGCAACCCACTCGTCGAAGCATGAGCCGGCTGTACCTCGGAGAGACACCAGTACAATGGCTACAACACCACCGCTACCTGGGCGTAATTATCGATGATCGCCTCTCTTGGCGCCCTGCCATTACCTCTGTGCGGTGCAAATCCCGGTCGCTGCTCAAGTATGTGGCCGCCTTGACTGCTATAGGGGCACTGGCTGCGACCAGACGACAGCACTTCAGGTATATAATTCATCTGTCCTCTCTGGCGTGATGTATGCCTTGTCAATCTTGAACGTGCCACCAAATGAGATGACTCAATTGGAACGGGACCATCATGTTGCCCTCCGAATCATGCTTGGCTTACCTCGTGAGGCGCAATCTGTTCCACTACTCACAGAAGCGCACCAATTGCGCCTGAGATTGCAAGCAGACCAGAGAGCGCTACACCATATCGAGCGTTTGCACCGAGCATCAGACGGCCAAGCACTCATTAATCGGCTGATTCAGTGCCCGTTCTCTCACACGGGGAAAATGGTGGCATTGTTTGTTGACATTACTCGCCGTTCAGAATACACTACTTCATTCACAACTCGGAAAAAGCACAACAAATGTTTCTTTCCCATTTATTTGTCATTTCCCAAAATAGCCAAAAAATCTAGCCAGCCTGTTTCGGCACTATTCCAATTGGCCCATTCCCGCCTATTTGAAAAATTTGGATATTAAATTAAAGTATTCAAGGACGCATTTGTACGCAGCTACGCCCAAGGCGCTTCTCCAGCTTTCTTCTGCCTTTCGACTGACATCAGACGGGTGTTCAGAATACTTCATCCAACCTCATCAACAACTGCAGAACTAGCAGCGATTTATGTTGTTCTGAAGTACGCACACGAAGAATTAAACGCATTGAAGGTCGTCATTCTTACAGACTCCCGTGTTGGCCTCAACAGACTGAGACAAGATGCCGATAGTCCAATTTTATGCAGTATCCAAGAATCTGCCGGCAAAATTACTTCGCTTGGAGTATCCCTCAATGCACAGTGGATACCCTCGCACGTGGGCATCGCTGGAAAATAAGAGGCTGATCGCTTCGCTTCAAGTTGTGCCCACCACAAATGTGACTGCCCTGACATTTCCTGTATGTTTGAAAACGCTCGTCTTCTGATACGCCGACACCTCCTAAAGCACCACCCAGACCAGCCTGTTGCAAACGGATCGTTCCCTCTCCGTGTTCGTGGTCGAGGCTTGCCCCGTCGGGCTCGAGCACTGTTATAGACGTTAAGGGTTGGATCTATATTAGTGCGTGAACGCCTATACCGACAAAGACGTGTAGACAGCCCGTCGTGTACGTTTTGTGGCTCCTGTGAGACACTTGAACTTCTCGTTTTAGAGTGTCCCGCATTTGTAGCGCAGCGCGCAATAATAAATAAGGAATACAAATTTATTGGACTACAATGTGCGACTCTTGACGATTGCCTTTTTCAAGGGGGTGTGCTGCTCGACGTGACCAGGCCCATCGAGCCCAGCTAACATTTTTGAAGGATACTGCCTTGGCCTCCCGTTTATAGACATTATTTGTGTTTTTGTTTGTTTCTTTATTTCCTGATTTCTTTCCTCCTATTTTCATTTCCTCTATTCCCTCCTCCTGAAAGAGTAGGCAGGCGTTGTGCCCCTCTCGGTAGCAGTTGTCAGCTTGCTCCCGCCCTATTTTCTTTATGTCCTTGTATGTATATGTGTCACACGTGTCAACGATTGTGTTCTTGTGGCACTTTGAGACTGTTGAAACAGCTAAACACAGCGCAGGCACATAATTTAGGCGACGCTTAAACTGTAAGAACGTCAAATGTTGACGCAGTTCAGAGATGTTGCCATGGGTGACAGCACTTAACGGGAGCCTGAAACTATTATGATGATTTTGTACAAACGCACTAAGTCTTTCGGGTGGGTCCTTCTGATCATTAAGTGACGCATTTAAGCACTCCGCGTAAAGCGTGTAGTTTATTGTAAGGTTTCAAAAATGTGCATCGCTACCAATCGCAGTGGCGCCACTCCCTTGTGTTTTCAGCCGCCCCCTCCCAATTGACGTGGTTATCCCAATAGACGTCAATTGGGCGAGCTATTCGAATGAGGAAATTGTAGAGCAACATGAATGAATGAATAAAGCCTTTATTTTAAGGAAGGACTCTAGGCCAAAAACTCCCGATACAGCTCTCTGTTGCTCAATACGTTGTACATAATGTTTTTCCGAGCGTGAAGGAAGATCGCGAATACACTCAAAATGCTTCGAGTGCCCAGTCGCGCGGCAATGTTGCGTGCATTCGTGATCTTCTTTCACGCACGGTAAAAAAAGAAAGACACTCTTATGTACCACGTATTGAGCAACACAGAGCTGTATCGGGAGTTTTTCATGTTGCTCTACAATTTCTTCATTGACGCTTTTCATCTAATTATAATAATTGAGAAGTTGACAAATAATTAGGACTAATTATCTAATTAGGCGGAATGCAAAAAAATAATCTGGATATCTCCAAGCGACGGCAAACATTACCTTGTTTCTGTCCAGCTAGGTAGCATTTGAATATTTTTAAAGTTTGGTCCAATTTAAGTGAAACACCCCGTGTGCCTTAAATGAGAGCTTTGATGTTGAATTAGCAATGAGAAAGGTGCAAACTCAGTATACTGTAGTCATGGGCGACTTCAATGCAAGAGAGAGATGGTGCGGAAGGCAGGGAGGATAACCAGATGTTAGAATCCGGTTTGCTACCCTGCACTGGGCTAGGGAAATAGGGGTTAGAAAAAGGACAGAGAGAGAGAGAGAGTGAGAAAGAAAAGACAGCACACGCAAAAAAAAGAAAAAAAAAATGCACACGCCAGAAAAGCGTTCTAATCACAGTCGTTCAGATAGGCCGCTGGCTCGCAAGAAGCGCAAAAGCGCCTGCACGGCCTTCTCCTGTGACGTTAAGTCCCGTCTGTGGTGGAGAATTCTTTCTTCCGGCAGGGGCCGGTCGTCGAATTGGTTGAACGCGTTGTTAAGAGATTGTCGAATGTGCTTGAACTGTTATCTCCTTGAGCTTTTGTTGTTGTTGTTGTTGTTGTTGTTGTTGTTGTTGTTGTTGTTGTTGTTGTTGTTGTTGTTGTTGTTGTTGTTGTTGGTTATTCACTGTGATAATGCGGGAAGTTTGGCTATTGATGCGCCCACTATCCCAAAAGAATAGCTAAACGACACGCATATTAAAGACTACACGAAGGAACAGTATACGTAGAAAAATAAAAATATATAGTAAAGGCTTTCACAATCGCAGTGAGTGGAACTACCTATACTCACTCTTTAAATATACAAAGATCCTGATAAAAACTGTAAAGTTATGCATGCGTGATACAGAGTCAGCGTATGACCTGTGACAAGCACAGTTACTCTGGTAATTATGAAACGTATCAGTTCCTACAAGAAGTCTGTGGTGCGATAAAAGCACACCAAACCACACAAAATGTCAAATCGTATGACAAGGTCAGTCATCATGGCGTTGCCGCGAGGCATAATTAATGTCACTTAAGTGTACCATTCACAAGAAACTAATGAGGTAACTGTCCAGAAGAAAGTAACACCAGGTTTTTACAGTTTCTGTTTGTTTATACGGACAAAACCAGGGACCGAGCAATTGTTTCACAGAAAGGGGACGTCTGTTAAGGAGTCTAGATGGCCTCCAAGTGTCTCCCGATGTTGATCGAATTGTAGAGATTCGATGAGGATATGTTCTACGGAGACTTCCGGTGTGTCACACTGTACGCAGTCTGAAGAAGCTCATCTATTTTTTGTTCTTCTGGACACCAAGTCAGAGGAAGACATTTTACCTTGTGCGTAAAGGTGACCGTGTCGTTGGTTTTTCATCTAATTTCTAGAGCAAAAAAAAAAAGTTAACTGAGAAACGTGGGCTCAATGATTCAGCACATTTCAAGCACGTGGCGGATGGCGCCGCCATCTACCGAGTTCTTAAAAATAGGTAAAGCTTGGCTTTGAATATCCACACAGTTTCCTATTCATTAAACAACTCAACAAGCACAAGACGCATATTTTTCCTTTGAGCTACAATAAACGCACCCTAATTATAGTTGTGCTAGAAGATGATCGCACTGAAAGGGTATATAAGGACTTCCAGTAAAAATTCAACCTGTTTCTTGCACTGTTGCTGCACCTTCAGTGCGTAGGCCTCCATGCTGTAGGCGTAGATATTATGCATGCACTTGCGCTCCTTGTTTCCGCCATAAAATATGTAAGACATAAGAAACGCAGCTCGCTCGCTTTCTTTAATGTGTCGGGAAGTTCACAAGATTTTGTTTATCTAATGACTCACAAAAAGAAAAGCGAAAAAAAGAAAGCTACAAGATACCAATGCACGACCTCATTTTTCATGTCTACGCTCTTAGAGTGCGCGCCTTATGTATCCTGAAAGCTTCTTACGTTCAAGCGAAAGACCTAATGGCTGACAAAACTACGTTTACAACACGAAAACTTTAAGCATAGTCTGCAAAGAGGAGTCTTCAAAATGCGAATATCTGAAAGGTCATTACCATATTTTATGCTTTCATGCACATCTATAGGTAATAATGATTTATCTAGTGGTACATTCTATAGCACTTACACCACACGAAAACATTGGGGTCCGAACGCTGAACTATATCATTATATTATACTATCACATGCGTTTCGTAAAAGTGGCACATTTTGCGGATATAATAGCGGCTGTGCGGTAACGATAACAGACTCTGGCGAAGTAAGCGTAGCCTTAGTTGTATTGTCGTATAGTAGTATTTTCATTTCATTTTTGAAGTCAGTGTGTGGACATGAAGGGAACCACCATGACTTCCAACTTAAAATCGCCTTAAAGGATTTTTTTTCTTCAGAAATAGTGACATTTCCTGCATTCGCAGTTTATTTCCTAAAAGGGCGTGTTTCTTGCCTGTCCTTATTGACGCGTTATTTGAGACATAAGGTACGAAAAGCGTGCTTTTTTTTTTTTTTGCACTATGCGCACAAATACACCTTTTTTTAAGTCAATATAAACTATCGCACGATATTGCGGTTTTCATTTTGTTTACGTTCGTCCCACCTCTGTGGTCTCGTGTCTACCTCGACAATTCTACCCCTCGGAAGGCATACCCTGCACCGCTTTCCTGAAACGTTACGCTTCAATCAAAGAAAGATGACACTGTTGGTGGGTCCCTTTCAATATTGACCGTTACAAGTGCTGCGCATTCAACTGTGGTGAGTGAGAAAGCTCGTGTTTTCTGGCGCCAAGCCCATTTTTGTTTAAAGCTCCGAGAGGCGTAAGTGGACGAGGTCTAAGGAAATGTCTGCCTCCTGCTTGACTTTAATTCGATATTATGATTAACACATTCAGGAAACTAGATGATCGTCCTCTGATTTAACAGATTATACTAGAACACCGTGCCCACCGATCATCGGCCCAGAAGGCAGTGAAGGTACTTTTGTGCTTTCTGAGAGCGTCTGGTTTGTACGAGTGCCTTTAGATCTGCAGTACGGTCCGTGCACGTCTCCGTACCCCACCCTCTCTCTCTCTCCGTTCTTTTTCTTCCCCTTCTCCCTTCCCCCAGCGTATGGTAGCCAACCGGAATATACATCCCTGCCTTCTTTATATACCTCTCTCTCTCTCTTAACAGCGGAGCTGTTTAAGCCGGCCGTAATGTGTGCCGCCTGCCACTGCGTAGCCAAACAACCACCTCGCGGAGCGTCGCGCGCTATGCTCGGGAGAGAGAAAGAGAAAATGAGAGCGAGAGAGAGAAACAAATTGTAGCAGCACCAACGAGGCAACGCGCAGAGGTGCTGCCGACGCCAACCGCGCTTCTCCGTTTCCCCGCATTAGCGCCGAACGCTGGCGGCAGGGTGTCGGAACGAAATGTTTTTCGTTCCGGTTTTCGTTTCGTTCCACAGAAAAAAGTTCCGTTTCGTTTTCGTTCCGGAACAAAAAAAAAAACGTTCCGTAACGGTTCATAACGTTTTTTTTTTTCAATACGAAAAGCGAACAAAATACTTAATATTGAAAGTATCTTTTAAAAACAGCAAAAAATACTGAACTAATACATAAAAATGCAATAATAATTGTTGGGGTTTTACGTCCCAAAGCCACGATGTGACTATGAGGGAAGTCGCAAAGCGTTTCGAAGCAAGGACACGACAGAAACTTGGTATTTATTTTTCCTCAAGTTTGAATCCCGAATTTTCGTCAAGGGGGGCACACGATTTCAGAAGCAGCAGGTCAAGTGTACTCGCCCATAAGCCAGACCGCTGCTCTGACAAAACTAACTTGAGTGCCGAAAATGCCCTCTCAACGCTGACTTGTGTGGCTGGCACACCAAGGGCCACTTGTGCTAACATGTACAGCTCCGGTTGCCGCTCTCTGCGCTCGTCCCAAAATTTCAACACATTCGTGCTTCTTGGAAGGCGCGGCTCCTTGTTCAGCATTTCCAGTAAGAGGGCGATGTCCGTTGATCCTGGCTCACTTGTCAAATGCGATTGGGCGCCAGCCTCAGCTTCCTTCGTTTTCAGAAACGCCTCAAGGGCATCTTTTGGTTCCTCTGAAGTTGGTGCAGCGGTGCTCTCTGGAATGCAGCTGCTACACTGGTTCTGCTGAAGGCCTGTAATACTCTTCCAGGTTTTTCACAGATGCATTCTCGCTCGATATTTTTGATCAGGCGTCAGAAGAAGGCGATAGCGGTGGTCTATGTACAGTGCAGCACAAAAGATATCTGTACTGCAGAGATTTCCCTCTCGTTTCGTCATTGACTGGACGAGGGCCTGTGCCAGTGGCGATGATATCGTTGCTGTCTTCATGGAACACGTCAACCATGCACCGTAGAAATCTCCGATTGTCAATTGTTCGGCCTGAAGCATTTTCGTGGCTTTTTGTGCCGGCTGAAGGGATTCTATGAGCATTTCTACTTCTGCCCATATGCTCTCAGTCCAACTGGCGGTCTCGTTGTGGGAGAGAATGTCGTTAGCAAAGTACTTCAATTCGACCGACCTGGTCAACATGACAACGTCGACATCCAACGTGTCGGGCAATCAATAATAGGCTTCCTTAGCCCTAGCTTCCTTTGCACTTGCAACCCATTGCACTTTGTGCGCGGAGTTTCTTCGCAAGTGCACGACATTCTGCAACGAGAGTGTTGGAATCCGAGTCCTTCAAAGCGTCACTAACATCCAGTTGCAGAGTGTGTGCAGCACACCTGACGCCTAACTTTAACTCTGCCCCATCACTAACAAGGCTCTTCGCATCTTCTGCAATGTCTATCAGAAAGCTACAATGTTCAAATTCCGCGTAGGCACTATCGGCTTCCTCGTCTGAACTAGAAGCGTTGGTTTTGTGGTCCGTTTCACCGAGAAGACGAGCAGCCTTTAGCATATTTGCACCGTTGTCAGTTGTGACACTGTACACTTGGGCGACACTGAGGTCGTAGCGTGACAGAGTGCTTTTCACCTGTGATGTGAGATGCTCAGCAGTGTCTATCGAAAAGCTCCTTCATGGTCAGTGGTTGAAGAATTAGCTTTCCATTTTCGGCATACTGTACGTTGCTGCCAAGCAGAGCCCTGTCAAGTCGCGACACGCAGTCGATTTTCAAAGAAAACGTCCGTTTTCTCAGCGTCTGCGAAATTTCTTCTCTCTTGCATTTTGCTTGTTCCTGGACCTTGTCCTTAACAGTCTCTACAGTGATGGCTTGCTTAGCACTGAGCGCTTTTAGGACAGGATCAATTATTTTGCGAAAGCCTGAGCCATCAATTAGCCGAAATGGCCGAACATTTCTCGTGACTAGCTCAACGTAACTATACATAATGCTGTCTTCTGCTATTTCCAGCAAAACACACTTTGACGATGTGGGTTGAAACATGCTCTGTATATCCACTTGCCTGAGCTTTGCCGCCGGACAGCCCTCCACCTCGTCCGACACAACACGCTTTGTAGAGCTATCTTTGTCGGCCAGAATGCTGTCGTACACTTCTTTGTGGCGCCGCTGCAAATGCCGCTGCAGGTTTCCACCGTGGTCGCCCGACACAACGTGCTGGCAGTTCTCAATCTGACATATCGATTTGTTTGAGACACTGTCATACTTGAAATGCCGTCGAGCGCGGTTTGTTCTGTCGCGTCCCATCGGAACTAGCTGCAAGCCTCGGTTAGGAAACGTTGCATCAGCGGAAAACGAAACCATAGGCGCTGTGCAAAAAGCCGACGACGCCGCCTGTCGCCACGGCTTGGAAGCGTAAGTGGGCTCGGGCGACTCGCAGTGTTCCTGTGAGCGTCTAGGCGACTACTGTAGTTTCTGTGATAGTTGCGTTTTTCTATCGCAGTTTTACGATTGTGTAATCCTTCAGCGGCGTCCAGAAACAACTGCTGCGTAGTTGGCTGCTCGAACAGGACCAAATACTCGCCAGGAATACACTTCTACACGTTTTCGGTGGTGATCTTTCCTTTGAAATACCTGCCCGAGATGCGAGCTGACGTTGAACCCTGAGTTATGCATTATTGCTCACGTTGCATGACCTCGGTTGTTCCGCATCGCAAAGTTTTCCCGTGAACCGAACAACGATAAAAAATATTTCGTTTTTGCTCCGGAACGAAATAATAAATAACGTTCCGGTTACGTTTTCGTTCCGGTCAAAGATATCGTTTTTTTTTTTTTTTTCGTTTTTCGTTTTCGTTTTTCGTTCCGTTCCGACACTCTGGCTGGCGGTGTCCGTGAGTGCAGCAGGCGCCTCTGGCGGCCATGGAGGAAGGAAAAAAATGCTGGCGGCGGCTCGGCCGAGCTCCCACTAGCTGCGCGCTACTGCGCATGCGCCATGACGTCATCTCGGCGTGTTGTCTGCTGCGCGCCGCTCGTACACTGTGCATAGCTTTCGCCCCACTTCCCCTACGTGTGCTCGGGCTGTAAGTGTTTCGCGAGGCGTTCCCCGATGCCACGGACCACGAGGAAATGCTTATATGCTTCGTATAACTTAGCATCACTTCGTATTGCCAGGACCAGCTAGGAACCGATCAGCTCCACTGTATCTTTAGCCTTGTGCCACTAGTGCAAGATTTTTTTTTTTTTTTCATGGTTGGAAAGTTACAAGCAACGTGAGAAAATGCAGACAGAGTGGCAGAGGAACAAGCAAGACAAGCGCTGCTTGTAATAATGGCACATGATGAGAATGTAGTTTCTGATGCCTTCTTTCATACCTGATTGTTTAAACTTTTCAGAAGTTTGAGGTCGTTGCGCTAGAAGCCACCGTGTCCACCTGATTATGGAGTACCACTCAAAGCAGCAATAGTCAGCCCGACGATGACGGCAACGATGAGCGCACGACAGAACAAATCTGTTAGACCCGGGAACCAATTCTGGGTGGGTGCTATTGTCATGCAAACGAAACTCAGGACAAACAAGAAAAGAACACACACGGCAGAAGTGTGAGAATCGCAACCGAAATTCCAGCATATGAAAGTTCGAGACATAAAAGAGGCCGCCGACTTTGACCTGCACGAGCATTTATCCTCCGTGAATGAACCCATACGATTTCCTTCATCCGACGCGAAAGCAGCACTTCAGGAATTGAGACGCATGTTATGAAATACCATGTGGTTACACGAGGGCACAAAATCGTATATCTTGTACAACGTAGACCCTTTGTTACGCTTCTCACCGAAACTCAAGATAGAACAGGATTTAGACACACTCTTGCATATCGTGTGTAAGAACACACCCGAAAGCCCGGAAGCTACTGTAGAACGTGTCGTAATAAAATATCCACAATTTGACAAACATCGAAAGACACCTCATTATCGTCTTGACGTTTAGATAGGTGTCTCTCATCCGTAAAAAAAATAAAACAACTGCTCTGTCCGTGATCCCGTCCATATAAGCAGATAGAAGCCGTGAGACATTTGTTCAATTTCCTTGTAGACAGTAACGTCATTACTTACTTGTGAACAGTGTTTTGAGTGGCGTAATTTTTGTATTACGCTAACACTGTGATATCTTCGTCGTCTCATTGACATTTTGTGTGCTTTGGTGTGTTTTGTGTGCTTTGGCACCTGTTTAATCTTTATTTATTGTCATGACAACTTTTCTGCCTTAGTGTGCTTTGATTTGAAATGAACTATTTCAATATGACCAGAGACTATACTCGTCACAGGTCATGCACCGACGATGTCCATGGTGCGACTCCACCCCGACACTAGGACACATCACTTACCAATGCACGCAGCATCCGGCAGACGCCGTCTCGCCGCTACTTAACGATACACTTAGCAATTGGTCGTGGGAGGCGCGACTCTCCGAACTGACCTTGGGAAGCCAATTGGCGACCCTCGACCAGGCCCGGCGAGGGTCGCACGATCTTTATTTAAATAAAGTTGTTTGTCTCTCTCTCTCACCGACGATACATTATGGACGACTTGTATTTATTTGCAACATGATGTCAAGTTCTTTGTATGTGTGTTGAGTGCATGTAGTGTGTTTTTTTTTCACTCAAAGCAACTGTGAAAGCTTTGGATTATTTCTATTTATATTGTTATTTAATCTGGTGGTATTTTTACATATCTATGCGCGTGTTTAGCTTCGATTTTGGGATAGTGCGCTCTTCAGCTGCCGAACTTTTAAACAACTTCAGCAAAAACTCCCAAAGACGTGTTTCCACTTACCGCGGAACTTTTCTTTTTTACGTTTCTGTCGCGCCTATTTGATGTATGAGCAGAAGTTAGGTCATTCTAAGCGCTTTAAGCGTGGTTTCATTGTGCCTATAAGTGCCTATTTCGGCGTTCACGCCTAATTTGGTGTTAAGGGCCTAAAGCGCCTTTTTTCAAGTGTACACGGCTTTAAGGTCAGTTTTAGTGTGAGAAAACAATACCATTTGGTGAGCTCAACGCCTCACGAGAAAATAAATAGTGAGTCGATGCGGTACTTTGTCAACTCTTCGTTGAAGTCGCTTCAACCATCTCAAACTGATGACAGCAAGGTATTGCTACATTACACGGCTGCAGCATCATGACGCCGAAGTGGCCTCACTTCTGAAAGTTCTCTACCCGCAAATGATACATGTCCCATGTAAGGTTCATGGGCTGCATCATGTTTGTGAGGAAGTCCTAAAGGCGTTCAATGAAGTGGATGAGCTGATCGCAACAGGAAAAGCTGTTTTTAAAGGCGCCTTCGCACGTTCCTGCTTTCAAGGAACATTTACCGGAAGTGCTTTTTCCGGCTGAGCCAGGGCTGTATGGGATACCTGGCTGAGAGCAGTCGAATGTTAACATAGGCATTTGGCGAGCGTGAAGACTGCCATCAATCGTTTTGCAGCAAACGAGAGTGCGGTGGTGAGAAAGGCTCGAACATCACTGCGCGAGGCGGTCCTGGGATATCTGTGTGGCCGCTTCACATTTGTGCCTGATACGATTGAGAAGCTCGAATTTTCTGGCTAAGCCCTGACTCGGAACGTTAGTCTCCTAGTGGCAGTACAACAGTGGCTCGCCGCCTTACCGAAATGACCAGTTATTGAAAGATTTTTCAAAAAGCTTCAGTCAGTCTTGAAAAACAACACCGTGTACTCTGTGCCCAAGGAAGTCCCAGAAGTTCTTAGCGCTTAGAACATGTCTTGGACTACCGCGATGCGCTTCAACAGCCGCAACAATTGACATCGACAGGGAACATCCCATCAGTAAGTATGTCGCCACAGACACCCTTCGAAATCATCTTGGGCACCTTTACCGACTACAATATCAACGCCTTGCTTGCTTCGCTCTTGGAAAGTAGACCAGATGTAACTTTTTCGGGCATTGTAACCTCCTATACCCATCCTCTTCCATCACACTTTACGCATGCAGCAAGATCACCTTGTCCTTTGTGGTGTCTCCAGCAGCCACAAGTGTGGCTTTCCTTTCCAGGAGTTGCAAAGAAGTCCAACTTGCCTACTTGTGCCCTGAATCAAGCCGCTCTACATCTACTGCATGATTCCTATTCCAATCAAATTCACATTTATACAGATGGCTCTTCGAATCTAACCAGCTCAAGTGGCGCTGTAGTTATTCCGTCGACATCATTCTCCATGAAGTTCAAGATCAGCCACGTCACAACATCGACAGAATCTGAACTTTTCACCCTCCGTAGTGCAGTTCTTTATGTGCACCAACAGGCACCACATCAATGGGCTATATTCTGTGACTCAAGGGCAGCCTTACAGGCACTTTTATCAGCTCTGCGCCATAGCGCACATGAACAATTGGTAGCAGAGATACGATTACGCTACCATCAAGTGGGGGACAGAGGTCACGACATTGCATTTCAGTGGCTTCCTCGGCACTGCAACATCACTGGTAATGAATGTGCCTACAAAGGTCCCCGTGAGGCACATGAAGAACGTGAAAGAACCTCGATATACGATTGTCGAGAACGGATGCGGCGTGGTACCTCAGCTGTCTTGCCCATAATAAACCTCTAAGAAGATGGAATACACTGGAATTTACCAACCGGCGCCTATATGCCATGGACCCACATATGCAATTACAACTTTTACCGGGTTTTAACCGACGGGAAAAAGCATTACTGCGCCGCCTGCGAATAGGAGTTTCTTTTACAAACGCCTATTCATTCCTAATTAGAATGGTGGTCAGTGCCAATTGCAGCACATGCAGTGCTCAGGAAACCACCAGACATCTCTTATGTGACTGTCTCAGATACGAAGATGAGAAGAGTTCCCTTCGGACGACTTTGGGGCACTTAGACGACAGGGCTTTTGCGGAGCAGAAGATCTTGGGCCCGTGGCCTCTTACGTCTGCTATATGCAGGGCTACAAAGGCGCTGCTGCGTTTCTTAAGGTGCACGTGCCTGTATGACCGCCTGTGACTAACTCAGCGATGAACGCTTGACTGTGTAACTGTGCAGGGTGTGGACTTCTATCTTCCTTCTCCTCTTTCAATCCCCTTTCCTCCTTCCCCAGTGCAGGGCAGCCTACCGGGCTCAGCCTGGTTGACATCCCTGCCTTTCCCTTATGACTTCTCTCTTTTTCTTAGTGCCCAACATTCTGCGATGATGTAAAACCGCTGAAGGTTCCGTTGTACAAGTACGCGCCGCTTACATCTGTAATTGTTGAGCGGTCGCTCTCTGCGTATGTACGCTGACAGTAAGCGACCGAAGGCGCAACTTTAGGCCGGAAAACCTCGACATGGTGCTCGTTTGCTGCTACTTCGATATTTTTTTATTGTTGCGTAAGCCGAAACCGTGCAGCAGTGCTGTAAATGGGCACATCTTCCACGGTATGATTTTTGTTTCTTAAAAAAATGCTAGGAAACCTACTTATATATTATAAAAGCGCAATGCAGTGTAAAAGCTACTTGGCAAGCAAGCAATATTACTGCCTATATCTGCCTAAACTGCACCTTTTAGAGACGCCTAAAACAGCATTTTTTAGTACCTAGTAACCTGTTCTCTAGTCATCACTGCTATTGCGTACCGGGCAGAGCAGCAACTGTAGGAATGGCAGCGGCTGCGTTGAAAGGGGCACCGCCTAGGAATAACGTTATCAGCTCTACACTTCTTAACATTCAGAAATAGTTGTAACAGTTAATTCCAAACGTAAAGTGTATCCTGTGTATGTGTGCCAAGTTTGAAGTAGAAACGGTATTCTATTATCTCACATCGACAATTATAACATCTTTAATAACCGTAACTATATTATAACGTAATGAATACTGCAGACGGGCAGAACTTGAATTGCTCAATCAGCAAGCACCCTAGCAGTGCTCTAACTTCTTTGGACCATCTTGCTCAGTGCATTATGCCGCCGATACCACGTACATCCTGTCGCTGACGTAAGATAAGTTTACCTGCGCGGGCAGTTGGGGAAGGACAAGACATCATCTTTCAATGACTGCCAAGTCACTGCGGAGTAATAGGAATTACACCGCGGAGAGCTGACGCCTCTCGTTCTGCCTATGGCGACTGCGTTGCTTTCATGATGTCAACAATGAATGTCGTGGGAAAGCTTCGCGCGTTTGCGTGCGAGCTAACATTGGCCCAATGGAATTCGGCTAACTTTACCAACCAGTGCCTTTGTTCCTTGGATAACCATCTAATGCTCCTTCTTCCGTATGGCTTACCAGGACGCGACGCTACTCTCTTATGGTTTGGAGTAGCATTCACAAATGCCTACCCCTTCCTCGTTGGAATGGCCTGAGGTCCCGAATGCAAAGTTTGTGGACGCAAATAAGTAAATGCGCTTCTTTTGTGTGATTGTCCTCGTTTCAGCGCACACGCTCAAAAGCGCTTTGTACCATACTCGACAAGCTTACAAACCGTTCCCTTACGGAAAAGAGAATACTTGGATCCGGGTCTCAGGTGACGTCAGTTCGAGCAGCTATAAAAACACTAGTGTGATTTTTAAAAGCGTCTGGATGGGATGAAAGACTAGTCGTTGTCAATCGCCTTCCTCGTGCTTTGTACAGAAAGATTCTTTTCATATCGTTTTTTCTTGTCATCTCTTCTACTTTTCTGCTTCCCACAGTGCACTGCAGAGCAGCCAGACTATTGTTCTGGTTAACCTCTCGGCCTTTCATGTCTCGCTCATATATATATATATATATATATATATATATATATATATACCTTTCGGCGTTTCATGTCTTGCTCATATATATATATATATATATATATATATATATATATATATATATATATATATGAAAGGCCGAGAGGTTAACCAGAGCAATAGTCTGGCTGCTCTGCAGTGCACTGTGGGAAGCGGAAAAGTAGAAGAGAGTCTCGCTCATATATATATATATATATATATATATATATATATATATAAAATTGTCGGCGGCGTCACCAATGCACTAACTGCGAAAATTTTGCGGCATGTTTTACCCTAAAACACACTGTAAACACACTGTAATAATACCAAGTTCCACATTTCTAGGCCCGTTGGTTCTGACAGTGTGCACCTTTGAGTACACTATTAATTTATCCGCAGTTACCGTAATTTTGGTGTTGTTATACAATGCGCCTAATTGCCACGTTCTCTACTATACAGACACATCATTCTTGACATTCCCAACATCCCCTCTGTATTTAATTGCACTACCCCACTCGTTGCCTCAAGAAATCTTCGTCGATATTCGGAATGCACTTTCTCCGTCACATCTAGTCGCAACAATGAAATCACTGTAATAATTCTTCAAAAGCCACGACTCCTTGGTTTGATACCTTGGTCTGATACCTGGCCGTATCCTGCTTTTTATTTTTTGTGCTAAATCGCATTCCAAGACGAAAAGCGTGCGACAGGTGGTGCGCGCAGCACTGTCAGATGGAGTACAAAAGGGCTGCATTCCATGAACGTGTACGGACAGCGCAACCAGGCCGAAGAGGCCTTTCGTGATACTGGAGAGGAGCCACGAAGTCAAAAGCCAACTGCTCCCATTTTACTGATAATAGCAGGCGCCACTTATAGTCGAGCGTGCTTACCGTTTTTGAATCGAAAACACATGCGTATAAGCGATAAGTATCCATGAGAGTGCCTCTCGAATGTTCTACATCCCGTACAGCTCGACTACCGATTTAGCAACTTGACCTACAGTCTAGTGGTCAGCGCGAACGGACATCAGCTATAAGTGGGCAGTACAGCTGGCATTGTAATGTGCAGTGACCAATGCCACTGGTTTAGTGTGGTAAGCACGAAGTACGTCGAGGGGTCCTGGGAATCTTGATCAAACACGTAGCTTCTGCATTCGCGAATTTTATTCTAAAATTTTACATTTCACCAGGGTTACACTTCACTGGGAATGCAGCCAAAATGATCTGGAAGAGGAACCGCAAGCATGTGCACAGAAACAGGTAACAGCCGAGTCCACTGCTGCTGGTGCTTTTCTATATTTTCTACAGTAGCAAGTCGTGATTTTCCCGGCAAAACAGGAAGAAAAAGGAAAAATCGACATTCTTTGAGCGTGCCTTGTTTCCTGACAATCGCTCAGTGGTGTCTTCTATTTCTGGAAAGATCGACCGGTTCAATGTAAGCCTAGTCGTTGCCTATCCCCCCACACACGCATGCACACACACACACACACACACACACACACACACACACACACACACACACACACACACACACACACACACACACACACACACACACACACACACACACACACACACACACACACACACACACACACACACACACACACACACTCTCTCTCTCTCTCTCTCTCTCTCTCTCTCTGTGCCTATTTTCTCGAAGCAAGATAAAGCCCCGCGTGTTTGGCTCTGCGCTTGCAGGTCACGTCGACAGGCACTTCACTGCGCCAATGGCTTCTGTTTCCGAGCGCGATTAACGGCTCCAAACGAGCGTGATCGCCGGTCACTGAACGTCTTGTTTTGAATTCGAGCCGCCTTTCCATCAGATCGTAAACAACTTAGCGTCAGAGAGAGAATTGGATTCTCAAGGCCCACTGTTCCTGAGGAGCTGTCGCATTCCGGCTCTTATCGTCTTCGATAAAAAGATTCCGTTCTTCCTAGGGTGCGCAATTACATTCGAGCCTTCATGACCTCATAGCCGCCGATCTTTATACCGGTCAAACTTCGTGGGTGGTGCCAGAACGCTGGTCAGAACGGTTTTCATACTGCCGGTTTCTTCGGATTTATATGGTTTATGTTTACGAATTCAACAACACAATCTTATTTATTGGTTTTTCTTTTCGCAACTTGACGTTTTAATTACATTCTGGGGGTTCACGTCTCAAAACCACGATTTGATTGTGAGGCACGCCGTAGTGGGTGACTCCGGGTTAATTTTGACGGCCTTTAACGTTCACCCACTTCACGGTACACCGGCGTTTCTGCATTTCACCGCCATCGAAATGCGGCTGCCGGGATTCGACCCGCGCACTCTGGCTTGTAGTAGCGTAACGCTACGGCCACTACGCCACCGCAGCGGGCAACGTGACATTTTAAAGCAGCTACGTTATGCTTGAGACGCGACGATGGGCTAAATATTTTAGTCCTTCCCAGCACGCATGTATAAATAACCGTCCAACAGGAGAAGGCTTCCCTCGGCGTGCAGGTAACAAAGAGGAATGGAGCACCGTACTTGATGGCCTGAATGGATGACGTGTAAGCTGCATTAGTCCTTACATCTGTTACCTCCATGTGCGATGCGAGTTGTCTTTCGTCGCTCTTTCCTTCTCTTGCTCATTCCTTGTGGTCACAACCTCTCTTCGCGAATACTTCAGAAACGCTAGCTACCTCGAGGACAACATGCCTCTGTACCCGCTGGAACACAGCCGCTGACAGCTCAAAACGGCAGCGACAAAGACAAAAAGTTCGAGAAATAGAACTGCTTGGCACCGCCTGTATATGTGCTAAAGGCGCCACACCGCTTAGGCTGTGGCCGAGAATTCCTTTGAAGTCAACCACGCCGCAGTCCAGTAGAGAACGGACGGGCCAGGTGGCATCGAAGTCAGCGGTCCCTGAAAACTTGCGGCGCCTTTTCTTTATTGTCACGTAAATGCAGCAGCCTTTGTGGCAGTCTCGATATGCTCATGGGATCCTGAAATTGATGGCTCTGGGAGCAGATGAGAGCAGCGCAGGAGGTCGCCGAAGGAAAAGGCCAAAGGAAAAGCGCCTGCGGGGGCACACCAGAAGAGTGTAAGGGTGGGGAGAGAGGAGTGTTCTCTATATAGCGTGCCAAGGTCTTGCTTCGCCTGAGCATGAATGCGTCTGCACGGTGCTGTCTACGCTTCTCTTTTGTGATCCACGCGCGCCATGCCAATACTGTAACGCCGTGCGACTCTGTCGCAGTATACCTGTAGCCTCGCCTGCCTGGGGTGCCTGCAAATTTAACACGAATGGATCGCGCTCTTATTACGCGGCCAGAAACCATTTTTCTTCACTTGAGGCTGACGGAATTCCGCCGCTCTGCATTTCGCCGCCGGTAACTTCTTTCGTCGCCACTTTTTTTTTTTTTCTTTTCTTCCGTTGCCACGCTCAGTATGCGCTGCCCAGCTACTTTCTTGTACACGTATACACCGGGTCGACGGCAGCGTGATGCAGCGCTTGTGCGTCTGCTGTGTGCGTGTCTGCCAACCGTACCGCTGATAGACGACGCGCTTGTTTCCCCGTGGCATGAGGCATTTCTTTCTACTGGTTGCACAGCGCGCTAATGGAATAATGTGCAGCAGACAGCGGAGCTCATGAGTGTGCGTGAAGGAAGATGTAGTGCGATGCTCTGTCCCTATCCGCCCTGCACGTTCCCTGCTGGTAATGTACCAGTGCTTTCCCGAGGTGGTTCCGCCAGCTCGCGGAACAGATTCCCGTTTTGCGCATGCTGTTCCAGTGCAAGAAGTGTTATGGCACGGTGGCAACATTTACGAGAGAAACAGGTGGTAAGCAGGAAAGCTCATGAGAGATATGAAATCATTTCCGCGGCTGATGTTTGTTGGAATACTGCCTTCGAATATTCTTATACCGCTCACCTCCGTTTTAGCGCCAGTATATTTCCTGGCGGCACATATTCTTTTCTTACATCCGCTTTCATTCTAGTTTCATTTCATATTTAGCTTGCTCGCACCCGCACGAACACTGACAGACCAAGAGTGCTTCTCGCACACAGGCTATACCCCCTGCGAAGTGTTGCCTTGCTGCGCATAATTTCTGTAACAGCTTTGAGCATTGCACTATACTAACGAATTATAATTTTTTAGCGCGCTGACGACTCTTTTTAGCGTTTATAACCTTTATACGAGTAATATTGCTGTTTGCGCCAGTGTCTCAGTAATACCCTGCACAATGGCAGCGTGTCACGCTTAGGGCACAAATTCCCGTTGTGAATATCTTCTTTTTTTTCTTTTTACCGCAGGCGTTAAGCTGAAACTTGGTCGTCTGTAGCGGAACCAGTTCTATGCTGCTCTGACAAAAACAACATAGGAAGCCTTAAAATGAAAGATGTCGCGAGGTCCTTTATTTGCATTAGTATCAACATCGACGCAACTTCACATCGCATAAGAAGGCCGTGCAAGCGCTACTGCGCTTCTTGAAATCGACCGGCCTGTGTGAACGTCTGTGATCGGAACGCCTATTCTGTTACCTATTCCTGTGGGGTGTCTTTTCTCCCCCTCTCTCTCCCTCTTTGCCCTCTTTCCAACCCCTATATTCCCCACCCCAGTGCAGGGTAGCAAACCGAAAACTCGCTTCTGGTTAACCTCTCTGCCGTTCCTCTCTTTCTCTCTCTCTGCGTTTACTTTCGTCGCATTAAATGCTAGGTTAAGAAGCCATAAAAGCCACCTTGTGAACATCATTCCCAGTGCAACAGACCCTCTTCATTGCTGTCAGCCACATTAGTGCTGTCCTACGCGCTCTTGCATGCCCCGGTTTCAGAAGGCACAAATCGCAAAAAGGATCTGTAACGCAGATTGGCAGGGAACATTCTGAAGCCTTTATCGTAGGATTAAAAGGTGAAAAATGTGTTGAGGGGCGTAAATGACACTTGCCGTCTAGAGGTACAAATGTATTAACAAAAGGATTAGTGATGTGTGCGTGTATACCGGAAAAGAGAGGCAGGCTCTAGAAAAAAAAATGTATCCGCACTGAATCTTGTTTTCTCAGATGGGCACTTACCTGCGTAACAGATTGCCCGAGTGTTTTTGTCTCATTAATAAAACACCAATGAAAGGTAGCGCTTGTCCTGGTGCAGTACTTCTTTTCCCGTCTGTCATTTATGTAGCTGTTGCAGTCATACATTCTGTATATCAACAACTCCTTCCCCCTGTAGTGAAAGCTGTTCCCAACTTGTACAGGGCCAAGCATCGACATTCGCCGAACACCTGGGCTATTGACGTAGAATAGTTTGCCACCGAAACGGAGAAAATTACCCACTGGAGACAACGTGTATTTACTGTTTTTGAAGAAGCAAAAGTGCAGAAGTAAAATCACTAATTTCGCACACGATGTGAACTTCAGCGCCAGCGTATGAGTGCGTGCTAGTACCTTTTGCCAAGTGATAGTCGGCCGCTAAGAACGAGCTGCTGACGGCGTAATTGGATCGTCGTGTTCGTTTTTGTTTTCTATATTTTTTTCCGTTTCAGCGCTTGCGTTCGCAGGCACCAGGGAACAGAAAAATCAGACCTCCTTTCGGCCACTTCCATGGCTCAAAGTTGCTTTTCGTGGCGCTTATATGCCCTCGGGAGACTGCGTTAACGCTTCCTTTCAGCCCGTTTACTGTGACTGCGAAATTGCGCTTCCCGAATTAGTGTTTAATGAACTCGACGTGCTTAGTCCCGCCACGCGCGTGGCACGCACAGCCAAACACCTTCTTATCGATACCGTTGATGCTGTGGCCCAGATTCACGGCTACAAACGCGCAGAGATTATTGAACAGCTCAACAGCACATAAGGCTATCATGACAGCGACACGCGATGTTTGCCTGCAAGAATTGCTGTCGGTGGTACCTTGAGCAAAGAAGATAAGAACGAAGGTATCAAAAACAAAGAGCACGAAATAACCTTCGGACCACAGCCATGACCATATGGTGCGACACATATGCATGCATAAACAGCCAGCAAAACTCGTCGAGGCATAGCCGGCGACGCCAAACGACGCATATTTACGGTCAGACTCGTTTGCTCTGTGAAAGAAAACGTGTGCGCTGCGCCCGAGCAGAGTGCGTGCGCAAGGGACCCGTGCACCTTTACGACTGCAAACAACGGAGCGCCAGCGAATCGCGCGGATTGTGTCGCCTCCCTTTACCTGGCGACAAAGCGCTCGGTTCAAGCTATACATGCTATCGGGGACTCGCTTGGCGTTGTGTGGGCGTCGCGTGCCGTCGTAAAGCGCCTCTGCGTCACGTCATAACCCCTAACACAGAAATCACGGGACAGCTGAGAATTCCCGTGAGAGAAGCGGTATTGGTTCTGCTAAGCCTGTTTGATGACGGCGTTGTGTCCAGCACCAGTTTATACTCCGTAATCCTGCTAAATCCTTCGTATGAATGGCGCCGCCGAGGCACTGCTGTATACTGCCACGATAGATACGCATGTCTTGCGTGATTTCGAAACTCCAGTGAAATGCGCATCATGTCAAGAAGTAATAACACATGGCTAGAATTAAGCTAACCTTCTTGCAGGGACCGAGGGAGATGTGCTGTTCATAACAGTCAGTGCTACGCGTGCGTGCTATAGCAGCGGAAATTATGGCTCATTTAACATTACAACGTTCGGTAAATGTTTAAGCGTGGTTACGGCAACATTCATACAGCATGTAGATCGTCATAGTGTCTGTATACGTTTCTTTTATAGGTGATATTCCCCTATGTATTAGCCCATTCTAAGCCAGTAAAGCCCATAAATCTGTCCTTTCTTATTTCGTTCATGAACGAGTGTGCAAAAACAAGGCAACAAAAGTAATTGCGGGACCTAGAATAACTTAATCAACCGTGAGCGTAAAAAAGTGCGAACAGGGATGCACGGGGACCACATAGGCATTTCGTTTTTCGCTATGACACTTTGCTAACTTGTTCACTTAACCATCCGTGTGCAGTGAACTAAAACCAAATGCAAAGCAAAGTGGTAGGTTTGCTTAAAGAAGCGCCATCTTTCGAAGGTTGGCAGAGTGGTTGTGTCGTCTTCCACGGTGTCCATCTCACAGAAGCTTGAGGCCGACGATGGCAGTGTTCACATTGGTGTCGATTCCGGTTGGCGAGATAGGCTGGAGTTTAAGCACGGTCGTTGCGATTTCTAGATAACGCCTGCACTGCGGCCATGGATCTAAAAAACGCATTTAATTAAGCATCATGGTGCCTATTTCTTACTGTACATGATACGCACTATCCTCGTAAAAGAGCTGACTAGCTCATAAGGTTAGTGTTACGAGCAAATGGGAGCCGAAAAATAGTGCGATCGCTGGTCTAACCCGCGAAGAGCAGCTGCTGCAGCAGCAAATGCAACTCGGAGGAATCGGCAAAATAGATGGCAGCTATAGAGCTTTTAAAGCCATTTATTAGAGGTGGGCGAATACCAAGTTTTTCGAATACGAATCGAATAGGAATAATAAGTATCGAATACCAAACGAATAATGAATAGTCCCAGTGGAGGCATATATTTACAACAGGAATATTTATTTCCATATAATTAGGCAGCATGTTTCTACTGACTAGCGAAAAAAGTCATAACTATCAGGGGACAACTAGGATCAGTTTTATTTTTTTTTAATTATGTACATACTGCAGACCATGGTTAGGTCCAGGCAGGAAGGGCATAGTTATACAAGGGCAAAATCTATGCAAAATAGGATAATATAGTAAAATATAACAACATAGATACATAGCAATACAGTAATATAAAGATAAGTATACAACATAGAATCATGGAAAGATTGTAACACAAACGTATGTTAGATTCAATGGGGTAGGCTAGATACGGTTAATGAATTCCAGTCATTTATGGTGCGTGAAAGAAAAAAGAAAATTTGTACAGATCGGTCAGTGCAAAAAGCGGTGTTAATAAATCTTTGTGATAGAATCGTGTATTTCTTGCTGGCATTGGGGAAAGGTACGGTGAAGGGTCCAGTCTGAGTTTATTGTGGCGAAGTAATGAAAGAAAATCTAAACGAGAATTTCACCTTCTCAACTGAAGATGATGGATGCCGCGGGCGCGCATCAAATCTGACGGGGAGTCAGTAGGTAGAAATTTCGAATATATAAATCGGACTGCTTTTCTTTGTATGCTTTCGAGCTTCTTTATATTAGATTTGGTATGTGGGTCCCAAATTATGCAAGCGTATTCGAGCTTCGGCCTAATTAGAATATTATAGCTTAATAGCTTAACGTTAGCGGGGGCGTTACGAAGCTTATGCCTGAGATACCGCAGCTTACGGAACGCGAGTGAACAGATGTTGTCTATGTGAGTGTTCCAAGTGAGGTTATTAGAAATTGTTACACCTAAGTACTTTACGGATGTTACTTGTTGTAATAGTGATGAGTCGAGTTTGTACGCATACTCTAGTGGTTTTTCTTGTTACTTACTCGAAGTAAAACGCTTTTCTTCGTATTCAAAGTCATGTCCCACTGCTTGCACCATTGTCCAATATTGGTAAGGCTATCTTGTAAGTCACGTTGATCGTTATCATTAATAATTCCATGGAATAAAACATGAAAGTTTTAAACACAAGATTACCTAATTGTCATAAAAAAATGCAGGAATAACCTCTGACCTTAGTTAAAACCTGATTACAAACAAGATTTCCAAGAATGAACGACTGCTTTATGACTAGAGTTCCAAATGGTTGCTGAAAAAGATGAGAATTTGTGGGGGAAAAAAAAGAAAAAATTGTGGCAGAACCCATCTAACAATGACTGTCGACGTTAATGCGTTAGCAATGAATAAATACACCGACACAACGTATTGCCACCGTTGAAACTATTTATTTATTTATTTATTTATTTATTTATTTATTTATTTATTTATTTATTTATTTATTTATTTATTTATTTATTTATTTATTTATTCACAAATACCTTACAGCCCTCTACAGAGGAATTGTGTAAGGGGGTTCAAATACAAAAGTAAGCAAATTAGGATAACAATTAAAAAATGTAAGAGCAAGATAGAGGTAAGTACAAAACTAGTGATCTCAAATATAAGGTTACAAGATATTTCAATTCGGAAGAAATGAATTAAAAATATGTATAAGGCGTGTACTGCAGAGGAACTCTTTTTTCGCACTTCGATGATGGTGATGCTGATTTATTGGCACCCCTTTTGAAACGAGGCGGTGACAAATACTCGCCTAGCTTGATTGATTTACCCAGGTATGCTGTACATGTTTTTCATTCTACCATTTTTGTATACATCTCCATAATCTTTTTTTCTTTTTTTTTCTCTTTCTCGCTCCCAAACGTCTCTATTCACCTTGTATCGATGCCTATGCCTGTAACGGATCCGATTTCTAAAGTAATTGAAAAACTAAAACATGAACGGATAGTTTCATTCTTAACCAAGCACCACATTATGACGCCTTTCCAGTTTGGTTTCACAAAGCAGCGTTCAACCGAAACTGCTCTACTAACGCAAAAAGAAATCATACTAGATGCATTCGAAAAGGAAACATATACACTTGGAATATTCGTTGACTTTTCAAAAGCCTTCGATAGAATTAATCACATTACACTAATTAAAAAACTAGACCACTATGGTTTCCGGGGTAACTTCTTAAATGTCATAAAATCATATTTGAAATACCGACAGCAAAAAGTTGAAATAAATGGCTACGCGTCTAATTTTAAAGAGTTGTCAAATGGCGTCCCCCAAGGTAGTATTCTGGGTCCGCTACTTTTCAATATTTATGTAAATGATTTGGTGAACATGATAATAGTACAACGTTCATTATTTATGCAGATGATACAAGCTTGTTTTTTAGGGACTGCGATTTGCATAAACTTGTGCACAAAGCAAACGATGTCATGCAATCACTGAACGTATTGAGTATAAGAAATTCGTTAATTATTAACACTTCTAAAACAAAATCAGTGCTCTTTCGTCCCCAAAACAAGCCCGTAAACTGCGATTTGACACTAACGATTAGCCCGGAAACAATTAAAATTGAACCTATAGTGAAAACCCTGGGAGTGGTTTTTCACGAAAATATGTTATGGAACAATCACGCTGATCTTGTTCACTCTAAACTTTCTCGTGTCGTAGGTGTCCTATCACGTCTTCGCTTTAGCTTGCCGCAAAGGATCAAACTTCTACTATATAATTCTCTATTCGTATCTACACTAACTTATTGCTATCTGGTATGGGGCACCACAACGGAAAAGAACTTAGGCAGAATATATAGGCTACAGAAAAAAGCTGTACGCATAATTACAGGTGCTCCACGCGATGCACACTTTAAACCCATATTTGAAGCCCTTAATTTACTACCAATGCCTGAAATTTACAATTCGAATTTACTTAAGAGATATCGTACTTGCAGAAGAAACCATGATTCTTTTCTCGTAGACTTAGCGCATTTAACACGATGCACTTGCCCGTATAGCCCGCGAGCCTCTGATGATTGGAGAATCCCTTACACACGTACAAACTATGGTCGCCAAATGATGAAATATTTACTGCCACAAACACTAAACAGGTTTTCCACTAAAAATGAATGATACTATTTCTTTTTCTACAAACCTCTTTTTTTTGTGCATTTCAGAACAAAAGCGATAAAATACTCAGACATGTTTACCACTGTATTATAAGTACTTATGATTTCTTGCTGCTGTTTGCTATGTGCCAAATGGTGTGAAATCCCTTGTCAAGCCTTGATGGCTTTTTGCTTTCACCCCACAGTATCACTGTTGTGACTGTTGTACTGTCTCATCTGATGCTGAAATAAACTGATTTGATTTGATTTGATCGTACTGATCTATTTTCTGCTTTTTTTTTCACCAGTACTCTAATCATCTCTTGCTTATCTATACGGCCGATCTGTTGATGTTTCCTTCCACTTTAAACCCAAGCGCTTCTGGGAGTTGCACGTTACCTACGGTTCTCGCTGGGTGGATCCCGTCGCATTCCATTAGGATGTGCTGAATGGTCTCTGGATCTTTACTGCAGCATACACATGCCTCATCTAGTTCCGAATATTTCCTCCGGTATGTTTTGGTCCTTTGGCAACCGGCTCGAGCCTCAAATAGCAAGGCACTGCCCTTTGTGTTATCGTACAGATTTTCCCTTCTCATTCTTTCTTCTCATTCTTGTAAATCTCCATGGTCTTTTTTTTTTGTTTCCATTCTTCGCATCCAATTCACTGTCTCGATTTCTCTCACTTTCCTTCTGATGACGCCTGGTTGTCTATTTACAGTTTCGATTATCCTGTGCTTGGTTGCCAACATTCTTGACCTCTTCCTTCTGTGTACACGCTTTTCAGGTACAGGTACTTGTACACTTCAGCCGCCCATTTATTTTCATCCATGTTCCTGAGTCTTTCTTCAAAACTAATTTTGATCTGTGCTTCTCTGACTTCAAAAGAGGCCCAATCCAGTGCAGGGTACCCAGTGCAGGGTATCCTGCACTGCCTCATTTGTGGTTTTAATTGTGGGCAACCGGCTTAGGCATTTTTGGGTAGCTTCCAACCCCACAAGATACCCGATTTGAAACACAGAATGACATTTGCGAACGTTATCACTGGCACAATTACTCCTTTCAGATCCCACGCACCACCTCAAATTTATTGTGGCCTCAAAGTGCTCTATATTTCGTTATTTCTGCATTCGCTTCCCCTATATTTTCATATTATCTTGGTGGTTGCTTGAGTAAGTCTTTCCTTCGTTTATGTATACGCCGAAGTACTTATATTGCTCGACTATGGGCATTACTTGCTATTGAATTGACACCACGTAATCACTCGTCTCTTCATTAAAGATTATAATTCCTGATTTCTCTGTGCTAAACTTATGGCCTAGATTTGTCGCTGCGTTGCCACAGATATTTGCAAGTGTCTGTAAGTCTCTTGTATTGTCCGCTAGTAGTACTATGTCGGCCGCATACATCAGTCCGGGGACCTTATGTTAAACCATTTGTCCATTACGCATGTTGGAAAAATCAAACCCTAATTCGCTGTCTTTCTATGCCCTTAACATAAAGCGTGAACAACAATGGAGACAAAGGACATCCTTGATTCAGTTCCTGGTGAATTTCCATCACTTCGTTTAATTTCCTGCCTTCCCATATAATTTGTACTCGGTTGTGTCTATATATATATATATATATATATATATATATATATATCCCTCAGCAGCTCTACAAAATCATCTATGTCTTCGTGCTTGATAGTATCCCATAACAATTCCCTGTCCACGTTGTCGTAGGCTCCTTTAATACATATAAATGATATCCACAAAGGTCTATTCTGAGCTACTTAACTTTCTATGCACTGAGTTAGTACAAGCATATTATCCTGTAAGCGTCTGCCTGGTCTGAACCCATTCTGTAGTTCCCCCAGTACAGCATTTTTCTCCACCCACTTTGACAGATCTAATGTTATGGCTTGCATTACCATTATATATATATATATATATATATATATATATATATATATATATATATATATATCACCGACGTAACTGTAACTGGCCTGCAGGAACTCGTCCTATCCTTATAACCTTTGACTTCGTATATAAGGTTCCTCTTGCTTTCACGTCATCCAACCGAAATTTTCTTCGTTCCAATCATTTGCCCTATGGCATTAGTCAGCACTGCCTTGCTTTTTGGACCGAGGCTTTTGATTAGATGTATAGGGATTTCATCAGGCCCTGCTGCTATGTTAATAGGGACATTCCCTTCTGCTTTTTTTTTTCAGTAAACGTTTTCTATGCTGAATTTTGATCTCTTAGGCTTCTCTGTTGTTGCGGGATCTGTTTGCGTGTGAACTACGCTAACTTTCATGCCGAATTTATCCCTGATAACGTCTGTTATGTACCAGAGCTCATCGTCGCCTTCGAAGAAGTTACCGTCTTCATCCCTTATCGCCATTTGGAAATTTTTTACTTGGAGCTCCCAGTGCTCTTACATGGTTCCGCAATCTTTTCGGGGCAGCTTTGTTTCTTTTGCGAATGTTAAGCACCCTGCGTTCACTTGCGCATTTTATTTTCTCTTGCACGAGCTCACCCGCCACCCTTTTAATTCGTCGGTATTTGTTCCATCTAAGGAGCACCTATTCTTCGTGTAATCCAAACGTTGTGTCTTTTCCATGATCCCTAGCCGCCTGCTTACGCTCTTCTATAGCTTGCTTTATTTCCTTGTTTTGCCACTTACGTGGTTTCCTCTTTCGAATTCAACAATTTTTTTTTTGCCGTGCCTGTCTTATCTCCTGCCGCATATCGTCCACCAGTTCCTTATATTTCCAGGTATTTGTAGCGTACTGATTCCTTATGGGCTTGTCCGACACACCAATCTATGACTCGTGCAACTGTGAGGAGACGATCGAACAGGTGTTGTGTTTTTTTTTCATCTTTATGACATCGAACGCGACATTCTTCGGAGTATATTAAACCGATTAGACATCAGATAGTTTTACGAGACAAAGATTCTTGGACCATGGCCCCGCGCGTCGCAGGCTTACAAAGCGACGCGGGCATTGTTACAGTTCATGAAGTCGACTGGCCTCAGTGACCGATTGTGAAGTGTTGGGCAACCGCACGTGTTCATACTGAGGGTACTTTCTTCACTCTCTCTCCTTCCTTTCTTTTCGTCCCTTTAAACCCCTTCCCCCGTGTAGGGTAGCAAACCGGACGTGCGTCTGGTTAACCTCCCTGCCTTTCCTCTCTTCTTTTTTCCTCCTCCTTCCCTCCTGTAGTAAACACCTTCATTTTCTTGTCTATGTTTTTTGCTTTTCATTCATTTTCAGAAATTCTTATTCTATTGGCTCGTGTTTCGTGTTAGTATTTCTCCCAAATTTTATGGTTAAACATTTATGATCACTACCCAGGCTATTTCTTTCGTGTTCGTTTATTCTCACTTGGTCTATAGTTGTTCGTAGACCATTTCTGAGGCTAAGGTGTAGTCGATACATGGCTGATTGGTTCTGCATTGCCACGTTACCTGTCCATGACACTTATTCTCCCTGTTAACTAGTACAGGGTTCTGTTCATCGCAGATATCCAGCCCTACAGAACCGCTCTAATCCGTACATCCGTATATCCGTCTAATCCTCCATGTGCGCATTCACATCTCCTACTAAAACCACCTGGTCCAATGCTTTGAACTAATTAATAACGCTTCTAATGCAATCAATCAATTCTTTAATTTTATCTCTGATATCACTACCTGTCCATAGGCAAGCTGCTCCAAGCCACATGGCTTTGCCTTCCCATGTGCCACTAATACATAAGTGCTCCTTACATGTCTCTCTTACCATTTGCCACTTCATACCTCGCCTTATTAGCATGCCGACGCTTCCGCCTTTCCTTGACACAGTCATTCTGTTGCACAGCTCCCATACAAAATTGTCGATAAAGGCGGCTGCTCGAAATCTCGTAGATGCATTTCGGTCAAGGCGTACATGCTAATGGCTTCGTCATTCAGCTGAGTTCGTCAACACAGCACCTGAGGCAGCGATGCCCTCCCCTCTTGTCTTATCCTCGCCATTCGCTTTGTTGTCTTCTTCCGCGGCCGACACGTCAGTGGTAGCATCTTCATCACCATTACTGACCTGTCGGCCACTGCTTTCCGGCGAGGTGGTTTCGGCTTGCTTAGCGGTTCTCGCTTCGGAGCCAGACCAGTTCGCGGTGCTCGCATCGAAGCATTCACCATTGCTTGGCCGAATGATGGCCCTCAGCTTCATTTCTACGTTGGCTAGTTTATCTTCTACCACCTTCCTCTGCTTCTGCTCACTCTTGAGTTTCATTTCTAGCTTCTCAACCCGCTTAGCTAGCTCATCCTTCTCCTGCTCTAGACAATCTAGTCCCTACCCTAGCACACACAATTTACACATGAAAACTGCCTTGTTTGCATGGCGTACTGATTCAAATTGCGTTTCTCCTAACGCGTAGGAATGCTTGCACTCATAACAACACACTCTTGGGTTCTTGCTAGCATCTACCATTATCTTCTACTAACAAGGCGTTGTATAAAAATAACCCTCATTTTAGAAAAAGAAATACAATTATTAATTACCCACTTATATCTAACAAAAAAAGGCCAAGAGACTGCAAGCATGAAAAATATTAGATTGCTCGTTTAACTTAACACTTCTAACAACCAAATGAGCGAAAAATCAAATAAAACATTTATCGCTTTGACGCACTGCTCCTGCTACGCTGAGAAGACACTTCCAATCGGCACGTCTGTTCCCTTCGGCGTCACTTGACAGAGCCGCCAAGAACATTCGGCGCCTTCCAGCGCCACCGCCGTGGAGCCTTCGCGTTGCTACCGAAATGCATGGTGCGCCGGCGCGCGCGAACGCTGAGATACGCGCCATGTGGCAACCGGACACCTCTCTAGCGCTTATTCCTGGGCGTGCAGGGCCATCTAGTGGCAGTGCCGAGAAGTCCGCGCGTGGACTCCAAGACGAGAAGCGCGTGGCGCGCCGGTGCCTGCGAATGCTGAGAATTGGGCCCACGCTTTCCGCACACTCAGTGGCACATGCTGAGTGGGCCACGTTGGCGAGAGGCTCATTGAAGAGCGGCACATATCCCGTGCGTTCATGGCACAGCTCGCTAAACCGTTCACCTGAAAGGCGCTCATT
Organism: Dermacentor silvarum; assembly: GCF_013339745.2. Classification (NCBI taxonomy): domain Eukaryota; kingdom Metazoa; phylum Arthropoda; class Arachnida; order Ixodida; family Ixodidae; genus Dermacentor; species Dermacentor silvarum. The sequence goes on from NC_051161.1 coordinate 11,554,095, forward strand.
AAAAAGCGGCACATACTAAGTGAATTTGTGGCGCAGCCTGCTAATGCGTTCGGTTGCTGTCCTTGAGAAACCCTTGCGACGTGGGTTCTAGTCAGCTTAGCAACGGAGAAATTTATAGGGCCCTTCACCAAACCACATAGCAAGTCTGGAAGTTGTTACATGCCCTCTAAGGAGTGTTCTACAGCAAGAATTTTTCAAATTAGTTCGTTAATAGCAGAGATGGAAATATTTCAAGTGCCGCGAACCCATGATTTCAGGAAGTGAGCGTCACCGTCAACTTGGACACTCTCCGCTTGGCCCGTCTGGCCTCCTCAAGCAAAATTCCTTCCTTGCGTTCTCCCATACCGTAGCCGAAGGATCACGTGATGAATACATCATGGACCCCGCCTTCTCGTTTTAAATGCGAAGCATTTCTTGGCGAACATTTGCTAATTTGACAACATCTACCTATCTATATATCTGTCTATCTAGCCGCCTGCGTCTTTGTGCTCTCATGGTCGTTTCGTCAACTTCGTATGTACCGAAATTGGCATAATATGACAAGAGTAAAGGACTAACATAAATGACATGTCGTGACACATGTAGGTCATGAAACAGCTGCCTACGTCTTGGGGCTGTCATGGTCGTTTCGTTAACTTGGTAGGTTACCAAAATTAGCATAGTATTATTATTATTATTATTATTATTATTATTATTATTATTATTATTATTATTATTATTATTATTATTATTATTATTATTATTATTATTATTATATTTGTAAACATATACACAGGAAAGAGAAAGTGAAGAGCAAGGCTGGCAACTGTCACCGGAAGGGAGACAACGCCTGCCTACTCTTCAGAAAGGAGGAGACAAATGTAGAAATGAAAGATAGGAAGGAGGGGAGGAAAGAGAGAGCGAGATGACAAATCTCAAAGAATAAAGTCATGACATAGTATAGCAAAGTACGACAGGAGTGTATGACGAACATGAGTGATAGGTCATGACATAAATGTAATGACATGCATGTCCTGTAGGGGATGACAATGACTCATCGAAAAATATTAACACTCAAAAACCTCTGAAATGGGTTCTCACATGGGTACTAAGTGAAGGAAACACTAGAGGATGATTATGAAAGTCATAGTCATGAACATGACTTAGCAAAACTGACATTGACTCAGCGAAAAAAGATTAACACACAAAAACCACTCGAATGGGTTCGGACGTAGGCACAAAGTGAAGAAAACACTGCAGGATGCTGGCACAAGTCATAGTCATGACCATGACTGAGCAAAAATGACAATGACTCAGCGAAAAAAGTATAGCACTGAAAAAGCACTGAAATGGGTTCTGACGTGGGTACTAAGGGAAGGAAACACTAGGGGATGGTGGTAGAAGCCATAGTCATGAGCATGACTCAGCAAAAATGGGAATGACTCAGCGAAAAAAGAATAACACTAAAAAACAATGGCATGGGATTCGGATGTGGCACTAAGTGAAAGAAAAGGTTAAAGGTATATGGTCGAATTCATAGTCATGAGCATAACTAAGGCCTTCGCCTTAAGGCCTCTTAGGTGTAGCTAAAGGGTCTCCTGAGGACTCATGACATGCGTGTCATGTTGGTCATGAAACAGCCGCCTACGTCTTGGTGCTCTCATGGTCATTTCCTGAACTTGGTAGGCTCCCTGCGCAGTGCTTCGCATAACATCGATTCCCACAGGGCGTGGAATCTGCCGGCTTTTTTTTTTCTCGCGTTTTTGCAGAGTGGCACACTTCTGCTGACGCTCTCGCGGGCAAGCTGTTGCGTTTCCTTCACTTAGTACCCACGTCCGCACCCCTTCCTGTGTTTTTTTTTTTGTTTTTTTGCTGAGTCAATGACGTTTTTTGAGTCATTGACGTTGATGCTCATGACTATGACTTCTACCACCATCCTTTAGTGTTTCCTTCACTTGTTACTGACGTCCGAACCCATTTCAGGGGTTTTTGAGTTATTTTTTTTTTTTGCCTAGTCATGATCATTTTCGCTCAGTCACGGTCGTGACTATGACTTCGAGCAACAACATTAGCCTTTTCCTTCACCTAGTACCCCATGCGAACCCATTCCATTGGTTTATGAGTGTCAATCTTCTTTCGCTGAGTCATTGTCATTCTCGCTGAGTCATGCTTAAGACTATGACTTCTGCCATCATCTCTTAGTGGTTCCTTCACGAAGTGCCCACGTCCGAACCCATTCCTGTGGGTCTTGAGTGTTAATCTTTTTTCTCTGATTCATCGTCATTTTTGCTGAGTCATGATTATGACTTCTACCAGCATCTTTTAGTGCTTCCTTTACTTAGTAGCCACGTCCGAACCCGTTTCAGTGGTTTTTTAGTGGTAATGTTTTTCGCTGGGTCATTGTCATGACCTACATGACACGCATGTCATGAAATTTATGTCATGACCTATCCCTTATGTTCGTCATACACTCCTGTCATATTATACCAATTTTGGTACCTACCAAGTTAACGAAACGACCATGGGAGCACCAAGACGTACGCAGCTGTTTTATGACATACATGACACGCATGTCATGATATTGATGTCACGACATATCATTTATGTTCGTGATGTACTCTTGTCATTGTATGCCAATTTTGGTACATACCAAGTTAACGAAACTACCATGAGAGCACAAAGTCGTAGGTGGCTAAATATATATAGATTGATACTGTCAAAGTAGTAAATGTTCGCCAAGAAATGCTTCGCATTTAAAAACAATGGCAAGGGTTTCGGATGTGGCACTAAGTGAAGGAAAAGGTTAAAGGTTGATGGTCGAATTCATAGTCATGAGCATGACTAAGGCCTTCGCCTTAAGGCCTCTTAGGCGTAGCTAAAAGTATTCTTGAGGACTCATGACATGAATGTCATGACATGCGTGTCATGTATTTAATGAAACTGCCGCCTACGTCTTGGTGCTGTCATGGTCGTTTCGTTACCTTGGTAGGCTCCCCGCACACTGCTTCGCATAACATCGATTCCCACAGGGCGTGGGATTTAATTATTTATTTCGGTATCCTAAAGGTTCTGACGTGTGTCGCATAAAAAAAGTTCGACAAAAAATGACCTACAACGTAGTATGTCGCATCCCTCCGAAGACATTGCGACGTGAACAAACAAATTATAGTCATCAAAAGAAGTAGACGTAAGAACAATTCAAAGAAACTACAACATAAATGCAAGGAAACAAGGAAACAGCAAGACATGAGTAATATACAAATATATAAATATATTAATTATAAATGTATATCAATATTCAGTATATATTAAAGGAACAATACATTCTAATTAGCATGCTATATAAGGAATAAGCGCAATAGGACACGCATAAAAATGAATAAGAACGCAGGCTTGAAAACTAAATTTTAAAAAGCATCACTTTCTAGAAAGCCATTAAGAGCTTCTTGAAAACAAATTGGCTTAGCTGACTTTTCTTTCAGCTGCTGTCCGCATGCAGGCGCTACCTGAACACCGACCGCATCGCTCGTCCGCCCACACTGCAGTGGAGGCACTTTTGTGCTTCTTGAGCGTCTTGGCTCCGTCGGCGCGTATTTCCGATATTCACCGGCCTTTTTCTCAGTGTCAGCTTTTTATTCCTACTTTCCCTTCCCCCAGAGTATTGTAGCCAACCGGATGCTTTTGCGGTTAGCGCTGCTGCATTCTGCCTCCTTTTTCTCTCTCCAGCGTATCATTAAAGCTTGTATGTCTCTCTCTTTTACTGCTCGTCATACTTGATTTCCTTCTTTCCTTAAAGAAGCCGGGAGGGGGGTGCGTTGTATCGGCTCACTTGCGACACGGTGTAAGAAAATTCTGTCGCCGCATGAAACTTGGTGCTTGAGCGCACGGCGTGCCATGGATATAGCGATCTCGCCGAACTCGAGAGACATCCTTCGGGAGGCACTAATGACAGGGCATCTGGGTGTCGTAGGATTCGCTCACGGTATTATGCATGTGATTTTTCAATATCTGATAAGCTCCTAATGCTCTCCCTATTAGTCATCAGAGATCCATAACGAAATCAGCTCATGATGCGTTACAAGGACCTCACAAAAGGTACTCATTTGATAATACACAAAATGTTTTTCTCGCGGGAAACTAAACAAATATTTTGTGTGGTGCCTTATGGGCAAAGCCAGTGTCCGTTTCAGCGTCATCTTCACAACGGGCATTCAATCGAGAATACACACAATGTTATCTTGCTGGAAAATTAAGCACACTTAATCGTGCTGCCTTATTAGTAATGTCATGACGTGTTTCACCTTTAGCTTGACAAGGTCCATTCCCTTTAGAATGTAGACAAGCTTCGCTTGGTGAACAAAATATACGAGTTTTACTGTAGAAAACAATACTGAGCGCCAAGCTCGCCTTCAATTCAAGTAAGTGTTCGAAAGTGCGTCGCCTCTGACTGCTTGTCAGGTCAGTTAGGTATCTGATTACATCAAATTGGTTACTGAAAATGTGATTGAATTACAGTGAGTGCTATCGAGTGAACAGAGTAATCAGTCAATTACAGAACTACCAAAATATGTAATTCATTACAAGTAATTGTTTACGTCGTATTGCTATGTACAAGTCTGGGACCACTAGAGGCGTATAGTACATTCGCTCAAAGAGCCAGTCAAAGCCCTCGCAAATCTAGTGTGAATGGTCTCACCAAATATACTGAGCCTGCACAGATGCGACAGTATCAAGTACCCCTCTTCGAGTTTGTGCCACAAGACATTGGACCGTCCAGCTCAAATGCGACGCCCAGCACATCGCATTTAAAGAGAAAGCACCACCGACGCGCGTCTGCCTGCTGCAGTCCAGCTGTGGTTAACAACGTGGCTCCCTTCTCCTTCCCCGCGACACACTACTTACGTCGCGAAATAATTAGTCTCCAGTCCCCATGTCAGAAACCTGATTACGCGCGCTGACGAGGTCAGAAGCAACTAACGACGACCAAGACAAGGGCCCCAAGTTCGTTCCACTTGTCTTCCCCGTAATGACCCTCGACGTCACCGGTTAGCCGCGTTGGTCATTTCCTGTCGACGCGCTCTGCGCCGCTGCGGAGGCTGCTTCCATTTGGGTCCTCGGCCGCCAGTTGCGGAGGCGCTCCTGACACCCGAGTAGGCCTGAGTACAGGTGATACGGGTCAAGCCAGCCGAAGACGGAGGTCGACAACACTCTTGTCCGGCTACGTCACCCGACAGCCACTAGCGGTCAGCCTTCTAGGGGGTCGGTGTCCTATACCGCGCTCGGTTTCTTCGTAACTTCGCACACTGTGTAAGTCACAGCAGGGTTGAGCCAATGAGATCATAGCGAATGACCCGTTCACAGTTCAGAATCTGGGCTCGTGGTGTCTCCTTTTTCAAGCGTGATGCATGCGAGACCATCGTTAAAAGCTTTAACATCTTTCTTAAATGATAGTGGCCTTGTGTCTGATAATTAACACCTACGCTTTTCTTTGTTTCTTGTTTTCCTTCGTTCATGTGTTGCCTTTATTTTCGAGTTCATACTTTACTCGTCTCGCAGTCCTCCACTACGGCATGCCTCGTAATCATATCGTGGTTATGACACGTAAGACCCTATCACTTAATAATTATACATTTTTTGTATGCATTATTCTACGCTTTCTCCATTACTGTCATTAGCTGTCTATTTCTGTCTTCACTGTGCAACTACGCTTACAATACATTTGTAATTGATTCTCTCTCTTCTTTTTTTTACCCTTTCTTTATATGCATAAACTCCACGTTTATGCAAAGATTGTAGCGAATGTCTCATAGCTTGTACTACGTTTATCATCGATTCTAGCGTATCGATGCTAAAGTGCTCGTTCTTGTGTTTATTTTCTCCACCTCACGTCCCTCCTCAATCTTAATATGGCAATCAAGTGTTGTGGCAAAGCTGACGTTTAAAATAGTCAGCATTACCAATAAAAAAATCACTAGTCGAACTCGGATATATCGAACCCAGATATAACCAATTATAGTATGTAATGAACAGCCCCTTGAAAATTTTTGTATACAATTTTTATTTTATATATTGAAATACCTGTATACGGAACTTTTTTTGTGATCCCCTTCAGATTCGATATATCCGGGTTTGACTTTTCCGGGTATATCCTTGTGTAACTCCGTACATTCACCCACAGAAGTATATCAAACACGACTGCCACGAAAAATCTCAAGAACTTCGAGGGATGCGCGCACAGATTCCAATTGTCTTGTGCAATGTGTTGTGTCCACAGACGATTTCATGTTGAACTTCTCAGTTTAACGAGTAAAAGTCGCGACCATGAAAGCTTTCTCCTTCTTTCATTGAACCCACACACCCAGATTGTATGCATCCAGCCATTACCACCCAATCAGGACAGTTTCCAGGATTTTTTGTTATATTGCATGCCTAATTTCAAAAGCAATCACCAGAGTTAACAGACGCATTACCACTTTCACATATGCCAGATTTTCAATTCTGAACTACACAAGCTTTAACATTATTTTTTTATATATAGATCGGTCAACAGTACTCTTAAGAAATTTAATTTTTGCGAACTTTACACCAAGACACCAATGTCGTTCTCTGCCCTTCAGTAAATAATTATCCGCGACCCTCCATTCTTGCCGAATTCACATGAGATATCCTTTGAGGAGGACCGCAAGTTTACCGTGTTTTCCCGCCCACCGCGACAGAGGTCAACGGGCTTGGGCGCCGTCGGTACCATCTTTGGAGGTGAAGCATCAGCTGGTTCTCATGTTACCGCTCGGGCAAGAGTTGACGCGGTCGATAGCATTTCGAACGACGCCTCGCCCTCGCGACTCGAGGAAAGAAACACAGCGAGCGTGCTCGGGCAGTTACGCCAGCAACCCTTTGTTCCCGCGAATGCTAATCGAACTCGTTGGCGTTGAGAGACGGTAACACCGGTCTCACACGGCGGTCACCGAACCTTAGGCCTTTTTCCTCCCATTCCTTTCCTTGTAGATGCGTTGGCGGCAAAGAAGCAAAGTAAACAGCAAGCAGCACACGCAACTACACCAGTCGTTCAACCTTGCTGCATCTCGGCTCATTTTCGTGTTGTCGGTAGTTCTGCCGCAATACGACTTAACATAAACTCAGGTTGACTATCCTGGAATCAAATTTCAAAATTTGTACTCAGCATCTATGTTCTTCTCCTGCTTCTTTTCTTTCGTGACGTCATTTTCTTTATCAGGCTCTTCAAATTTGTCATGTCAGTCGCTTACCGCACTCTCAGGTAGTTGGCGGTAACAATACTTCATTTTAATAACGATATAATCTTAATGATACCTCATTGAATCGGTGGAGGAGTCTGTGGAGACATCACCTGCTTCACGCTGAAGCACTTATAGAAGAAGCGATAGTGATACCTCATACGGCAGTGCACGGAGGGAGACATGCTTACATGCGTATCGAGTGCTATCTTACGTCGACTGTCGAAACTTCACCGTCCGAACAACAGACAGCAGTGCCTAAGTGAAAGTCTTTGCCCTCCCATGCGCATGCAAGAAAAAAAAACGGAAATTGCAAAAGTTGTTTCATAAGCTCATCGACAGGTATCAAAATAGGCAGCACCTAATCATTTACCATTTTGTCAGGCATACAGTAGATCAAGATTATTATATAATCGAAGAACACTAGGATTTTCGTTCTCTTGCTCTTTTGGAGGTCTACACACTCCAGCCTTTTTATTCAATTCTCTGCACATTCGCTTAGAACATAATGAAACGAAAATCATTTTGACAAGTGAGCTCAAGACAAAAAAGTAACTTACGAGATCGGGGCTATTTTCAGATCCTAACTCCAGCTTCAGCTCAAAGGAATCAATTTATGGCGTCCATCACTTAGCTCTCCGCGCGTGATCAGCCTTCTTTTGCACAATTTTAATAAAATTTGTATTTGTTTACCGATGTGTGGCACAAAATAAGGAGAATTTTTTTGTGATATTTCGTGCACCGCTCAACTGATCCTTTGGTACATTACGATGGTTTCGCTCGCGTACCGAATACTCCTTATAGTAGATATTAAAATATATTTACTGTACTCTTAGATTGTGCACGGTAAGTTATGGCTTAATATTTTAGTATTTATTAAATTACTTCTTTATTAAACAGCGCGCAGAATATTGCTCAAACCGACTACTTTTTTTTCTTCTTTTTGCAACTTAGGCATACATGACGGACTTATGCTTACTTTTACCTTGCGTGTTTTTGTATTTCATGAGATAGCATTAAACAGGAAAATCCTGGGTGTTCGCTAATGACGTGGACCGAAAAATAGGGCGGGGAGAGGGAGAGAGCGCCGCTCGAAGAGCGGACGAGAGAAGCAGTTCACGTGACCAGAAGAACGGGGTGCGCGAGCTTGTATTACGACTGTGTGACGTTAAATATTGCAATCAAATCTAAGAAATGGGTTATTCAATAAAACAATATCGCGCAATGAGCAATGTAATAAAATATAACATGCGTAGAAACAATAGAGAGCAACGACGGCGGTATGGACTAGAGGGCAGATAAATGTAGCTGACATTTTATTTGAGGTTAAGCATATCAAAGGGAGTTGGACAGGTTATGTAATGCATAGCGCAGGTGAACTTGAGCAGAGAACGCGATCGAGGACATCAGAGGATCATGTTGCGAGATGAGATTAGAAAATTAGCCAACAGTTGGAGTCAGCTGACGCAACATATAGAGCTAATTGGCGATCGCTGGAAGAAGACTTTGTGCTATCATAATCATCATCATCAGCCTATACTTATGTCCACTGCAGGACGAAGGCCTCTCCCTGCGATCTCCAATTACCCCTGTCTTGTGCTAGCTGATTCCAACTTGCGCCTGCGAATTTCCTAACTTCATCACTCCACCTAGTTTTCTGCCGTCCTCGACTGCGATTCCCTTCTTTTGGTATTCATTCTGTAACTCTAATGGTCCACCGTTTATCCATCCTACGCATTACACTGCCTGCCCAGCTTCATTTTTTCCTATTAATGTCAGCTAGAATAACGGCTCTCCCCGTTTGCTCTCTGATCCACACCGCTCTCTCTCTGTCTTTTAACGTTAGGCCTAACATTTTTTCGTTCCATCGCTCTTTGTGCGGTCCTTAACTTGTTCTCGAGATTCTTTGTTAACCTCCAAGTTTCTGCCCCATATGTTAGCACCGGCAGAATGCAGTAATTGTACACTTTTCTTTTCAACGAGAGTGGTAAGCTCCCACCCAGGATTTGGCAATGCCTGTCGTATGCACTTAAACCCAATTTTATTCTTCTGTAAATTTCCTTCTCATTTCTTATAATGGACATAAAATACGCCTATGTAGATTGCAAAAAAAGCGGCATACAGCAACATTAAGTGTGACATAATAAATGCGGTGTTCAAGGACGTGATTTGCACGTTGAAATCCATTCCGCCGGTTATTGTTCACCCTAACTGTGCAGTGTGATAGAGGTGTTATGACATCCTATCTGTATTCTGTCTCAACCACCTTTACGCACAGCGTTTATGTACAGAGGGTGCAAGCTCGTGAAGGAGCCAACATGGCATTTTTAAAAGTGAAGCATTTCTTGGCGAACATTTGCCACTTTGAGACTATCTATCTATCTATGGACAGGGGTAATTGGAGATCGCAGGGAGAGGCCTTCGTCCTGCAGTGGACATAAAATATAGGCTGATGATGATGATGATGATGATGATGATGATCTATCTATCTATCTATCTATCTATCTATCTATCTATCTATCTATCTATCTATCTATCTATCTATCTATCTATCTAGCCAGCCGCCTACGTCTTGGTGCTCTCATGGTCGTTTCGTTAACTTCGTATCTACCAAAGTTGACGTAGTATGACAAGAGTGAATGAAGAACATAAATGCCAGGTCATGACATGAATGTCATCACATGCGTGTCATGCAGGTCATGAAACAGCCGCCTATGTATTGGTGCTCTCATGCTCGTTAATTTCGTTAACTTGGTAGGCGCCTCTCACAGTGCTTCGCATAACATCGATTCTCACTGGGCCTGGGATCTGCCGGCATTTTTTTTCTCTCACCCACTGATGTCATTGGAACGTGAAATATTGAAAGCGCCGTCGTAGTGCTGTTATGTTACTAGTAGAGTAATGAGAGTGGCGCGTATAGTAGCCACTGCTGCAGGCACGTATATGTAGATGACTTTATTTATTTATTTATTTATTTATTTATTTATTTATTTATTTATTTATTTATTTATTTATTTATTTATTTATTATTTATTTATTATTTATTATTATTATTATCCATTCATTCATTCATTCATTCATTCACGCGGCCCTCAAGTGCTCCTATTTAGGGTATCGCATGACGGGTGGACTGGTTTAATGAAGAAAGATGTTTTCAACAATGGCCTTACAACTTGCCTTTCTCGACACGCTGTTTCTCAAAACAAATGCAAACGCCTGTTGTCACAGATATGTACAAGAAGGAGACAAGAGTAAACTTACTGACAACCGACCTATTTCTATATTACCAATATTTTAAAGGGCTTGAAAAAACACTTTTAAAGACATATTTTAAAACTAAATTTGGCAACATATCTGAATCACAATATGGCTTTATGAAGGACAGGTTGACTTAGACTTCTTTACTAGCTCAGAAAGAAATAATCCTAAAATCTTTTGACAACGAAGAATTGTGTATTGGAATCTTCATAGCTGTTTCCAAGGCCGTTGATCGTCTCTGTCGGTACATTTTAATTGAAAGACTAGAAATGTGTGGTATTCGTGGCATCCCACGTTCACACCTGAAATTGTACGTTAGGTACTGCTCGCAATGTGTTAAAATTAACTATTCCTTTTCTTCTCTCCAGGGCCGGTATTTTGTAGTGATGTGTTATGCTTTATTCTATACTAGCCTTATCATCCACCGCTCACGGCCGGCTGATCCCGTTGATAACGTGAGCGGACCGTCGCTCTGACCACTGACCAAGCGCGAAAAGCGCGAAAAGCGCGAAAAGGCATTAGCATCGGAAAGGCATCGCTACAAAATACCGGCCCAGGCGATTATCACTGGGGTCCCACAAGGTAGGCATTTCGGGGTCGTTGCTTTTTAACATATACATAAATGGCATTCTCAAAAGGAATCATAAACCTAAATTATTTATGTCGTCTGCGTACATTTATATTTAAAATACAGAATGTACGGAGACGACATTAGCATTTTCTTTACCAGTAACGATATCGATGCCTTAATTGTACTTCATTAGAGAGTATAAATGCACGGAGCGAACGAAATTCATTAGCCAATAATGCAACAACACCAAGACCTGTAATTTCTCATTCGCGGAAACAAGTTGTTTCTCTCGTATATTATGACTTGTATTGTGTAAAACCGTTTTAATGCATTGTACGTACACTTTTAACAGCGGAGCTGTTTAAGCCGACCGTTAGTCCGTGGGTCGTGTACAGAAAACCTGGGACGATCCTGGCGGTCGTGCAGAAAGGGTCCAAGCGCAATGGCACATACCCCTGAGAACTAGCGAAGATGATCCTGGCTAAGTCTAGCTAAGCGTGGTTGGGACTACTTAAGATTAGTCTGTCATCGATAGCCAATCGATAGCCAATCAATAGCTAATCAATAATAGATCACTAATCAATAAATTTCGGAAAATGCTGGGCATGACTTGGTAGTGCTTAGCCTAGCCCAAATACGTGGTCAATACCTTGTGATAGCCAATTGATATCCAATCAATAGCTAATCGATAATAGACAAATAATAAATTTCGGGAAATGCTGGGGATGACTCGGTAGTGCTTGGCCTAGCCAATATGTGGCCAATACCTTGCCATAGCCAATCAATAGCCAATCAATAGCTAATCGATAATCAATCAATTATTAATAAATTCCGGAAAATGCTGGGGATGACTTGGCAGTGCTTAGCCAAGCCCAAAAGCCAGGACTAACTAGGTGCCCATCACCTCCGCTGTCTCTTCAGCATTGCGCCTCCAGTGCAAGCTACGCTAATTTTCACAGCGAAGCGGTTGGGGGCTCACTCTTCGATGATCGCGTCCGACAATAGAAAAAAACTCTCATTGACCGTATGCTCTATGTGCGAGTGAAAGCGCGCGAGGGCGAGGGGCGCGCGCTTTCACGGGGAGCGAACGCACGGCGGAGTGCAAATGCGACTTCCCAGTGGAAGGGGAGCGGTGGGCGAGGAGGGCATCGAGGCATTCCGAGACTTACTGTCCTTAGATTTTCTGCTTTTATTGCGATAGCAATTATATGGACACTTCCACCGGATTTCTGCCGCCGGCGTCGCCGTCGCCGTCGTCGTCGCCGTGAGGTTCCCTATAGATAAAATCTTCGCCGCGCGCCGTATGCCCGAGCGGAAGCGTGCGGGGACGCGCGCTATCACGGAGAGCGAACGCACTCAATCTCCCACGCGCAAGCAAGGAAGCGGGAAGCGAGCGCCGGAGGGAGCAAAGGGGGGGGGGGGGGGGGCACTTCTCTGCCAACCACCGCGCTCGTCACTCGTCGCTCGCGCGCACCGTCTCTTATCTCCACACGGCTCTGACCCGTACATTCGCCACTCAGTTTCCGTTGAAGCGATAGACGCACGTACCTTCGCCCGCAGCGGCGTATGCTTGCTGCCGGTGTTTTGACAGTCGTTGTCTGCAGTCATTCAGTGTGATCTATTCGTGTTTGTTTGTGCGCGCTCACACCACGCTTGTTCATTCAGTTAGTAATAGTCGGGCCACATTTTCCAACGCACGCTACACATGCAATGCTGCCCGGATCGGCAGTGCAGCGCTACCGGTGTGTCCCTTCGCACGCGCTGCCCACGGGAAGCGCTTCTCATCAACACCACTGTTTCACACGCGCCTTCTCGTGGTCATCCAGTCTCTCTTCATGTCGGTCTACTTACGCCGCAGCACACCTGCTTACTTAAAGCTCATGTTTACTACAATTCATATTGCTACCAAAGCCGCTCACCTTACTTCGTATGACATTGCTGTGTTGCTATCGCATTCATTGCTTCGCCCTTAAGGCGAAACTGTGACATTTTTTCTTTAATAAGAAATTTGGCGCTGAGCCGTGCTCCCTCAAGGGCTGTAGAAGATAGCGTCAACCTTTCCCTTTCCTCATGAACCACTTACTACTACTTAATAAGAAAGCAAAAAAAAATATCTAGGGACTTTACCTAGACTGTGCGTGTGCGTGTGCGTGTCCGCTCTGCCGCTGCGGGGCATGCGCGCAGCCCTGCCGGCGTCTGCCTCCTGTGCCGCCGACTCTCTCTGGGCTCTTGCCCGCCTCTCCCAGTGTCGACAACGGCGTTTAGCCGTTCCGTCAAATCGCCAGCGTTTTGACAGCGGTTGTGTGCGGTCACACAAACAACGCGCACAACTGTTGCCGACGGCGGCGGCGTTTTCCCCGCGTTCGCACCGAACGCGCGCGGTGTTGGTGACGTGTTTATGAAGAACGTGCCAACGTTTGCCGTGCACACTATGTGGTGGTGTACCGTAGCGACCATAAGGTTATGGTCCCTGTGGCCACTAAAGAAATGAAAACCACCGGATCATAGATATTTCTCATTCTTTAATAGTGCAAATAACCAATTACACCATCACATCTTAATAGTCATAATTGGAAATACATAATTCCCACCATAGTACAGCTTCGCTGGTATTCCATCTCCATCCCCGTGGAAGGGCTGACAGTATTTTCTAAATGTTTCTGCATATTATTATTTTGCTAAATAATTCCTAATCTCCATTATTTTCAATGAACTCGCCTTTATGGCCCTTATTGATTTCCATTTATCAGAGAGGCCGGGTTCTTCTCAAGGGACAAACATCACTTTTCTCCCGAGCCAACCGTCATCCTTGGGATGAAAATAACGTTTAATTGGAATTTAAATATCATTACTCCTATTTTACAAGCTAACTAGCAGCTAGCTGCGATGTATGTAGACGTTTGCCCTCTTATTCAGTACCATGTCACAATACACAACACAAATCTCTGGCCGTGTATTTGTAAAGCAGTTTTCGCCTCACTAAAGCTAGTCTTTTAAAAATGTCACTTTTCAGACACACTGCACTGAAGCCAGTTTTACGTGATTCAGCCAGAAGCGTTCAGGTTGCATATGTAGCCTGTAGCGTGAATCAACTGGTAATACTATTATTCTGCGTTTAGTTAATTGGTTAACATAACACCTCAAATTCTTAAACCTTCGTTCTAGTGCATAATCACTGTTTGAAAAGATTTTAAGCGTGTTCAAAACGTGATTGACAGCTCTGCAATCCCGGTCCTTAAGCGAGACGTGACTTAATTCTTTACTGCGGTAGTTCCTATACAGGCTAACTGCCCGAGTTACTTTGATGTCCGCTAGTCTACGTCGCAATCGTCCCAAAATGCCTTGCAAGAGGTTCATAAAGAAATAAAGAACAAAAAATCAGCAGTGCCCGTGAGCATTCGAACTCCACATCCGCAGATTTCGAGACAATTTTATCCCTGAGATTCTTAGCCGATGCTACAGCACAGAAGGATACTGCGCCTGAAGAGCGTGCTCACGCCGCCAGCTGTTATGCTGACCCGCTATGATTGGCTGATGCCACGCTCCGCAGCTTATCCATAAATCAGCAGAAGGTGGAAGAAGTTGAACGAGAATACCTATATGGACTCATTGGTATATATTCTTAGGTTTTAACCAAAACCACGATTTGATTATGAGGAACACCGTAGTGGGGGACTCCGGATTAATTTTGACCACCAGGAGATCTTTAACGAGCCCCCAATGTACGGGACACGGAAGTTCTTGCATTTCGCCCCCATCGAAATGCAGCCACTGCGGACGGGATTTGATCCCGCGACCTCGTGCTTCGCAGCGCAACACCATAGCCGCTAAGTCACCTCGGCGTGTATGGTTTCATTGGTGTAGGTCACCTTGGAATTTGTCGTGACGCAGGCACAACAACACGTGTCGCTGGGCTTGTGCTACAATAACTACGAGTTAAAAGAAGCCATTGGTAATATGCGATTGACGCGATATGAAAGAGGAGGAAGAAAAGCCGTGTATCTTCACTCCTGGGCTACTTCTTCAAGAACGAAGACGACTTGGGTCATCACTGAATAAAGCTTTCTTCTTCCTGACGAGAGGAGAGCGCTCGAGATCCTCTACGAATGTTTACTCCAGCAGATACCACACGAAACAAGGCAAGACATGCTGCGCCTAATAGGCGACAGCTGTCGCGTCACACTTTCGCATATGGAGGAAAGTGCCAATTCTTTACTTGAACTGTGACATTATATGAAAAAGAAATTGCAACGTGACAAAAAGTATATTGCTTATAACTCAAGAAAGTATATCTGTTGAGCAATCTTCATAGAATGTTTCAACCACACAAAATCGACAAACTAAATTGTCATGTACATGAAATTTTAACAGCGAAGCTGTTTAAGCCAGCCATAATTTGTGGTTCGTATCAAGAAACTATCAAGAAAATAAACTTTTTAGCCGAGGCGGGATTCGAACCCGCGTACCCACGGTCCCAAGGCGAGCGTCGTAACCACGAAGCTATATATACAGCCACGGCCGCTGGATAAAAAAAAAAAAAAGCTTTTTTTTTTTTTTTTTATCCAGCGACCGTGATACAGCCACGCCTGCAGAACATGCATTTATGCGAACCACATGATTGCGTTCGAGCGTCGTCGTCTTCGTCCACAGCTGGCGCGTTCGCACACTCGTGCTCTGCGAGGTGAAGGGGTTTTGCGCGCTATGAGAGAGAGAGACGCATTCACCAAGCGGGTCTGCTGGAACACGTTGTCGGCATTGCAACGCGGTGTGGGTGTTGCAAGCTGCGCTATGCAACGCGCAGTGACGGCCGTAAGTCCGAGACGCGCGAAAAGAAATTATCATCATCATGAGTAATAAGATGAAAAGTTTGCGAGCACTTCCGAAAAATGCTGGGCTACGATCGCCCAGCTTCGCTGTTTCAAGCGTTGCGCGGCCGAGTGCAAGGTTTTTCTAATGGGCAGAGATGTACCATGATATGGCGCTTGGTTTTTAACTCAGTTTGACTTTGGAAAGAGTTCCTGTCAATTGTATAAACTAGCATACTACTGAGCCAAATATAGCGCACCCATTTCCCTCGCATAGGTGCTGTATGATCTGCAGTTCGCTCAAATTCGACAACTTTTTTTATTCTTTTGTTTTTGGCGCAGTATCAAAGTTGAATGTTTGTTCTACCAGTGCTTTCAAAATGTTTCGATGTTCTTAAACATAACTAAAATATTTGGGGGCCTCAATCTAAATTGTTTCTTCATATATCACTAGACTTTCACTTTTATTTTACATGAAAAAGTTTCATTCAATTTCATTGCGAAATTACTTCATCAGAAAATAGCTGCACTTCACGTCAATTTGAAAGGAGAAGTCTAATTTTGGCAGGAGAAAAACATTTACAGAGCCAAATGAGAATCCTACTCCTGCAGGTAGCGGTGAATGCCCAGAAACGTTCATGAGATGGCGGCCCAAGTACAGCCAAGCGCTGTATAAGCTGGGGTTTCTGGCATTTAGAAAAGCTGCGAAATGTTTGAAGACTGTTTCGCAACATTGCTCAAATCTAAACTATGCCAAAGAAAATTAGTATGAACATTAGCTATAGACTACAACGTCGCCTGATAAACAACATACTTAATCATTCGTGACCTAGCTCTTGAGACGACAGACTAAGAAGGTATCGCATTGTTTAATTATAATTATCCTTGCAGCGAATCACGGACGATTGAAGTTTCTTTTGCGCGTGATTTGTTTGTAATCGTGAAGAAGAATCTACTGGGCCCCTTCTAGCTTGTGGTATGAATGATGTTTTTTTTAACCAAGCATGGAATATCGAAAGGGACAATGTGCATTATCTTGCTGTGGTAAAATAAAAAAAAAAAGTCATAACATCTAACGCTTCAAAAGCAGCGCTTCAGCGGTACAGCCAGCTTCTACATGAGCCTAGAAGACGTGCGGTGTTCTTAAAACGCCACAGAAGAAAAATGAGGCACGACGTCTGCGACATTTTGTGACGTCATCCCTGTTCCTTTCCAGTCAGCGAAGCACTTGTATTGCGCTGAAACGTGCCTGGAATTCTCGGTCTCCGTGCCGTTGTTTCAGGCCTACTTCCATTCCGTCTGCACTTTGGTGTCTCCCTTTCTCCGGCTTCCATTCGTGCTCCGGCGGCACTCATTCTTATCGTTCTTTCGGTCATTCTGCCACTCGTTTCGTAGAGGCTTCGACTGCTGACCCTCCACTTAAAACAAAGAAGCGACGCCAGAACAGCAAGCCAAACTGTCGAAAAAGAACAAAAGCGCAGCAAACATTCATTGTTCAGTCTATGGGGAATACTTACCGTAACCAGGGTGAGCATAGCTGAGCGGTGCGTAACCAAAGCACAGTGATTCATTTACTCCGATAAAAGTGCAAATATCGACCACGGCTGTACCCGGCGTTCCTACAACTCGTACTTTTAAGACGAGACAAGACTGACATTATGTGAATTACGGTCAATACTATATGGTGGCCGTGGCGCAAGAACAAGCTAAACATTTTTCGTGCCAGACAAAGAACACAGCAACATGGCGGATGATTTCTCAACCTTAGCACGCTTCAGAAGAGGGGCGTCAGCTGAAGTCGGAGCGAATTATGGTTAGGCAAGTAGCTGGGCAGTGGCAGCAGCGGCACACCGGCTCTTTAAACGAGGGGTGCCTCCCAAACTGAGGGTCAGTTCCAGCAAGACGATAGTGCAACTGACGGTGTTCAACTCCCGACCACCGTTACTTTCACTTCTCTCCTTGAAGAGGCAGGATGCGTGTCGAGCGAGCTCCTGAACACTTTACGTAATGCTAACGCCTTTCTCTCGCATTTACCGCTTAATCGCCACTGAACTTTTAACGCGAAAGCGTTAAGTGCCCCTTGTTGCAGAAAATCTGGCGTCGACGTGGATGTCGGCGTCCATGGCGGAGAAAATCATCCCCAACCATCCCGACCGCGCAGGTCCTCCACGTGGGGCAAGGTTTTGGCAAACAAAAATTTAATTTCTCACAGTGAAATCCGTCCGAAAAATGGTAAAGTACGACTTACCCACAACCTACAGACATGGTGGCGTCGGATTGTAATTTTAATGTACGAGAAAACATAATTCTGTTACGAGAAAACTCAAACACAAACCCCTTTTCCAGCATTTCTACCAGACCTACAGCCGCGCGCTCGGGTAGTTTACTTGCGAAAATGATATCCAGATGGCGCTCGCATCCTCGGCGGGTTAGGGAGCCTACATTCAAACGGCGTTGCATGTAGGCTCCCTACGGCAGGTCAAATTGGAATTTCGCCTGCCTTATGCGTTTTGGACACGCGCGCGCGTCGGGGCAATAGAAAACAATGAATAAAATAATAAAAAGGTGCTAGGGCCTTCACATTTTAATGTAAGACCACTTTATATTGCCCTTGGAAAAACGTCTTCCCAGGAATGCATTTCTGTTTAAAAGTGAACCCGACTTTAAGGGGTCGGTGTAAGCTTGGTCGTTGTAAGCTGGCTTTCCCACGTTTTGTGCCGCAGTGAAGCCCACTGAAAGAAAATGTAATACGAACGGGGCCCGATAACGCTATCGCGTTCCACTCTTAAAGGCGAAGCTTAAGCGTCCTCCAATTTTTTAATCGCGAACCAACTCAGCGTTACATTCTTACATAGTGCAATGATATCGCACCAGATGGGGGTGGGGAGTGTGGCTTGCAGTGCCACTGAGTGGCATTCTTCCTCGTTTAATGTGAAGCATTTTTTGTCGCATTCCAAGCCCATTACGGTGAGTAGGTCCCTGCCTCGCCACGTTTCGGGCCTCTTCAATAAAAAAGGAAGTCGATGTGCCGCCCGAAAGGCAAAGCATCTATTGCGATAGTAAATTTGCGGACAGCTGTACAAAGTAAGAATAGTAGTTTTATCGGCCGTATAAACTTGTAAACAGAGGCACACTAAGCACGGCCCCTCTACCTCCCCCCTCCTAGTTATTTACATAGCGGCCAAAACAGCCATAAGTGCGTCTACAAACACAAAACAAACACTTCACAGTACAATTATTACAGCAAAAACAGTTCTCTACAAATGAGGCAAGAAGATACACTTCATCAACAAATGGTACCAGATAGATTGGAAGTCACTTTGTTGATAAAAGTCTTTCAAATGCAAAATCATCACAGTTAGACACCCGCCGGGGTTGCTTAGTGGTTATGGTGTTGAGCTGCTAAGCACGAGGCCGCGGCATCGAATCCCGGCCATGGCGGCCGCATTTTGATTGGGGCAAAATGCGAAAACACCCGTGTACTTAGATTTAGGTACACGTTAAAGAACCCCAGGTGGTCCAAATTATTCCGGAATCCCCCACTACCGCGTGCCTCATAATCAGATCGCGGTCTTGGCATGTGAAACTCCATAACTTAATTTTTAAATCACAGTTAGACAACGATCACACGTATGTTTTTCGCGTGCCCATGCCAACTAGCTCTTTTAAATGACTGGTGCGTGTCTTCACATCACATAGCACGAGCAAGGGCACGTGCGTCCACGCCAGTTTCTATTAGGCCACCGTCATACTACTCGTGCGTCGGAGGCAGGCGCGCGCTAATTTCTCCCATTATTGTCTTGTGGCAGCTAGCTAACGCTTTGAGGCGCTGTGTTAGGCTGAACCGCTTTCGGGATCGGGTCAGGTCATGACGAAACACGTTGTAACGTATCTTCGCGGTAGTAAAAAAAAAACGAATCTGCCATCATTACGTTGCTGTCAAAAGCTCGTCACCATCGTCCTTGGCTTGCTTCTGTAGTCTCACATGGGCTCGAGTCACGCACAACATTGCTTGCTTTACACAAACACGTTAGTCCATCTGCTAACTCTTCGAAGAAACCAGCCAGCTACCTGCGAAATGCTTCGCATAACATCGATTCCACCAGTGCGTGGGATCTTCATTACTTTTTCTTTTTGTCGGTTACCTTCACAGGTATGTAAGCTCGATGATTGTCTAGACCAATCACGTTTTTCTTTACACGACCAGCAGGAAGATATTTCTGTTCTGACAAGGCCCCATCCAGAAAGAATCCCAGTGGTATTGTTTTCCAATGGAAGTGCGGAGGTCCCATGTCTGATGAAAAAGACTTATTCAGAAAATGAGATCACAACCCGCTTCTCAGTATCAGTCACTTTCTGGCTTGCGAAACGTCTGCTCTGGGTAAATTTCACTTGCGTTGCTATTTGCAGTATGTCGGCAAATAGAGCTTCACCTAAACTTTCCTTCCAACTTTTCTTTGGGCGGTGGAAAACGCAGAGAGTTTTCTCCCGGAGCCACTGGAGATCTCCACTCCAGTGGCTCCGGCTTCATATTACGATTAAGAAAACTGTTTATAAAAACATACAGCGAGCTCTCTAGTGTTTGTCTTCGTTGACAACAATATGAAACAGCGAAGGTGGGTTATTGAAACCAAGAACGAGCCGAATTCCTAAGCGTTTCGGCCATTCCCTCATCTACGAGAACGGCGACTGTCTGCAGATAACGGATCACCAGAGGTGGTGACGTAACATGACCTCTGCAACCCGTAATTGAGGCAGCTCAAAAACAATGGTCAGATGAATTTCGGAAGACACGGTGCGCAAACGAGCATGGCGGCATAACAGAAGGAAGGGTCACTCAACCGCGGGAGAAGAAACTTAACCATATACGTCATCAGCAGCCAAAGGCCGCAGCGAACGCTTCATAATGCGACGCTTAAAGCCGGCAAATCCTGCTGATTTCATCCGTTCTTGAGCAGTGGTTTAGGCGAAAATATATATTCTTTGGGTGGCTCAAGTAGAGAGCTAGAGCTTTATTCGAGAATTACGCTACACAAATCTTCAACGGTGACCGACTTATGAAGAACAGTGTAAGCGAAAGCGTTGTATTTTCCTCCCCTATTTGCACGTATCTTTAAGCTCATCTGCCTTTCAATATGCAAGTGGTGCGATAAGGCGGTAAAGTTCAGCTTCACAAATCTTGCAGGAAACTAATATTTCCTTCTTTTTTTTTTGACGGCCTTGCACGGTTTAACTGCAGCAGCACAGCCCTTAGTGTGTATCATTATTTTTGTCATTTTTTTATTAAAATGAAAGTTTGTATTTTTAGTCATCTTGCAAAGATGACAGCTCTGCTTTGTTTTACATAGCGGTAATAAACAGAAAAGTAATGACGTACGATAAGAAGAAACGTTGTTGCCTCCAAAAATCAAGCACTACGAACACTAAAGAGGTAAATGACGTCCTGATGTACTTCGAGATATAGAGTGTACAGGCGCACAGATAAAATAATACCCCCATACAAACAAAAAATGCACAATGGGCTGCAATATATAGACGCACACAGACCACGACGACACTCACATTAGGTAACACACTTATACAAATAAAAATGCTGAATGCGGGCAGTACTGTGCACAAGGATACCCAGCGCAACCCGTAGTCAAGGTCGCAGAACAATTTCACAATCTACAATGTTTAAGCACATCAGTGCGGTGCCTAGTACATCTAGCGTATGTCTATTAATCTTGAGTATTTTTGTCCTCTGTCCGTCTGGGGTGTTTACCAATCACGAATGCGCGTATTATTCGATTATCTTACTCATTAGTACACACGTTCCAGCTTTCCAAGTGTCCCTTGTCATATGCTAAAATAACTTTGTTCAGACACAAAAGCAGGCATGGATGCTCGCACGCAGGTGAACTTCATGTACATATGCAAGACGCACACTAGTGATAGAACCATTAAGAACAACGACCATGTGCCAAGGGGTTTGTTCCTTTTTCAACGAAGACAAAAACTGGCTTGTAGACTTCCGAAAAAAGAGTGGACTACTTGGCGTGGTACTTATCCCCAATGGCGGTTCCAAGTCTTGCTTTTTCGGATTGAAGTATTATAGACTCTGTACTCAAGGAATTTATTTATTTTTGATACAAAAAGTATTTTTTCTTAGGTAAGAACCATTCTGAGAGTCTTTTCGTTTCTTTTGCCTTTTCTCCCCCGTTAAGAAAATCGCCAGAATGGTGGTTGGGTTTGTATCCTTGTTAAAGTCTCTCAAGGTATCGCGGCATGTATTCTGCTATAAAAGTGCTTTGCATTGTCAGGTTGAGGGGATGTCCCCAACGTCTGTCAGAACCAATGCGTGCTCTAGAGAGCAATTTACTGAATTCAACGTCTGTGATTAAAAGTGTCACAATAGTCGGTGTGGGCCCTTCAGGGTCGTGGGGCTTTCGTAAGCGGCGCGACATACAATGCGGCTACAATAAAAAAAAACATGCAACCCTCAAGTAAGTTGGAGGTGGGGTAATTGTATACGCGTCTAGTGTCGTTTGAGGCAAGCTTCGAGTCTGTCAGAATCGCCGCTGCCACGCCAACTAGATAAGCACACACACACACACACGAGAAGTGGAGAACACATGGATAAATTAAACTTTCTGGCCAACGGGAAACTCAAGCGACATCTTTGTAGAGCACGGAGTTGTGTACTGAGTTAAGTCTGCTTTGTCTTGTTTTCTACTGTTTTTAGGTCGTCGTTGCGGACTGAGGGTGTTTATAGTGCGCCCACAATGTCTCAAACAATATTCTTGAAGTCCCCCACTTTATTTGTGCACTAATTAATTTAGCTGTACTATAATACGATTATCCCCCCTAGTTATTCTTTCCTTTTTTTCACTTTCACACGTATTGGAGTAGCTGGCTTGTAACTCACATGGTCGGCCATCCCATTCGCGTCGCCTCTCTAGCCTTTTATTCCTTCCGCATCAGAAGCACAGCATAGCTTGGACTGAATTACCTCAAGCTGAATAAAGACTGGTATCAGAATAATCAAATTACTGCAAAATATCGTATGCGTTCATTATGGGAGAAGCCATGTTTAGAGCTGCCGTGAAGCAGCGCTAATAAAAAAGCCAGTTCCTGCAGATCGTATACGAGGAGATTGTTGGGCCTCCCAGACTCATTGCGCTCACAGCGCGAAAAACTAAGAGTGCCAATCTAATGCAACCATACAAGTGCCTATTTCCCCGCAGGTTCGGGAAATGCACTCAAGCAGGGGCTTTCAACTCCAAATATATAAGACATCAAGTGCTCTACGGCTGCAAGTCAGATTTCTGCAAATTCCGCCTTTGACGTCACTACTGGCCTGTCCTGGCCTGCTATAGCTCATATGATGCGTAACTTTGTCATTACTGTCATTCCATATAATGAAAATCGGTTCTACCACGAAGCGAGCATTCCGAACTTTTCTGGCCTCCACTAAACGACGGATGCCGGAGAAGCACAATAATCACGCAAATGGAACCGCTCATTGGAAGACTCATCTGATCTCTAGTGACTGAAGGCAACGGAATGCCACGTGCGTTACTCATTGTGGGCGTCGTGAAACAGAAATAACGTCTTCATAAAAGGGTGTCATAACTCTGACTTCCTCACCTTCACAAGACATATTGCGGACTGTACGGGTAATCATGCGCCACAAACACGCGGCGCTGTCATTTGACAGTTATGTCCGAACCCAAGGTGTTTTGACGTGCATTCGCAGCTAACTGAAAGTAGCACAAATGACCAAAAGGGCGAGACCAAACCGGGAATAAACAAACAAATAAAAAAACGCTTGTGGAGGTAACGCTCAGTGCTTGGGGTAACGGGAATCCCCTCGGGTTCCGCAATGAAATCTGCGAGTTTGTTAACTGTTTAAATATTCGCCTCTCAGTCGCCATGGTTAAAGAAAGTCGGAAGAATGGAAGGGAAACTGAAAGAGGTAGCAAAACAGGTACTCGTGAGATCCATTCAGTCAAATTGCAATCTTCTATCAATTGTTTTAGGACGACGAAGTGATCCTTTAGTTGAACGCTTTCACCGTTGTCTCTGCGTTTTCGCTTTGCTTCCTTCCATTACTCTGGGAGCTGCCCCTCCATCGTTGAGACAATGGATAAAGATACTTCCGAGGACCTTCCTGGTGCGCAGCCGTCAGGTCGGCTTACGTCCAAGAAACGTGGAAGCTAGTCTAGCGACACAGACAGCGAGGCCACCAAGTTGTACTCGGACAGCTGCGCCTCCTCGGACGTCGACTTCAAGCTTGTCATGAGTCGAACGGCAAAAAGAAGACTGCTGCGGTCGTCATCGCCGGCAAGCGTTTCAACCGGGAAGGATATACCGCAGCACTGGACGCACACTGTGCTCTTCTTGCCCGTGGACCATACGACCAATTTGCGGCTCCTGAACAGGCAGGTTCTCTCTTTGCTACTCGAGGGAGTCGCATCGAATGACCTAAAGACGTGAGAACAAACTCACGGAAGAATGTCCAGGCTGTATACGTTTTACATCGTTGCGCACTACAATGCCTCCGGCATGTCACAGAAATCGACAAAGTAAAAGTGCGATCAATGATACCAGCAGGCGTTAACGGCACTGTTGGCGTCAATTATGACGTCGACGTTTCCATTTCGGCCGACTATTTGCCAATAATAATAAAGCCAACAACAGAAGGTACTTTCATCACGCATCTCACCAGACTCAGAAACAGACGCTGCGTGAAGCTTGTGTATGAGTGAGACTGCCCTCCCTCTCACGTCAAAGTTGGCCACATCCACCATACAGTTCGACCATATATACCGAAGCTGCTACAGTGTCACAAGTGCTTCAAAATTGGCCACGTAAGAAGAGTCTGTGTGAACAATGTCGTGTACCCACGGTGCACTGAATCCGATTCAGATCACACCTGGCACGCAACTATCCTAAATTGCCCTAATTGCCGTGATTCCCACGAAGCCTTATCAAAAGACTCACCGCGAGTCCGGAAGGAATTCACAGTTCTAAAGCGTATGGTTCTGGATCATTCAACACACAGGGAAGGGGTGCAGGATGACTGGCAGGGGAGGGAATAATTTTGCGGTGCACTCCACCGTAACATGGAACGCCGTGGGGGAGCTGCTACAGCCCGGGCAAGAGTCTGCGTAGAGGTCAGGGTAAAATGTATGTAGGGAGAGCAGGTTGCGAAATGTTTGTGTTTGGAGTTGGCGGAGTGCCACCTTTTCCTCTCGCGAGAACGATAGTAGCGGCGGACGCATGGTGTGTCTAGCTCGTGTATGGTATAATAAAACTTTACTACGGTCCCTCGGAACGTGCGTCAGCACGTAGTGTGCCGCTCCCACGCGTAGTATTTTAATACGTCTCTGTATGTGAGTGGGGAGCCCACCTGATTTGGACTCCGATCCTCGTCATGCCGGTCAGCTCGGAGGGTAACTTTTCGAGTGACCGCGTGTGCGCGGTCATTACCCGACAGTGAGGCAGGGCCAGGAGTCCAGAGCAAGTGGATGCGTTGTGGGGCAGATGTGTCCCACAGTCACGGACACCGGGCGCGTTAGGCGTGCGGGGTTGGCGTCGGCCGCAGCTCTACGTGTCCCACTACCACCTGCCTCACTCCTCCTATCCACCTCGCATCCGCTGTGCTCTACAATAGATAATAGTGCCTCTTCCTCTTCACAACCACAATCTATCTCTCTCTGCTATTTTTATAGCATGCTTTCACTATTTCTCAGCTCTCTCTCCCCCAGGTCGGCGAATCGGCGGAAGATGGTTCTAACGGCTCCGCTGTAAAACGCCGTCGGCGCCGAGCGCGCTGCTGGTCCTGGGCACCCTGAGTCCAGTTCTTGCGGCTCTAGGGTAAAGCAATAGCAATAGATGTCATTGTTTCGAGAGGAGGTCCAGAATGTATCTGTCTTTCAATGGAATGCCAGAGGACTTAAGTCACGCATGTCGACGACATCTGTATCTGGACGTCTGGGATGACACGGCTTCAGCTTCGCGCTCAGCTTCAGAAGGAGGCCACATTGACAACATGATACCTTCGTAAATAAGAACTGGAGGTGACGTGGGAAAAGTGCGCAGTGCTGGTATTTACCCGGAAGCCAATGTCTACATACGGCATATCAATCACGGACAAGTGATGCCGTCCAGCAGAAGGCACAGGTTCTTAAGGGTCGTGATTGACAGAGACCTGCCCTGGACTCCTCACGGGAATCTCGTGAAAGAGCGACTGATTGCTATTTCTCAGCTGTTCAAGTTCTTTGCAGGAAAGAACTGGGGGGTGTCCGCACAATCTATGATACATCTGTACAGGGTGTTTGTTGGATTCCTCCGGTACAGCCTTCCTGTTATATCCAACACCTGCAAAACTAATTTGCGTACAACTCAGATCATTCAGGCCCAATCTCTTAGGATATGCCTTGGAATACCACGCAGTGCGTCAACGGCTGAAACTATTACCACTGCTCAAGATTATTCTATCATGATGCATATCACCGTCGAGACAATGCGTGCACACGTAAGGCCCATTACCCGGACCCATTCCCACCAGTTCGCCGGACTCACCACGCAAAGACCCCGCACGTCATATACTAAAACGGTATGTGTATATCAGGCCTCGCTTACTAATCGTACATCGGGGTACGCACCTGAGGCCAGGCCGGAGTCTCCTCAATGGTGCTTGTGCCGTCCTGAAGCATACCTCGAAATTCCACGACTTCAGAAAAAGCCGGCAGATCCCACACCCTGTGGGAATCGATCTTATGCGAAGCTGTGTGCGGGGAGCCTACCAAGTTAACGAAATGACCATGAGAGCACCAAGACATAAGCGGCTGTTGAATGACCTACGTGACACACATGTCATGACATTCATGTCATTACCTATCATTTATGTCCGTACCCATTTCAGTGGTTTTTGAGTGTTAATTATTTTTCTTTGAGTCATTGTCATTTTTGCTGAGTCATGTTCATGACTATGACTTCTACCATCATCCTTTGGTGTTTCCTTCACTTAGTGCGCCCGTCCGAACCCATTTTAGTGGTTTTTGAGTGTTAATTTTTTTTTTGCTGAGTCATCGTCACTTTTGCTGAGTCATGGTCATTATTGAGTCATTATTGTATTCGAAGACTTAGAGATTGACTCCAGCCAAATAAGGAAATTTACTAGCCTGACGTTTCGGAACCACTTCGGCTCCTTCTTCAGGGGGTATTCTTCGGAGGTGGCGGTGTGCCGCTGTTAAAAGGTGCGTCGTAACAAAGGAGAGGAAGGGGGAGAGAGCGTAAGGTGCGGAGACACTTGGCAGGGCACCTGCTCTAGACAGACAAAATAGGTGGTGGGGGTGGGGTCGGGGGAGGGGGGGGGGGGGGGGCTTCGGCGTCGCTGGTCGGCTGGGTTGACCGATGCTGGGCGCCCTTTAGTCGCGGGAATGCGTTGGCGAGAAACAGGGGAAGGGGGGGGGGACGAGTTGTTTTGGTGTTGCTGACCTAGAGCGGGGGGTCCTTTCTTCCCTTCGTCGCGTCTGCAAGGCCATGAACATACAAAGAAGGAAGAATGCCCTTCACGCGGTTTATATTACCCGCCGTGTTCTGAAGAGTAAGCAAGCACGTGCAAATCATTTCAATAAGTGACCATGGAAAACCGCTTGTTGTCAGTTTCAGAAATTCGCAGGTTATCACGTAACAAATATTCATCCTCTGTACTGCATATTAACACCCAGTCCGCTAGAAATAAAGAGCAAGAAATACAATGCTTATTATTGCGCATGGATTTTCAATTTGATATTCTGATGTTTACCGAGACATGGTACCGTGATGCTGCAGAAGTGCTGAAAATTCCAGGATATACTTCTTTCTTTCTAAACCGTACCTTAAGAAAAGGAGGCGGTGTCATGCTGTTAGTAAAAAATAGTTTGAGTTGTGTTATTGTGGAAGAATTTTCCAAAATCACTTCAGATTATGAAGTGCTCACCGTCAGAAATGACGTTAAAGTGTACACCGTGATGTATCGTCCGCCCCACGCGAGTGTTTCGAATTTCTTTACATTTTTAGAGAGGTACCTTAGCTATTTCAATGATGACGGTGTCACTGTCATTCTGGGAGGTGACATAAACATTGACTGCTTGCAACAATCATCAAATAATCAAGAATTTTGTAGAATCTTAGATGCGAACAATTATATTAACGCAATAAGTCTACCGACACGAGTACAACCAACTTCTTCGACACTACTAGACGTCTTGATTACCAATATTCGCTCCGAGCATCTCAGTGCTGGTGTTATCAGTTCTCACATGAGCGATCACTTACCGATTTATCTTCTATCGGAATATATGAAGCCCTCCAACACGTTACAGCACCCGTCTACCAAAACTTACAGGCAGATACATTCTTACACTCTGGAACGTTTTCGCTCTCATTTGCGTCTCACTGACTGGAGCAAAGTATTAGAAACTGTTGAACCAGAGAAAGCCTATATTGAGTTCATAAAAGTTTTCAAGGTGGTATATGACCAATGTTTTCCACGTAAATTACGAAAGCGAGCTCGGAAAGCCCGTAAACCATGGGTCACGTGGGAACACCTAAAGAGTATGAAAGAAAAAGACAAACTGTGCCAAACTTTTATGAAAACAAGAGCTCTGACAGACCTGCTTGCCTTTAAGCGCTTCCGGAATAAACTCAACAAACAGCTCCGTGGAGCAAAACAGACCTACCTCAGTAATCTTTTTTCTCCCGAGGTACTTAAAAGGCCACACCTTGTGTGGAAGCGTTTGAACAACGTGCTCCACGGTGACCCCCAAGAAAAATCCACTTTATCAATTAACATTAAAGGTGACACATTAACAGATACACGATTAGCGAACTCTTTCAACGACTATTTCACATCATTAGTAAAAAGTAAGCACGATCCCAAATGCATCCAGTACTTAAGAACACCAATACAGGAAAGTGCATTCTTGTTTCCCACTACCGTGCATGAAATTGTAAGTTCTGTCATGTCACTGAGAAACAGTATGTGTACCGACGTTGATGACTTACAGATACAACCTGTAAAATATGTTATCGATACTATCGCGCCAATTCTAGAGCATGTGATTAACCTAATGTTTGTTGTTGGTATTTTCCCTAAACAACTTCAGATGTCAAAAGTAACCGTAATATACAAGGGTGGTGATATCAATAATTTATCTAACTATAGGCCTATTTCAATAATTCCCGTTTTCTCGAAATGCATTGAAAAATTGATATATAAACGCATGTCCAGTTTTACTACGAAGCATAACATTATTACGCCTTGCCAGTATGGCTTCCGGAAGGGTTGTTCAACTGAAACGGCTCTTCTGAGGCGAAAGGAATTTATCTTGCAGTCATTTGAAGATCATCTATGTACACTAGGCATTTTCATTGACTACTCAAAGGCATTTGACTCAATTAATCACCATTCCTTGTTTGAGAAATTGCAACATTATGGCTTTAGGGGTACTTTCCTAAAACTTATCACTTCTTACTTTCATCACCGTCGGCAGCAAGTCACTGTTAACGACTTTGTATCCGAATTCAAGCCAGTTACTGCTGGTGTGCCTCAAGGCAGTATTTTGGGCCCTTTACTCTTCAACTTGTACATAAATGACATCGTAAATACTTGTGCTAACACTAAGTTTATCATTTACGCGGACGACACAAGTATTTTTATTACAGGCCATGACCCTTCAAAACTCGTAGAAAAAGGCAACGCAGTACTAAGAAAAATCCACACATGGAGTGTTGCCAATTCATTGAACTTAAATGCGGCAAAGACAAATGCAGTATTATTTCGCCCTCAGAACAAAAGGCTGAATATCACCGACAACTTAAAATTAGGGTCATCAACTATAGAGCTTTCACGCGTAGCTAGAAGCCTTGGCGTCATTTTTGAAGAACATATGACGTGGACAGATCAATTAAATGCAACCTTAAATAAACTTTCAAAAACTGTAGGCATCTTATGCAAATTTCGCTACATCCTGCCTCAGAACATAAAGTTGTTAATTTACAAATCGCTATTTTTGTCCAACCTATCGTACTGTTACTTAGTTTGGGGCACGACCACCAAAACTAACACTGAAAAACTACACAAACTTCAAAAGAAAGCACTTCGAAATATCGTTAATGCTGCATACGACGCACACACGGAACCAATTTTCAAGGCTCTCAATCTATTACCAGTGAATGAGGTTTACCGTTCAATGTTACAGAAACGCTATACATTGGCTACGAAAAACAACGACACGTTTTTTACAGAATTGTCTGGGTTAAGACAGGCTGAGCATGTGCGCACCCTGAGGGTACGCGAAGTCTGGAGGGTGCCTAGAATACGAACAAATTACGGCACACAAATGTTAAAATACCAGTTACCTGTGCTACTTAATAATTCAGACCTTCACATGTAACATGCTCGCGTGTCTTGTTTGTATTTGTATAAAGATGGCATTATCAGTTCCTTTAGCATTTCCGACCTTACTAGCGCATTTATGACCATTCAGTGAAAAACCTATCTTCCTTATAATATACAGATTGGTTCCTTTGTACTTCTGTATTGTATAATCATGTGCCTTGTTTGCCAAGCCCGGGGGTACAGACCCTGTCAAGCCTGATTAATGGCTTTTTGTCTGTACCCACCAAGTGTCATTGATTTTCATTGATGCTGAAATAAAATGATTGATTGATTGATTGATTGATTAATTGATTGATTGATTGATTGATTGATTGATTGATTGATTGATTGATTGATTGATTGATTGATTGATTGATTGATTGATTGAATGTGCCAAGACTCGAGTAGTAGCCTTTTTCGCCAGTTTGTCTCTGTTTGAAGGATTTGGGTTTCTTGGAAATAAATCTTGTGGTCGGCGTCTTCGGAATGTTCGGCGACGGCGCTGCGTATTCGGTTGAATGTTCTGACGTCGTTTTCATGTTGTCTGATTCTTTCTTTTAGATTTTTGGTTTCCCCGATGTACGACGCCGGACAGTCGGCACAGCTGATTTTATAGACGACGCCTTGAGCTTTTTCTTTTGGTGGACGGTCTTTTGGTTTAGGAATGAGGATATTCAAAGTGTTCATCGGTTTATGCGCTACTTCGAGGCCTTCTTTTTTCAATATTCGGCTGAGAGCTTCGCTGGTACCTTTGACGTATGGGATGGACACTCGTTTCTGTTGTCGAGGGGGAGTCAACGGTTGAAGGTCTCGTAGTTTGTTTTTTTCTTTTTTGTTGTCGGGTTGTTTTTCGAATGAATTCCGTTGTATAGGCGTTCCTTTTGAGTTCGATTAGAACCGTTCTCCTTTCTTTCTTTTGATCTGATTCCACTATGCAATGAGTTTCGACTCTTTTCAATAAAGAATTTACGACCGATGCCTTGTGGTTTGCCGGATGGTTGGATGCGAAGTGTAGGTAGCGGCCTGTGTGGGTTGGTTTTCGGTAGACTGAGAATTGTATTCTACTATCATTATCGTTACTATCTTAATCATACTTGCACCCATTACCATCATTAATTTTCCATGTTCTGCCACTTTAGTTTTTTTTTTACCCATGAGAGCACCAAGGCGTAGGCGGCTGTTTAATGACCTACATGACATACATTTCATAGCATTCATGTCATGACCTATCATTTAGGTTCGTCATACACTCTTTTCATTCTATGCCAGTTTTGTATACCTACTAAGTTAACGAAACGACCATGAGAGCACCAAGACGTAGGCGGCTGTTTCATGACCTACGTGACACGCATGTCATGACCTATCATTTATGTTCATCATACACTCTTGTCATACTATGCCAGTTTTGGTACATACCAAGTTAACGAAACGCCCATGAGTCCACCAAGACGTAGGCGGCTAGTAGATAGATACTCTCAAAGTGGCAAATGTTTGCCATGAAATGCTTCACATTTAAAAGTCATCTCTACTATCGTCTGCACTCGTGTCTCTTCTTGTGTCATCTGTTTGGCGCTTTAATACTTCAGTAACATGCACCAACTAGCCCAACAAAAACTTCTCCACTAAAAGAACTGAGCTTGTTCCTGTTGTACGAGAAATACAGTAGCCACGTACACATCTACACTGACGGATCGACTTCATCGACCAGTTTTAGTAGTGCTGCGTTTATGCCGACAAGAGTAGTAACACTGCCATTAAAGACGTCACATGTCACGACGTCTATCCTCTCTCTATCTCATCTTTCTATTCCCCCTTTCCCGACCACAGTGTAGGGTAGGCAACCAGACGCATTTCTGGTTAATAACCCTGCCTTATCTCGTTCTTTTCTTCCGCTCCTCCTTCTGCCAATTTCATGATGTGTCCTTTCTTTTGCAAGAAAATAATAATGGCCTTCTCGGTTAACGAGGTCGGTTTACTCAAGAAATGCTACAACTTTACCTGACTATAACGACGTGCACATGTGCTGCGTGTTTACTCGCACTAAAACCAATTACGGCTAAATTATTCCCGCTCGTCTGTACCCTTCTTACCGTGTGCCCCATCGTGTCCCTTCGATTGTATGAATATTAAGTATTACCTTTCATGCCTGATTGATTATGCATTATTTCCTACCAGAGCAACGAGGAGTCGGCCTTGTACGCGCTGATGCAGAGAGTGGGAGAAAACAATTTGTTGGCTGAACGAATATGTCTAAGACAATTAACATGAGCGAGAACCTTCTGACCCGCTATTTCATCGAATTTGAATCATGTCTTTTGCATGTCGTTAAGGTTAGGACGTCCTTATCCGAGTAATTTAATACCTCAAGATTCGATGCACAAATTCGAAATCCCAAAGGTAGGCATTTCTACTATTTCTAAAAGCAGTAAGCCTATATATAGCAGCCCCTTCCGCAGGGCAATTTGACTTCGTGCGAGCGACAATGTGATTTGTAAGTCCAAACGTAATCTTCAGCAACGACAAATGGCGAATATACATATAGGCTATATATAGGCTTACACGCCGCTATTGTGAAAGTACCTCGAGCCCCCGCCGTGACAGCAGCAAGATCAAGGGCTCTGCAAGGGTTTCAATGACGAGACGCCACGCTAGGCTGACGCTATCTGTTCTGGGACTGGTCGCCTTTCGATGACAATTAAAGCAGGTCCACAATGGACAGCCTGCCTCTCAACTGTTACGAGTACTGGATAATTTCTAGCAACAATATTGGCATTGGAGGAGGAATTAGTTGTTCGCTGATGGTGGTTGCCGAGACATGTGAGGGCCAAGAAGTAGTGGCCGAGACCAAAAGTGAAAGTTAGCTTCCCTTGAAGGACATCCGGGCCCCCTCTTACAAGGCAAGCAGCGGTGATTACACAATAAAACATGTTCAACGTATGCAGTGAAAGATAATCTAGTAATGCGCAGTTATACAGAGAAAGCAAGGTTTCACATATTGTAAAACAGACATGGTTACCTACAAAAAGTTCTTATTTATTTTTTGTCACATAGTAAAAGAAAAAGTTTACATTTTAGGCATGTACTTTGAAGGACATTTGTCTAATTCTTACATCTTACAAAACATCGCACGTGATATTCTTCTGTTAACACTGTTGATGTTGATTTTATTTTCGCATATAGTTTAGTAGTTCATGGAGTGTATACTGAAGGGGCATATGTTCACCGTTTTTTTCTGTTCTTGGTATAAGGTGTTACGCAAACTGTATATTTCCGCGACGCTTATTCATATATTTTATACTTTAGCTCAGCACGTAAATAAGCTGATACCTCAAGGCACTTAATGTTTTGTTTATACAGAAGAGCTAAGTTATAAGAACACAGATTATTTACTGGAATTTAGGAGAAATTCTTGAATAGCGGAGGTGGGTGGTTGGTGTAGTGCTTTCTGTTTACGTGGTGAATAGCCTTCTCTTGAAGGGCATGTAAATGATTTTATGTAAGGATGTGTGATTGTCAATTAAATATTAAGAAATCACGTGGGACCACCACATTCTAAAAGACATTGCGCAGAATTTTTGTAAACTTTGTAAACATATGCAAAGATGCGAATAAAAACTGTTAAAAGGAAAGGAAGAGAGGGGGGGGGGGGGGGGGGGGCTGGTCAGTGCGTAGTAACTACAATTATTTACAGTGCAAAAGCTGCTGCCAACCACAGACGACACAGGTGCTTCTTGTGCGCACTTCTTTATCCTTCGTCTCGTCCGTATCCCTTTAATAACTTTCACGGCTCAAACATTTGTCGCCGTGGGTTTGTTCTTTACAACGAAGCTGTTATTGCGACGACACATGCGGTGGAAATGACCTGACCCGATTTTTAAGTGAAGCTTTATAGGCTCACAAGTGTCGGCGGTGGTGGTGGTGTCATGCAGAAAAGTGGGCCAATCCTGGCGATAGTGCAGAAATGGTCCAAGCTCAATGGCACATACCCCTGTCGTGTGGGCCGATCCATACCAGGGGCATACCAGGGACAAGAAAGAAAAAAGGAAGGAAGGAAGGAAGGAAGGAATGAAGACAGAAAAAAAAGAAAGAAATTACGTGCAGCGCACACCTGCATTGGATATGCTGCACGCTTGATCACGAATCACGTGCCATGCGGATCACGTGACACGCGCGCGACCAATCCGGTTCGTTTGGTGTGTCGCGAGGAGGGACATGGAAGGAAAGCTGGTTGGCGCGTGCTCCTCCGGGTTTCCCTCGTCTCAGATCAGTTTCGGCGAACAGATGGGAAGGCCACACGTGGTGCGTTCTGCAAAGGAGCAAGCTGCGTTTGATTAACACCGGCGTGAACTCGCTCGGGAAAGGGTTCGTCGTCGACGTGCCGATTCTAGCGTGAGGGCTGCCGTAGCCGAGGCTCACCGTCAGCGAAGAGCCAACGATCCCGAGGCGAGGGCTTCCGAAGCCAAGGCCCACCGTCAGCGACGAGGAGAGAATTCCGAAGCGAGGGCTTCCGTAGCTGAGGCCCACCGTCAGCGACGATCAGAGAATCCCGAGGCGAGGGCTTCCGAACGTTACTCTGACGAAGGTCATATACACACACGACAAGCTTCGCTTACCCCCATTTTTTCGACAGGGGAAGGGCTGGTGAGTTTTTTGAAAAAAAAATATTGCGCAGATTAGCCCCGAGTTCAAAACGGTGACAGATGCCTAAACGTACAACCTAGAATTGTCAAAAAACGCAATACGCAAGGGAGCACTGCTGTCACAGTTCTTGAATTATGGCATGTCTGCAAGTCCGTTTCGCTCGAACTCCGGGTAACCCAGGAGGCAAAATGTAACATAGCAGAAAAAAATGTACGGTGGTTTTATGAGAGTGGGACAGACGAAGCCGATGCTCGATGGCATGGGGCGACAGCACTGTCGCGCGAAAAAGTGCACATCCAAGTGTACTCACAAAGCGTTTCGCGAAAGAACCAAGCGGGAGATGTGAAGGAGATTCGCTCTCATCGCAGCGGTGGAAGGAGATGGACTCTGGCAGGATGTGCGCGCAGAGAGAATAAATGCATCAGTGGCAACAACAACAGCGGGAATAGCGCTGAAGAGCTCGTAGAACAGATGCTGCTGTGAAATTGTAAGACAGCGAGAGTGATATAGACTTTTGAACTCATCTACACTCGAGCAACAAAAACAGTTTCTGAAGAGAGGATTCGTGCTCGTAATTCGACGCCTCCACTGGCACTGTTAGTGATCATGTACCCGTTTTGGTCTTGGCGAGGTCGGCCTTGTCTAAGAACACGTGCCCTGGCCTGCACTGCACGTGTGAGGGAC
Source organism: Dermacentor silvarum (assembly GCF_013339745.2). NCBI lineage: Eukaryota > Metazoa > Arthropoda > Arachnida > Ixodida > Ixodidae > Dermacentor > Dermacentor silvarum. The sequence continues at coordinate 11,589,699 of NC_051161.1, forward strand.
TCGGGACACTACTGTTGCGCCTACGTTTAAGGCTAGAAGGTAGACGTGGGGCCACAGTGCGGTTACATTAGATGGGCGAGTTACAAAGGAAAATCGTACTTCATATGGACAGCGATGCAACGATTACTTGGGCCCCACTGTCAATGTCCCAATTAAATAAGACTGCGCCAACAATTTCTAGCTTTACTGTGCGTAATTCATTCTATTGATTGTCGATGTCTTACACTGCTTGTCAGCGTGAGCGAAACCGATATGTGTCTTTTCTAATATTATTCTTATTCGCATCAAAAACTACTCTGCTCGCCTTATTAAACACATCCGTCATTTATTCTTTGTTTGTCTGTTTGTTGTTTCTGTAGCTATTAAAGACACATAAATAAAGTTCACTGCGCTACGGGGTATCCCCTACGAAGCTCTGTTTCAATCCGCCAAAGACAGTATCTATAATCTACAACAAATTGGCACAGGCCCGGTGACTGTATAGGTGACGGGAGACTACAAAATATACATCGTTTTTATTTATTTTTAATTCATTTATTTCTTTAAGTAAGTTAATTTTTTATGAGTGAAATGGGCTGGCCGGAGGGGCGCTGCTTTCGACTTCTCCAATTCGACTTCATTTACCCCATATGTACCCACCACGAAGGACAGAAACATGTAAAAAGGCGAACACGTTTGCTGCCGAGCCAATTTGAATTGTTATTCGTTATAGGTTTCGTAACAAAACTAATAAATAAAAGAAGCGCTAGGACTGATATAATTTTTGCAATTTGCTAAGCACTTCAAACGCCAACTGAGCAACGAGATTATCATTCAGAAACTCTATTATATCCTTCGCAAGGCATTGCTCTCTTATTAAGTCGGTAACAAGATTAAGCTTCAAAGTTCAAGCTGTTCTCCTCTTTCTTTTTATTTGTTGTCATTAATGCTGGCCAGGTTAAAGGTGCAACATATGAGAATAAAGCGAAAGAATATATTCTCGCACGGTTGACAGAACCATAAGAAGTGATGCATAAAGGAGATTTAGCAGACTTCGATGATTTTGAATGAGCAGCCATTACTTCTTCAAAAGTTTATAAGCGCATGAGCGCTATGGAGGCGGCCTTACGGGCGAACGGCGAAAAGAGAATTGTCAGGATACGACAGGCCACTTGCATTATTCGTTTTTGTATTCTCTTATTAATTTACACAGCTGCCACTCGAATATTAAGGTAATATTAGGAATTAAGGTAGATGCGTAATAGGCGACAAAATCACTTTTGTTTAAGAAAGGGTAATGTCCGTCTTAAACCAGAGCAAGAAGGCTCCGCTGTAGGCATAAAGAAGTACTAATCATACTTTGTCATAATATTTTTGTTCTGTTTTCTTTTGATATTTCGTACACAATACAGTCTCTAATCAAATTAGGTACTTTAAAAACGGCGGATAAAAATGTCACACCGTTCGTTCAGTGCGCATTATTAAAGTGGTCTCATTTCACAGTCATTCGATACGAACCATTTGCAATAGCGCTCTGGCAATGTTTGTAACTAGTGATGAAAGCCACTTGTGACGGCATTGAATTGAGAAGCTTATTCTCCATCCCCATAGTGAGATATCGCACGGCGGCACGAATGAGTTGGAGGCCTGCCACCTACCAAGTACACGCTCCGTGGCCACAATTTCAATCTGGAGCGCATGACACGTCGTGTTCGGTAAGCACCCGTATGAACGCACGTATCCTGCCAGGTTCTCTCCACTTATTTCTACATCTCAAGTCGGCAAGGTTTGTTTAGCGATCTCACCGGATGGTCTGCATTATGCGCTCAAACTGTTTCTCCATTGTACGGCGGATTTATTCGCCTCGCGTGGCACGTGGCGCCGACACAGTACGGCGGCGGTTGCATGCGGCCAATGAACTCCGGGCACTACGCAGCGCGTGGCGATCCTTAACCTCACCACGGGCACCGTACGCAATGCAAACGAATTGAGTGACCTTATTGTGGGAATCAAGCGTCCGGCGCTCCAAGCAGAATAAAAAGAATATCTGCATGTATTCCCCCTCCACTTTTTCTCGGTTCCTTTTCATCAAAATCAATGCATTTTATTCCTGTATGACTTCTCGCGGTAAGCGTGGGAGTTAGACGGCATACCATGAATGGCGCAAACGAAAAGCAGGACCGCCGCCGAGTGTTCGTTCGCGGAAATCTAAATGAGAGGCGCCAACCACAAAAGGGTGCGCTTTCAACAAAGCGGGGCTCCGACGCGACCTCTCGAAGAAATCGCATCGCGCCCGTCACTCAATTGAATTTGTTCGCGCGTTTCAAAAGCGTTCGCGATAGCTGCTCGAACCGAGCATGTGGCCTGCTCGAACGGAGTGGCCTGTTTCGTCTTGAGAGGCAACTCCAGTTTTCTGACCCCGGAGAGCGTTGACAGGAGCGTCACCCCTGACATGGCTTCTGCTTCTTGACTCCGTTTTAGCTTCTGGTCGCTTGTCGTTCACTGCCGACCATTTTGTAAGCTTCAGAGAGGCGGCACCGCAATGTGTTACGAGTTCTTTTTTCGAAGAAGAGCATAAGCCAGGGCTGTCAGTGAAGTACCGTGAATGAATTGAGAGCCAAGGCGTAGGAATAGCTTCGCTCAGTCTCCAAATCATTGACTCAAAGCGGTCGCATTTCGCCAGCGACACGCTCATCCGTGTCCGCAGTACCAAGAACTTATAATAAATGTTCATCCTAAGCAGCTTTTATCGTATCTAGCTTACGAGGAAATGTACCACAATCAAAGCGTTAGAGCGTTTGTGCATCGCTGTTTCTTTAAAGACACAGGCTGTTACTGACCGCCTCAACCACCCGTACACGAACCGTGAACAGTCATTATCTTCACAACCTTTCTTTTCTCCCCTTTCTTTTGACTGAGGTCAATTTAAAGCAAACCGTTTTAGTTAGACTGCGGTCGTTTGTTGCAAAATGAGTTTGCGTAAAAATCGGATCACATACGGTCAAAGCAAATTATGGACAACAACAAGCTGAAATCCGAACAAGACAGTGGTTAAAAAAAAAACACGAAGACTTCAAAGGAGCGACACAAGGAATGTCGCTGACGCTAACGTTTAGACAAGAGGACTTATCTTCGTCAGGACGAGGACAAGCGGCGTCTCCTGTTCAACCACTGTCGATCATTACAACTGATTATGAAATGCTTCCACGCAGTGTTAAAGATGTGGCGCACGTTTCCCGATCTGTCTAGTTCCAACACCTCGACAAGTTCAACATGGAACTTTTTGGTTCTGAAACATATTACCATGTGGGGCCAGCCTTGCAAAATGGATCACATATATTTCACTCTTGAGCAATTGCTCCATGCACTGCGTCTGTCACAGTGACGTAGCGTCCTAGGACAAGACGGTGTGCACGATACGTCGAGCATTGCCAAACCCCCGATGTTTAGCAACAGCACGCAACATTATGCAAAAAATCCGGCAACATTGTGTGCCCGCTCTGCCACCTCCTGGCTATGCCACTGTCCAATGTCATAAAAAATGGAACTAACAGTGTTTCCACACTTAGAAATTTTACTTATATCCATACAGGTTACTCTAGCGGCAGGTCTGACTTGCTACTCCAGTAGGATGCTGAGAGATGAGCGAAACAGTAAGATAAAAACAAAGAGAAAGCACACACACACTAACATATAGACGCGCGCAATACACGTGCGACACGACACGCCGCTCCCACACATAGAGGCCTAAATGCGAGAATAGGTCACGGGTTCAATCACGGCCACGGCGGCCGCATTTCGATGGGGGTAAAATGCGAAAGTGCACGTGTTCTTATATTTAGGTGCATGTTAAAGAATTCCAGGTGGTCAAAATTAAGCCCGAGTACCCCACGGCGGGCCTCATATCACATCATGGTTTTTGCATGTAAAACCCGCACATTTAAATTTAACATTTAAATGTGATTTTTTCCAAGACATTATCAATGGTTTCCATCGACGTCATTCGGCTGTGGACAGCTTTCTGGATCTTGCATGTTCACTCATTATCGCTGTAGCAAATAAGTACTCGGCCTACATACTCTCTCTAGGCAAAAGACAAGTTTTTGGTTCGCTCTCACACTCTGTACCCTTGCGAGTACCGAGATCTTATGTCACCTGTTGCTTACAGTTGCTTACAGCGAAACTTTAAATCTCGAAGCCTGACAAAATCACGGGTGTTAAGTATGACAGGTGGCGCATCCGGCCTGTGACGCGTGGTGCGCAGAAAAACAGTGTCTTGTCAAGACTTATCTTCAACTGTGCTCTTGTTCTTCGCCCAAGACATCTCTCGCACAGGGATTTAACATTCCTGTAGACATCACAATCAGTTCAGATATTGTTTTGTGTAGTAATAGCCGTGGTCCGTGTTTCCGTGTAAAACTGTAGTAAGCACTCGACGTAAGCGTAGATTCACTCAGTAATGTCGGCCTGAAAATTTCATCTGAGAAGTTGGCGGCCATTTAGTAACATCTGAGACAACGTGCTCGTCTCAATATTAGTTGTTTGTACCCGAATTGATGAGACCTCTCACTAGCTCCATGAGTACTCGCTTCATTTCTTCAGTTAAAATATCAAGATTCTGTCTCTCCATTGTTGATTCTCACGCATGCAAAAAAAAAAAAACATTTTTATTGTGGAAATACGCTGCCAGTGTAGCAGTTTCTCTGCTTCGCAAACCCATCTCGTCACGTACTCCATGTCTTACTGTAAGCAAAGATAACGTTGTAGCAATCGTGAACAGCAGGATTATTTAAACAAACCTGGGCCGTTATTCACAAAAAAATAGAAAAAAAAGCTTTTTTTTTTACGCTAGAATTGCTCGTAACAGAAAATTCTAGCCCATCCTGATGCTGGACATATCATCAGTGGACTGCGAAGAGCACTTACGAACAAATAACTTGTGAATACGTGCCCCGTTTAATAAAAGCAAACCTGTGCCTTTGAAGGTCAGCAGTCGAGTCCTCCACTGGCACCCGCTACTCTTTAATAGCCGCCGGATAAAAAGATGTTCTTCGCTTCTTTCTTGTTCAGCCCACGCGCGGTGACATTTGACTATAGGCGAGCTTGTCGGGTGATGGTTCGTACGCGGCCAATGCCGGCTCGTGCGCCCGCCTCATCGTGCCGCGGTAAACGCTGCTTGTTTTTTTTTTTTCTTTAATTTCTGTAAGACGCTTACGGTGCCGAAAGTGAAGGGTGCGCTACCTGAACGTAGTCGTGTCACCGCGACGATATGGCTACATGGGATCGCTGCCTGTTGGACAAGACGTCACGGTTTAGTGGGCGCAGAAGCAATGCGGCGATCGCATTGCCGCAAACTGTGCGTAGCAGACATAATGTACGCCGACTTGATTTGCTCGTCCCACGTAAAGCTGGCCCCTTAATTGGATGGGTTACGGCGAAACCGTCGACCCGAGAATCGTAGCAGGTGATTGCTGGGAGGTGAACATGCCTTCCCCTCCGTTTGGTGGCGCTGGTCCAACTCTCTAGAAAGTGGCCGGCTTTGTTCTCGGTACATTGTGATGGCGGACTGCACCCTCCGGCACCTTTCTTCCTGGAAACGCGTGGCTTTTACTTTGTTTTTCTCGTATGTGCAATTCGTTCGGACAGGTTGACGAATCGGTTTGCCGCGTATTTCATTGATCCTGGTTACTGTGAATCCAGCGCTGCTGCTCTTCGATGCGTGCGTGTGTGTTCTTTTTTTTTCCCTTTATTTCGTTGCTTGATTGTCTACCATGCTGTAATGAGAGTAATTTAAAGACAAAAGTAAGGATCCCTGTGCGCTTCAGAAATAAAACCCCAAAGCTTTCTTTTTAATTGTTCTTGAAAACCACGTGGGTTTTATTGGTTGTAATTATATTCTCAGCAAATGTTCAAATATCACTTAGCCATTTTATCTCAACATTATGTTTATTTTTGAAATGAACGGAACCCTTCATTGCTTATGGGGAAATTACGTATGCTGTCACACCTGTGTTCGTTCTCCTGTCCGACCATGCGCTTCTGTGTCACATAGAGAAAACTTTATAAAAAAATTTCACAACCTCCGCATACCCCAGTCAATGACAGCGCTAAGCAGCTCCAACGCCAAGCATCCTTCACGTGACCCACTAACCCTGGTAATACGAGGACAAGTGTGCATGGATTTGTTGTGGTGGTAGGCGTGGCACGCTAGGCATGGCACATGGCATGTTGTGGTGGTGGTTACCTGTACCGTGTGGGATCCCTGGCTCAAAAGCGACATTCAGCGAATAGAAAGAGTACAAAATTTAGAGGGTTCGATATGTTTTCGGGAATTACACAAGACAGTTCAGTGTAACAGGTGCTAAGGAGTACCTTGGTTGAATTTCATTAGAGAAACGTAGGAAGCTGCTAAGACTGAAATTACTTCATAACATTTTTCATTCTCCAACAGGTACACGGCGCGAAAGGTGCTTCTGATTCTGATTATGTTTCTTTATGACGAGACCATGTCAACAAAATTTTAAAAATAAGGAGCAATACTGTAAGATTTAATATCATTTTTCCCCGGACAATGTTGGATTGGAACCAGCTACACCGAGAAGTCGCCACCACCACCGGAAATTAAAACTTCTTATCATTGCTCCCAGTCGGGCATTTACGTGAGCAATGTAATTATGCAAAAAAAAATTTTTTTTTCGAATTCAAAGAATGTTTTCTTGTAATTGCTTGGCCCTGTGACGTATGTTTATGCTAAAATTATTGCTTTGTATTTTTGTGGTTCATTCTTGCAGTGCTTGTTTTCGTGTGTGTGCTACTTTGACAGTATCTATCTAGCCGCCTACGTCTTTGTACTCTCATGGTCGTTTCGTTAACTTGGTAAGTACCAAAATTGGCATACTGTGACAAGATTATATGGCGAACATAAATGATATGTCATGAAATGGGTGTCATGTAGGTCATGAAACAGCCGCCTACAAGTCTTGGTGCTCTCATGGTCGTTTTGTTAATTTGGTAGGTACCAAATTGGCATAGTAGGACAAGAGTGTATGACGAACATAAGTGAAAGGTCATAGCATAATTGTCATAACATGCGTGTCATGTAGCTCATGACACTGACCCAGCGAAAAATATTAACACATCAAAAACCACTGCAATGAGCTCGGACGTGGGTACTAAGTGAAGGAAACACTAAAGGATGATACCAGAAATCATAGTCATGAGCATGACTCAGCAAAAATGACGATGACTAAGCGAAAAAACATTAACACTCAAAAGCTACTGAAATGGGTTCTGACGTCGGTACTAAGTGAAGGAAGCACTAAAAGATGATGGTAGAAGTCATAGTCATGACCATGACTCAGCAAAAATGAGAATGACTCAGCGAAAAAAAGATTAACACTCAAAAACCAATGGAATCGGTTCGTATGTGGTACTAAATGAAAAAAAAAAGGCTAAAGGTTGATAGTCGAAGTCATAGTCATGAGCACGACTGAGGTTTTCGCCTTAAGGTCTCTTAGATGTAGCTAAAGGAACTCCTGATGGCTCATGACATGAATGTCATGACATGCGTATCATGTAGGTCATGAAAGAGCCACCTACGTCTTGGTGCTCTCATGGTCGTTTCGTTAACTTGGTAGGCTACCCGCACACTGCTTAGCATAACATCGATTCCCACAGGGCGTGGGATCTGCCGACTTTTTTTCTCGTATAGTCAAATTACAATCCGACGCTATCACACCTGTAGGTTGTGGTTAAGTCGTACTTTACAATTTTTCAGGCAGATTTTACTTTGAGAAAGTCAATTTTTGTTCACTAATGCCTTGCGCCACACGGAGGGCCCGTGTGGTCAGGGTGGTTCGGGATGATGTGGTTCGGCATGATTATTTCCGCCAGACGCCGATGCTTAACGCCGACGCCGCCGCCAGATTTTCTGCGACACGGGGCCCTTAACGCTATCGCGGTAAAAGTTATCTGCCCCGTGCGTTCACTCAGGAACAAATGCTCCTGCACAACAAATGCAGCTATCCTGCTGCAGAGTCATTTTCGCATCCATCGAGCACTCCTCACATTCATTGCTCTGTCTCCCTATAGACTCCAATAAGTAATTCCATAACTTATATAATAAAAAAAACTAATTCTCGACAACTTCGAATTATGAATTCTCGAATCGAATACGAATCAAGTAGCATGACTATTCGATTGATATTTTAAATTTCGAGTATTCGCACGCCCTTACCAATCTGAGAAGATGAAACGGGGTGCTAAGGTCCTTTTCCTTTAGATAATAAATCACCGACCGGAGAAAAAAAGAAAGTGTTCTATGGTCTCATCTTCCCTTCAAAAAAAGAATACCAACTGGCAAGGGTGTCAGACCAGCCCTGTGTAAATAAAAAAAACTTGGATGAAGCTTAAGAGTGGAACACGATAGCATTCAAAGATCCCTGACTGCCTCTCACGCTTCCCGGCAACTGCAGCTTATGTAACCGTAATGTTTACCGGGAAACGCTTGCGGTGAACGCTTTGCACGACGGCGAGCTTTCTGGTAGAAACGCCGCCTCTTCCGTGGGCCGATCCTGGAGGTAGGACACAGCCGCACCAAAGAAAAATCACATCATTTCCAGGTTTACGTTATTGTTTCGCACTTTTAATATTTCAGTCTGTGAAGATTAAATATAAAATGCATGCGCTGTTGGTGTTTTGTTTCGTGACATTTGTTTTTGGGCTGTCATTCTCAAGATCTGAGAAATAACTTCGTCAAGAATCTAAGACAAGGTATTAGTAACTTTAGTGATAGAATGCTGTGGCGCTATAAACTGCCTATACCGCATGTCACATACCAAGGCGTGGCATCTACATATACCTAAATATATACGGAACTTTTCGCTCACGGAAAACAACGCTGACACCGGATTTTCTGCGACATGAGGCCCTTAACGCTATCGCGTTAATATTTAGAGGATTGTATGCTACACAGTATCCTAGTGGTGGCTACTTCAAGTGTTCAAGAGATGGCGACCATTTCACGTGTATGCGGGTGAGCATGACTGACCTCGCACTGACTCAATTTTGGGCCAATGGTGACCGGATAGGAAAGTACGACGAGGCACCATATTCATTCATCGGTGTGACCTTGGGTACTTCTCAGGTTATAATTACAAACACAATAAAATGAATTTTATAGTATTTCATATATTCTACTGCTACCCTTAATGCGACTCGGTGAAACCTCCTTTTTGGGAACTAGGAGATTATAAATAGAAATATTACTCAAATACCCAAGAAAGTAATTAGGCGAATCTATCTATCTATCTAACCTCTTACGATGACCCAGTGGCCCAAGTTGTTCACCACCTTAGCTTGGGCCAGTAGTATGCGCTTGTGGTCATTACATTGTTGTCAGTGCAGCTTCGTCGTCTGACTCGCGTCGTAGTTACGCCTTCTATGCCTACCCAGTGGCCCAAGTTGTCTAATAGCGTGGGCCACTTGGTATCCGCTCGTGGTCGTGTCGCCGTCGTGATCGGTGCATCATCATTTCTAGCTTGATCATCCGACTCTCGCCATTAACGTCATGCATGCAGTCCTCATGCATTCCTTGCCATACCGTCGTCTTGATGCCGTCTGGCCGTTCTATCGCCGTCACCCCAGCTTCGTCATCCGACTCTCGTCATGCCATTGTCGTCACCCTGTCATCGTCGTCATCAAATATTGGCGATACAGCCATCACGCCATCGTCGTCATCCCATTGTCCTTATACCGTTGTCGTGCCATCGCCGTCAATAAGTCATCGTCGGCATGCATTCGTTGTCATACCGTCGTCGTAATGCGGTCGTGGTCGATGCGTCGTAATCAATCTACCTCAGTCATCCCACTCTTGTCATGCCGTCTTCATCGTGCAATCGCCCTGATACCTCTGTCGTCATGCCGTCGCGTCGTTTTTAGCGTCACTTCCGAAAATCATCCCATTGTCTTCACGACGTCGTCGTCATACCACCTTCGTCGTTCCATCGATTTCATTCCTTCTTCTCCGTCATTCTGTCGTAACCATGTTGTCGCCATTCAACCGTGAGTACGCCGCCATTATCGAATGTCGCTGCCGCACGCCGCATTATCATACCGCGTCTACCCTTCCAACGAAGTCATCATATCGGCGTCGCTGCGTCGTCGTCATTTCGTCGTGCATGGTCATGGGGCGACCTTGGCAAGCGAGTGCCATAACAAAGTGGGCCGATACCAGGGACAGTGTATGACGGACATAGCCGCAGTAACGGAACGTTCAGAATGACCACCGCAGAAACGTACTTTAGCAATACAGTGTGCCGCTACATTGCCTGAATGCTAATCACATTACCGTCGAGAGTCATCCTAACATGGGTACTGCGGTAATCTTTTTTTTCTTTCTTAAGAATATAAGTATTATCCCAAATTTAGCCCTAATATATAAATAATTACGCAGTGTAGTAAGAACTTAATTTTAGAAATGCTTTCCTTCGCTGTATTGCTCGATGGTTTCATATTATTTTTACTAAAGACCAATCATATCTATTCCCTTTATTCCTGTGGGAAACTCGAACTTAGGACTATATTCCGGTGGGGCTCGTAGACAACGTTGCAGAAATGCCAGACATTCTCTGAAACCTTCGTTAATGCCTACATAGTATTGCGAGATTTACCTTGGCATCGACGAAAGAACACTAAACCATCACTATTACGCGCCTCCTAGTGCAGAGTAAGAAATGAAAAATTCTGCATGCAAAAGTATTCCACAGTATAAATTATTATTTCACGTTAACTGCCATTCATGTACAAGAACAAAAATTTAGCCCCAAGATTGTTGAAAGACGTTTTTAAAAGACAGGGAAGAAAAATCGGCGCTGAATATTAGTCCACGATGTCTGCATTTGTTTTCTTTTTTTAAAAAAGAACTCTTGGTTCCGCGTCTGGCGATCCTTCAATGCTCGTTCAGAGTCGCAAACACGCGAGGAGGTGCAGTTCTCTCGAGTATGCAAATAGGCCGAGTTTTCTTTCGTACAGAATGCCGAGCGTATAGAAGAACAAGATATTCGGTTTCTTTCTTCGAAGGGCCGATTGAGATTGAATAAAAACATAGCTCGGCTGTGCGTCTACGAAAGTGCTGTATGCTGTGTCGCAAGAGCCACGCAGCAGTGCGGAAAGTAAAACCAGCACCAGCCAATCACCGCAGCGACCGCCCCTCTGCGTCCTGTTCTGTCGATTCGTACACGCGCCACGCCCGAATCGTTCGATGTGAAGCGGACGACGCGACGAGACAGGCTGTGTTTCGGGAAAAGAAAATGTCGAGCATCGGGACAAAAAAAAGAAATTGTTGCAGCGCCCGACACACTACTGCTTGGTTCGGCCCAAGGCTCTTCCCGTACTAACGAAAGCGAACGTAGTGAAATAAAGTCTTTGGTGGGGTACTCTTCCTGTCCGAGTTTAATCGTCTCGCATTTATCAAGTGCATCGATGGAATAGGCGGCGTAAGTGTTGCGACTTCATTGATTGTGCACTGCTACGTAGTAAGACCTAGTTTTATATCTTGCGCCACGCGAGAGTAAAAGCATTTCTCAATACTGACGAGCCAAAATACGATGCTTGATTAGTGAACAATTATGCGTTTATTCCCCGTTAAAACTCGACATTATTTCCATCCGCGCGCTGGTGAGCGCCGCAAGAATGCAGCTTCTGCAATGCTGCATGGCTTCAGCAGTACAGGGCGTGGAAAGGAACGCACCGTGCCTAAAATCACGCACGGTGTCTCAGACGAAGAGGAAGCGCGAATCGCGCCCGAACGGGGCGACAAGAGACGCGCGCTGAAGGGCGAGTGACAGCCGCTCGAAAGCGAGCAAGACGTTCGCGGATGGGACGTACACGCTGGAGAAGCGCGTCTGAAACCAAAGCCGCGAGCGGCTGAGAGACGACTCGACTCCTTTGCGAGACGTCGCTGCCGCGGCGCAAGCGCGTCTAAAGCCGCCACAAAGTCTGGCATGTCACCGGAGGAGTCGCATTCTGCTACTGTCGTTTCAGTGAACCGGATCTACGAGACGCGCGCGGGGATTTGAGTCCGCGGAAGGATGCCACGTCGCTGAGCAAAGATTTTAGAAACTTGTCGCTAACCTTATTGTAAAGGCAGCGACGAAAAAGTGCGGCGAGCGTCGGTCGCGGCTGCGCGGGAAGACAGAAAACAACGAAAGCGCCAAAGCCTGCGACATGTGCTTTTGTTCCCAGCTGAGTCCGCTCGTGTGTGTGTCTGTGCGCCGCGACACGGTGATCTTTGCTTGATTGATCTCTCACACATCCGGCTCAAGTTTTCCACAGTGAAAACGGGATACGGAAACCGGCCGACCATAGGCGGGATGAATAATGAATTCACGCACCGGGAGCAGTAGTGGTGGAGGCGCCCACGCTGCAGTGTGTAGAAGCGGTAAGATCTCTGAACTGAGGAGAACACTGACAGTACTCGTGTTGCAGACGCGGCATATGCAAATGCGAAAGCGCGGTTCCCTTTGTAACTCGGAAAAAGCGGGTGAAACGGACGACGAAGCTTTTCTTTCTCTCGCTCTCTTATTTTTTTTTTCTTTCTGTCGTTGTTGAACACAGGTTGTTTTGAAACAGTGCTGGGACGTAGTTTCGTTCGTCTCAGCTAAGATGAAGACCGGCGTTACTCAATACCATAGGCAGGGTCGGTCGTTTCTTTGCACGTTCCGCCGGGTGATTTTGTCAGTGCCCTGCAATGCAATAGAACCATTGGTAGTCGTTATATTTTTAGGAAGGATCTCGGAAATCACCATGGCAGAATCTGAACAGTGATGGCAGAAGAAAAAATGCAAGAGTGCCCCTTATGTCTGCTGCCTAGTAATGTTACGTAATGGCAAATCGAAGACTGAGTTGAATACCGGTTGTCAGCCATTGCTAACCTCTGCGATTCTCGCAATAGTAGATACAAAAGGAGTTTGCCTACAGTCTCCTCCGAACCATTCTCGCTCTCGCGTTCTGTACACGTCGTGACGAAAAACTGATCCAAAAGAATCTAGTAATCGGCTAAAAACAGCGCACACAACTTGGAGCTGGCTACGCGAAAAAAGGTACCTACATGCACTAAACCTAAGCAATTATTTATTATTTGGTATAAAAAAATAAAAAATCGCATACAAGCCACAGAGAGTGAAATAGGTAAAAGCAGGCTGGCAGCTTCCACCGAGAGAGGCGCAAGCCTGCGCATTCCTTAGGAAGGACACGATAGAAAAGGAAGCTGAAGATAAGGAGAAGGGAAGTAAAGAAAGAAACAGTACGATGATAGGCCACAAAGACTAAATCACAAGAAATAAAGTGAGCAAGTAGGAATAGAAGATGCACGCAGGATGAGAAAAACACACGCAAGTGGCCCTAATTGCAAAAGAATGTAAAGAAACTAAAACAAAAATAGCAAAAAAAAAAGATTACTCGACAAGACACACCGCACAAAACATAAACAAGAAACAGCCTATACATTTTTAGGACTATATACTTAAACAAATAGTTGAGAGTAGCTCCTTTTCGTTGTGCTACTATGTATGTTTGTGTGTCTTTAGTTCATGCGTATGAGTCTGTGCTGATGTTTTGTCTAAATAGAGTATGTGCCAACGAGGTACTGGAGATGTGAAAAGCGAGGCCAAAGTTAGCCTTCTCTGCCGCATACCCTCTAAATTTGCGGGCGCTGGCTGCGGCTGCTGTCTTGCCGAGTATTCGCAGCAGGAAGTAGCACACAAACTGCCGCTAAGTAAAGGAAGTTACGTGTCCAGCGATGAGATTTGTACCGGAGTCGCCCAGCAGAATAGCTCGATGCTTTAACCACTATAGGCCACAGACGATGAGCAAAATGACAACACGGTGAAAGCAGTAGCCAACGTTTATACAAGTGAACTTGTCTTTTTCAAGGCTTGACTTGTCTTTTTTTCCACTTGCCGAAACGTTGGCTCCTGCTTCCACCTTGTTCTCGTTTTGCTCATCGTCTTGAATTTCCTTCTCCCGTCTTCCCGTATGGGCCACAGAGGCATTCATAGCATGAGTGAATTGCAACCTTACCACTTTTCCACTATTGTGCCAACTGTGAGGCGGTTGGCGTGTGTGTTGGCGCGTACGTGCGACGCAGTAACGTCGCATAGCAACAATTAAATTATAAATACGAGAGTGCACCAATTTCCTCCGTCCTTCTCTCGTGGCAGCTATAGCGCCTATAGACGCCACGTGACATTCCACCGCTTTCGGTATCGGCCCAGTTTACCGACATAACTACCTTCGAGATTAGCCAAGGTTGTTACAGAACGAGTTGCAGCATTTTTACGCAGGAGTAAATAAGTACGCAACCATGCCGTCACCATTACACTATCGTCATTGAGTCATCCTCGTCGTCGTCAAGCCATTTTATGCGGGAGGCTATCTATCGTTTCAAAAGGGCGCCCTCTGCGTAAGCTCCGCCCAGTTATGAACATGAACTTACACCATCATCAGCCTATTTTTATGTGCACTGCAGGACGAAGGCTTCTCCCTGTGATCTCCAATTACCCATGTCTTGCGCTAGCTGATTCCAATTTGCGCCTGCAAATTCCCTAACTTCGTCACCCCACCAAGTTTTCTGCCGTCCTCGACTGCTCTTCCTTTCTCTTGGTATCCATTCTGTAACTCTACTGGTCCACCGGTTATCCATCATACGCATTACATATAACTTACATATAACCTGCCAAATGGATATTTACAATAATGAGCACCGAGAAACATGGCGAAGTGCCGATACGCAGCGAAGGATGGCTTGGAACGCAAGTACCCACTTGCTCGCAAATACGTGTCGTTTACGCTTACAAATAAGTACTTTGAGAAACACTTCCTTCGGGAGAAGTTTGGCTTAGTGCGTAGCATGCGCCATGGATTTTTGTTTGGAGCAGCCGTGTTTTCGTTTCGGGCAGCCCATGCTGGAGCGCCACACGTTTGCATCGAGCGAAGCATTCACCTTTGAAAACATATCCAGCTTCGTCGGGTCCTGTATTTGCAAATTGTCTCTAAAAAACACGGAGTACGCTTAAGCTTCGCCTTTAAGAATGGAACATGATAGCATTCAAAGATTCCTGATTGCTTCTCACGCTTCCCGGCAAATGCAGCTAATGTAACCGTAATGTTTACATGCGAACGCTGGCGATGAACGCTATGCACGAATGCGAGCTTTCTGTTCCTTTTCTTTTTCCCCGCATAGCGGGGGTGCGCAGAGGCGATCGCCATCTGGACGGTGTGGCAAGGAACCGAGCGGGACGCTTTTTTGTGTTTGAGGTATGTGTTCGAGTTACCGCGTTAGAGAATTATGTTTTCTCGTATATTCAAATTACAATCCGAAGTCGTACTTTACGAACTTACTGGCGCATTTTACTTTGAGAAATTCAATTAATTCAGAAACGCCTATGTGCCACGCACAGGGCCTGCGTGGTTCCGGAGGATTTTTCTGTAATTGACAACGCCAGCCGACGCCGACACCGGATTTTCTGCGAAACGGGGCCCTTAGCGATAACGCGTTAACATAAACTGACTTCCTCGAAGCATGAACGAAATTTTCGCTTAAACCAATTACGACAGTGTGTCGGATCGACCTATACATTTATTTTAATTCTGCCTCCACCAGAACGAAATGGCGCAGACTCGAATCAAACCTGCCACCTCGTGCTCAGCAATCACAGCCACTGAGCCACCGCGGCATCGTACTTGCGCTTAGAACATGTCACATGCTATTTGCCTCTAAATTCAAATGAATATTAAGTTTTTAAAGGGCCACGGTTGCGTCTTCGTCCAAAAAGTCGATGGTAAAATGTGAAGGTATGTAAGGCAATGATAAAAGTGAAAGTGAAGGTAAAGGTGACTTCTCGGCGTGTACGTATTTGTGTGTGGGAGGGCGTATGTCTGTATGTGTGCGTGCGTGCGCGTGTCTCCGCTGCACAAGTTTCGCTCCCGAGTCGGGGTAAATGTCAAGGGAACACTATGCGCATAGAAAAGTAAAAATTTCGAGATGGCGGCCGCTTTCAATTCACTGGCAGTGAGCGGTTACATAAAATGCCATTAAGCTGCGTTATGCGAAGCGAAACACGATTGCAAACGGGTAGGTTGGAACCTCTAGGACAGGATAACCAGGGCATGGAATAAAACGGTGCAAAAATTACCGAGTGCTCAATTAATTCATGTCTTCCTCGTTCATTATCGGCTCGTGGGAGAAGCGAGATCGAACGTGCCGGCGGTCGCAGAAAGCCAAGCAAACATTCGGCCATAATTGCTCGCTGATCGAGAAAAACTGTTCCAACCATGACGATGAAAACAAAAAATGAAAGACGAGACGAAAGGAGTGTGCAGAAAGAGCAGTGGGGCAGGGAACATGCGAATAGTAGAAGCGAAGTAGTTCGAGTCTTTTTTATCCAAGTAAATAATTTCACTTTTCTGATCACTCTTCTTTTTTATATCTTTTTTACGAGAACAGAAAGCTATAGGAGAGTGTGATTCCCCTATTCCTTTGCGCGAGATGTAATGCAATTTACTTTTATACGAGGAAGAACAATTGCCTTTTTTTCTGCTTTATTTTTTTCGACCGAGGCCCAGAGTGACGCAGCGTTAGAAGGACACAAAAACAATGGCGGAAGATGAAAACGCTGATAACGGAAAACTGAGAGTGCTCTCTCATGTTCTCACGATTGTGATTGAATTTTAACGTCCTGACGAGAGCAGAGTCAGAGCTTACATTTCTCGGTTATTTGTCAAACGGCTTTCTATGAGCACGATTTTGTAACAGTTCAGAGCGTTTCACACAGGAAATAAAACTAAACTGGAAGAGAGCTAAAGAAAGATTGAGCTCAACCAAAGATGAGGGATATCCGGGCCACATAGTTGCGCATATGTTGATAAAGGCACCTATTGTTATACAAGGGAATGCGTGAAAATCGGCACATTTGCAGGTTTTTAGAAGCAGTAAACGCTCGTAATACAGCCACTGGAGCGTGTTAAATTGAGAATTTAAGCCGCCTCTTCTATGATAATGGCCCAGTAAAAATTTGGCAGTTTCGCCCGAAGGGCGAACCACTGAAAGTAATTGCAAGGGCGGATGCAATACCGTTGCGCTGAAGCTCTTCGGAAGGTGTTAATTCATACGCGAGGGTGGCATGCTGATGCGAAAGAGAGAGAGAAAGAAACCTTTATTTGGCTACGTGATGGTGGAAGTCTGCTGAGGGAGGAGCCCTTAGGCCAGGGCCCTTGCAAGCCACGCGATGTCCGGGGCCCGCCGTATCATGCGGTGCTGGACCCCCGGGACCAAGTTGGACAGCGCGGGGTTCCCAGAGGAAAGGGCAGGTGATGGGATAGCAGTGTGATTGGGAGAACTGTGATACGCCCAGGAGGAATTCTACACGGTAGCGTGGCTCCGCAATACGGGCAAGTGGGAGGGTACTGTGCTGGGTAGAAGCGGTTTAGGGTGACGAGGCAGGAGAAGGGGTTGGTCTGAAGCTATAGTGATTGGGAGGGTGTTGATGTAAGCGATGGCCAGGGTAATGGCATCCTGCGAGGACAGATGTAGGCGCTAGCCTAAAGGAATGTCTGGGAAAACGTGTGTAGATTCGAGGTGCTGTTCGAGGCGTCGGTGGACTACATGCTCGAAGAGCTTACCCACACAGGAGGTCAGGGAGATAGGCCTAAGGTTGTAAAGAGCAAGGTGTTTGCCTGGTTTGGGGTTCACCGTTATGTCCGCATGGCGCCATTCTGATGGTAGGGTGTCAGTGATCCAGTGGTGATTGTAGAAGGTGGTGAGTTGTTGGATAGCTTGTTCATCCAGGTTGCGTAGGAGCTTGCATGGGATGCCATCCGCCCAGGGCACTGTGCTGCGCTGGATACTGTGTAGGATCGCTCGCACATCAACTTCAGTAATCTCGTCGTCATATCCTGTGAGAGGATCATGGGATAGTCCTCATACTTGGGCCGGGGTTGGGTAGCAGCTGTTGTATCTCTTCGAGGGCGGTAGTGTTGTCTTTGTGTTGTGCATAAGGGTGCGGATGCTGTTGCTGGTTTGCTTTTTGGCCTTTGTGGGATTCATAATGGCACGCATAAGTGACCACATCTTTGGAGTGCTCAGCGTGCCATTGAGACGGTCGCACATGATGTGCCTGTTGTTGGAATTGAGGGAGGTTGCATATTGTGCAGCCTCCGTCGTAATTTAGGTTATGCGTAGATTCAGTTTTCGGTTGTGACGCTGGCGTTTGGCATCGTATTTAAGGCCTTTTCGTGCGTCCCAATGATGCAGTAAGTGTGGGTCAATGTTGGGGGTGTTCGCAGTGGGGGAAACGACCGTGGAGGTTGCTTTCAGGGTTGCTTGGAGTTCACCGAGCTATTCGTGAAGATAAGGGGACTCTTTGAGATGTGTTGGGTTCAAGTGTACCGGAAAGCATCTCAATTAGTAATGTGAATCTTGCGTTCACGTATGCATGTTGTAGCGACCGAGACTTCAGTGTCAATTATGTAGGGGTCACTGCCCAAGGTTTTTATTAAGTTAGTCCAGTGACAGTGAGCAACACCTTTAACCATGGTGAGGTGTGGGCGGGTGTCGCTACAGACATTATTTACAATTCGTGTTGGTCGGTATGATCGCGACAAAAGAGTAAATTAATGTAAGGCCATGGCGCAGGCTAACTTGCATCCCTTTATATCTTCCGACTTGTAGCTCATGCAGGTTGGCCAGCGTTGAAATCTTCGAGGATCATTAATTGTTTGTTGACCTTGATGACCGCCGAAAAGAGATGATCAAAGTCCTCCCAGCGGGCTTGGGGCGCACTGTAGATGTTGATAGCAAGACTGACACGTGGATCAGTTCAATCAGTACGTGGCAGATGGGGAGTGGACAAGGGTGTGTGTTCGATGACTGTGATCCGCTTGGTCACCAAAGTGGCTATCAAGGGTTCTTTGGTCGTGTTATGTGTAGCGCTACATGTTGTGTAGCCTGGCAGAAAGGAACTGCAGTGGGTTTCTTGTAAGGCAATGATGTCAGGATGGCGAGCTTGGGTGGCAAAGTTATGTGTGAGGGCGCCCTTTTTGCGGCGGTACCCTCGACAGTTCCATTGCCAAAAATGAAGGAGCAAGGGTGGGTTTGCGATCTCCTTTAGTGTGACTGGCTGTCCATTATTGGTAGTATAGTGTTCACAGGTGTCGTTCGTTGTAAGCAGTCAGGATGAGTGAAGGTAAGGGCACGAGCGACCACGTTCTCGGCTGGCGTTGGTGTCTTAGGGGAAGAGGTTTGGTTCATCTATGGATGGGACAATCGTGGCGGTGATAACCTGTTCGAGCTCTTGCATGGTTGCTTGCATGGCTTGTTGTAGCACAGTTCTTAAAGCCGACATTACCTCTTCTTCGAATTTTTGAATATATCCTATCATCTCAGCCTGAAGCTCGGCGGGGAGTGTGGTGGCCATCTCTTGAACCATCTCACGAACAATGTTGTAAACTTTACATTTCGAACATTTGTGGGTAGGTTTAGGCATAGAGTTTGGGATGTGGCGGTGAGTTGCGCCGAGAAGTGGTGGGGTTTGTGCGTGGAAGATGGGAGTCGTTTTGGGAATTAGGTTTGAAGGACTGAGAGAGGGTACAGAGGGAGAAGGATACCACGCTGCCCAACTCGCCTTCGGTGTGGTCAAGGTGTGGTCATGGCTGATGTTCGGTGACTGGGGCGCTACCAGGGAGACCTGCAGGTCTCCCGGGTAGCGGAAGTTGGCTGCGACCCGCGGCCTGGGGGCGGTGGACTGTGGAATCGGCTGCTTCTGTAGAGTTGACGGCGTCCTTTGGAGCGGCTGTGGCCTCTGCAAGAGCCACGTACCCTGGAAACGCTCCAAGACGGATACGTTCCTTCAGAGTCAGGAGGTGCGAGAGCGGGAGACAAGTGAAGAATGGGAGACCTCTTTGGTGCCGTGTTCGCGAAGTGAATGATGTTTGTTATAAGGCTGGCGTTGACTTGCGAGACAGCTTGTATCTGTGGCGAGGTGCTGGCCGCTGCAGTTAAAGCACTAGGGAGTGAATTCATGACCAGCCAATGGTAAGGGGAATCCGCAGATTGCACAGCAGGGCTGGTCCGGGGTAGGGCAGACGTCCGCACGGTGTCCTAAGGCGAAACAGACAGTGCAGAATTGGTGACGAGGCTTGTTATTGTAACACCGATATTCGGCACCGTAGTAATAAATGTAATGGGGTACGTGGAGTCCAGGGAAGGTGACTATGGCAGTGCTCGTACTGCCCATCATTCTTGCATGCAAGATGGGGACCACAGGAGATCGAAGGTTGTTGAGTATAGCGTGGTTGGCAAGGTGTTGTTGTCAACGCTGGAAATAATTCCCTTGCAGGAGTCATCGGGGGCTGCGACGTAGCCTTGAACATCACGCTCTTTTATCGCTTAAGGTGAGGGTCTTGATCAGTTGAAGTGCAGCTACCGTATCTTCGTCTGGTGGGCTGGTGACAGTGAGGTTCTGCTCTTCCCGAGCAGAACCTCGAGAGGTAGTCGCGCCGCCGAACCGATGGCACGGGCAACAGAATGAGGCCGCCGCAATTTTAGACAGCAGGTACGCAGTTTATGTCTGCTCTCAGCTTTCCCAACTATTCGCAGACAAATGCGCATCGCTAGTCTGCACTGGTAGAACAAATTTGTTTCACCGCGCCTTCTTTCATGCACCCTGATATAATAAATTTTCCATAGGATAATACTTCTTTTGTCCGCGATGACAACTTGCAATATTTGATGGCGAGCGCAGTGACAGGACGTCATAGCGCGGAGTACCCACTATAGGCACGCTCAAAGCTTTTCCGCGGCACCGTTAGACTGCGCTGATAGTACCGAATGACACGGGCTCCAATGTTCACGCTCAAATAGATGAAGATAGTATTCATGGGGCATGGAGAGTCGCCCAGCCGCAATCAGTTCGTGAAAGCGAAATCAAAATGCATCAAACACTCTCGTGTGCAGGTCAGGCGATTTCGTCGGCGTGATCATTCCCGCTGAAAATGCAGTGTCCCGGAAGCGACTGAAAAATTATGTTATGTCATGGCTGTCATGCCTGCGTTGATAAGAAAATTCGATTCAAATACGTCGTGAAGATTCGGCCGAAAAGCAGGCCACAACCAATTGTCACCGACACCAGAAAGGGCGCTTATGGGAGCAGTGATTGAAGCGCGACTAGGTGAGAAGGAAATAAACAGTTTTTTTTTAATGAACAACACGAGAGAACTTGAATTTATTCAAGGAAAGAATTTTGTATAGATGCGACAAGAAAAGAAAATAATTCTTGAACTGTATAAATAAGAATGCATACCTGTTTTTCACCGCCCGCTTATAAATGAGGGTGTTCACGCCTCTATCAGTTGCAATGCAATGTAGCTCATGTAATATGCAGAAAGGCGCGCTCGTAAAGTTCACCTGCTACTATACGCCCCCTTCACATGTTGTGTTGTTTGGCTTGTCTGAGTTCTTGTGGCCTTGTGTATGGAATGTGTGTTTAATTGTGGTTAACGTGTTCAGTCAAAAGTTGTGGGCTAAAATCGCAAGATGATCTTTCACTTGGCTGCCTTCGTGTCGCCGCGCTGGCCGATGGGCTTGGCGTCCGACGATGCGACCAGCACGCAACACCGAAAGCTTCTTCGCCCCGCAAAGAAACAATGGGTGCACAGGTGCGATGTTGACACCCGTTCGGGTGGCGTTTTGCTGCATCGAATTACATGCTAAAAGCTCGAAACGGCCATCGCATCGAATTGTGGGACACTTGAAAATACTGCCATAATGGCAGCCCATCAACATCAATTTCGCGCGTTTGACAGCTAAAAGGACGTCACCTTTTTTAACGGATATGGCGTTACATTATTTCTAGCTCTGCCGGAAGTATTTCTAAAAATCTACGCACATAAGGCTTCAGTATATTTGAGCTACTCAAGTTCCTGAAGTCTACGGACCTTCATGATAGTTTTTTTTATTATTATATGGTATTTAGGAGATGTTGACGCCTTTAATGGGCGCCGGCTACTCCTTTTCACATAGAGGTATGAAATAAAAAAAAAGAATGAACCTACACGCATTAAAATTAAATGTCAACTCCAAATGGCAATAACACAAAGTCCAGTCACATCAGTGCACTAATACCCCACTGATACTGAAAGTCAACTCAGAAACACAGCAACACAAAGTTCAGTCACAAAGGCGCATTAAGTTAAACACAAAATCCAGTCACATAAGTACACTAATGTCACAGTATAGGAGAAAGAGAGAGGAGCACAAACAAAACCTATCATACTACTAGAGTGTGACATTAGTAGTATGACAGGTTTTGTTTGTGCTCCTATCTCTTTCTCCTATATACCCTTTACCCTTGCAGCTTAGCCAATCAGAACTACCTCTGGTTAATCTCTCCGCATTTCTAGGCACCCTCTCCCTCTCTCTCTCACTACAGCAGTTTAGGAACCGTTCATTCAGTGTACGCTAGGCCGGATCAAATGAGCGATCATAACGTTGTACTGCTACGAGAGAGGCTTCAGTGAGTGCTTCAGTATTATTCTGACTAACAAGGGTTCATAAATGGTCAACAGGCGATCTGTGTAAACGGACGCTTTTTGCATTTCGCCACCACTAGAACGCTGGCGCAGCCGCCGGTAATCAAACCCGCAAACTTCAGCTTTATCAGCAGAAGATCTATTTGCGAGGAACAGGCACCTATGGCCGCCGCGAGTTGGAAACAAGGCGACCGCTTGAACGACGCTGGCATACTGGAGTCATATAATGCACGGAGGTAGACGTGAAAACATTAGGGTGTGCAGTGAAGATGAATGCCGTGTTCTGCAGCCTGTTTGTCGTCCCTCCGCCATGATAAGAGTTCGCTGTGTTTGATCCTGGACAGGTTTGCGCATGCGGTGCTCTCCATGGCTATTCGCTTGCCTCGCATTTGGCATGGTGGACGGTAGACTTCGGCAGCGTAATTGCAGTGTGAGCGACGACCGCAGCACCTCCTTCAATAGCTGCTGTCCACGGCTGTGAACAGCAGCGTTTTCACAAGCCGGTCGCAGCTTATACGCCGCGAGCCCTTAACTTGGCGGAAGGGTGGTGTTTTAACAGCATCACACGGTATTCGTATTTACTATAAAGGGTATAAGCTTCTCACGCGTGACATTACTAGCCTGCACAGGCAACAGACAATGCGCGAGCGATACATCTGTCGTTTCGTCTGCTCCACGCTTTCAAACAGAGCATCTCCAAAGGACACACAAAGAAGCATAAACGGATGTTCTCAGGAGCAACAGTAAGCAGGATACATTCATGCAGGTAAGCGCACAAGCATTGAGTTCAACTACAATACGCTGAGGGTGAAGGACAAGGACGGGAGCCATCTAGTCGCCGTCAGCATGTCAAGGCGCCGTCAACTTATTTTAACCCATGCCAACAAAGAGCAAGACAACAAACAGTTGCAAGCGCGAAGGATGCTGCAGCCAAACGTTGAAAGCGCATAGCCCGCGCATTTTGAGAACAACAAATGGTGGCGTAGCAGTGCAAGCGACGAACTCTCGTTATCGAGTTTTGTAAGAACGTAGCGGCTGCATCCGCACAAC
Organism: Dermacentor silvarum; assembly: GCF_013339745.2. NCBI lineage: Eukaryota > Metazoa > Arthropoda > Arachnida > Ixodida > Ixodidae > Dermacentor > Dermacentor silvarum. The sequence goes on from NC_051161.1 coordinate 11,613,312, forward strand.
TTCGTTCACAGATCATGGTGAATAAGAGCGTTAGTGATCAGTGAGACGCTTATGTCACTCTGTGGCATGCTTAGGCCACAGAAGTTTACCTAAGACGTTCAGGCGTATCAAATGCCGTCTTGCCTTTGCAAAGATAGATCATGATTGTGATGGCAATGTTGATTCCTGAGATTGGCACATCCCCACAACAGTGGATTGGCCAAGAAGCAGGCGGCTAGATCCGCTTGAAGCGGACACCATCCTCCTCCTCCTCCTTGCAAAGACGAGACACGGAAAAAGGCTCTTGACGCAACGATGTCCAACAGACCAACTGACGCAATTTATTGCAGCAATCAATATATATATACGCCCGATGAAAGGAACGGAACAAAGGAAGCAAAAGGATCTGTTAAAAGAAAACAGCCAATAGAACTTTATTTTATGGACACTAACGTTCATATACGATTTCTCTTTAACAAGAAAAAAAAAGAATGTCAGTGATTGTGTGCTGATGTATAAGAGACCGTTGTGATGAATTGGAAAAGGCTCCAAGAGTTTCGGTATATCTAGATGACTTTCTGATCTCGGTGTCCACCGGAAACCCACGTTCGACTGCTGCAAATAATTTCCTCTACAAAAAGCGTAAATTCCAATCGGCTGGTTTCTACAGAAAAACTTTGTATGCGCCTGCCGGCATCGTGGTCGTCCGCTTCTTTTATACGTAGAGCGAATGCCCCCCCCCCCCCCCCCTCCCATTTACATTTTAGCTATCACCAGCCACTCCTGAGAAAGCATTTAATTGTACACTGTTAATACATGCGGATATCATAGATATTGCCAATAGCTAATCAGAAGGCCCGAGTGAAGAAAAGTTTGTTGTTTACATTCGGACATGAGTTTTGTATACTTGATTTGTTCGTATATTTGCCATACCACAGCTAGTAAAATAAAAATTCGAAGTAAAGTAAAAATAATAACACACAAAAAATGTTCGCTTAGCAAAAAAAAAAAATCAGGAGCCCCCTAATTCAGCAATGTACCCTCCAAACTGCGACTATACAATGCGTGGGTGTTCCACGTATCATTTTCCCGACGTGCCTCCTTGCACGTGCTGCTGCAGAAAACTACTTGCAAGGATAAACAGAAACAAGACAGCCATTTGTGGCCAAAATTGCCATGCTTCGCAGCTAATAACAACAGAAATACTCAGCAGCTTGGCAATTATCGTTGGCCTTCCCGTGATGAAGCCATCCCGCTTTGTTCCATACCATCCGCTGCTCTCGCAATAAGTTCACGCAAAGCAAGGACTCGCGAAGTCCACAACTGCAGCTTCGACATAATGTGCTTCTTCGTACACCTTACACGTACGTCCCGGTGCAACTGTTCATCGGAGTGTGCAATAAGGGACGCGGTAATGAAATGTGCGAGCCGCGCGTGGGAGAGGACGCCACGTGTAGTCGCTCTTCTTCATTTCTATTTTCTGGGCTCCTCTTTATCGGCATCCCAAACTTGACTCCGCACAACGAACGTATCCGGCCATGCGGCTTTCATGTTCACTCCGTATGCGCTTCTCAAAAACTATGCTAGTTGCATGGGTAAATATTGTGGTTCGCAACACAAACATTAGTTTGTTTTCCTGCAGAAGTATACGTTTTCTGTCTTTGTTTAGCCAGGCTCTCAACAACTTCGCAGGCACGTGTGTACCTGGTCTCGCGCATACACGTATTGCTTGTCCTCCTGTTTGTCGGCCATCGGTCGCACGCGTGTGTGTTCGCCTACGTGCGCTGCAGCCGTCCGAGTAATAATTGAGGTTCGAAACAGACTTCCTTTCTTTTAATCGCAAGTGCTAACGCTTACTTTCCCGTGTTATTAAAATCAGTTAACCGTATACTTTGCAATCGCACAATGTAGGCACTATGTCCCTCGTTAGGCCTTCAGTGCACCTTTACTTACTGAAGATTTTTCAGCGTCATCTATTTTTGTTATTTACAAACGGAGGCAAAAAGTGAGGAAGGAGTTCTAACTCTGAAGCGCTGGTAATGTCCGCCTTGCACAGCACGAAATTTGCATCTATTCCATCTGTGTGCGTCAGCAGTATCTGGTGTCGTTCTCCGTGCTCTAAAAACAGGAAGATATAGAAAAATATAACGTAATGATTGTACTAGATTGGGTGAGTGGGTCCAACGCAGGCTCCCGGCTGAGGCCTTTTTTTTATTATTATTATTGAAAAGTTGGTGGCGCCACCGTCGCTTTCTTCTTAATGAGTGCCCCGCGCGCCGGCCGGACGCTTGTCGCGTCGGAGACCCTGCCGCAGCAGCATGGAACTTTGACAGGCGTTACATCTAGTTTCGATACTCGGTCGCGAAAACAGCAATTTTATTCCTCACTTACCTGTGGTCAATAAAATGGAGAAAGGGAAGACGGCAACGATGCAAGCGGCGCAACAACGACGGTGCGTCAAGCAGACGACAGCTACTCAGCCCGTGAGCTCACCTCAATAAACCGCTACTACTACTACCACAGCCAATGGGCGCTGCCGAAACAGCCGGAGTCAACGTTTATTGGTCGGAGCTTCAGAATAAGGCGGCGGCAGCGCCGCCGTAATTTCAACGTTTTTTGCTTCACCCTCGGCGCTTGCCAAGGCGTCCGCTGGACCCACTCCCCCATTCTAGTACACTCTAGTAATGCCATATAATAGGCTGCCACATTTTAATCCAACATGCGGTTCTTTGGCAGGATAGACTATATGATGAACTGATAGCCTTCACCACGGCTTCTTCCAGCATGCACTATTCGCAGGGAGAAAAATCCGCAGTCTTCGGAAGAAGAAGACTCCGGATATGCTCCGGAAGACGTCCTATGCTCTTGGTTTGCCTTTAAATGGGAAACTTCTTTCATTTCATATCACGCCCTACAGCTGGAATATGGGACCACAGCCAGAGTAGATTAAATGTGCGCCCGAGTACCATGGGGGCTGGGAGTTGGCTACAGTGAGTTTCAAATCCGTCTCCATCGACAATGAGTTCGCTCCCAAGGGCGATACGTGTGACCGGCTGTGGTTCCAGAAAGATTTGAAGCCAGTAACTGCCGCCGTGCCACGATTTCTGCAGGGACCGATCCGCCGCGGCACAGCCAACCCATATCGCCACCACCTCAGAGTAACCAGAACATGTTTTTTTTTTTTGGAATCGAGCCATAAGACGGTATTTAATAATCAATCAATCAATCAATTATTTATTTATCGTGCCCAGGAATAGCCAGGAGTTCTAAATAATAATAATAATAATAATAATAATAATAATAATTTTATTCACCAATCCTCCAACTGCAATTAGAGAAATCAGGTTCGCCTAAGCCATCACCGTGGCTTGTCACGCAAAACCCGACAGTCAGCAACAAGACTCAGCCACAAAAACTGACTAGTTTAGGGGGGAAAAATCAGAAAGAAAAAAAAAAGAGTGACACTGAAATCTAGGCTATTTGCGGACGTCACAAAAATACAAGTCACAAAAACAGGCAATAACCGATGACACGTTTCATAATGACGCATTTAAAAAGATATGACGCCTATAATCATTTCACGTATAATTCCTTTATGTTTTTGGGAATATCGTGTATAGATTCACAGGGCGTAATTTCATAGGGAAGAGCATTGAATGTGTCCGGGACATAATATGCTCGAGTATATCTACCAAATCTGGTACGTGTGGGAGCAACTTAAAAAGTGAGTGTATGACGTAAAGGAAGGCCTGGAAATGTTTGAGTACCACTGTCTGAACAAAAAGTGACCGTAAGTTCGGTAATCTTAGCATCTGAAAAAGGTTCACATCTTGGGGGCTGCATACGTCATAAGTAACACTTTTACAGCGAAGCTGTTAAGGGCTCGCTCTTCGATGGTCGCGTCCGGATGTAGAAAAAAAACTCTCATTGGCCGCATGCTGTATGTGCGAGTGAAAGCGCGCGAGGGCGAGGGACGCGCGCAGCGAAGTACGGGTACTCGCTTCTCAAACTCTTTCATGGTATCCTCACCTGGCCCGAACTCCTCAGCTGTATCATGTTTCGTATTCCACGCAAGATCACCAGAGAACATTGACCTTTCTATGTTCCTTAACAACCCAACACGTAACCGTCCACAGAATACAGCCTTTATAACGCATGCTTTCATGATCTTGCTATTTTTTCCAACTCGCAGTCATGGTTCTTTTCCGAGCTTTGGGTTGTCGTGTCATAGTTTCACATATTGTTTAACTGCCCTTCGCCTTCTTTTATTGCGATAGCAATTATATGGACACTCAAAGCGGATTTCTGCCGTCGGCGTCACCGTCGCCGTCGCTGTCGCCGTCGCCGTCACCGCGAGGTTCCGTATGACGTCAAACGGCGATGAAATCCTCGCCGCGCGCCGTATGCTTTATGTGCGATTGAAAGCGCGCGAGGGACGCGCGCTATCACAGGGAGCGAACGCACGGCGGAGAGCACACGCACACGCGCCCTCCCTGAAGGGCTGCAGAATTAAGCGTCTCATTCCTGCTTTATAATCACCATATATATAGACCAAACACGACTTTTTCCGTCACGCGAAAGGCTATGGGGGGTCGGGAGGGAGGGAGGGGAGGCGACGTTTAGCTGCGGCACCAAATGCGTATTTATATAAAAACGGTGCGAGGCGAGAAGGCGGTAAAGTCTTCGGACGCTGCTCGACAAGTGTCCCGTTCTGATCTCGTCTAAAACCTATGAACCGCCGTCAGAGGCCCCGGAAACGCACCGAACGCGCCGCGTTCGTTGCGAACGCGGGCAAAACGCCTACGGCGTCGACAACAGTTCTGCGCGTTACTGGTGCTGCTGCATGTCCAAGTTTATACAGCAGTAGAGAGCTATACTCCGTATAGCTCTCTACTGCTGTATAAACTGCAGTAGAGGGCTATACTCCGTATAGCTCTCTGCTAATTTGCTATCGCAATTGATGCTTCGCCTTTCGGGTGAAACTGCGAATTTTTTTCTTTTGTATTAATTTTGCGCCCGGTTGTATATAGACTGCTCTTTCCAGGATTGTTATTTTTGTTCATTGTTTTTATTGCGATAGCAATTATATAGCAAATTAGCAGAGAGCTATACTCCGTATAGCTCTCTGCTAATTTGCTATCGCAATTGATGCTTCGCCTTTCGGGTGAAACTGCGAAATTTTTTCTTTTGTATTAATTTTGCGCCCGGTTGGATATAGACTGTTCTTTCCAGGATTGTTATTTTTGTTCATTGTTTTTATTGCGATAGCAATTATATGAACACTCCAAGCGCATTTTCGCCGTTGCCGTCGTCGTCGCCGTGAGGTTCCGTATAACGTCACGCGGCAATAAAAACCGTCGCCGCGCGCCGTACGCTGTGTGTAGGAGTGAAAGCTTGAGAGGGTGAGCCGGCAACCGCAGCCTTATCTCGCGCACGCGAAAGAGGAAGGCGGCCGGAAGCGCGCGTAGTCTGAGGCGTCAGGCACGGGGAAGAGTCGACGGAGACGGTGGTTCTCCGTGAGGTTCCCTATCACGTTAAATAGCGATGAAATCCGCGCTGCGTGCCGTGTACTTTATGTGCGAGTGAAACGCCGCGAGGGACGCGCGCTATCACGGGGAGTGAACGTATGGCGGAGAGCAAACACGCGTTTTGTGCCGTGCTCCCTGAAGGGCTGCAGAATTAAGCGTCTCATTTTTAGATGCGAAGCATCTTATGCTCGGGGCTATGTCACTCCCTCCCTCCCTCCATCCATCCGTCCATCCGTCGTGCGTCCACACCTCTACTGCGCATGCGCATCCTCCTCCCCTCGTCTCCTCTCCTTGTCTCCTCTCCTCCCCCCTCGCCCTCCTCTCCTCTCCTTGTCTCATCTCCTCTCCTCTCGGCATTCCTTCTCTCCTCTCGACATTCCTCCTCTCCTCTCCGACGCTCCTCTCCTCTCCGGATTGCGCAACGAATGACATTGGTGACTGCTGCCGGTGCCTCTGGGGCGCCTACCGTCGCGTCTCTAACCTATGCTGCTTCGCATTATCGCGCGCGGAGCCGCAGGTGTTGTCATTCGTTGATGATGATAAGTGGTTCTTGAGGGAAAGGGAAAGGTTGGCTGCAGAAGATAGCGCCAACCTTTCCCTTTCCCTCAAGAACCACTTATCATCATCAACGAATGACAACACCTGCGGCTCCGCGCGCGATAATGCGAAGCAGCATAGGTTAGAGACGCGACGGTAGGCGCCCCAGAGGCACCGGCAGCAGTCACCAACGCCGCGCGCGTTCGGTGCGAACGCGGGCAAAACGCCGGCGGCGTCGACAACAGTTCTGCGCGTTGCTGGTGCTGCTGCATGTCCAAGTTTATACAGCTGATAAAACTACCTTGAGTCGACCCCATGGCTGCTTCGCATACTACTCAGGGTTTCCCTAGGGGAAGATGCTGTAATTTTTTTAGTTGGTTTCACTGCAACACAGAACTCGTGAAAGCCAGCCTACAAAGACCAAGCTTACACCGATCCCCTTAAAGTCGGCTTCACTTTTAAACAGGAATGCATTGCTGGGAAGACGTTTCTCCAGGGGCAATATAAAGTGGTCTTACATTAAAATGTGAAGGCCCTAGCACCTTTTTTATTATTTTATTATTGTTTGCTATTACCCCGACGCGCACGCGTGTCCAAAACGCATTAGGCAGGCCAAGTCACAATTTGACCTGCCGTAGGGAGCCTACATGCCACGCCGTTGTTGCATGTAGGCACCCTAACCTGCCGAGGATGCGAGTGCCATCTGAGTAAGATTTTCGCAAGTCGCATACCCCAGCACGCCGCTGTTGGTATGGTAGAAATGCTGGCAAAATGGGTTTGTGTTTGAGTTTCCTCGTAACAGAATTATGTTTTCTCATACATTCAAATAACAGTCCAACGCCATCGTGTCTGTGGTTGTGGACTTCACTGTGAGAAATTGAATTCTTGTTCACTAACACCTTGTACCACGCGGAGGGCCTGCGCGGTCGGGGTGGTTCGGGGTGATTTTCTCCGCCACGGACGCCCACATCCGACGCCGGATTTTCTCCGACACGGGGCCCTTAACGCAGTCGCGTTAAAATGTAAAGAAGAACACCAAAAAATGGAGAATACATTATGAGCTTTTGCGCAGTGACTGGCTCGTTGCTTTGCGGGTCACCCGCAACCATGTCGCAGAGTTTTTCTTGCTTCTGTTTTGTCGCTCGTGGCTGTGGCGTTGCGCTGCTGAGCTTGCAGGTCGCGGCTTCGATGCGGGCCGCGGCGGTCGCATTCCGATGGGGGCGGAATGCAAAAACGCTCTTGTACCGTGCATTTGGGTGCCCGTTAAAAGAACCCAGGTGGCCAAAATTAACCCGGAGTCCCCCACTACAACGTGCCTAGTAATCAGATCGTGGTTTCCACACGTAAAACCTCAGAATATTTTTTTTTTCATCATGAGATTACGAGAAAATATACACAATGGGCAGAAAGGGAAATACGAGTTGCTGCCAAAAAGGGGCACAACGCCTGCCTAGTCGCTAGAATGAAGGGCATAGAAACAGAAATGGAAGATGGGAAGAAGGGAAGCAAAAAGGAATGCGAGTACATTCTATGGACAATAGCACGAACGGTACAAACGTTTCACGCCGTTGCCTTTGTAGTATGTGTGTACTTCATGGTTCAGCGCAACGCATATTCTACTATGAACACAAGTAGTATATTAGAACAAAGCGTCGCTCATTATTCTTTCTAATTATTCCATTGTAACTCCCCAAAGTATGCTAAGCGCATTCTTGAATAGCAACCGGGACTCGTTCTTCATAAATTTGAGGCACGCAATAATAAATCTGGGAGAATGCCACGTGCTCACCTATTTTGCAGTTTCGCAACATGAGATCCTCATGCGAACACGTTCCACTGTGATCCCATTTCCCATTCCATATACATTTTCAAATCATAGGAAGCGGGTAATTACTCGGGTAGAATTCGTCTCTTCAGCATATCCCCGTCGCTACAGCTGTTTTTTCAAGACATCGCAGAAACTTTCGAGATGACAAGGAACATCACTTGTAAGCGAAAGAGAAAGAAATCAAGCAAGAAATGAGCATGCGGGCGCTAAACCAACCCGGTCATTTTTGTAAGTGGTGTGTTTCCTTTTATGCTGCGATTTTCAACAAGCCGTGTCGCCTCCTATAGCAAACTGTCACGGTTCATTCTTGCCGCTTCCATTTCAAATTGAGAGCTCTTTCTGTGTTGTGTTTCGTACATTAATGCAAGCGAAAAAGCATTATTCGTACCTTACTGCGAGCACGTGTCCACCGAGTAAAAAAAGGAAAAAAAAAGGAATAAAGGCAATGACGGTTAATGGTGAATTATTAAAACTAAAAGTGCTACAAAGGTGATGTGCGAGCACAGACAAAAACCATTCACGTGCATTCAGAGAGGCGGTCGTGGAGCCCAGGCACAGCCTACTCACAGAAGTACTACATCTAATGAAATAAATTGTCGCAAACGTTTGTTAGATCGGCGAGATGGTGCGAGAGGCACCCAGGTGTCCTTCTATAATCCGGTATGCATTCTAGGAGAATGCGTCAGCCTTCTAGCTTCCTTTCCATCAGTGCTATAGTCCCAGCTCTTAGTTCTAATATCGCCCAAAACGATTCTAAGTGGTTCGGGTCACTGATTGGTCGCTTTGCTTGCTGAAAAACCAGTGCTCACTTTCTCCAGACTTCCTACTTACTTGCCTCTTTTCTCTACTTCCGCCGCGAAGGGAGCAAACCGTGCTGCCGTCTGTTTTATTTCTCTTCAGTGATGATGATGTGTGGTGTTTTATGGCGCAAGGGCCAGTTATGGCCAAAGAGCGCCATGCCAGTTTCTCTCCAGTGTTCCACACGACTACATCTATGTGGCAGAACTTGCAGCCCTCTGTGCTGCTGTAAACTACGTCACCGATGAACCGGCACAGAAATGGGTCCCAATGTGTGAGCCTAAATTAGCTCTTCACAGCCTCAAGCCTGTGTTAGATCACAGAACATACGAGCAGATGGTATCCAACCTTAGGAAAATACACCATCATCATCACAGGGCACAACATACACCCGTCGGGGTGGCTCATTCAGCTAAGGCGTTGCGCTGCTGAGCACGAGGTCGCGGGGTCGAATCCCGGCCGCGGTGGCCACATTTCGATGGAGGCGAAATGCAAAAACGCCCGTGTGCTTGCGTTTTAGTGCACGTTAAAGAACCCCGGGCGGTCAAAATTAATCCGGAGCCCTCCACTACGGCGTGCCTCATCAAGCACCTACAGAAAGAGAGAGAGAGAGGTTTATTTGAAGAAAGGCAGAGAGGTCGGCTTGAGCGTTAGTTTGCTCTGGCCTGCTACTCTACACTGGGGAAGGGGGGAGGGGATAAAAAAAATGTGGTTGATCCCTCTTATATAGGAATCGGTATAGAACACGAAAGTGAAACGTGTCTTCACAGAAGTAGTGTAATGTTTATTGCACATTGATATATAATGTCTATTGGTGTTTTGTGGCTAAAGCGCCCTTAGGCGTTGATGCACCCACGCTGACGCCTGGTGGCACGTCTCCTCCATCACGACTACCAACGTCGATGACCATGAGCAACCGTCGTGCATATGGAAGCTGCACTACGCTGCACACGCTAGCACAACGCGAAAGACGAAGCACGTAACTGACACACTAATACAACGCGCAAGACAAAGCACGTAACTGAATCGTCACCGAGTCAAATCAGCGCGTACAGCGCGTCGTAATTGCAGCCTCCGCGATCAACTTCAGAAACATTTTCAGAGCTAATTGCGGAGGCCACGCTCCGCTGTGCTGAGTACGGTGAACGCCACCTAGGTGGCGTTGGTAGTGCTTCTTGATGCCAGCGTCCCTTCGAATGCTGGCATCGAGGCGTCGTAGTGCTGAGCCACCGAAGCGTTCACTGTCGGTGCGCGTTAGTGTCATAATGCAGTACTTCTCTTTTCTGCTCGTAGGCGGCGGCACCGCCCCGAGCAAGAGCGCGGGTACACGGAGGAGTGTTAGATATATAAGGCGCGTCTGTGTAGCTCTCTGCAAATGCGTTTGTGGCGCAATGGGTTAAACGCTCGGCGATCTATCGTCGCGGACCGAGAGGTCGTGGGTTCGATTTCCAAATTTTGCATGTTTGTGGAACTTTTTCTTCTGGTTTCTTTCTTTGTATTATGTTCGTGTACATTGTAAGCTGACGTATTTCCGTGACGGAAATACGTCAGTGAAGTCTTGGTGGACCCCGGCATAAAACACTTTCGTGTTAAAAGAGCGATGAATGATGATGATAAGATTAGGAGGTGCGTATGTACATGTCCATCCCGTTGAGGTCATACTATAGCCGTGCATATGTTGTGTGTGTGTGTGTGTGTGTGTGTGTGTGTGTGTGTGTGAGTGTGTGTGTGTGTGTGTGTGTGTGTGTGTGTGCGTGTGTGAACATATTTTTTCAGATGAACTTGCACTGGGCATGTTTCGGTGCAGATCTGGTTTTCTCATTTTGTTGACGCTGAAACATGCCATGTGGCTACTTATCCTGCTCTTCGTCACTGTACTTTCATATACGGGGTGATAATCTTTGTTTTTATGCAATTTTTAAAGATCATCTGTTGCCGATAACATGTCTAGTCTTTCAGCTGGATTATTCATAGAGGCGGACATTACTTGTACGAGAAATCGAAACCCATATTCAACTAATTCACAAAAACTCACCAATGAACTCGTTAATCAATTACTTTACGACACATATTGCAATTTACGAATTGTAACAGGTCAGTTTGCAAGGCGTATCCACTTGCAATGAATTTTCAGAATGGCACCACTTTGGAGATTTAGCTATGAACCTTTATTAGCTATGCACCAACTCGCCCAACATAGTACCCTGCTCGAGATATTATTCCCCAAAGTGTGGGGCGATATGTAATGGTCAATAATGGCAGATATCGTAGCGGGGCAGTGAGCGGGAGTGGAAGGGGTTCACAGAAACGCAAATGAAAAGTGGAAGAAGATGGAGGAGACGGCCAACGGAAAACCAGAAATCCGGTTGCCGCATCGCCCTGAGCAAAACGCGTTGCCTGTCGTTACAGACACCTACAGTGTATCTATCCTTGCTGCTACGTTCAGCGCCTCCCTCTTCGGACAACTTTAAACCGACTGGACATGAGACCGTTCTCCTAGTCAAGAATACACAGGCCGTGGCCATATACGTAACTGGCGATGCATGCAGTACTTGAAGCGCACCGGCCTGAGAGACCACTCAAAGTGATGCTATGCATCTTCACACGTTGAGCGTCGGCCTTTCTTTCTGATCTTTCTTTTTGATCGTCATCAAGCGCATAGGTTACCTTTTAAAACAGCCTTCATGCACTAAGAGGCGTTGATTCCCGCATTGCAGTATATAACTAAGCATTTGCACATTTATTGAATAGCAGTTTTCAAAAATTTTGTGACCTGCAAAAAAATATTCCGCCTACAAATTCTATTTTACGGAAAAACTAAAAATAAAGCCCTGAGGGAAAAAAACTCCGTCACGCGCATGTTCTTTTCATGCCGTTTCACTAGGGGCGGTGTAACATTGCGAATGACAAATCGCCGCCGCTCGGGAGACAAACCATGTCATGGCAAAAATTTCGTCAGTCGCAAATTTACATGCTAGCATCGGCAGATATCGTAGCGGGGCAGTGAGCGGGAGGGGAAGGGGTTCACAGAAACGCAAATGAAAAGTGGAAGAAGATGGAGGAGACGGCCAACGGAAAACCAGAAAGCCGGTTGCCGCATCGCCCTGAGCAAAACGCGTTGCCTGTCGTTACAGACGCTTATAGATGTGCGAGGAGTACTGAAGCGCGCGCATATATGGGTCTAAAAAAAGGAAGCAACTGTATGTTGTAATACCAGGGCTGTCTCCTTCCCATCGCCACCGCGTCGCCCCTGTTTTGAAGATTTCCAACTTTTCGGCCCCGCTCTCACCCATACAGTCTCACCCACAATTTGTCTCACTAAAATGGTGCAGTGGTCTGAAAGCTAAAGTGGGCGTCAGTTATTGACTGGACGAATTCAGGTAAGTGATTTCACGTCCCAAATATGAGCGACTGATTGACGCCCAGGCACGCAGAATATCGCAGCACCCAAGAAAGCGGAACACGAGGCGACGGCGAATCACGAACCCTTTCTATGCGTGCGAGAACTTGGCGAGTTCGGCGCCTGGCAAGCTCACGCCGGCACCGTGGCTTACGCAGTGGTGCACGGATTTAATGCGACGGCACGCAGTACGCTTGCAGCGGTCCCTTTGGAATTGCAAGCGTCGACGCCATCTCGAAAGCCGCATTCAAATTTGACGCGTGTCTCAGAACTCTTCGGTTGTTGCGCCAGTCGGAGATAGATCCATCGTTGCGATGCTTCATCTCTCTTCGGCTGCTGACGCAAAGGGAACGGATGCAACGCTAGAGAAAGAAGAAAAAGAAAAATCTGAGGATGGGGTGGGAAGCGCCAAATATTGCCTCTAAATTGACGGGCGAGCGCTGCGCATTGCGCCCAACCCCCCTGCTAGCCCCGGGGGTTTTTGTCGGGCGCCGCAGAGCTTGTTCACTGGTCATTTGGCCAGGTGGCGACACTGAGAAGAGACAAGGGCGACCCCCGTAGAGAACTCCATGTGGCTGTCATGTGGCCTTCGAACGGGTAGCTTTCCCTATTAAACTTTTTATTCAGAATGACGTCCTCATAGCCGTCAGGCATGCTAGTGCCACGCTTTCAAAGCATCCGTTTTCTGGCACTTTCGCAGACTTTTTCTAAAAGCTACCCGCTGAGTGTCCAGTGTCAATAAAGCGTGCTAAACTTCGGCACTGACGTCAGTAAGAAAATCTGTTTTCTCGACAGACGAGCTTCGATTATTCATTCGCGTGACCTCACACCTAATGCATTGTCGCATTGCTGCATGAAGTTTATTTATTTTCAAAGCAACAGTTTGCTTAGGGAGGCATCGAAGCACCAGGCTTCGTACTTCATTGCCAAGATTGTGTTCGCTGTACATGCGCTGCAGCGAATGCTATTAGGCGAAAGTGTACGCAAGGAGCGTACTACACGCGCTTTCCGTGTAGTAGCCTTTTTTTTTCCCCGACCTCTCCAATCTTCAGCTCCTTTAGGGCTGATACCGGAGGGAGTAAAACTGACGTTTATGCTTCCGACTTTTATTTTCCGCAAATTTCGCCGTACAGCGTTCCGTTTTTTTTTTTTTTCCCGTTGATGTGTTTATTGTTGTAGTGTACGTGCGTGCGCGCGCGCGCGCGTGTGTGTGTGTGTGTGTGTGTGTGTGTGTGTGTGTGTGTGTGTGTGTGTGTGTGTGTGTGTGTGTGTGTGTGTGTGTGTGTGTGTGTGTGTGTGTGTGTGTGTGTGTGTGTGTGTGTGTGTGTGTGTGTGTGTGTGTGTGTGTGTGTGTGAACATATTTTTTCAGATGAACTTGCACTGGGCATGTTTCGGTGCAGATGTAGTTTTCTCATTTTGTTGACGCTGAAACGTGCCATGTGGCTACTTATCCTGCTCTTCGTCACTGTACATCCATATACTGGGTGATAATCTTTATGTTTTTATGCAATTTTTAAAGATCATCTGTTGCCGATAACATGTATAGTCTTTCAGCTGGATTATTCATAGAGGCGGACATTACTTGTACGAGAAATCGAAACCCATATTCAACTAATTCACAAAAACTCACCACTGAACTTGTTAATCAATTACTTTACGACACATATTGCAATTTACTAATTGTAACAGGTCAGTTTGCAAGGCGTATCCACTTGCAATGAATTTTCAGAATGGCACCACTTTGGAGATATGTGCCATCCGTAAAAAATGCAATGTTGTTCCACTTACTGTTTTAACAAAAGGCTCTCTTATGCACTGAAGCACAAAAGTAACTGGAACGCCCATGTATATATCGCCCCACACATTGGGGAATAATATCTCGAGCAGGGTACTATGTTGGGCGAGTTGGTGCATAGCTAATAAAGGTTCATAGCTAATAAAAGAGCTGGCGCTCTTTCTGTCCTCTCCCTTTTTCTTCCATTAGTTATTACTTTTCGCCACAATGCCTTTAATATCTCGAAACTGGTGTCATCCTGGGTATTCATTTCAAGTAGATACGTCTTGAGAACTCACCGACCACAATTTCTAAGTTGCAATATGGGCCGTAAAGTAATTCATTAAGAAGTTAGTGAGTGAATTTTTATGAAGCAGTTTCAATTCAATATATGTTTCGATTTCTCGCGCTATTAATATCCGCTTCTTCCAAAAATCCAGTTAAATGGCAAGAATTATGCTATCTGCCACAAGCGATTTTTTAAACATATGTAAAACTTACATATGATCACCCCGTATATACAATAGACGGAATGACGACATTTTCGAGATGCGGTCTATAGAAAGTTTAAAGGCTGCAGTATAGCATGCAGTTCATAAAAATTACTTGTAACATGCGGATACAAAGCTCCAACGAATAAAAAAAAAAAAGACAGCACGGCTTATGCGACCTTGCAGAATCGCTGTTTGCGTAATCGCAGGACTGTCCTTGTAAATGAAATCGAGGACAGTAGCACATCAGGTGGCCGACACTTTCGAAACACAAAGAATGAACAAATGAGGGAGCTGAACTGCCGTCGTTGTGACGCTGTGTTACTAGTAAACGGTCTTAAGTCGTATAAGCGTACAGCATCATGGGAAGAAGGGGGTGGTAGGCTGCTTCAGTAGATCATACGGCCGTAATAGTTTACGAATGACAATTGGAGGGTGGATGTCTATGGATAAGTATTTAGCGATATAACGCCATAATGCTATTCGAGGTACTGTGACGCAAAGTAATAAGCACAAAGGGGGGAAATAGAAACAAAAAGGGCGCTAACTTGCAACTAATTTTTTTTTCAGGAGGCAACGCCTATATAGTGTTGTACTGGGACTTGCCTACTGAAATAAATTTAGTTGCAAGTTGGCACTCTTCCTGCCTCCTTCTTTCTTTTTCCCCTCACGCCGCAATATCTCGAATAGCTGTGCACCAACTCGCTCAGTAGAGTACTCTGCCACGTCATAATGTTATCGCATTACAATTGCTTAGGAGCACGCAGCATAATAAATTGCTAGCCTTTTATTTTTGCTTGCTGGCTTACTTTATTTTATTATTATTTTTTTTTCCAGCGACGCTGTATATGGCCAGGTTCCTTCGGATCGCGTCCGCGGACAGAACGACGCTTAGAACAACAATTTCCGGCGGAGGATACATATCGGTTTATGTATAAAGTGTCATAACACAGGGGTCAAAACGGGTGTTCGCATAAAGAATACGAGGTAACTTTAAACTGATTCACAACAATGAGATTGCCCAAATTGGTTAATAGATATGCAGACTATACTTTAAAATTACCTTGAGCTAGGACTGAGGCTTCTTCAAGGTAGCTTTTCCTAACGCCTCGGATACACACTTGGTGCAGTGGAGGTAATGTCGCTATAGCCGAAAGCGTGTCGAAGCTGTATATGGTAGGGAGCCTACATGCAACGCCGTTTAAGGGTGGTGACAGCCTTTGTAAGGGCACTTGCCGCCACCAGCTCAATTGGCGGGTTAAGACTCGGGCACAAAATGGCGAAAGACCAGCCGAAAGATCACATTTCCCGCAACCCTTAGTGACGGGGAAATAATTAACTTCTTTTACTAAACTTTGGCCTCAGCAGCCAGAGGCAAACGGCGCGTCTGAGCGCCGTACATGGCACGTCTACGTTTTAGTTAAACAGACTAGTAAGGACAGCCTTTATTACAGCACACTTCGAAAAAGCACCCTTTATATATCATGTACAACTGGAAGGCAACGACAATGTTTAATGCAGTTCACATTCTTGGCGTGAGATAATACCATGAGCACGCCGTCATGTCTTATAACTTGTTGCTTTACATGTGTCGCACGACATGCAATAGAAAAGTAAGTTTTATGAGTTAAAATAAAGGGAAAATGCAACTAGTATATTAAAGATGTATGCAGGTTTCTTGTGCGCATTGGCGCAAGACTAAATTAAAGAAATTTAACAGATCGCGTGCCAACATGAGTACATCAGAACGTGACAAAAAAAAGGCAGAAAGACTGGGGACCAAAATGGCTACCCACCAAATTTGGCGGTAAATAGCGGTCAAAATGTTGGTGTTGTCACCAAGGAGGTTTGGTTGTCACCACCCTAAAACGGCGTTGCATGTAGGCTCCCTAGTATATGGCTAGGTTCTGACCAAAAGTGCGTGCGTCGACAGGGTGTGTAAAAAAATGTCGCGTCGACAAAATTGATGCCAGAGTAGCCTGCTGCGCACCGGCGGTGCTCCGTGGCTCCGGAGTAGATAGCGGAATAATAAAACGTCATTAGTGTGTTTTAGTTGAGCGTCTCTACGATCCGCTTCGCTCCGAGCTGCCCCGATAAGCCACAGCGGAGCGGCTGGCGATTTTCACGTTTTAGTTGTGCGTTTAGCGTAGCGGAGCGGACCTTTCTAGTTGCAGCGCCCTCTGGCCGAATTCAGCGGAGTGAAACAAAATAAAAAACCGTTTTGTAATTTTTACAAGGTACGACGAATATATATATATATATATATATATATATATATATATATATAACTTATTTGTTCATTAAGTATCTAGACGGCCACTTATAATGCGTTACCGGTCCATTTTATCGAGTGGAAAATGAAGCGTCGACTTGGTGAACGCCACGTGATAGCCAGCGAGGTTGCATTCCGAATCCAATCCAATCCTTTCTGACGCCAATGCACTGGCGACATGTTTCTTAGCTGTGCTACTGTGCTGTTCACTTTGTAGGAGGAATGTGACGGCGGCCACACGAGCCGAGCCGTCGTCCCTACTCACAAGGGCGAAGGCGGTGAGCCGAGCGACGTGGCTGCGACGACCAGCGTTCAGGCTAGCTTTCAGAACGACACTGCGCGTGCCGAGCTTGCGCTTCCAGCACGCGCTGCGCTTCTTTATTTTTTTACTCTTTGCATCGCCGACCATATATAGTGCACCGCATTGCGGCGTCGGTGGACGCTACAGCTTTGTTTCCTCAAATAACCAGTTGGAGGTGTATTACACAAGTTATCCGCGCTCACACGACTAGTGTATCGATGTAAGGTGCCTCGATGCACGCGCGAGAGAGGGCGTGTGCATCAACCACCCTCGCTAGCGCCTTCGCGCTTCCGCTCCGTTCAGCAGCTAAGCGGAGCGAAACGCTAAAATGAAACTGTCTATGAGTCGTCTGTGACTGGTTTTCTTATGACGTCGACGTCACTCTAGCGACGTCATCAGCAGTGGTACTTTGGTCTTGCTATGGTCAGGACGCGCGTAGTCCGTACTGAAGAAGAACGTGCAACATGGAAAGAGCGCCGGCGTGAGCAACAGCATGAAAGGGCGCGAAGGTGACGGGAAGCTGCTATAGCCGAACCAGCGCCTCCTCTACTCTGAAATGCCTGGCACGTCGGCCGCGCTCCTATTGTTCGCCCGGGACCGCTGTCTTTCTCCGGCTTTCCGCGAGGTGGCGCTAACTTCTGACACTACGCATCGCTTGCTCCGCAATAGAAAGTCACTGCTCCAGTCCCTTTCCGAAGGTTTGCAGCGCTGAACTGTGGAAATTTTGTGCTTCAAGATTTGCAAAGCTCAGCAGAGTGAAATTATGTAGTTTTGAAGACGAAACGAGAAAGTAAATCAAGTAAAATAACAATAGCACACTGTTTATTTACTGCAGCAGAAGTGCAGGCTAAATATTCTTTGCTAAAAGGGCATGTTGCAGATCACGCATTGTCACAGAACGGTAATAATGAGATCAGAAATTGAGTCAATATGAAAAAGACAAAAGCAAGAATGCAAAGCGAGGTCAAATATGGGTTCCTGTACATAACGATAAGGAAATTATGAACAAAGAAGAAAAACAGAATATGTAAACATTTCATGGCAGGAATAAGTATGACACTGAAAAATGCAAATGCAAATGGAGGTGCAAAACAGGAAATGACTTTGCTATCACAAACAAGGGTATGGAAATGAGGGGCTTCGTTAATTATGCCATACATATGAAGGAAGCCAACAATTATTGAAAGCAAGGAATAGGGAAGAAAGGTTCCCCAATTCATAACACTGTTAATATCATAGTTTTTGATGTCCGCAGTCTGATAAAAATCACTTCACTAAAGAAACAAAGAACATGTCAAAGCCTACAGTTATTATATGCAGTTTCAATATTGATGTGATTAGATGCAGATATCGGCTTCATTAATTTTTTTTTCAGATGAGCTGTACAAAAGCCTCCCGTGGTCGTCGTTGCAGCTTTCACATTTCAACACAGGCAAGACTGCGATTACACTCACGCTGCGCTACAAACACTGCTCCATAGGTTTCAGGAGAGATTTTCGGTTTGATAGCATTCCACATATTTCTTCAGACCACAAAGAACTAATGAGTTCTACTGTCTGGTAGTAGAGGCCACCCCTATCTTGGTGGGAAATCAACCCATACATAACGAGTTTCTCTTTGCCTTCTTAACTAAAGCCGCACAGTTCTCACACGCAATTTTTTCACTAACTACGCGAGATATACAAGACAGAAAAGCCAGGGAGCTTCTTGCACTGGCTTGACATGCAAAAGGGCACGCAGCAATACCGTGTGGCTGGGCTTCAACTGCGGTTATTAGGCCGAGCAATGAAGCGGCAAGACAAACGATAAAAAGCAACACGTCGGGCGCCGAGAAAAACTAAGACCTAGAACGTTAATCCTGACTCCGAATGGGCTACCACCGATACTGCGCGGGAACTAGCGGTGCCGGTGGGGCGCACGATAGTGTCAGTACACAGCGCCGCTGCGCGGCAGCGGCGCGCGTAAACAGGAGAGGGTTGAGCGGGGGCTTCGGCGCTGACGTGCCAGGCATCCTAGTAAAGGAGGCGTTGGCCGAACGCGTGTCGTCCGAAGGATCCCTAACGTCGTATTGCCGCTCTGTGACCGATGAAAAACAAAAGCATGCCCATGAGGATTGCCTTCACGAACAGAAGCGGGAGTGGGCGCGAAAGCATCGGTAACCAATTGCAGTACATCATAGTGACCACAAAGCAATGGTTACCATAATGACAAAGTAAAGAGAAAATAAAAGACGATAACAACAACGAAGTTATGTGTGTCTTTATTCAATCAATATAGCAAATAATCATATATAACTCAATGTAGTTATCAACAAGTACAGCTTCGCTGGTCTTCCATCTTCTCATAGTGGAAGGGCTCCGATCTTTTTTCCCTACACAAGGCATGACTTTAGTTATCTTGTGAACAACGAACGCATACATGCCCCGAAATATCCCATTTGTGTAGTTCTATTTTCGTATATCTTAATCTCAGGCCCATCTCGCTCACTTCGTGTGTGGACAAGGTGGCCGAGCATGCAATACACAACAAGGTCTCCCGGTACTTGGAAAACAAGGACATCTATCCCCATAACATGATAGGCTTCAGAGCGGGCCTTTCGCGACGCAAGACGCCATGAAGCTGATCAAGGATCAGGTCATCGATCGCAACACGAGAGACATGAGAGCCATACTTGGGCTGGACTTGGAGAAGGTCTTCGACAACATCCTCCACTCCTTTGTCTTGGGCACGATCTCAAGCCTTGAATTGGGCAAGCACTTTCACGACTACACGAGATCTTTCCTGGCGGGCAGAGAAGCCATCCTGAAAGTGGGAGACCTCGCGTCAGACTCGGTTAGGCTCGGTTCTAGAGGGACGCCACAGGGGTCAGTCATATCCCCGACCCTATGTAACTTCGCCAGTATTGGTCTATCGAGGAAATTATCCGAGGTCGACGGCATTAACCACACGATATATGCAGTCGACGTCACCATATGGTGCACCAGTGACAGCGACGGACGCTTAGAGGCTACGCTTCAAGAGGTCATCGAGGCCACAGAAGACTACCTGAGACCGACCGGCCTCTGATGCTCACCGCGGAAATCAGTGCTACTACTGTACAGGCCCAAGCGCAGGGGCCCCAAACCAAAAGGTTGGAGGCCTGTAGAGGACATTGGCATCACTCTAACAAGTGAGGGCTGTCTCATCCCGAGGGTGAACTCTCTCCGGGTTCTGGGTATGGCGATCGAATCGAACGGCTACAATTACCAGACGGTACTCAAGCTCACCAAGAAAATGGACAATGCCATCAGGTTGATAAGAAGCCTTACCAACCGGCAGCAAGGACTGAGCGAGGAAAACTTCATCAGCTTGGTTCATACTTTCGTCATGTGTCACTTTACCTACGTCCCGGCCATGCACAACTGACTGAGCTCGGGACGGGACAAGCTGAACACGTTGATCAGAAAGGTGGTCAAGAGAGCCCTCGGGCTTCCAATGTACACGAGCTCGGAGAGACTGCTCCACTTCGGCATGCACAACACGCTGGAAGAGATAGCGGAGTCACAAGAGAAGGCGCAGTTTACCGACTGTCCACCACGAATGCCGGGAGAAACATCCTAGGAGAGCTTGGAGTTCCCTCGACGGAGATGGAGACCAGTTTCTGCAGCATCCCTCGAGAACAGAGAGGGCGCATTACCGTTGCCCCTATTCCTCGGAATGTCCACCCCGAGTACAACGTGGGCAGGCGATGGGCTAGGGCTAAAGCCCTCCTGGTAGAGGCCGGCGCACGTGCCCGGAGTTGCTGTTTCGTCGATGCAACCGGTACCCCGACGGAAAAGCGTTCGCTACAGTCAGCGTCGATCAAGAAGGGAAAATCACAAACTCCTCGATGGTCCGAAAGACGGCGGCCGATGTTGCAGAACAGTCCGCAATAGCGTTGACTCTGCTGGACGAGGGGAGAACGACGATATATAGTGACTCGAGATCGGCGGTTCGAGCATTCGCCAAGGCCACCGTCGCGAAACCGGCCTTGCGGCTCCTACGGGACAAGGAAATCAACACACGATCGTCTGGTTCCCCGCTAACATGGGACAGATCGAGGGCGCCCCGTCCAACCTCAACGAGTCGGCCCACAGAGCTGTGCGAGGAGCCATCGACCGCGCACTTACCGGATGGCGCGGCGCTGAGGTTCCGGACAACAGGGATCCCCCTGCCTCGTACAACGAACTCACAAAATACTTTTATCTGGGGAGGCGGAAGTATCCGCCGCTGCGCAGTATATTGAACAATCCTCAGGCATTGACACTCTTGTAGGTCGGGGCATACCCTAGCCCCTCACTCTTACACAGGATTTATCACGAAATTCAAACGTCAACCACTTGCGCGCTTTTCTCAGACTTCGCCCACTTAAAACACATGCTCTGGCGGTGCCCCGCGTTAAGGAAAGGGGGGGGGGGGGGGGGGGGGCGGCGAAGGACGTTACGTCGTCCAAGTGAGAGGCTGCTCTACGCAGTCCGGATTTTGAAGCCCGACTATGGGCAGTCCAACAGGCCCGCGACGTGGCGAAGAGGCGATAGGCCTTTCTGTCCCGACGTTGGGGTGGCCCGCTACGTGCCAGTGCACGTGCCGAAGGACCTCAATAAAGTTTTTCCATTACATTACATTTTATTGTTTTTATTGCGATATCAATTATAAGGACACTCTAGGTGCGTTCGCGCGATCGCTATTGGCGCCACCATTGGCACCGTCGTTGATGTTGTCGTGCTGCTTAGCTATCGACGGAGCATGCAACACTCGCGCGCGGAGGGTTCGAGGGTCTCCAGAGACGCTGAGTGCGTTTGGCTGCAAGAAATTACTAAGTTTACCTGTGCGCGCGTGACACATTGCTTGTCTATTTAGTTAGTGAGCGAATGTTCACAACTTTATACGGCCAATTAAAGTACTATCCTTGCTTCGTATAGGGCGAAATTGCGACTTCTTGTTTTCATGAGTAATCGTTTCTCCGGGGACAGATTTTGACTGTGCACACTGATATGACGCCGCAATCGCAGTCCACAGGCCGTGTACTATCCGCGATGTATTGATTAATGAAATCTCGGGCCCCCTTAACGAGAAATACAAATGAAAACCTAGAGCCTTCTCGTATAGTGTATGGGATTTCAAGTTGGCAGCTCGTGTGCTTTGAATCTGTATACGTGTGACATCTTCTTTCTTCTTTTTTCTTTCTTTTTTTTTTTTTTTGCTTTGCAGTGGTAGCTTCTCAACTTTTATCACGGTGGATCCGGCTGCAAGTTTTTCCAACCGAACACATACGGGGTGTTTCATTTTAGCTGCACCAATTTTTTTCAGAATTGCCTGTGGCCGATAGCACAATTATAATCCTTGATCTAAACGACTAGCTGAGGCGGCCATTACTTCCGCGAGAAATCAAAACGCCGAATTGAAAATTAACATAATTACGCTAAATAACTTTTTAATATAATTGTTTTACCGCGCATCTTTCATTCTACGAATTATAGCCGCTGAGTTCGCAAGGCGTATCCACTTGGAACAAATTCTCAGGACTGAACCAGTTTCAAGATAATAATTTTCAAAGTGTCCGACGAAATGCATGGACGTTTCAGCTAACTTTGTGCTTCAATACATGAAAGAGCGTTTTCCTCAAAAAGTTAACTGGAACGCCCATCCATTTCGTCGGACACTTTGAAAATTAATATCTCGAAACTGGTTCAATCTTGAGAATTCGTTCCAAGTGGGTAAGCCTTGCAAACTCAGTGGCTATAATTCTTGGATTGGAAGATTTGCCGTAAAATAAAGAATTAAGAAGTTAATTAGCATGAAAATCTTAATTATTCAATTAGGCGTTTTGATTTTTCGTGGATGTAATGGCCGCCTAATCGAGTAGTTTAGATCAAGGGATCAAGGGTTTTAACTGTGTTATCTGCCACAGGCAATTTTTAAAAATTTCGTGCAGCTAAATTGAAACACCCTGTATATGTAACAATAACAGTAACGACTTTAATCGCTACTAATGGCATTGTTGAGAGCCCCTTCTGCCCCCTCGAAACCTCTCGTCCGTCGGACCACATTGCGCGCAGTTCGAAATTACTTTCGCGAAGAGGAGCTGCGCTGTATCTCCATATGAATGCAAACTGCGCCTTATGACGTCAGCAGCAGGTCCAAGTAACGCCGTTGTCGTGGTCATGGCGCCATTGTGTCGGTCCCTTTCGAGGTTGTCACGAGGTCTCGCTCCAGCGTCCACGCACGCCTGTCGCAAGCGAAGCAACAGACGGAGAGAGAGAGAGAGAGAAAAGATGGGAGGGCACCAAACTGCGACCATTTCTCTTTTGCCCTTGTCTGAGCGACGCACCGCTGGCTTCGAAAAAGTCGAATCGCTATTTATAGATTGCATTGTGACAACCTTGGGTCTGACAAACCGATACGTTTGACTCCGACTAGCGCTCTTCGCGCTCGAGTGAGCCGTGGCGCCTTTTGTTCTTCACTGATTGCATGGGAAGCTTTGACAGAGCATTCGTTCATTCCCACACACTGCAGATGCAGTCCCTCGAGATTATTGCAGGAAGCGAATAAAGCGCCCTTCTCGGATTAAGTGACTGAAGAGCTCCGTTGCCTCTTTCCACAGAGCAGATTATTTTGAGAGAGTCCGGGCATTATCGCATCGTGTATTACGTCCTGGTTCCCCTGATTTAAAAAAAAAAAAAAGATGTGCTCTGGGAAAAGAGTGCTCTGGGAATGCGGTCTTGTACCTTTGGTTAGCTTTTTATGTGGGGGTGGGAATATTTTACGTTGAAACCTATAGTGTATGATGATTTCCTGATAAGAGACTAGAGGGCGAAGGTGCCAGGGCTCCTCCGTTGTGCCAGGGGCTTGGTTAATGAGACCTCGAGCCGTGAGATGCGCCTTCTCGTTGCCTGGTCACTTCCTCGGCGACGATGGGGTTGTCACTGGGTATGTAGAAGCTTGTCAGGTGTTCTTGGCCTACGATGACGGTGGATGTGAAGGCTCTCCTGCCGGGGTACATGGCCGCGTCGGCGTAAGCGAACTAATGGATGGTTGCCGTACTGTTTGGTGGTGGCTTTAGCCCTTGCAGTCCTTCTTCCGGCGTTGTAGATAGGGTGCATGTTTCTTGGTAGCGGTTGAACCAGGATCTGTCTCCGTACGCATTTGGGCAGCAAGACCGTCATTTGGGGTTGGTGCTGCAGCGGCACGTTAGTGCATAGCCTACCGAGAATTATTTTCCCCGTTGTCGTGGTGCAACATCGTATCAGTTGATGAGTCAAGGGAGCCTCTACGAGCTCCTCGATGGTGCTGTGGAGCCCTAGCTTCAGCAGCTTGTCGGTAGACGTACTGATTGGTAAGCCGAGAGCCCGCTTTTAGGCTTTGCCCAAGAGGGTGTCGATTTTCTTGATGTCGGTGGAAGTCAAGAGTGCGTACGGTACGGAGTACACTTAGATCTCGTTATAGCGAAATGGTTTATAACGAAAGTATGGACATAAGGAAAGAATTTTAATTCCCCTTGAAAGTCCTCCTAGAAACCCATGTGTTTAAAATTTCCTTTTTAACGAAAGTTTCTTTATACTGACGAAGGGATATAACGAAAAGTTCTCGTTTCAAAATGACAATCAACCGCCCGCTTTGCACACAAAACACTGGTTTATTAAAATGCGCGATGCTTTGCTGGCCTCTTAATGTACCTGTTTAAATCTCCCGCGGCTGTGCTGCACCGGCAACGCCCCAAGTCAAGCCAAGCTGAGCAAGCTAGCCAAGCGAAGCTCACCAAGCCTAACTTCTGTCAGCGCGCTGTGCGCACTCGTTTGCTTTGTTTCGGAAGCGGGCGTAGGTCGGTCAGCCCGTTTGCTTGTTACGCGGTGTTGCCGGTTTCACGACAGGAAAATGACTGACGGTAGCAGCTGCTTGACACGAAAACGGAAAGTTATCGCTCTGGATAAAAAGGCAGCCATAATTAGAGCTGTTGCGTAAGGGACGAAGAAAATGCAAGTGGCCAAGGACTTCGGCATCGCGCCGAACACACTTTCTACAATTCTCAGCAGTAAGGAAGTCATCACTGGCGCTGTTGACTTACCTGTAGTGAGTACACCCTCCCATACAGTAATTAGCCGTATAATAATTAGTCAGGGGCTATAACGAACTATTGGTTATAACGAAAAAAATCGGTGCCCGTTCAACTTTGTTATAACGAGATTTAAGTGTATGTGACTCAGGAGACAACGAAGGCTTGTATGAGGCGCAGTGCGTCCTCCTCCCCTAGTAGGATGGGGAGAAGGGAGACAGGGTAGCGCACGCCTCCGCTTCTATTCCGGCCACGCGCGGCCGTGCGCGTCCCATCTTGGAGGTCACCTGCGGTTGGTTCGAAGGCTAATCAACCCGAGATAGCTTCGTGCGCGTGTGCGCTATGTTCTCGCGCGCCTAGTTCGCGTTGAAGTGAGAGGGTGCACGAAGGGAAATTCACTCGCCGCTGCTGCCGCTCTTGCTCATGCCAGCGTTTTAACAGCGAGTGTCCGCGGTCATCCTGTGAGATGTGTTCAAGTTTGCCTGTGCGTGCGTGGTGACACTGTGCTTATTAATTTATTTAGTAAGCGAATGTTTTCAGCATTTCATACGGCCGATAAAACTACTAGCCTTGGCTTCCTAATAATTTGCTATCGCAATCAATGCTTCGCCTTTCGGGCGAAACAGCGACTTCTTTAATTGGCGCACTGAGAAGATATTGCGGGCAACGTTTTCTAGCGTTAGCATTTCTTTGATGTCCGCGTCAACAAACAGAGGTGTATCTGCCTCCTAATTAAAAATTATTAATAATAATATCAGATGCACGTCTTGCTGGTCTTTAATAATCGCAGCCATATACTCCCATTAGCGATAAATACGCTCGGGAACAAAAACGCGCCTCGTGGCTGAGAAGGTTAATCTACATGCTGTCATCGCTTTTGGAGCTTAAGAAAAAAGGACACGCCGCCTTCAAAATAAATAAAGGTAACCCTCACTGGGTGCGCGTCTAATTAGGACGGCGCGGAGCGAGATATGGCGGTTTATCAATTATGATATGCCGCCGACGTCAGCGGATCTTCGATCGCCGCCTTCCAAGCCTTGCAAATGATGAGAGATTCTTTAGAAGCGAGCGCCTGGGAACATCCTCGTGGGAAATTACCGCGCTCAATTTAAGCTGGCCCAGCTTTGTAAAGAATAACAAAAAAGTGAACCAAATAGATTTTGAAATAAGCTACAGGCGAATGCACAAGTTGAGGCGGACGGTAAGCACCACGATGTAATTCTAAAGTCCATGTTGAAAGAGGGTGATCTTTCCGATCCGTGTCAATGGTGAGGGAACTTGAGCTTTCATCGTCTAGCAGGAATTAACTAATGACCAAAACATAAAGCCCGCCTACATTTCGAAAAAGGGCGAGAAAATATACCACAGATGTCATAGTAGCTTAACATTCGGCCTTATAAGTTCAGTTTCTTCTTGAAAAACAGATAAAAGGGGCAGAAAGAGGTGACATTGGCGCTTTCGAAATTCAAGATGCCGAGTGAGGAAGTCTTACTTGACAACTCTATCCCCAACCAAATTACGAATACTCCCTTCTTGACAGCAGAGGCAGTATAAACCTACCAACGCTGTCTTACGGATGCGCTTATGCTTACGGCAGCTGCAAAATACAATCATCGTAACTGGCACACTTTCCCTGTCTTCTAGTGTGCTCGCAATTGCTTCGTTTTATTATTACACTATTTACCAGCACCCAACTTAAAGACAAGAAACTCACTGGCTGTCACGGTTTTCAGTCGCTAAGCAAATGAGAACCATGGCAGCCAAAGGAATTGATGCAAAGCCTGAGCCACACACAAAGTTATTACAGACAAAGGTAGTGTGTCTCCTCGTTTCGTTACCTGCCACATTTTCGGAGAACAGCATTCGTTGCCCAGTGCGGTGTGATATCGGGCATTTCGTAACCAACTGCGATATTCATATCAGCATTTATAGAAGTGCCGAGTTGCGGTGACACATGCAATAATGATTTCGTCTGCTTTTGTTATGAACAATTTTTATGAGGGTCACGTTAAACCAGACTTGGTTTCGCAGTTGTTTTTTGTATGATTATGTAGTGCCTCCGCATGTGAATGAATCAAAGATTGTACTGCTACTGTCGTCCCTCTGTACCTTTGTTTCGTTTTTTACCCCTTTCTTAACCCCACTGACTTGCAGTTTCGGCCGCCAGAGTGTTACGTACTCTTCCATGCTGTGGGATTAGCAGGGACAGAAGGGCCTGTGCCTTGAAATATCGCCCACCAAAAGCTAAAAATGGAAGAATAAATCTTCCAAACAGCAGGCATTTTTGTTTGTGATGGACTGAATCTGAGAAAACAGTGCATGAATAGGACGAACGAAGTGGACAAGCGAAGCGTTCGGCGCCTCGTTCATTCACTCATTTCGTCTTCTTCCGGGGCTTTTTAATGCGTTTATCAGTCTTTGGAAACGACCCGGGATGCTTTGTGACAGTATAACCGTTTTCGTCGAAGACTCAACGCCTGAACCAGAGGTGATCGCAGACGCTGCATGGGTTTCCGAACTGGTCCTTGAGGAAGTGGCGCTCGAAATACCGATTAGCTTCTGCGTACAGGTAAAAAATGGTGGTAAGCAGCGCCCCACCCAAAACACATAGGCAACATAGTGTCCCAAATAACCACCTACCAAAGCATGCTAAATGCAATCTTGAATAGCAACCGGGGTTGTTTCTTCATCAAATTCTTTATCATATGCTTGCAACGTACAGTGTGCTTCAGGTAAGTAGTGCTGAGTCGTGAAAAAAAAGAGGAAAAAAAAGGGGGAAAAAACAGGTGTGCTTTGCGCGAACTTCATCAGATGAAGACAATGGGTCAACAGACTGGACGAGGGTATACACTACGTTAGATATTATTTTGAAAGGAACTAAGGGCATTTGTCCTAAATTGATGGTTTCTTTTTCTTTTGGTTACAGTCCAATTTTGGTATTGCAATTATATGGAGACTCCAGGCGAGAGAGAGGGAGACAGAAACGGAGAGGGTAATGTAGGGAGGTTAACCAAGGACGTGCCTGGTTGGCTGCCCTACACTTGAGGAGAGGGAAAGGGGAACAATAGATAAGGAGAGAAAAGAAAAAAAAATAGTGAGTCATTCGCAGAGTCAGTCACAGAGGAATCTCCGCTGCCACAAGCGTTCGTATAATCCAGTATTCTTCATGAACTGCAGAAGGGCTTTTGTGGCATTTTGCATGCGAGACCATGGGCCGTGGTCCAAGGATCTTTTCTTCCGAGAGCGCTCTGTTGTCTAACAGGTTGAGTTTAGCTTGGAGAGTACGTCGTTGAGTGTCAAAGGTTAGGCAGTGATACAGAAGGTGCTCTAGAGTCTCATCGCACCAACACAAACTGCACGCCGCGTTGTTGGCCATCCCTTTTAGGAACGAGTAGGGGTTGGTATATGTGACGCCCAACCACATGCGACACGGTGAAGTTGTTTTGCGGAGGGAGAGTCCAGGTGGTAGGCGAAGTCGCAAGTTGCGGTCGAGAGAATGCAAGCGTGACTTGGTGAAACTCGGTGAGTTCCATCGTAGAAGTGTGATGGGGCGAGCAAGCGACTGAAGTTGCCGCGCAGCATCCGTTCTTGAGAGTGGTATGGGGACACGCAGATGTGTTTGACGAGCCTAGCGCGCAGTTTCATTTGCGCTGTCATTGGCGACAATTCCGCAATGACTTGACAACCACTGAAATACAATGTCGTGTCCTTTCTCGAGTGCGTGATGACAAGCGTGCCTTATTCCATACACTAGCTGCTCGTGTAACTCATGACGTAGGGCAAACTGCAGATTTTGTAGGGCTGCTTTGGAATAACAGAAAATGGCCCAACGATTTGGTGGTTGCTGGAGCACGTAATTGAGTGCACCTTGAAGAGCCGCAAGTTCTGCCGCAGTAGACGGGGTATTGCGCGAATATTTAAATTGCAAAGAGACGGCGTCCGATGGAACAAATACTACTCCTCCGGTAGAGCTGTTGGAATTTGTGGAACCGTCCGTGTAAATGTGTAGGCGGTCAAAATAAGAATCGTTGAGGAAAAGCAGAGACGACTGCGTCAGGGCTAGTGGTGACAAGTCTGCCTTTTTTGTAATCCCAGGAACTGAGAGGTACACGTGAACTTGCCGGTGACACCACAATGCCGTTGTTGGGCGTTTCGCCGGCTTGAAGCCAGATGGTATTGAAGCATGGTGTCTCGTCACAATATTACAGAATGTAGCCAGTTATCTTCGCACTGGCAAATCGGCTAAATGATGGGATAGTAGCCATGAAAGGTGTCGAAAGTGTGCTGTTAATTAGCGTCTCACTAACGATATGAGTGGTGATTGGGTGCTCGTGTGCAATGGCAATCGTTGCAGCTGTCGATGAACATCTCGGGAAGTGACGACATGTCCGAAGTGCTTGGGTTTGTACGCTGTGTAGTGCGAGGATTTGTTGGACAAGACAGGATGACTGTATCGCAAAAATCCCAGAAAAAGTGCCGTGTATAATTGTAACATGGAGCGCAAGGATGGTCCCCACGATTTACCAGCTACAAATTTAAACATATTCTAAATACAAATGAGTTTTCGTCATGTAGGAGACATGGGGACTCCAAGTGAGGTCGCGATCCACAAAAATGCCTAAGAACCTATGAGTTTTGCTGTACTCAATTGAGTGTCCCTCGATACACACCGGGTGGAAAGACATCGGTCTTCGTGTAAATGCCACTAGTGCACATTTTTCTGTAAATATCGTCAGACCTTGTCGGCGAAGGTATGCCGCTGTCAGGGTTGCCGCTTTCTTTGCTCTGGCGCGCACTTGTGGCCTTGTCACGCCAGACGCCCAGATGCAAATATCGTCCGCGTAGAGCGAGACATCAGCCGTCTGTGGTAGCGTTTCGGTGAGCCCCACTAGAACAAGATTGAAAAGAGTCGGACTCAACACTCCGCCTTGTGGGACCCCATGACTGGAGATATATCTGTTTGTCGGGCCAGTGTAAGGACAAACACTGATCTCTGTGATATATAACTCCTAATTCACCTAAAGACGTGGCCTCCAAGTTTTGCTGCCTTAGGAGCTTGGAGAATGGATTCGTGGGTTACGTTGTCGTAGGCACCTTTTACGTCTCTGCGGCACTTCATAGCTTTTTGTTGCTGCACGCAGGTCACAATAAGATCAATGATTCTGTCAATTGAAGACCGCCCACGTCCATAACCAGCCATAGCCTCAGGGTAAATGTCATAGTATTCGAGGTACCATTTCATACATGTCAGCAACCTCCTCTCCATGACCTTACCTATGCAACTCGCAAGTGCAATCGGGCGGTACGATGCAAGGTTCAGCGGATACTTCCCAGGCTTCAGTAGAGGCGCCAATCGGCTACACTTCCAGTCGTCGGGAACTATGCCGTCATGCCAAGATTGATAGAAAATATCCAGCAGACAGCATTGCGCTGCTGAACCTAGGTGCCTTACGGCAGCGTAGGTCACCCCATCGGGACCGGGTGATGACGACCGCCTGCACGCATCCAAGGCCGCTTGCAGTTCTTCCATAGAGAAAGGCACTTCCATGCTTCGATCTCTCGCGACGGGAACGTCATGTAGCAAGAAGTCAGCCAGCGGGACGAAGTCGCCAGTAACTTTCGCGCAAAAATCTCCCGCGACCTCAAGCTCGGGACGACCTTGATGTAGAGCCAGCGCTGTGAAGGGACAATTACATATCATACATATACAGGTGTATGTATGCTATATCTTTATGCACGCCGTATATGCAAGGTAGATGTTATACTATTCAACCGCTAAAGTTACTCAGACCGGGTCCTAAGTTCTTGACTGAATTATTCCCTGAAATTTTGACAATGGCAGCCCACGAACAAATGTCATAGAACATAGCATCCACCGTGATTGCTTAGCGGCTAAGGCATTGCGCTGCTAATTGCACGAGAGGTCGCGCGATCAAATCCCAGTCGCGGCTCCCTTATTGCGATGGGGACGAAATCCAAGAACGCCCGTGTGCTGTGCATTGGGTGCATGTTTCCGATCCCCAGGTGGACAAAATTTCCGGATCCCTCACTACGGCATGCTCCATAATCAGATCATGGTACTGGCACGTAAAACTCCAGAATTTGGTTTTTAACATTCACAGCGCAACGCTTTTATCTTAAGTCTTTTCAGACTCAAAGATATTAAAAGTGTGTAACAATATCAGTGTTAAACCTGAAAGTCTGGTCATTTTACTGGTACGGCTTTTTACGTGCAGCGTAGTCGCGCCTGTGTGTTGCCATTACAGGCCCTACGCGTCTTGCTTTAAGAGTGCCAAAAATTTTGGCACAATCGGGTATGTCGCATCCGCGTTAGTCGGACACGCGCATAGTTAGAACACCGTCCGAGGGCCACGCTAAACCTTGCTATCACTGTCAGTGCTTTACCGTTCGGGCGAAATTTTGGGGGGAGCCTCCTGGTATAGATGCCGTAGACACTAGCGCCAGAGCTCCATCCTTTTGCGGGACGCTGCTTGACCGAGCGTGTTCTCCTCCGCGTGCATTTGATCCCCATTGTCACCGTTGGCGAGGTGGTGCTACAGTCCCACTCTGTTCAGCTAGCATAGTCACAGAATTCCTTGGTTGTTTCGAAATCCGTATCACGCTCTGCAGAGTAGCATGCAGGCAAATATACGCCAGCTACCGACTCTACATTTCAATAAAAGGTTTCTCCCTCTCTCACGACAGATATATGAAATAGAAATCAGAAATCGCAACTGCACCTCTATGGTTTTCATAGACCGCACGTGATCAGGGTCGATCGGCAACAGTATAGACGAGAAAACGATCACCATACGGCGCTACTGCGCCTCCTGACTGCGCCCCCAATGTGGAAATGTCAAGCAGTGCGGTGGCGCCGTGGCGCAGTCTCCGCTTTGTTTACATTGTTTCGCCCGCGCTTTCCTTCGCTGCTCGTGCTCACGGCGCTCCGTTTTCGATGGCGGCAGATCGCCTGCTTTTGGAACAGTGATGCAAAGATTGCAATGCGGTTTCAAGAAGGATGCCGACGCCGACAGCTTTTTCCATGGCGGCAACCTCAAGAAAGGGGAGCAGTCTGCTTCCACACGTATGGTGTTGAACAAATTGTCGACGGTGATGTGACAGTGAAAGCTAAGTGCGTGTCGCAGGTGTCCAACAAGACTGTATACGACGTCGAGTTAGAGGTATACACCGAGTTCAGTAATTTTGTCACTTTTATTTCTTTATAATGCAGTCACAAAGCGGTCATGCGTGCTTGCAGGGATGTGCAGAGACGGTGACGATTGCCGTTGCTTTCGTTGGTAACTGGGCGCGCACGCACGGCTGCTCTCGTTTTGGCTCCCAGAGAGTGTCATCAGAACTGTGAGCACGGAAATAGCACAGGCATTAGGCACCTATAAGCATGGCACTATACGATCGAGAATTACCTTGAGGCCAGCAGCACGAGCGCAAGCATTAGCGATACATGCCTCATCAAAGCGAATCTATAGTTTCTCGTCGGGCGAATGCCCCCACCACAGTTAAAGTAAGCTCGCGCCGATGGCCGGCTACTACACGAAACCAAGATTCTTGGCAGGAAGAGGGAATCAGGAAGAACGTGCAAGGTGGCAGTTATTTTAAAGCATGATTGGATATTGTAAACCTAGAAAACATGGCGAAGGAACAAAAATTACACGCATGTCTCGAGCGGCTGCTTTCCGATCTGCCGCTTACCGATGCACGCGACGACCGCGGCTTTCATTAATTATACGGATTGCTACCACGCAAAAGACAAGTAGCGCGCGGCCCCTTTCATTACCTGCAGAACTAGTAATTTAGGTTGCAGCGTTTGGAAAAGGTCAATAATTCTTGAGCTCGTTCTTGCCGATCGCGAGTGAACGCGCAGTACAATCAAATAAATTAGGGAGTTTTACGTGCCAAAACTACGAAATCATTATGAGGCACGCTGTAATGTGACGTCTCAGAAATAATTTTGACCATCGGGGGTTCTTTAACATGCATCAAAGTACACGGTAAAAAGGGTGTTCTTGCATTTCGCCCCCATCGAAATGCGGCCGCCATGGCCGTGAATCGAGCTCGCGTCGTCGAGCTTATCGGCGCAACACGTATTCATTTACCGTTAAGCTAACAAAGCGGATGTCACTGTGCGATTCAACTACGCGACACGACTAAAACAAATGGCCGTGCGCTAAATACAGGCATATTACCATTGCGTTTTAATCGAGCGGCCATGACATTGCACGCGAATGCGAAATTTTGTGAATGACTTGACTCGGCGCACTGCAGTTTCCATGCTTATCGTCTGTCCTTCTCGTACAACCTCCCCGCAAATCTGTAGAACTTCACGCGCGGCTTTCGACATTTCGTGTTTTCGAGGCTGTTGTGGCAATCAACAACACAGCAGTATTGCGTGCCAGATTTCCCGGTTGACGAGGTCGCGCTCGTCATCGAGAAAACAACGCGCACGAGCAATCGCGCCGTACAGAACACGGGCGCGTGCTGGCACAGCGACGACCTTCGACACGTCCATCCGTCCGCTAGGGGAGCATTCGGCGCTGAGGCCGCGCCGTCAAACTTTAGGTTGCCTCGTCTATAGGCTGGTTACAAAGGGCACCTTCCGAAGTTGAGAAAGATTTTATAGGAGCGTTCAGACGCATTCGTGCGTTTGTGAACGTGAATAAGCATTTCAGTTGTCTCAGTATGATAGCTTATGCGAGCGAACGAAAGCCGATCACGCCAGAATTCTTCATCTGGTCCAAGTCTGCTCATTTAGGCGTTTTGCAATAGTGCTTCGGCTTCGGCTAATTAGTGAATATTGGAAGCACGTATAACGATGGACATGTGTATTTCTTTCCTGGCTTATTTTGCACAATTGCATTTATTAAAATAAACGCTTTGACACGCTCGTGTATTTGTGGACGGCAAACTATGTTTCAGTCGTTTCAAGGCACGAGCGACCACGAACGAAAGATAGCGTATGCTGCCTAAAGCAGCGCCAGTATAAGCCAGTGACATAATGGCTTTCATGCCCCAATACCGAGAACAAGTGTCACAAAGACCGCCGAAAGAATGAGTCACAAATACGCCAAAGAGCGTGAAGGTGAAAGCCTGCGTGCTGCTTACCACGACGGGAGGTAACTCTCATTTGTCGCCTATGGCTTGGAGTAGCTTTTACCAGCGCGTACCTTATCGGTCTTCTTCTTTCTGGGGTTTTACGTGCCAAAATCAGTTCTGATTATGAGGCACGCTGTATTGGAGGGCTCCGCATTAATTTTGACCCCCTGGGGTTCTTTAACGTGCACTACAACGCAAGCACATGGGCGTTATTGCATTTCGCCTCCATCGAAATGCGGCCGTCGCGGCCGGTATTCGATCCCGCGACCTCGTGCTCAGCAGCGCAACGCCTTAGCTGACTGAGCCACCCCGGCGGGTACCTTATCGGAATGGCCACGAGTTCAGATTGTGAAACTTGCGGGTGCAAAGAGACGATAGCACATCTTGTGTGTGATTGTCGTCGTTTTAGAGCACAAAGGAAAGTCCTCAGCACCACGCTCGACAAGATTGACAGCCGTCCCCTTACGGAAGCCAGAATTATTGGTCCCTGGTCCCAGCCGACGTCGGCCCAAACTGCTTTAAACGCACAACTATGCTTTTTAAAAGAAAAAGGACTTATTGAAAAACTATAGGATGGGCGACTAATGCGTTCCTTTTTCTTTTTTTTTCAATTTTCTCTTGTTTTCTAATGTTTCCTGGCCTTACCCCATCCCCCTGTGCAGAGTAGCCAACCGGACGCTCAACCTGGTTAACCTCTCTGCCTTTCACCTCTTATTTTCCTTCCTTCCTTCCTGCGCGCTCACGAGACATTCATTAAATTACTTGGCATTCTCATTCGAATGCGTTGTTACTTCCTATTTTTTTTTTCGACAAAAGGTCGTGGGTTCAACTCCCAGAAAAGGTCTAGAGTGCGACTACCGCCAAAGGTTATGGGTTCGAGGGCTTTAATTAACTCTATAATTATTAACTATGTCTTAATTAACTTCACCTTAACGCCAAAGGTGGTGGGTTCGACTCCCACATAAGCTAGAGGGTTCGACTCCCACCGAAAGTCGTGGGTTTGATGCCTGAATTAACGCTATCTTAATTAGCACGATGACGACAGTGACCATCAGAATTGTTGCGCGAGCGTTGCTTCCTTACTAATAGAAGACGATGACGACGGTGACCCGCACACCATCAGAATTGTTGCATGAGCGTCCGGCATCGTGTACGATTTCGTTTCAACGAGACGGTTTTTGCTCAAGGACGTTGAAGGTCGATTGAACGATGAGACATATAAGGCTTTCGCCTTAATAAGCTTACAACACCACTCACTTGTCGTGAAGAGGGAAAATGGGCCAGAATTGGCGACCCGTTTTGCCTGAAACAGGCAGGCTTGACACCGTCATGTCATGCGTGGCTCCTGTGGAGTCGGCGAGACACGTAGACGAAAGCCGCTTCTGCGGTGAAAATGAGAGGTGGGAGGGAAGACAGAGCTTTAAAGCTATACACGCAAAAAACATTCTAGAAACATTTATATTGCCGCAGTCTACTTGTCCTGGTTGTATTATCGAACGGTGGTTCTTCATGTCCAAATAGTTCTAAATTGTCGGTTAGCTGGTTGTTCATGTTAGAAGAGAACAGAGATAATGTAAGAGGGAAGGCCTCGGGTATGACAGCCTTTTCGTGCGTTTCAAGGACGCACGAGCGCTGTGCACTTCGATGATAAGGTAAGCAAAAAATTATGCAGAGGTATACACGCAAGAGAGCCCAACATTCTATAAATATCGCTCAACAAGAAGTGGGCTTAGGCGCTTCGATAATACATCTTGAGGGTTATACAGCGCGCGATAAAATTGCTATTTGGTTCGGAAACATATACATATACGAACAAACAGAAAGGTAAACAAGGAAAGGACCTCGCTGGCAATTGCACACGCGAGAACACGGACTACACGTACGTGCCAATAAAGCAGTGGTGTCGTGGAAAAGCCGCGACGAGCATTGGCGTTATACGGCTCATTGGCGCATGCGTGCAATAAATAAAGGCTCGAAGAGGCTTGAGCGAGAGTAACGATAATTTCTAGGTACTAAATTTTGTGCGGAGAAAGGTCTTAGTAAGATTGTGCAGATCTCACGCACTGTAGGAATTGATGGTATGCGAAGCATTTTGCAAGTGCCTGGCTATGTAGCAGTGTTTGGGGTCCCGCAAAGCGATACCAGGTGGACCAACGTGTTTGTGAAAATTGAATAGTTCCGTGTGCGGGTGGCGAGCGTCCTGTGACGACAGCACCACGATGACGACCACGTTGAAGACGATCGTATGGTGGCAACGACGTGTTGTCTGCGCCGGCCGTCCGACGCGAGCCTACGACATGGCCATTGGTGGTTTCTACGTTGTTGGTTGGTTGTGACGTCATCAGTGACTACGTGTTATGCAATCATACATACGGCTATGGGATGTGGTGTATGTTAAAACGACGATGGCATTTGTACTCCGGCGAAGAAACATTAGATCATGAATAACTTAGGCGATTATGAAGTCGGTACAACGTCGCCCAATTCCTACGTAGCGTGGTACGAGGAAAGTACAGAGCAAATTGGGCCTATCCCGGAGATTGTGCAGTCTAACACGGTGCCGCTGAGCACGAGCTGTAACGCGCCCTTGAACAATCCTTGTCACACGTAAAAGAGAATGGGCTGCGCCGTGAGTGACGTCGTTCTCTCCGCCACAGCCGAGCGCGCGTGCAGCATTTTCTCTCCGACTTCTACACGGGTAGGGTACGCCTCGTACGAACTCCCGAACGGCAGGCAGCTTACGAAGAACAGCGCCGACAGCAGCACCGTGAGGGATCTCGTGTTCGCCATGCCGATGCTGCAGTTCGGACACAACCTGGGTGGCCGAGCGCAAGCAGTAACTGCGTACCGAGGATCCGGCAGCCTACCAAGCCGCCGTTTAATGAACCGTCGGGATTAACCCAATGTTAAACACCGGGGCTGCAAGTTTCAGCTTCGCTGGGTAACCGTACAGATTGAAATGTTTGCTTTACCAGACGATAAAAACACTGAACTCAGCCCAATGCGGGAGCATTATTATATATGGACGACACACGTGGCAACGCGTGCATCAAACAGACTGGGCGATGCCTCAACGCGAGATTAGAAGAGCGCCAGCAAACAGCGCGAAATTAGGGGTGTTTCTACGCACGTGCATACTTGCGGTTTCCGCCTATCTTTTGCGATGTCAGATCTTCAAATAAGCACAAAGACGTGGATAACGAGATAAAAATTTTTAAAAAAGAAAAAGGAAGCAAAAAGTACGTATATCAATACATGGTGATTTAAGTTGTGCGACAGTGAATTCTCGTTTCAGGACAAGAGGCTTTGATCATCTTCGCAGTGTTTGCCTTTATATATTTGAGTAGTTGTTTAGAGGGGTGCGAGCGCACAATATATTGATCTGTACGGTATAAATCTGTATGGTTTATTAAGTGCGGCGAGACAGGAACCTACCTGCCGACCTACCTGCCGCAAAGTTGCAAGAATGAGGCAAATAATGTTTAGCATTAATAATTGAGGACCTTTTGATTTCAGAACCAAATTAGGTGACGGTAGAAACTGAGGCTGCCGAGCGCTGCAGGAACACCAATTCACAGAGTACCGCGGCCCCTCCTGTAGAATGCTTCTGCATTACAAGGACGAGATAGAACAACAAAAAGCATTATAGAGCGTGCCTAATGCAACCGACGTTTGCAGTAAACGTGCTGAATCCACTTAAAACGGCTAAAAGGCGAGCACTACGGCTTCAGGTTAAGCAAATTATTGCAACAATATGATGGAATGATCATCATGTGCTAGACATATACACAAATCATACATTCATTTAACCGACCGACCGACTGACTAACTGATTGATTATTTGATTTTATTGATTGATTGATTTTTCAGGCCCCACGTTTCAGTGCCTTAACTACGCCGAATGGACGAAGCCAATTCAGCAATGCACTTCCCCTGAATCTTTTACAGCTCCATCAAGTCACTTCCTTCTGCATGCTCCTCCCTGCAAAGCCGCAAATAAGCCGACCACCTGCGGTTTGAGTTCCAAGAGGTAAAAAGCCGTCAGAGGAGAATAAGAATTAAAGAAAAAAAAAAGCCTTCGTCGACAAATATCTTCTTTCGCACCCGTCTTTGCACCAACAGCTGCCGAAAGTATCACCTGCGCGTTTCCTTTTATTCTCTCCTCTGGCCCACGAGATGTTTTTGTGGCCGGGGAGAGTAGAATAGAGCTCCTGGGAAATCTAACAGGGCTTTCTCGAGATATTTTTGCGGGAACCGGTGTGTGTACAAAAAGCTACCAGCCGAGCGGCTGTGCGATGAGGGTGTTTTTTTTTTTTCTTTTTTTTTTTTCTCTAGCAAGCCAAGCGTTCACCAGAGCTAAGACCAATCCAAGCAGCACTGGCATGGAACGGGCGCAAAGGAAACAAGAGAACACAAGCATTGTAAGTTAAACACATGGCCAAACACATGAGGAAAAAAGAAATATTCTGTCTAATCAATATTCGTCTGAGGTGCACGTGGCATTGATGTACTGATCAATATATTGTGCGTTCGCACCCCTCTAAACAACTACTCAAATATATAAAGGCAAACACTGCGAAGATAATCAAAGCCTCTTGTCCTGAAACGAGAATTCACTGTCGCACAACTTAAATCACCATGTATTGATATACGTACTTTTTGCTTCCTTTTTTTTAATTTTCATCTCGTTATCCAAGTCTTTGTGCTTATTTGAAGCTCTGACATCGCAAAAGATAGGCGGAAACCGCAAGTATGCACGTGCGTAGAAACACCCCTAATTTCGCGCTGTTTGCTGGCGCTCTTCTAATCTCGCGTTGAGGCATCGCCCAGTCTGTTTGATGCACGCGTTGCCACATATGTCGTCCATATATAATAATGCTCCCGCATGGGGCTGAGTTCAGTGTTTTTATCGTCTGGTCATTTCAATCACGTTTCGCATCTCCCACTTTTCTTTCTTGTACATATCGACACTGTATACAGCCTGTCGCAATGGATAGCCGGCATCGACTTTATACTCTGGTGATTTATGCTCTTGTTATATTATGAAACCCTCAGACAAGAGAGGGGGAACATGTCAGAAGTTTGTACCTGACTATTTAACCGTTGATAAATGGTGCTCAGGGTGCTATGGCGGCTTAGAAATCGACATGTTAGAAATCGACAAATCGTAACTTTCACGTCCTGTGAACGCTACGTCCTTTATTCTTCACGAATGACATTGAACACCACGTGTAGACATGGAAATAAATCAGCATGAAATTAAAATTGCACCAGCAGACTTGACCAAACAGGGAGTGTTTTCAACTATAGCGCAAGACGCTGGCTATTGCTGGTAGCCTGTCTAAATATCGATGTCGCAGCTTTAGAACTGCATGAAGCCCTTAATAACAAGAGAGAGTATGAAGGCTTCTTATATATGGGGCGATCATTTTTTATTTCTCCGGAATTTTCTAAAACGGCCTGTTTCAGGTAGCATGTCTAGTTCTTGAGCTGGATTATTCAGAGAGATTATTCGTTAGATGCACGAGAAATCGAAACACATATATAATCGCATATTCAAATAGTTTTTAAAATGCAATAGTACCATCTTGATTATTTACATCGCGGTACATATTGTAATTTACAAATTAAAGCCGCTGAGTTTGCAAGGCATATTCATTTGGAATTAATTTCCAGAATGGCACCACTTTGGAGAAATACGCCATCAAACTCGCCGTAAAAATGCACTTTTGTTCCACTTACTTTTTTAACAAAACGCTATTTTATGCATTGAAGCAAAAAATTAACTGGAACACCCATTTATGTCGTCCCCCACTATAGGAAATATTATTTCGACACTGAGCTATTCCTGAAGATTCACTTCAACTGGATACGTCTTGCAAACTCACCGGCTACAATTTGTAAATTGGAATATGTGCCGTAAATAATTATTTATTAGGTTAATTAGGGTACTTTTGTTAGTTGCATTTGTGTTTCGATTTCTCGTGCTAGTATTGTCCGCTTCTTCGAATAACCCAGCTCAAGGACAAGAATTATGCTATCAGCAACAGGCGATTTTTTTTAATTCCGGGAAAACGTATATATACGTATCAATAAGCCATCGGTATTTCGCCTAGTACGTCTCCCGTTTCTAGACGTTATCTCGGGCGGCCTCGAGCGGCCAGTCGCGCGGCAATTTTGTATGTATTCGTGGGCTTCTCTCGTGCTTAGAAAAACACTTTTATGTAGCAAGTATTGATCAGCAGAAAGCTGTATCGTCTAATTTAAATTTAATTTAGCTTTTCATATAATTATAATATTTGACAAGTTTATTAAGTCTGATTATGCAATTAGGCAAAACGCAAAAAATTATCCTGAGTATCTCCAAGCGACGGCAAACAACATTACTTTGGTTCTGTCCAGCTACGTGGCATTTGCATATTTTTTCAAGTTTGGCTCAAGTTACGTGGGACACCCGGTATAGTTTCTCTACTTTTTCTGTTTGTCAAAACAATCTTTAAGGCAGCGTTAATTAATTAAACAAGCATTAAATATAATCCGCTAGTCATTTAGCTAGTTAGCCAGTGGCTCACTATGACGCGAAGGGTAGCTGATTGTCAGGATCAGAGATCCAGCAAGAGGTATGGAGCGCTGCTAATTCCGTGTACGCTGCTTTTTTTTTTTTTTTCTTGTGAACTTTCTTGTGTGGCGTGTGTACGAATCCCCGCATGTATTGATTGTAATTTAACACCATAGCTGGCTTATCAGCTAATCTGATGCAAATTCGCGGTGCGTTTCGTATATGACAGAGCAGTTCATAAAAACGAGCAGCCGTACAATCGTGCTAGCAATTAAGCCCTTTAGGTAGCGAAGGAAGCTGTGGCCAGTGAAAAGCAGGCATTATTAACGGAAAGCATTAAGAAATTTAGCAATCCTTGGCCCTGTCTCTTCCTGGTTCACTTACTGTGCTGTGGTATAAGAAAGATAATTCGAAGTTCAACAAAATTCGTTTAGATAAAAACATCTGCAGAATGTCACTTTCAATTGTGTGCATGTGGAACTAGTCTTGAGAAAGAGTTCTTTTTTGTGGTTCTTTATTTCATCAATAGGTGGGGGTAGTTGTCCATTCCTTTTAATTAAAAAGTTCGCGATTGTTCGAAGAGGTTGTGCGGGAAAAAAATGCACGGTTGTTGTCAGTGAGCTCGTGACCCGCCAAAAAGGGGTGAAATTCTGCTCGCTGAAATCTTCGGAGCCGTGCATGAAGGTACTTCTCCGTCAATTCAGCAACGTAAGTATTTATATTGTTGCTTTGTACCACAAGCTACATGCTGCCAAAAGTTTAGTTCTGCAAGTGTGTAGTGGGTTAAAGGAGAAAGGTTTTTTTTTTAATTCGGGCATTTCAAAGGGAGGAAACGCGACAAAAAGGTGTTGAATCGGCATAAATAATTTCTTACTAAGCGAATCATTTATTTACGCACATTATATATTATATTTTCTTGTTTAGGATGATGCGGACGTACAAGAGAATATCATCTGAATTTCGAAAGTGTGCTGTGTGGTCATTTTCCCGCTCTGTTCTATAGCGTAAGAGGATAGAATGTGGAAAACGATAAAGCACCAACAGCCATAACCGTTGGACAAATAAAGTTTATTCCTAAACGATAAAGTCACTAACGTTGGCATAGCCTTATCGAGTAACGCCCTGAACAACACAAGAATTATTCTGAGAGGCGTTACTTCTCATGTCATTTCTCCAGTGCCAAAATTAGGAAACACAAAGGCAAGGAGCTCTGAAGCTATCACAGTTCTAACTTCATCGCTTCACGAAACCAAGTTGAGCATGATGAAAGCCGTGCAACGCCTAGCAAGCTCGGCATCTAGAGGACAAGAAGAGGCGAAGAAGACTCGTGAGGACAGACCTAGCTTACGTCCTTCGAATGAGCCAGTAAAGCGCAAACGTCCAAGAAAGTGCAATAGCACAAAGAAA
This sequence comes from Dermacentor silvarum, assembly GCF_013339745.2. Taxonomy (NCBI): domain Eukaryota; kingdom Metazoa; phylum Arthropoda; class Arachnida; order Ixodida; family Ixodidae; genus Dermacentor; species Dermacentor silvarum. Next base: position 11,655,369 of record NC_051161.1, read on the forward strand.
GACTGGTGATGCTTGACCTGCAAGCGCCAGGATCTGCTTGGATTCAGAGCGTGTAGTGTTAAGATTAAGTTCATGAAGACTGTTTAGTTGCTCACGTAGTTAATTTCAAGTGCTTCGCCTGCAAGAACTGAACTACCTTTTTTTTTTATGAGACAGCCTTGTTTTGCCCCACGCAGCGTCTCATTTTGCCCCTCAGGTTGGGGCAAATGGAGACATTTCTGACGTTTCTCATTTCTTTTTTCTTCAACTTTTGAACCGCGGGAACATATCCTTGTTTACGTACCACGTACGTTGTACCCAAAAGAATGTTCCTGTTTTGTTGTTCTATGGTATTTAATGAAATTTTTTTTCATATTCACTATTTGCACATTTCTGTCGCATTTTGCCCCGCCTAACCTATATCTAGGCACATCTTGACGCATCTTTGGATCACCTTTAGCAGTTGTGAATGGCCAGCATTCACTAGTGCCAGCCGTTGTGAAAACGTGCGCGCGTCTTTGTAGGCGCGCAGTTTTAATTCTCTGCTTGCTCTTTATCATCTCTCTCTTATTCCTTTGTCCTGATTCCGCAGTGCAGGATGGCAAGCGCGCATTGATGCTGATGCCTTAACACACGGCACATACCGACGAGCGGGATTGGCCACGCATAGGGTAGGGGGGGGGGGGGGGAATTGGCTTTTAAGTGCCACTCAAAACCGTGATATGATTATGAGGCGCGCCGTAACGGGGACTCCTGATTAATCATGACCACATTCTTTGACGTACACCTAAGTACAGGAGCGTTTATGCATTTCGCCCCCATCGAAGGGGACGACCATCGCAGCCGGTATCGCCACCGTGAGCTCATCAGCGGAATGTCATAGCCACTAAACTGCCACGGAGGATCACACATGGAGAAACGAAATGACAGGCATTAAACGTCAAATTTTACAAAAACCGAGAACAAGAGAACATGGTCCTGATGCGGAATTACAAAAACGAAAGAATAGAAGACAAGTAATGATTAAATGACTATGTGATGAAAAGTCGCAGCGTACAGTTGACCTCCATGTTCTTCGTTTCTCTTTGTTACACGAATTAGGGACCCTCCCACCTAGAGTGATCCAAAGCTCAAACGCTCGGGAACACTGTCTCGAAAATTAAAGTTTATTTCATCATCATCAACACGCGAAAGGTTGTGCCAGTTCGGCATATAGATTAGACTACCTATATGTCTGCAGCTATAAGCCAACACTTCCTGGTTTTAGCGACAGCATATGCCAACACGCATAATTAGTGTCCAGTGAAACCACCTCTTTGTGCTGCTGCTTCCCTCGGCAATAATGACCACGTTTGATGACCGGCCACAAATATGGCAAATATGCGTTCCTTTAGATAAAAAGAAAGTGAAATCAATCATGACAAAACAATATACGTATATATGTACATCCAACGCACATTTTGGAATATATGTGAAGCGATGCTTTAATGAAGCGGTTAATTAAACGCTGCTAATTAGCCCATTTCATTCCTGCGTCTTTGGCGCGATGGAAACTGGCACGCACATCTGCTTTCGCGCACCCGTGTTAAGCAATATGACAACTCTAATATTGCCTCATATTTCTTCATTTCTTCTAATTTATTTTTAATGTACCACCCGCTTCTTGGCCGATCCCCCATTTTGGGAATATGTCATGGTATAGAAATTATCATCATCATCATCAACAACAACAACGACAACACGCGGCAATCATCTCAAAGAGCTCATTGGCGTTGGCACGTTAGTGGTATACTTGACTATGGGTCTAATACTTGGTTAAAAAAAAGCGTAGAAAAGCTAGAAACGTTTGTTTTATTAAATAAATTGTGCTCTTGATGACGTATATTTGTTACAATTAGGATATCCAGGTATCATCTGTTTGATCACTGAGTAATTCCGTAGAAAACTAGGTCAGTGGCCTGGATACTTATAGAGGTAGTAAAGATGGTAGACACTCCATGTCCATGTAAATATGGTGTCAAGCACACCATGTCCAGCGTGTCAGCTATTCGGCAAGTTGGTAGCAGCAGTGCCCCAATTTCTTTCTCTATGAGCACCCACTCAGCCAGCAGCCATGGTCAGGAATGTTCAGGAGAGCTCGCAAGGACAGCTTCGGCTTAAAAAATGCTTGTATCTTCCGCGCTATGTGTGACTCCATGTTAATGCGAAGCATTTGCCCGCACAATGCATGTGATTAAATCTTTAACAAGCGTTTATTCCATTATTTACGTTTATTACGTTAGACGCAAGTTGGAATCAGCTAGCGCAAGAGAGAGGTAATTGGAGATCACAGGGAGAGGCCTTCGTCCTGCAGTAGACCTAAATACAGGCTGATGATGATGATGACGTTCATAATAACTAATTTTAGTCATCATCACTCAATCACTCTGTGATTCACTCAATCAGCAAATATGCCAAGTAATGTGAGATCTGCGTAAGATATGGGAGAACGGCCAGGGTTGATGTTGCCGACACGCATTTGCTTAAGAGACTACACTGGACGTACTACACACATGCTGCATTGAGACGTCCTTCATGAACGGGCTGACATGTACATGTTACGAGTATGCCACGTTTACGTTGAGATACTCTGGTTGACGGTGCCATGCTGGGTGGCACGTTGAGAAACGTGAGTAGCGGCCTTTAAAGACTGAAGTAGGAGTTGAAAAGAAAGCTTACGGCGCTAAGCAGACGAGGACGAAGTGGAACACAAACGACATGTGGCGCCCGTGTATGTCGTTTGTGTCTCACTTCGTCCTCGTCTGCTGAGCGCCGTAACCTTTCTTTTCAAATCATGAACCAACTAGCTCAGCAACAAGTTTTGTTGAAGTAGGCAACCTAGCCGCGAATCTTCAAATTGTGAATTCTCCATGAGAACACATGATAAATGACAGCTATTTTACGTGCTGTTGGTATTGTGTCTCAATGTACGAGCTCCACTGCCGGCCTCATGAACGCAGGGAAGTATTTGTTTGATCGGTTCGAAACGTTTATGTTCTCAAAGCAGAGAGAGCACGCGTTCTTTCTCGTCTTGTAAGTCTCGTTGATGTTCCTCTTCATTTCGCGAAGCAGCGAAGGCAAGCTCCCGTGCTCGTCTTACTCGTAAGTCTCATCGACGTCCTTTACTTTTATCAGCGATGCAACGACGTTGGACATCGGCACAACAGCGTTAACGCAGTTACATATCTTCCACTGTCAGAGGTCGCTTAGGTGCCATTAGAGCAGTTTTACATGCCACTATCTTGACTTCGACCTCCCTAAGTCACGTTAGAAGACCACTTTCATATAACACGTGCTCATACCTGCAGAACAAGCGCAAATAAAAAGAAAGTTAAAAATGCCGCTCATGAAAGCAGGCGTCGCGTGTTGTCTTTGCCTTAATTGTTAAATAAACCTCGAATGAAGACGCGCTGAGCTGAGCGCCGTTCCTGTGTATTGTAGTTCACTTTCCATTCCATTAACCGAATAAAAAAAGATGTCTGTGTGCTTTAAACATATCTGCGAGACAGTAATTATGTACGGGTTTTGATCCGTGATTTATTGTTTTATAGCGCATAACAGAGGTGCACAAAAGGATCGCAGAAGCAATGGTGCGGTTCCTGCACAATGCATTTATTTCATTTTAGTGCGATATTGTTAGAGGTGGACTTCCCCCACTTTAGAAATAGCTAACAGAAATTATGGGCCGATCCCGAAGGCAGTGCAGTCTAACAGCGTCTCGAAGCGCTAGCTGTCGCGAGAGAACAATGAGAGAAATTTAAGGCACATCACGCACGCGGCAGACGTTGCGTTCTATCGTGGTTGGAGAGTTGGGTTGCTGTGCTGGAGGACAGATCCTACCATTGGTCACGCATTTCTTTATAGCACTATAAGTTGACCTCGCCCGCTTTGGAGGTGTCTAACAGAAAACAGAAACTGTTGAGCGTACCCGAGTGCATCACAGTGCGCACGAAATCGCGATTTGTAAGAAATATCAGGTACAGAAGCATTACTTTCATAAATGCTAATGTGTTACTCCGTCCGTGAGCAGGCGTGCGCAGCTGTCGAGCCGTCACAATCTAAGTATTCCATCGCATACTTAGAGGGATAGCGCGATGCTGATTTCGGGCCTATAATTTTTCTTTTCATCTCCCATATGCCTTGCGGCAAATCCTCCCAAAAATATCTATAATCATAATAAAGGAACAGCATTGCGGTCATTCGCACAGCTTTATAGGTTTCAATAATGCTACCCGGCACACCATACGAAAAAAGCCACGGATCAATATGATCCTAACAATGCATAGCAGTAGTAACTGCGTCGCCACCTCAGCGTCACTGTGATTCGTGTTTTTTTAATATAATATTTGCTGCATTTCACATTTGTATTGGTACATGTAATTGCTCTGTTTCCTGAATTTATTTTGTAATGTATTTTTTATCTCACTAAATTTCTACATCCTTGTGGTGAAGCCACGTCAGGTCGAATGGCATTTAGCTTCACTTCGACTTTCTGCGTTGATGCCTTAAGAATGCACGTCACGCATTTCACCCGGATTCCATCACACCACCTCGCCTCATTTCCTGCTTCTAGGCCACACTCTGCGTTCAGCGATATTATTGCTTCGCATCGAGCAGTGCTTCCATCGAACTTCACGCCTGCAGCAAGACCACCATTACCGTCATGGTGCCTACATCCCCTCGAAGCCCTCCTAACCATTCCTGGAATCAAAAAAAAAAAAAAACACACACACACAGTCATCGTATTTTGCCCTACAACAAGCCACACTACTGTTCCTGCAAGAGAAACACAGCGGACGCCTTCACATTTACATGGATGGTTCAGTTTCTTCTGCCAGCTCAGCAGGAGCAGTGGCTTTTCCCGCGAAGTCCGTCAGCATAAAATTCAAGACATCGCATTTTACATCATCGACGACTGCAGTACTAGCCGCCTTCCGTGCTGCTCTAGAGCTCTAATTGAAGAACCGTCTCAGGCATGGTCGATCTCGCCTGACTCCAAGGCCGCTTTCCAGAACATTATGTCGCCATTTCGTCATGGACCGAATGAACAATTAGTCGCCGACAGAAGACTTCTTCATCATCGCGCAATATAGAAAAAAAAACACAACATAGCGTATCAGTGGACACCGGGCCATTACGGTATCTACGGAAATGACCGCGCTAATGAGGCCAGTCGATCTGTTCATAATGGTCTCCACTGTGCTTCTATATGCCTATCGAGAACAGGCGTAGCTACAGGGCTTCGTTCGCTCATACGTGAACTTACACTTGCACAGTGGAACTCGACGAAATTGCCAACGCTCGTCTCCACAACTTGATCCGAATCTACAACTCTGTCTTCCGTCAGGAATATTTAGAGCTGAAGAGACGCTTGTGTGCTGCTTGTGACTTGGTGTGGCCTTCATAAATGCTTACTCATTTTGGATCGGAATGGCCAACAGCCCTACATGCGATAACTGTAGCTGCGAGGAAACAATCGCCCACCTTCTCTGTGATTGCCCCGCTTCAGTGCGCCCAGGAAAGAACTTTCAAGAGCGTTAGAGGGACTTGATAAACGCCCTTTGTCAGAGGAAAGGGTCCAGGGACACTGTCTGAAACCATCCTCAGCACAGAAGGCTTTGAAAGCACTGTTGCGCTTCTTGCGGAGAACTGGTCTCAGATACAGACTTTAAGCAGTGCCGTATTCTCTATTTTTCGCGCTCTTCTTTACATTTTTTTTACATTTCTTTTCTATTATATTGCATTCCCTTATCGCCATTTCCCCAGCAGAGGATAGCCAGCCAGTCTGACAACTGGCTATCCTCTCTGTCTTTCCGTCTATTCCTCCTTCGTCTACTTTCTGTTCATATATATGCAAAAATGAAAAAAAATATTCAATAAAGAAAATGTGACGCGCATATTCTGGCCAATGGAATCCATCCTTTAGACTAGCCTATGGTCTTTTCTAAAAACCTTAAGTTGCTCTTTCACATTGGGCCCATCTTTGAAAAAGAAAGAAGGAGGTGTGCTTGGCAGCGCGGTTACATTATTGTTACCGCCTTGACATAAGGATTCTCAAAACTAAACTTCCATTTTTGCAGACTCTAAAGACGGGTATTGTTGCACCAATCCCTCTTTTTTTCCACGCTTTGCTCATTTATTCATGGGTCATGCCTTGGCAACATCGATGTCCATTCGAACATCGTTACCGAAGTTGAAGCGTATCGACCTGGCGCTTGGAAATTCCCGCTGTTACTTTTATGAGACGCAGTACCTGGCCACTCTACTTATATCTACCCTCGTACGCATTCAGGCGGGCAGAGAGTAAAACGCTTTCAAAAATGTCCTTACATTTACTACTTCTTGCTTAGTGTTGTGAAAGCGCACTTAAAGAATGGTCGGGCTATCTTTAGTCCTGTACGCTTTTGGCAACCGCGGAGATCTTTAATGCGCGTCTTGTGCCTCGCTTTCACCGCCGATTCTCCAGGGATGTTGAAATTTACTGTGCACTTCCCATATTGATGTACATGTTTTGTTTGGTGTGACGAAGTTCGTGCGTTCGGCTGGTGGTTCCTTTTGATGCTGAAATGTTTTCTTTTTTTGTGTGTGTGTGTTTAATCGTGCATCAGCAACACTCAGCGCTGTTTGTGCGGGCCTTCAATACTGCTGCTTTGCTGGGAGGCCCTCCCTGCGAAGCCTGCTATGGAGGAGATGGCAGTGGACCCGTCTAGCAGCAGGGACAGACCTCCCGCCGCAAGGAAGCACCTCAGCTCCTCAGTGAAATCAGAAGCTGCCGATTCTGAGTCTGACGCCAGGTCGGACAACTCGGATGCCTTCATACCTGCTAGGCATCGGCGTTCAAGATGGAAGTCTTCGACATCGTCATCAAGTGACGCATCCATCATATACAGCAACATTGTGACTACGACAGTAGCCTTCGTACGGGTCGACGTGATTTTTAAGCATGAATGCCATCTCCAAACAGAAACGGCATAATTTTTTTTCGAACTGGTCCCAGGTATTATTCAAGAGGTTCGACTGAACCCAAGGAAAGATATCATTGCCGTGGATACAACAGATGAGAAGACTGAGCAAACTCTACTTCGTCTGTCTCAACTCTGTGGTGTCAACACGCGGGCTTACATACCACAGGGTGCGGATGCAACCGCTGGCGTCATGTCTGATGTTGATGTAGAACTTCAAGATTGAAAAGTATGATCGTTTGCACGCCACCATGCAAAATCATCAGCGCTCGACGGCTCCGCTCGTCAAATTGTGTGAAGATTCTTTTCTACTGTGCAAAGCTGCGTAGTCATACAAAGGCTGGACTAGTGCGATACCCAGTTCGGCCTTTCGTACCAAGAGTCTTACAGTGCCGCAAATGTTTAAAGCTTGGTCATGTGCAGAGTTTCTGCACAAGTGCCGTGGTCTGTGCCAGATGTGGTCAAAATCATGACGTAAATTCTTTAGACACTCCGACATCTCGGTGCCCGAACTGTAACAGTTAACACTTGGCAACAGACAAAAAATTTCCCACACTAAAGATAAGAAGAAGGCATCAGGACAGAAGCCGCGTAGCCGCAGGGCCCATCCAGTGACTATACAAATGGCAAAATTGAAGATGTACTCGCACGTTCAAAGAATAGCAAAGATACCACGCATCGGCAGGGTGGAGGGAGGCGGAATTTCTGTCTCTCCGCGACATCGTGGCCGACGCTTCCTTCGAAAGTGTCCAAACCAGTATCTACCAAGATCACGCCTCCGAAAGCATCGGAACCAGCTCCATCCAAGGTGTCGTCTACAGTAGAAAACTCCGTAAATAGGGTGCCTACAGTGGTCTCGGTCAGCGATGACGAACAACTTATCAACCTGCTTAAGATGCTTGTCAACGTCGTTAGATCTCTGATTGCCGGTCGTCAGACACCAGCAGCATTAGCCGCAGAGCAACTTCCGGAGGCTCTTGTTACAGTTCTCGACGGCCTTAAATAGAAACAACATGAACGCTCGTGGAAAGCCCCATCTCTCTGTGCTCCAATGGAATGTCAAGTCCTTACGACCACGGCATGCCGATCTAGTGCTTCGGATTCTCGCAATGAACACCCCGCCAGATGTTACAGCTCTTCAAGAAATCAATGTAATAAAAGAAGAATTCAGACTTCCAGGTTTCGTAGGCATCCACAGTAACGCTCGATGCACAGCGCCCGAATGTGGGTCGTCCCAGTGCACGGACGCCACGCACCCGCGAAATACTTCAAAACCATCGCTATACATCCCAGCTGACTTACATTTCGCAGTTAAGCCCAAACCGCATGAGAGCGATTTTGTGCGCGACGGCGACTATCGACGACTTCGAGTGACGAAACGGACCGTCGCGCGAACAGATCGCTCGGTTCTAGAAATCTATAATTCATCGCTCGTCGCCCAGAAGTGCTATGAGCGACTAGCCAATAGTGCGAAGCCGGAACAGGATATGCATCAGTCAAGCACTACCGATTGTCGCACGGAACGAGCAAACGACTAGATTTTGATACGTGCAAGGATAATAACGTAGTGCAAGACCTTTAGAAATATTTATGCCGCTCTTTACACTAAAACACATCAACTTAAATTAATAAAGCGAGCGTCACGCCAGTTTCGGCGAGTATTTGCTGCCCTCATACCGGCAACACCGGGGAGACGTCGCTCAAAGTCGTCGCTTGTATCGTCGCTCGCATGCGGTACGACGTGTAGGCGACGAGCGACCGCGACAGCCATCTCCATCGCGTCGCTTGTCGCTGACGCGCGCAAGATCGCGTGCATGTGGTTTATACTTTATTGACACAAGCGATATCTGCGATGCCGATTTTGAATGTACAGCCGTTACTGTGAGTCTCAAAGATACGACAACGACTGTGGCAAGCATATATTATCGACCTACACGATCTTCAGACACCATCTTATTGGAGTGCTTAGTCTCTCGGTGTGGCCCCACATTTGTGCTGTGCGGAGACTTCAGTGCTCACCATCCTCGCTGGTGTTCGCGTCCACAAGACCAGCGTGGGGTGGAGATCAATGAGCTTATTGTTCTACATGATCTACAAACACTCAATGACGGCTCACCTACATTTGTCGGCAGAGGGAAGGAACAATCCACCATCCACCTTGCTATATCAACAAGAGATGTGTATCTGGCCTGGTCATGTGAATCTGACCCATGGGGCTCAGATCACCTACCAATTTGGTTGATTCCAGAACATACTCCTGGCCGCCAGACTGCCGCCTACACAGTGACAAACTGGAACAAGTTCCGTCAGCTGATTTCAGAGGCGCCATCACACAAGTAGTTCAAACTGGTGAAAGAGTGTCTTCCACAAGCTACCGTAAGACGACGACGGAGCTTATACAAACCGAACTCGGATATCAAGCTTTTGAGGCTACGTACCAGTCGACGCAGCGCTTACAGGAGAGCGCAGCGTTCTAAAAGAAGCTCCGAGACGACGGTGTATAACCGCGTAGACGCAGCCATACGGCGCCCCACAAGACAACTTCGTCGAAAAAGCTGGGCAACACTGTGTAGTTCGCTGCATACGGCAAATGATTTTGGAAGTGTTTGGCGAATACTGAAGGCTCTCCGCACTCCTGAGATCTGCAAGAATCCAACTGCTGCTTTGTGCATAACGACTGGCCGCACTCCGAAAATTCTTGCAGAATAATTTGCCGACCTTTTTGTACCTCCCATGTCAAGTGACAACGCAAACAATGACCTTAATCCTCTGATAAGTCAGAACACCGCAACGTTCTGCTATGGTCCAGCCTGCCAGATGGATGAAGCAGACTTTACTCACGAGGAGCTGCGCCACGCGCTCAGCCTCTCTAAACGTCGCACTGCCCCTGGTGAAGACGGTGTGACGTAGCAGGCGTTACAAAACATCGATGAGGCCTTTCATCAAAATGTCTTGGACGCATATAACGAAGCGTGGCGGACGTCACTCATCCCCACTGTTTGGAAATCATCTGTGGTAAACCAGTCTTAAAGCCCGGCCGCCCTGCAAAACACCTAAAGTCATACCGGCCAATATCGCTAACTTCTAATGTTATGAAGCTGATGTAACGAATGGTACTGTTTCATCAGATGGCAGGCTACAAGAGATGAATTTCTTTCCTGATGTCATGAGCGGCTTTCGTCGTCACCGTTCAGCCCTCGATAGCATAGCAGACCTCGTATCATCTCTAGAGTCTGCTCGAGAAAACAAGCACTCTGCATGTATGCACTTCCTGGACATACAACATGCTTTTGATTCGGATCCCGAGAAGGCGATTTCGGGTCGACTGCTTCATTTCGTGCATTAATTTCCATCTGAGCGCTATGAAAGTGCGTGTTGGAGGAGCAACAAGTTAATCTCTCCCTGTTAAGTGCGGTGTACCGCAAGGCAGCGTCTTGTCGTCGCTTCTCTTCAACAGCGTACTTGCTGGACTTCCAAGCCGATTGCCTCAAGAACCTGACTTCACAATATGCATAACAATCTATGCTGATGACATTGAACTGTAGATCAGTGGCCCCTCGCACCACGGTCCACGTCTTCGTGGAATATTGCAGAGAGTTCTGAATGCGACTCCGGAGTACTTGGAGGAAGTTGGTCTGCAGATTTCACTAGCTAAGTCAGCCGCAATCGCGTATAATCCAAGGCAACCCGCTCGTCGAAGCATGAGCCGACTGTACCTCGGAGATACACCAGTACAATGGCTACAACACCATTGCTACCTGGGCGTTATTATCGATGATCGCCTCTCTTTGCGCCCTGCCATTACCTCTGTGCGGTGAAAATCCCGGTCGCTGCTAAAGAATGGGTCCGCCTTGCCTGCTTGGGGCGCTTGCTGCGACCAGACGACGGCACTTCAGGTATATCAATCATCTGTCCTCTCTGGCGTGATGTATGCCTTGCCAGTCTTGAACGTGCCGCCAAATGTGATGTCTCACTTGGAACGGGACCATCGGGTTGCCCTCCGAGTCATGCTTGGCTTACTTCGTGAGGCAAAATCTGTTCCACCACTACTCACAGAAGCGCACCAGTTGCCCCTGAGTTTGCAAGCAGACGAGAGAGCGCTGCACCATATCGAGCGTATGCACTGAGGATCAGACGGCCAAGCACTCATTAATCGGCTGATTCAGTGCCCGTTTTCTCGCATGGGGAAAATGGCGGTATTGTTTGTTGACATTACTCGCAGTTCAGAAGACACTACTTTATCCACAACTCCGTAAAAGCACAACAAATGTTCCTTCCCATTTTTCTGTCACTTCCCGAAATACAGAAAAAGTCTAGCCACCCTGTTTCGACACTATTCCAATTGGCCCAGTCCCACCTATTTGAAAAATTTGGAGACTATATTAAAGTATTCACGGACGCATCTGTACGCAGCGACACCCAAGGCGCTTCTGCAGCTTTATTCTGCGCTTCGACTGACATCAGACGGGTGTTCAGAATACTTCATCCAACCTCATCAACAACTTCAGAACTGGCAGCGATTTATTTTGCTCTGAAGTACGTACACGAAGAATTAAACGCATTGAAGGTCGTCATTCTTACAGACTTTCGTGCTGCCCTCAACAGACTGAGACAAGATGCCGATAGCCCAATTTTATGCAGTTTCCAAGAATCTGCCGGCAAAATTACTTCGCGTGGAGTGTCTCTCATTGCTCAGTGAATACCCACGCACGTGGGCATCGCTGTAAAATAAGAGGTTGATCGCCTCGCTTCAAGTTGTGCCCACCACAAATGTGACTGCCCTGACATTCCCTGTATGTTTGAAAACGCTCGTCTTCTGATACGCCGACACCTCCTAAAGCAGCACCCAGACCAGCCTGTTGCAAACGGATCGTTCCCTCCCCGTGTTCGTGGTTGAGGCTTGCCGCGTCGTGCTAGAGCGCTGTTATACAAGTTAAGAGTTGGATCTGTATTAGTGCGTGAACGTCTATACCGACAAGGACGTGTGGACAGCCCGTCGTGTACATTTTGTGGCTCCTGTGAGACACCTAAACACCTCGTTTTAGAGTGTCCAGCATTTGTTGCACAGCGCGCATTACTAATTAAGGAATATAACCTTATTGGACTGCAATCTGCGACCCTTGACGATTTTCTGTTTCCATGGGGGTGCGCTGCTCGATGTGACCAGGCCCATCGAGCCCTGCTAACATTTCTGAAGGATACTGCCTTGGCCTCCCATTCATAGACATTATTTGTGTTTTTGTTTTGTTCTGTCGGTGTCTTCGACATTTCTATATTTCTATATTCCCCCTTTTCTTTCCTCTTATTTTCATTTCCTCTATTCTCTCCTCCTGAAAGAGTCGACAGGTGCTGTGCTCCTCTCGGTGGCAGTTGTCAGCTTGCTTCCTCCCTATTTCCTTCGTGTCCTTCGGTGTATATGTGTACAAACCAAATAATAATAATAGTAACAATGATAATAAATAATAATAATGCAAAAGATAAAAAAATAACCCATCTCATCTTGATGAACCTACAGACCCTCTCGCCATCCTTTTAACCTCGCCTATATTTAAGGAAAGGAGTGAGGGTAAGCTGCCCGTCTCTGGGTGTGTTGCGTGATGTTCCGTGTGCTAGCGAGCATTTTTTTTTCTTTATAATTTCCTTTCAAGCTCTCTTCGCGTAATAACGCAAGACTCCGCATTGTGTAGCCACAACTCCTTCTTCCACCGGGTATACCATGAGCTGAAGAAGCACTTCTGTCCCACCTGTGGCTTGACGTGTCATTCACGGATGTTTATTCATTCCACATTGATATTGCAGACAGTCGTATACCTGCTACACCTGTGGCTCCGAGCAGACAATTGGTGTATCTAGAAAATCACCCTCGACTGCGCATGAAAAACTGGACGATCGCACCTTGGCGCAGGTCAGAATCCTCGGGCACTGGTCTCTGCAGACCAGGGCTGGACAACGATACTTTTCAAATCTACCTTGGCACATATACAAGATAATCTTCTTCTTTCTGGGGTTTTGCGTGCCAAAACCAGTTCTGATTATGAGGCATGCCGTAGTGGAGGGCTCCGGATTAATTTTGACCACCTGGTATTCCTTAACGTGCACTACAACGCAAGCACACTGGCGTTTTTGTATCGAAACGGCGCCTACATCGAAATGCGGCCGCCGCGGCCTGGATTCGATCCCGCGACCTCGTGCTCAGCAACGCAACACCTTAGCTAGCTGAGCCACCGCGGCGGGTCTATACAAGATACTCAGCCTACCCATCCCTAAGAACTGTTTTCGGCATTCTAGCCAAATATTATACTGTCATTCTACAAAAGTCTATGAGGCTGGCCGGTCTTGCATCAGATAAACGCAGGTACGCCGTGCAATCGAAAATTTTCATGCCGCCTTTACACTCGGTACGATGCACTGCTTTTTCTTCCAATCAAAAAGCGAGTCAGGTCTTATTTTAGTATTTTCGTAATTGTCCCACACTAATACTCAGTGTGTAATCTACATATTACTAGCTGAATAGATTAGGCGCGTTCTATGGACGTGGACTGGAAGTGGAATGGATTGCGCGCGTTCTATGAACTCTCTAAGTATGCCATCGCATACCTAGAGAGTTAGCGGTGCTAAGTTCTGGTGAAGCTTTTAATGCGAAAGCATTATATATGCCCCATTACGCGAAAATCCGGTGTTATAGTTGGCAGCGTGACCGAATGATGGTACTAAAAATCGCCGATGGTAAAGAGTAAACATGCGTCATGAAATGCTCGAATTGACGTCAAATTTCTCAGGGAAAGAAATTTCTATTGAAAAGAAAATTTCTATTGAAAAGAAAATTAGGTAAATGTTTCTCCGGGTGGGAATCGAACCCGAGCCTTTTGAGTGCTAGACGAGCACGCTTCCCCGACGCCATGGCGGCACCATAGTTCTGGCTGACTAAACGTGTGGCCTAGTGCGTGCGTCGTTAGGCACATGATGGCGCCGCCAATGGGTAGGAGATGGCGCCACGTCATTAGTGTATATAATGACTATAGGAAATAAAATGTAATAATGTCCAGTTGAACGCCGCTGAGCGGTCCTTCGAGTTATGAACTCCTCGCGGGAAAGCGAGTGCGTTAAGACGCTTGGCACGTTTTCATTTGTCCTCACCGAGGCTCTGTTAGAACGCAGGGGAGAGTTAACGCGGAAACGGAACGCGTGGAAAAAACATTTCACCAAAGGCACTATATTGCTTTCGCATTCCCACACGTAAGCAAGCCATGTCTCTAAGCAAGATCCATGTCTCTGCCGATTTTTTCACAGCGAATCTGTTATAGGCTAGGTTCCAGGAGATCGCATCCGGCAACAGACCGGAAGTAGATGAACAATTTTCGTCTCCATCTGCGTGGTGGTTTGGTTCCATGTGCGTGGCAGTTTCCCTCCAGCTGCGCCTTAACACCGGTGTCAAAACGGATGATGGATGGCCCATTGTTATACCCCTCGTCACCGCCGATGCCTCTTTCACAAGTGTCGCGATACTCGGCGACGGCACATCCCACCAATCGTTGTGCCCCTTTGTCTCGTGACGTAGAGATCGCTCTAGCGCTGTTATCAGCAGTTGCCATTTGGACTAGCTATGCGACGGACGCTCGTTTAACCACATCTTCCAGGATCCTGACGAAGCCGTGCAATGCGCCGCGGCTATGAACGCGGTGGCTCATAGGCTAGTCTACGTATGACGATGGGGCGGACTTGGCGCAGAAAACGCACTGCATGGCCATCGCGCCGGGCGAAAACAAGATGCCGGTGTCCTTGCTCATTGACGAACATGCCGAAGGCGCTCAATATAGTCAATAATGATAATAAACAAATTCACTTTAGCAATATTCACTATAGCAGACCCACCATACTCACAGCTGCGCTGGCTTCCATCTTCACAGTAGTGAAATGCCTCTGAATTTTTGTAATCTCCGCTTTAAAATCACATTTCATTCTGTTTACCACTTTCCCCAGCAGCCAGCCAGTATTTACATTGGCTAACTTCCCTGTCTCTCCCTCTTTGTTTCACCCTGCCCATTTTAAGTAAGGTCGTGGGAATTCTAGCACTACTGAAGCTGCCGCTCTCACGTAGGATTTTTTTCGCTGCATGCAGACAGCGAGAACCTTGGAGGCAACCTTATAAAACAATTTCTTCTTCATTCCTACAGACTGCTATATTTACGTCTATATTTTATGTTCTTATTTGAGAAGAACACGGCAGAGAGATCGACAGTACTGCACGCCTGTCGAAGAACAACAACTTGCTTGCAAGCTGCACTACATGCAGTGATCACGCATGGCTGAGCGCCGTGGGCGCGTGGCTCCGAAGTTCTTCACTCGCGGTGCTATTACTGACTGCCCTCTAGCTTCTTGGTGCGGAAAGTTTTTCGCTTCTAGGACGTCCTTAAGCCCGTAATAAATATCCGATTGCAGCGTATAGGTACCCCGAAAACGGTAACTTCGATAGCGGCTTAGAGCCGGCGCCAATACAAGCCGAGCGCTTAACGCGACACCCGACATGGCTCACATTTCATAGCTTGGTGGGCTCGTCTTGCCAACCTTTCGCATTTTGAGCGCAGAAGTTCTGGGTGACCTCGATAAGGGAAATACTTTTTTTTTAGCTTAAGCTGGTGGAAGTGCGCAGCGCCGCCTTCACCGTTCACCGCTACGTCGACTTCGCGTTTATACACGCGCAAAGGCAGTAAAGAACAAATGTTTCCTTTGAAGTACCCGTCGCGAAATAGTAGAGCTATATTTAATCTTATTTGACGCAGGATAAAGACAGCAGAGTTGTGCGATCGTTCAGAATCACCGCCTACAGTACAGAGAAGCTGGAGCCGAATTCGCAAAGCTTTTCTTTCGTAAGTGATCTTGGTCATCGGCCGGCCACGTTCGTAATAATATGTTCAGCATCAGGATTTGTCTGGAATTTGCTCTTACGAACAGTTCTAACCAAGAGCTTTTTGCGAATACGGACCCTGGGGCCGAGTTCACAAAGCTTTTCGGTCGTATACAGCAGATCTTGGCCTTTGGCTGGCCGCCTTCTCTAATGAAATGTCCAATATCAGGATTGACTGGAATTTTCTCTTACGTACAGTTCTAGAGTAAGATCTTTTTGGCAATACGGGCCTGTTTCTTTCGAGAATTTCAGTTGCCTGTAATTAAATCACACAATTTAAAGCGTTGCCCCCATATGAGATCCGTATGTAATGCTTCCCGTATATAAAGCTTTCGAGCACTTGCTGAACAAATTGTTAAGCAAATGTCATACGCCACCTAGACGATTTTAACTTAAACATGCACGTAAACTGTAATGCTCTTCCCATTTTCACCACATTTAGTCTTGTATCTATTGTAAGTCTACCAGTACACCTGCCTAAATTATGCGCCGGCCCTAAAACAAGTTGTAAGGCTCTGGAGCGCTTGCATGGGTAATTTCCTGCAAATGTAGTAATAAGCTCACAAACTTTTAATTTTGTCTACGCATCACCTATGAGTAACCCAGCCTTAATTTCCACCATATATGAAAAAGGTGGCTCATTTTGTTCACCGAGGTCACTGCGGGCGGCTCGTGTAACCCATGGCAATAAGGAGAAAGCGAGGGTTCAGTAATTATTTGCAAAGATTATTTTTGGTTACACCACCTCAGTGCAGTGCTGTGAAGAAAAACTTGAGTTGCTGTTTTTGTGATGTCATGCACATCATGTACAATGAATAATGTACTCCACGGGAATTATAATGTGTTTCTTCCCCTACTACAAGAGCCCTATTTGGCTTACAGCACTTAAAAAAAACACCGCATATCCACGGGGTGAATGATGATGAGTGGGCGAAGTTCCGGAGGGAATCATCGGTAAACCGTGAATCTTCCGTGTAATTCGCCCAGTCTCGCCGCACTAAATCGAACGATTGACTTCCACCAATGACACGCGCCATATGTGACGTCATTCCTATTTTTTAACAGCGCCCTTCATTATAATTGCACCACCTCCCGCTTAAGGGGACGCTAGCACAAACGCGTTAGAAACGTGCAGTACTCTCTAGTAAGGGGGCGAGGCCACAGCGTCTTACGCAGCCGTTTACACATGCCGGAACGTGCACCACGTTTGCCGACGCCATCACATGACTGCTGAGAGAGTATAACCCCCGTATTCATAAACGCTCCTCAACTTGAACTTGACTTGCCACCGCCCTCAACGCGTTTCGAACGCGCTGCCCAAGGCGGTGGCAAGTCAAGTTCAAGTCGAGGAGCGTTTATGAATACGGGGGTAAGGCGCAGAGGCCACAGCGTCTTACACCATCTTCTTACACGGGCCGTAACGCGCTAGCACAAACGCGTTAGAAACGCGCAGTCTTTCGTTAATGTTGGGTATTTATTGTCATCGTAGTGCGTGTGTCCATGTGTGCTTCGTGGCGTAGTGGTTAGCGCCGCGCGTTCGGAAGCGAGGGGTCCCTGTTCGATTCCGCGCTACGGACACAACTTTCGGAATTTTTTTTCATAAAAGTAGACGTGGCTACCTACGACGACGACGACTACTACTACTACTACTACTACTACTACATACTACAGAGGAGGGACAGACCCACACCCTAAGGAGCTTCGCCCCTAAAAAAGGAGAAGCCCAAACGTTAAAGTTTCACCCCAGGTTACACTTAACAGCCCCCCCCCCCCTTCCCCCCGCCGGTTATCATTGAATGTGAATTAAATTTGGCATATATTTCCCTCGGGACCCTATACGAAACATAGCGGATAATAACCGCATGAAGCTTTCGGGCAACTGCTGAAGGAACTTTTACAAACGCTGTAATTCAACCACACATATTCAACCTCAAATGCACATCGACGATAACGTTTTCCCCATTTTCACTTTTTCGACGCTATCGTTTCTCCCTCTGGTAATACCCCCTCCACACAATACTCCCAATACGGCCAAAGCTGTAGCCTAACCACCGGCAGCTACAGCCCAGTGCCTTCCTGCATCTAAGTCTATCACGCCTATCCTTGCAACCCTCTACTCTTACAAATATTCCTACTGCGACGAAAGTATGCGTCACTATACCAACTCCACATAAGCCTACCTTCGCACAATCAATATCCCCTAATTCCTTAACCCCACCTCTGAACAGCGGGAGGCCATTCTGTCCACTTCGGACCCGCGTGACCAGCAGCCATTAGCGTGGCGTGCCCGGCAAGCAGGAGACTCCGTTATCAAAAACCACCCCTTTATGGACTAAAGACAACGGTCCTATAAAGCTTTCGAGCACTTGCTTAAGAACTTTTAAGACGAGCCCGTAATTAACTGGCCCTTTTGAAAAACGTCAACTTTGCAACACGTTGCTTTTTTTTTAACTCGTTGGGCAAACTTTCTATGTGGTTTGTAAAATACGTTTGTAAAGGTCTGTAACACTTCATAATTAATTTTTTGAGCTACACAGCTTAAACAGCTAATTGAGCTACACAGCTTAAACATTTATTGTCATTACCCGCAACGTGCTTCCTACATCAACCAAATACAATAAATGCGCATGTGAGGCTTAGGATCCGTGTAAAAAAAAAGGTCATGAATCACAATTAGAAAGATTACAGAGCCACAAGCACTAAGCTTTATTCTGGTTTGGTGTTGGGCTGCTAAGCACGAGGTCGCAGGATAGAATCCTAGCCACGGCTACCGCATTTCGATGGAGGCGAAATGCGAAAACACCCGTGTACTTAGATTTAGGTGCACGTTAAAGAACCCCAGCTGGTCCAAATTATTCCAGAGTCCCCCACTACGGTGTGCCTCATAATCAGATCGTGGTTCTGGCACGTAAAACCCCATAATTTTTTTTTACTTATTCTCGTTATAGGATGCTAAATTCTGTTTCACCCCTTTATGAAAAAGCTGACTTAGCGCTACTCCTACTCTGAGGAAAGCAGAAGAATCTAAAGTTTTTTTTTTCTTTTTTTAATACAGTATTATGGACAACTTGTCTTGGTTAACAAGAATAGTTCTGTAACCGAAGCCGAAAGCCACATATATAGAACAACATGGAATTAGTGTAGAAGACATATGTAATTGAATTAAGATTTCATAAAGATTCCTTTAAACGTTTCTTTTTTTTTCGCGAGCAGGAAGGAAGTGAAGCCAACTCCATGTCTGTGTTGTCGGTGCAATTAGCCGAGAGCATAGTCAAGTGTTCCATGAAACCTTGTACAGTCATAATGTTGCATAAGACCAGAAATTACGGTCACTGAACAAATCAAAATCATTATTTTGCCCAGAGCTGTTCGTGTCTATGTCTTCTCATTTTCTTAATAGTATCGAAGCAGTGCTCTAGAATTTTTTGCTGCAATTGCATTTTTATTGCGTTTGATCGTGCGTGTGCTTGTATAGAATATTTCTCATAACCAGCTTACCCTTCATGTGATATGCGTTTTAATCCTTTATTTGTCCTGTAACCGATAGCATCTTAAATTTTAAAAACAGCCCGATCTCTCACGTTGAATAAATTACACGCTGAATGAAGAAATAAGACTGGAATAGGATCTTGCTCTAAGAAAAAAGAACGATGAGATGGTCAAAGTTTATCAAAATGTTCAATAACGAGCACATTTGCGCTTTCAGAAAGTCAACTCCAACTTTTGAAGCGACTTGGCCCCAGCAGCAGTCAATCTGCAAATAATTCTTGATTCCAGGAACGAACGATCAAGACCGCTGTGCCATAAACTCACTGCCTCCGCCTTCCTCCTCCTCTCCTCTCACCGCTGAGACTCACTCTCCGCAGCTGCTTGAAAGCAAGGAAAGTCAATGAACGGAGAAACAGCTACAAACAGGACAAATTGATCGCAGAGGCGCGCCGGCTGCAAGGAAACACGCTGATGCTCTTGTTTGGTGTCGTCATTTTCTTTGACGGTGTTATCGCGATTTGCTGACTCGGTAATTCCGACAAGGCAAACTTAGGTTGATTTTAATGCTTTGATCTTTTCAGAACGTTATTTGCGCGCGGTAGCGTACATGCTGCAATAGTGTTCATTGTGTTACAAATCGACGAGCGGTACGGGTTTCCAAATGCTGGTGCGATCGCGACTTGCATTATACCTCGATCTCCATTTGCCGGGCAACTCAGTGGACGATAGATATCATCAGTATGCGAATCGATTCGCAAGAGGCAGCCCCCTGTGTTCAGACAACCAAACAGCCAGATTTCTGACGTTACACCAAGGCTTTGCGACATTCGAGTGCGTGGTTCACAGAGCAGTGGGCCGACAGGCTAAATTTAGCTCGTCGTGTCTAAAGGCACCACAAGCGGCAAAACGTAGGTGACGTTGCACGATGGTACCATGAAGACGGCGTAACGATGACGTCGACGAATGACGACGACAATGGGATGACGACCATGTGCTTGTGTCAGAGCTCGCATCTGCGCTGACAAAAAAAAAAAAAAAAAAGCCGCCGCACTGGGCCACCTCGGTTTGGTATCGGTTCGCACTGTCTCCAAGACCAGTTTATGGTGCAAGACAGCAGCAGCCAGCGCTTTGCGCCCACAAATTAGGGGTAAGATGCAAGGAAAGCTTCGCTGCATGTAAGAGCGAACTTCCTATACTTGAAAACGTACAAAGAAAGTCAATTACATCCATATAACTTGCGTTTATCAGCTCGCTCTCGCTAGTATCACACCACAAAGTATGATTTTTTCGAGAACTAATGGCAACCTGATGCTTAAATTTTATGTATATGACGCTGCATATAGGTTTCTTAAGGACGATGAAGCTTTTTTTTTTTTTTTGCTTATTGCTTATTGCTTTCTGTAGTAGTAGTAGTAAACGTTTATTCCATGAAGGGGATTGAAGGTTGAATTGGTGGGGCCCTCAGTCCAGGGCTCCACTGGCCTTAGCGGCTCGCTGGGCTTGGTCGAGGAGAGCCAGTTGGCTCTCCCGTTCCGTGCTAGCAAGCCAGGTCTTCCACTGCCTGTTTCTGGGTATTTGCCCTAATTTGGGGGAATTGATATTTAGGGACCGCGACTTGCACTCCCACGTGCTTTCTGTCTTACTTTTCAAAAAGACTAACGCCTTTGTTGACAAGGATGGACGCGAAACCTTAGGCCCTATACATGAGCTAGGCGTAAAATAACATGAACTGCTTGGTGAGATCTTGATAATATAACTTCAAGGCGTCAGCTTAGGCGGACCACACACAGAAAAAGAATATATATATATATATATATATATATACATAGGCGGACAGACGGACGCACGGGGGAAGCTGACTAAACGGTGCGATGCTAATCAACATCGTCCATCAATTGTTCTTTTTATGCGTGTGTTTGTGGCCCAACTTTAACTGGCGCCCTCAAGATTATTCTGTATAGTGAAATTAAGTACGCCAGTGACAGTATATTTAACTTACAAAACGGTAACATAATTCTAAGAGAGCTTGTTCTTTTCGTCTTTTTTTTTTTTTTTCATGAACCACGACTGAAATATCTTGTGCCCAATGTTGAACGCCGGAGAGTGTAATTTGTTCCATGCACTTGTTTGTATACCCCAGTGATTAGAGAAAGTGTTCTGGCTTTATTTGGGATTCATGTACGGTCGGGTAACCAAATTCTGCATTCGAACTGTCGACATCTGAAATGATTGTATACGTATTGTTTGCTCAGATAATTCCTTTTTTTATATCAAGTTTCCTTTTGCGCATCGCACGCTTAAGGCGTGAAATAAAATCAGGAACATTTAAATAAACCAATAAAATAAATATCGGTGGCCGCTCACATTGCCCGCTCACACTAGTAACCAGCTTGCGAGCGTAAACGTAAGCACTTGCTGATGCATCGAAAAGTACTCAGACCGGCGCAGCGTGATGTCTCTTAGCAGAGCGTAATCGTTCATGATTTTACACGAACCAGTTGAGCAAGTGCTTATATGTGAGTCGCATTCGTAAAGCAAATACATGAAATGCACGAGTACCGCACATGCGTGAGGGCACGTGTCACTTTTGCGCGTGTCATCATGGCACCCACGTAACTACTTCCGCGCGCGCTATCTTATTTTTTTATTATTATTTATCGTATACCCCCAGCACCTATCGGCATTACAGTAGGGGTGCGGGGGTTACATACACAAGAAAGTAAAGCAGGCAAACATGGCATGCGGTTCAGATATATAACAAGTTAGAGTCCACTCATTTAAAGGCGTACGCAGAGCGCACCAACAAGAAAAGGAGCAAACAGCTTTATTTACTCGTTCAGCACATATTGCGTTAAAAAAAAGAAAAAGATCAAGGACACTGTAAGCACAACCTAAACAAAGAAAGAAAAAAAGTTTACGGTTACAACTTCTCACGTAAAACTGAAATGCGTGTGTTATCACGAGATAGGACAAAAAAATATAGAAGTGCAACAAAGGACAGGAAAATGTTACAACTGTGAAGCAGCTGTAAAGATTTCGCGCGCTTAGTACCGTGTCACAGGAGAACATGGAGGGCATTTAAAGAAGTAAAATCGATTCATCAGAAGTGGCCATCACCACGTCTGAAGGTAACTTACTGTATTGCCGTATTGTTCGGCGGCCGACTTTCGATGGAGTCGAAATGCAAAAACGTCCATGTGCTTGCGTTGTAGTCCACGTTAAACAACCCCAGGTAGTCAAAATTAATCCGGAGCCCTCCACTACGGCGTGCCTCATAATCAGAACTGGTTTATGCACGTAAAACCACAGAAAGAAGAAGCCGTATATTCGCGGGAAAAATGAGCTAGCAAGGGTGGTTGTCCTACATTTCTATTCTCGAAATTTTGTTCGTGATCAAGTCGGTCAGACATACAATAAGGAGAAAAAATATACACTGCTCATTTGATAACGGTTCGTCAGGGGTAAATACAATAGACATTTCTAAACGTCGCTTAGCCCTTCGAACTTCGAGTGGTTCTCAGTGTAATAATTCCTTTAAATATGGCATGCTCACTTTCTTTCCACTAGTTGTCTTACCTAGGACATACCGGGCAGCCATGTTTAGAATTTTTGTTTTCATGTTTATATTTATCGAGCGAAAGCGGAGGGTCCCATACTGTGGACCCCATGCTCCAATATCCATCGTCGTACGCATGACTTGTACAAGAATTCACACGTGTTCTGCGGAAAGTACCGGTGTTTCGCCGGAAAATTCCTAGTAATGTGAAAGCCCTTTATTCTGTGTAATCAACATCCCTTGTCCAAGACAATGAAGGTGTAAAATAGAATCGTAGGTATTTGTACTCGGTACCTGTTTGTAATACATACTAGACACTGTGCAACATGCATTAGTCCATGTAAAGCTGCCGACATACTTTTCTTTGAAAATTTAGTTTCATACTTCATTTGAAACACCATGAGCATATGGCGTCCAGGTCTGTTTTAAAGAATATGGCAGTCATCATCATTGCATATTCGTCCATATAGGATACAATCATCTGCAAACATCCTTAGACACGATGTTACCCGAGTCAGGCCCGTAGCCAGGATTTTTTTTTTTTTTCGGGGGGAGGGGGTTGGGGGGCACCTGCTGAAGACCTTGACTATTTGAAGAAAGCACCTGTTTTTCAGTAATTATTTTTGGCAAAACTCGCAGTATGTCAATTATGGGTCTTTTTAAATACTTTTTATTATTAGTTTTATATTTTAGTTTTGAGATTAATCTTCCTAATATATAGCATATTTTTATACGGAAAATTAGCTTAAAGTTCACTTGGTACAAAAGGCATTTGGTAGTAGATGCTCTTTTACAGGGCTACAAAGAAAGAAAGAAAGAAAGAAAGAAGAATAGGAATTTAGAAAGAAAGAAAGAAAGAAATATGGAGGGCATTTAAAGAAAGAAAGAAAGAAAGAAAGAAAGAAAGAAAGAAAGAAAGAAAGAAAGAAAGAAATATGGAGGGCTTTTAAAGAAAGAAAGAAAGAAAGAAAAAAGAAAGAAAGAGAATATGGAGGGCATTTAAAGAAAGAAAGAAAGAAAGAAGAAAGAAAGAAAGAAAGAAAGAAAGAAAGAAAGAAAGAAAGAAAGAAAGAAAGAAAGAATATGGAGGGCATTTAAAGAAAGAAAGAAAGAAAGAAAGAAAGAAAGAAAGAAGAATATGGAGGGCATTTAAAGAAAGAAAGAAAGAAAGAAAGAAAGAAAGAAAGAAAGAAAGAAAGGGAATATGGAGGGCATTTAAAGAAAGAAAGAAAGAAAGAAAGAAAGAAAGAATATGGAGGGCTTTTAAAGAAAGAAAGAAAGAAAGAAAGAAAGAATATGGAGGGCATTTAAAGAAAGAAAGAAAGGAAAATATGGAGGGCATTAAAGAAAGAAAGAAAGAAAGAAAGGAGAATATGGAGGGCATTTAAAGAAAGAAAGAAAGAAAGAAAGAAAGAAAGAAAGAAAGAAAGGAAATATGGAGGGCATTTAAAGAAAGAAAGAAAGAAAGAAAGAAAGAAAGGAGAATATGGAGGGCATTTAAAGAAAGAAAGAAAGAAAATATGGAGGGCATTTAAAGAAAGAAAGAAAGAAAGGAGAATATGGAGGGCATTTAAAGAAAGAAAGAAAGAAAGAAAGAAAGAAAGAAAGAAAGAAAGAAAGAAAGAAAGAAAGAAAGAAAGAAAGAAATATGGAGGGCATTTAAAGAAAGAAAGAAAGAAAGAATATGGAGGGCATTTAAAGAAAGAAAGAAAGAAAGAAAGAAAGAAAGAAAGAAAGAAAGAAAGGAGAATATGGAGGGCATTTAAAGAAAGAAAGAAAGGAAAGAAAGAACATGGAAAGGGATATGGAGGGATTAAGAAAGAAAGAAAGGAAAGGAATATGGAGGATTAAGAAGAAAGAAAAGAAAGAAAGAAAGAAAGAAAGAAAGAAAGAAAGGAGAATATGGAGGGCATTTAAAGAAAGAAAGAAAGGAGAATATGGAGGGCATTTAAAGAAAGAAAGAAAGGAGAATATGGAGGGCATCTAAAGAAAGAAAGAAAGAAAGAAAGAAAGAAAGAAAGAAAGAAAGGAGAATATGGAGGGCATTTAAAGAAAGAAAGAAAGAAAGAAAGAAAGAAAGACAAAGAAAGAAAGAAAGAAAGAAAGAAAGAAAACGTTCGTCGTATACTTAAGAACCGTCCACTTTCGATCAACGGATCTGCAGGCATGAAATGATCGCTAGGAATCGAAAATATCCTACCTGAAAGCCTTTTGTGCCCAGATAGGAGGGCCAGTAAGAGAGAAGAGCACTTCAGGGAGGAAAACGGAATCGTTGCTATAAGGCGAAGCCCGGAACTCTAGATTATTTCAGCGTGTCAGAATTGTGTCGATTATTTAACTCCGTCTATGAGCGCCAGACAGCGCCCTGAGCGTGTAGAAAACCAGCATATAAACAGACAAACCAAGTAGCAGAGAGAAAAGAACAGTGGATGAGGCGCAAAAGATATGCCTTCTGTATCGACGGCCATCACGCCCACGCAGAACTGAATTTATATGTACTTCGCCTCTGTGCTCTTGCCTCTTCTTTGGTTTTCCCTTCCGTGACGTCAGTGCATTCACTGCGAATCGGGCGGCAGCAGGCAGCTTTTGTGACGGGAGCCCAAGGCGCCGGAA
This sequence comes from Dermacentor silvarum, assembly GCF_013339745.2. NCBI lineage: Eukaryota > Metazoa > Arthropoda > Arachnida > Ixodida > Ixodidae > Dermacentor > Dermacentor silvarum. Next base: position 11,680,912 of record NC_051161.1, read on the forward strand.
CTTGTAGTACGCGACCGAGGCCTGTTTTCATTTCGCTAATGCGAGAACTCCCGCCACACGGAATGAAAACGCCGAAAGCTTTTACCGCGCACACGCCCGACAATTGTGTCCCGCCTGCTTCGTTTTGACTTCTTCTCCTTGGCTCTTTATTTGCCTCACGTTTTCCTCGGTTCTGCCGGCCAAAAAACAAGCCTAAACGATGGCGTACGCGAAATATCTCAGCCCTTTACGTCCGTATACGTACACTGGCCGAGTGCGCCATGGTTTGAGACGTCTGCAGCTGCCCCCGCGATGGTCACTACATGATTGAGTGCTGCTAGAATAGAGATGGCCGAGTGCTTTAACCGGTGTCTCGAAACCTTCTTAAAAGGAGGCCACTAGGGGTCGCGCGAGTGCTGATAAATTAGTTTTGAAGAACGACTTAGGAACGTGGATAAAATAAATGGGTGGCTAAAGTGTTTTCAGGTGCAAGTAATTGTACACGAAAAGCGCAGACACAGAATGGATGAAGTGGTCAAGAAAGTTGGCAACCAAGTGCAGGATAATTGAAAGTGTATAGATAGTCAACTAGGATTCATCAGAAAGAAAGTGAGAGAAACAGAGACAGCGAATTAGATGCAAAGCACGGAAAAAAAAAAAGAAAGTACCATGGAGATTTACAAGAATGGGAAGAAAGAAACTAAAATGGAAAATCTGTACGATACCACAAAGTGCAGTGCCTTGCTATATGAGGCTTTAGCCGGTTGCCTAAGGACAGAAACATACCGGAGCAAATATTCGCAACAAGATGAGGCATGTGTATGCTGCAGCAAAGATCAGGGGAACACTCAGCACATCCTAATGGAATGCGACGGGATTCACCCAGTGAGAACCGTAGGTACCGTGCACCATCCAGAAGCGATTGGGCTTAAAGTGGACGGAAGCATCAAGCGGTGAGCAGTCGAGATAAGCAAGAGACGTTTAGAGTATTGGTGGAAAAAAAGCATTGAAATTGAATCAACTGGATCCGTTACAGACATAGGTAGCATTTCAAGGTAGATAGATAAGTTTTGAGGGAAACAAAGAAAGATTATGAAGGTGTATACCAAAATGCCCGCACAAAGGACCGGACAAAGAGCAATGGAACCAAAAATGATAGGCCTAACGTTAAGAGACAGGAATAGAGCGGTGTGAATCAGAGAGCAAACGGGGATATCCAATATTCTAAATGACATTAAGAGAAAAAAATGGAGCTGGGCAGGCCATGCAATGATGGATGGATAACCGATGGACCATTAGAGTTACAGAATGGATACCAAGAGAAGGGAAGTGCAGTCGAGGACGGCAGAAAACTGGGTGGGGTGATGAAGTTAGGAAATTTGCAGGCGCAAATTGGAATCAGCTAGCGCGAGACAGGAGTAATTGGAGATCGCAGGGAGAGGCCTTCGTCCTGCAGTGTACGTAAATATAGGCTGATGATAATGATGATTATGAAGCACTACCAAGTAATCCACAGCATTTTCCGGAATTTATTGATTATTGATCGGTTATCGATTAGGCATTGATTGGCTATCGATTGGCTATCGATTGGCTATCGATGACTGACTAAGCTTAAGTAGTCCCAACCATGCTTACCTAGACTTAGCCAGGCTCCGCTTCGCTAGTACACAGGGGTGTGTGCCATTGCACTTGGACCCTTTCTGCACTACAGCCAGGATCGGCCCACATTTTTTGTCCGCGATGGACGGACTAACGGCCGGCTTTAACATTTCCGCTGTTAATAAAGCAAATAAATATCCATTATGCAGTTTACCCCTGTAAAGGGTGCACCGCCGTAAACATAGATATGGTGAGGCAAAGCCGCCGTATGACACACTGCTGGGGAATGGAGTGAGTACGCTTGGACTAAGCAAGGCTCGCGCGAGGCAATCGTGTCTGGAAGGCGGCTTCGTCGGTGCCCACAAGAAGTGAGAATTAGTCGCAGAGTAGGTAAAATTAACTGTGCGGGTGTAATTAGCACCATTATACTCGAAAATTAACCACATTACACCATAGACAGCATTATATCCTGGACCAAAAAAATTCAAAAAAAAAGAGTCAACCGAGTGTGGACGCTAAATAAGACAAGGTCGACGTAGTTGTGCGTCACATACGATACGAATAAGATACAAAATGAGCGAATAACAAAAACGAAAAGAGAGAGAGAAAGAGACAGAATAGAGAGATGTAATCATCGTCGAATGATTGCAGCCACCATGTGCGTCGACCTAGCTTGCCTTCTTTAGCGTCAACACTCGGTTGACACTTTCTTCCTTCTTACAATAATGTGGCTTTTTCTCTCTCTCTCTCTCTCAAGGCACTCCGGTACTAAATGCAATGTGGCGCAATATAATATAGCAACGGAAGAAAAAGGAGACGACAAAAAAGGAGAGACAGGTAAAAAGAAAGACGAGACAGGTAATGCGCGGCAAAGCGCGAGATCCCGTGTTCAAATTCCGGCCATGGTGGCCACATTTAGGTGGAGGCGAAAGGCAAGAACGCCCGTGTACCGTGCATTGGGTGCACGTTAAAGACCCCAGGTGGCCGAAATTAATCCGGAGACTCTCACTACGGCGTTCCTCACAATCAGATCGTGGTTTTGGCGCATAAATCCCGGTGGTGTACGTTTTCATTGTGCTACGGAATAAGAAAGTGCATAGTAAAACTTGCAGTACTATAATGTTGCTACCCCATCGTGCGTGATTACAGACAGAGGAATGACCTCTATGGCAGAATTCATCAAAAATGGTTTCAAACTCAGTTGCACGGCGCATCAAAAGACAACTTCCTATCAACCACAGGACCTGATAGAAGGACTAAAAAAATAAGAAACAATAACTGACATGTTGTCCATGTGTAGCAAAGCTGAATAAGTGCAACGTCACGCTTATATGTATGCACTGCGCATGACCCATTGCGGCACTTCTTTGTATATATACCCATGTTCTTTCTTACAAGAAAGTTGTTCATTGCCTGACCCCGACTCGCACACATGGTGGCAGCGGTACAAGCAGAAGATGATTTCTTTTTACAAGCCCTGACTGTCAGTGCAGTCGACGCGGCAGATCATTGGAGTGCAACAGTTGATATTGAAGGCCGCAAGTTCACGTGCAAACTGGACACAGGTGCTAACTGTTGCGTCATTTCAAGCAAGGATGCTAAGCAGCTGCCGAACAAACCCCAGCAACCCTGCCGGGCCACACTGACCGCTTTTTTCGGCCATAAGACTACTGCGAGAGCGAAACTTCGCCTGCGACTGTTAGCAAACAGCAGAGAGCACGAAGAGTCGTTTTTCGTGGTCGAACAAAATGTGCCCGTGACTCTAAGCGGATCAGTGGCGGAACGCCTCGGGTTTCTTTGTCGCGTGCAAAACGTTCACGTCGAAGAGTTATACCCCGCAGCACAACCTTTCGCAGAAGTTTTCAGTGGACTGGGACAGCTGAAAGGCGTGGAGTATACAATGAAGCTAAAGCCAGGAGCCGTAGGAGTCGTCGTGCCAGCCAGGAGAGTTCCAGTGGCCCTTCAAGACAAAGTCAAAGAAGAGCTTCAGCGCATGGAAGAACAAGGCGTGATAGCCAAGGTAAAGGGCCCGACGGAATGGTCAAGTTACATGGTCACAGTCGTCAAGAAAGATAAAGTGCGGATCTGCCTAGACCCCATAGCGCTGAACAAGGCATTGTTACGGGAACACTATCCGATGCCTACTCTAGAAGACGTTGTGCCAGGCGCCAACGTTTTTTTCAACCTTAGACGCAGCATCGGGGTTTTGGCAGATAAAGCTAGACGACTCAAGTTCCAAACTTTGTACAATGAGTACACCGTACGGACGCTACCGCTTCTTGCGCATGCCTTTTGGCATTGCCTCTGCTCCGGAGATATTTCAGGCAGCGATGCACCGCGTCCTAGAAGGTCTGCCAAATGTCGCAGTAGTAATGGATGACATTCTTCTCTGGGGCAAGACTAAGCAAGAGCACGACCACAGTCTACAGCTTCTTTTAACGCGCTGCCGAGAACAGAATCTCCGACTAAATTTGAAGAAATGCTTCTTTTTGCAGCGAGAGGTGCGCTACCTGGGACACGTGCTCAGCGCCGAAGGCCTGCGTGTGGACGCGCAACGTATTCAAGACATTCTGGAAATGCCGACACCAAAAAACTGTAAGGAACTTCAAGTGTTTTTGGGCAGCATGAATTTTGTACAGCGCTTTATCCCAAACATGTCTGTAGTGACAGCGCCATGCACTACGAACTTTGTTGCGAAAAGACATTGCATGGGTTTGGACGGAAAAACAGCAAGAAAGCTTTCTTAGATTGCGTGAGGCTCTGATTCAAGCACCTGTCCTCCTCTATTTTGACCCAAGCAAACCCGTAACGCTATCAGTTGATGCAAGCCAGCTGGGGGTAGGCGCTGTGCTTATATAGAATGCACAGCCCGTTGCTTTTTCGTCACGGACACTCACAGAGGCACAGACAAGATACGCTCAAATAGAAAAAGAAACTCTAGCTATTGTTCATGGATGTACCAAATTTCATGACTACATATTTGGACAGCATGCAGTAACAGTTGAAACTGACCACCGCCCCTTAGTGGCGATATTCAGTAAGCCGCTATACCAGTGCCCGCTACGTCTGCAACGCATGCGCCTAACTCTACAACGTTATCCTATCAATGTGACGTACAAGCCTGGCAAAGAGCTGTTCCTCGCTGACGCCTTATCAAGGTTTCCTAGTAAAAGATTCATAGAAGAAAACGAACAGTTTCAAGTGAATGTGCTTGAATGTGTTTCAGCCTCTCAACGCTCTCTGCAAGATTTACTAGCAGCAACCAATGATGACGACACCCTCGTAAAGCTACGGGAGTATGCGAATACAACGTGGCCGCTTCACAAGCAAGAAGTCCCTGAGCCACTTAGGACGTACTGGGTGTACCGGGACGAGATACATGCACAGGACGGCCTCGTGTTTCGAAGCAACAAGGTAATTGTACCGCAATCAAAGATATCGGAAATGATGAGTCTTCTTCACGCGGCGCACGTCGGAGCGGATAAGATGAAGGCGAGAGCAAGGAACGTGATGTTCTGGCCCAATAGTTCGAGCAACATCGAGCAGTTATGTAGAGCCTGCAAAGTGTGCCAAGCACATCAGCCTCGAAACCCTAAAATGCCACTTCTGAGTCATGATGTACCCTCGCTACCATGGGAAGTTGTTGGCATGGACTTGTTCTCCTTTGAAGGCCATGAGTTTGCCCTTGTTGTCGACTTCTACTCCTTCTTCTTTGAAATTCGAGAGTTTCGTACAACAACTGCAAGCTCTCTTAACACGTGGTGTTCTCAAATTTTCTCGGTTCATGGCTTGCCCAGGAAGTTGTGCACGGACAATGGACCGCCCTTTAACAGCCGTGAGTTTAAGTACTTTCTCAACACCTTGGGCGTTGATCCCATCACCTCAAGCCCCTATCACCCGCGTTCCAATGGCATGACGGAGAGAGCGGTTCAGGAAGCAAAAAAGCTTTTAAAGAAGTGTTCCTTTAAAATACCTGTGTTTCAAATGGCTTTACTTGAATGGCGCAATACTCCACGTGATGATGTGCTCCAGTCCCCCGTGCAGAGGCTGATGGGACGCCAGACTAGGACTCGTCTACCAGTACCTACCAGCCACTTGGAGCCACGGACAATTCCATCTGACGTGGTCCAGGGCCGCCTTCAAGACATACGCCAACGACAGAGGACCTACTACAATCGTGGCAGCAGGAACCTGTCGCCTGTGATGCCAGGTCAGCAGGTCACAGTGTACGATACAAACCAGCGGACCTGGTCTCCCGCCGTCGTTCTCCGACCAGCTGATGAACACCGCTCGACCATCGTCCAGACTGAAGACGGCCGGGAACTCCGGCGCACACGAGAGCACCTTCGCCTGGTAGACCCGCAACCGGAAGTGAGCCACGTGCCCGAAGACGGATCTTCCACAGAGCCCCCTCAAGAACTACGGAGAAGCACAAGACAGCGACGCGAGCCCTCACCCGCCGTGGTTGCTCAGTGGCTATGGTGTTGGGCTGCTGAGCACGAGGTCGCGGGATCGAATCCCGGCCACGGCGGCCGCATTTCGATGGGGGCTAAATGCGAAAACACCCGTGTACTTAGATTTAGGTGCACATTAAAGAACCCCAGGTGGTCCAAATTTCCAGAGTCCCCCGCTACGGCGTGCCTCATAATCAGAACTGGTTTTGGCACGTAAAACCCTATAAAAAAAAAAAAAAGACGCGAGCCCTGTCGGTACCTTCAACAGGAGATACGTTAACCACGTCTTAGTTTCCCTATAAAAAGGAAGATGTAGCAAAGCTGATTAAATTCAACGTCACGCTTATATGTATGCACTGCGCATGACCCATTGCGGCACTACTTTGTATATATACCCATGTTCTTTCTTACAAGAAAGTTGTTCATTGCCTGACCCCGACTCGCACACACATGTGCGTAGATGTATAGCAGAAGATGTTGGATGAGATACTGCCTTATGTAACGTTTGCGCACAACACCGTACTCAAGAAACCACACGCTTCACGCTGTTTTATCTCGTTTACGGTCGTGAAGTACAGACGATGCTGGAAGGCATACTGCCATGGGACAACGCTGGCCATCTCTATCAGGACGCCGAGCTTTTCTTACAGCGTGCCGAGGAAGCACTCCAACTCGCTCAGGTAAACATAAAGAAACAATAGTAGTTAATTGCGACGCGACGCTACAACCTCCGCCATCGAAAAGTCGAGTACCAACCAGGTGATCAGACTTTGATCTGGACCCCCGTCCGCCTGTCTGAGAAGCATTTTAATCGGTACTTCGGGCGTTACAAAGTATTCCAGAGAGTGTTGCACGTTAATTATGACGTTCTTGATGGAAGCCAGCCACCGTGACGTCGACAGCCACGATCGGAGATTGCGCATGTTGTGTGCTTAAAATCATACCAACTATCCCAAATCAGCGCTCTTGTAAAACCGCACCGTACGTCATAACCACCATAGTTCTTGGGCTATGTCGCTTTTATTGCGATATCAATTATATGGACATTCCAAAGCAGATTTATGCCGTCGGCGTCGGCGTCGCCGTGAGGTTCCGTATGACGTCAATGGAGATGAAATCGTCGCCGCGCGCCGCCGAACGCTGTATGTGCGAGTGAAAGGGCGCGAGAGACGCGCTCTTTCACAGGGAGTGAACCCACGGCGGAAAACAAACGCGCGTTCTGCGCCGTGCTTCCTTAAGGGCTGCAGAAGTAGGCGTCTCTTTCCTCCTCTACAATCACCATATATGTAGAGCAAACGTGCCTTCTTCCGACGCACGAAAGGCCGTGGGGGGGAGGGGGAGGGAAGGGAGGCGACGTTTAGCTGCGGCACCAAGTGCCTATTTATATCAGAGGCTCCGGCAACAGTCACCAACGCCGCACGCATTTTGAGCGAACGCGGGCAAAACGCCGACGGTGTCGACATTAGTTCTGCGTGTTGCCGGTGTTGCTGCATGTCCAAGTTTATACAGCTGATAAAGCTACTATCATTTACTCTGTATAGCTCTCTACAAATTTGCTATCGCAATTGATGCTTCGCCTTTCAGGTGAAACTGCGACCACTTTTTTGTTGTTGTTGCCCGTCCTTAAATCTCCAGTGACTCTACTGTACGCTCTATCAGTACGTGTCAGTACAAGTTTGTGGGTCTCTGCGTGTCTCTGCGTGTCTCTGCGTATGCTTTATTTCACCCCTTTGAGTTCGCTTTAGGGGCTTCGGTTAGTACTGAGCCGATGCTCTGTCGAGGGAAAGAGATAATGCCACCTTCTGTAACAGGCCGGTGACTGCGAAAGAAGCAGACGAAAATACTTCTTACCGCGCGCCCGCGTTTAGGCTTTCTACTGCTGACGGATGAAGAGTCGGACGCAGCGCCTACATCAACTAAATGTCAGCTACCTTTCTAGAACGTGGCAGTTTCACTCCGTTGAAGACCGCCCATCGGTGAAGCAAATCTGTCGTGCGAATCTTTGTTCCGCTGACCTGATGCACCAGACCGAGTTCCGCAACCCTTCGCCAGCCTACCGAACGTGTTACAGCACCACCCAACCTTGATGTACGTGAAACCATTACTGTCTTCTTTCTCTCTTCGGCTTCCCCTCCCAACGTGCAGAGTAGCAAACTGGATCTTTCCTCCCCCCCTCTCTCTCAATATTCGCGCCAAGGAGCAAAACAATAACCATACCACTGAAGTGCATGGTCAATCGACCGTGGTGTGTGTGACGTGCCGGTGTTATGTTGGCTGAAGCGGAGTACAGACGCATAGCTCAGCCGCGTGCACTGACGGAGTCCGTCGGTGCATTAGAACAACAAGATAATAAAATACCGTCGAGCCAACGAATGCCGCGTTCTCGGAACTTCTCGCGCGCCTAGTGCTGATAATTCGAGGCCCGTTAAACAATTCATGCATCCTATGGTGCGCGCTCCCTGACGTCCGCACAAATACAAACACTGCGACACATTAACATAGCTGATGGCGCACCTGTATACGCGCCTACAGATGGATCAATGAAAAGTGCATGGCGCTGCCGCGCTGTGGCGGCGGCGGCCTGCAGCGCGGCGCGCCTATTTCCCGCCGCCTCATGGGTTATTCACGTGAAGGCATCATTTTCGTTCGTGCTGCAGCAGTAGCTAGTCGAAACCTTGCTCCTAATGAAGCGCGAACAGTGCCCAAAAGCTGGTGGCATTCATATGCATGAGTGCAAAGCATACAAAGCATGCAAAGCAGCACCCTCAATCCACCACGCTCTGTACTCACCTTGGACAAGATCTTGAGACCATGGCTTAGCACATCGCAGTTACAAAAGGCCACAAGAGCGCTGCTGCGATTTTGAAAGGTTACTGAATTGAGTTGCCGTCTACGATCCGGTCTGAGGGCCGTCTGTGATATAGAGCAGAAAACTGTTACTACGTCGGTGATATCCACAGCGGACTTCCTCTTCTTCTCTTAATCTTTCCCTCTCCTTTTTCCTTCGCTCAATGCAGGGTAGCCAACCGGGCTCAGTCCTGGTTAACCTCCCTGCCTTTCATTTATCCGTCCTCTTCCTCTCTCTCCCGCAACACACCTATTACCCTCAATCCGAAGCCTTATGCGATGACTACCCCTCGCTTTCGTGGACGGCTACTATTCTCGACTGCGCTACCGACACCGCCGCATAGCCAACGAAACTTCAAGGCCTATAGGTGGCGCGGCTGTACATCCAACATGGCGGACGTTGAGATTATCGCGACGCTGGCGGAACCTGTACGTTTGCGGTGGCGTTCGGAGTTATTTGCGCTGCAGTTCTCTCTCCGATGTATGTTATTGAGCAGGCAAGGAAATTAAATGATTTTTCATAACTGAAAAGATTTTGGGTACATGAATGCCCCCACATTACGCATTTTAATGCATTTCAATGAAGGCTGCAAACGCAGTAGCCTGTCGCGTCCCTAGCACGATATCATTGATTGTAGTTTGTCGCAAAGCATCAAGTGATCACGTATACATCTCTGGGTAGGTGAGAAAAATTCTTGGAGATATGCTTTCTTATGTTTTGTCTGCACTGTAGTCATCAGCCCAGCGTAATAGTTCACTTTAGTGCCGGTCGTGGGCTGTAAAATTCGGTATGTTTTATAATATGAGTTACGAAGTGAACATGAAAAGGACGGAGTGGAGTATGCGCTTGTGTAATCAAACAACACCACGATACCGCTACCGGTCATTCCTTGATCCACTGGCTCCTACCAAGCTCCGATAGCTGCGCGGTGGTTTGGCTGAGTTTTGTGTGGATTTGACCTTCGTTACCTTACTCATATTGTTCCTGTAGGACGTACCTAGTAATTGAAACAGCGCTAACGTCTTAAAACTAACCTAGACAAGGGCACAGCCTTTGGTCAGCCTCCCTTTTTCCTGATGATTTGCCTTTGGAATCATTCTTCCGCAGCGGTGTTAGCAGCATCCCTGTCGTGCTGGTGCCCTCGAGCGGTGGATTCATCCGGCTGAACAACCCACAGGCTGTCCAGGCCGAGCTCCAGGCCATGACATGTAACATCCAGATGATAATCATCAATGTCGGACAATTTGGAAGAGGCAGGATAGTTTTTAGGTCATGAGATCTGACCTGTGTTGCAGACCTCCTGAAGTAGAAGACTTGCATCTGTTCCGGTCAGTGCGTTTATTCCGCCGCACCTAACATGCACTAAAGGCATTATCCGGGGTGTAGACTCTCGATCAAGCCCAACTGAGACTCTGGAGATGCTGTCTGATGCTGGCGTCGTAGCTGTATACCGATGTATACCGATGTAACCGACTCGTAAATGGAGAAAACGTTGCCACTGAATCGGTTATTGCTACGTTTGCTGGTATGTCTTGTCCATCTGAACTAAAATTATGGAGACTTATCTTTAGAGCCGAACCTCTCGCTTCCCGTCCACTTCAGTGTCGGAACTATTGGCGTTTTAGCCATAGTGCAGGAGGCTGCAAATCAAATGCACGCTGTCGCGTCTTTGGTGAGACGTGGTGTCTGTGTGGAGTAAACCTTGCGGCAGACTATGCAAACAGTTTGGCAAGAGCTAATGAAATACAGGGTCTAGAGATAATTGAAAGGTGACGATTTTCGCTGCGAGAAGCTATTACATCCGTCAAGGATAGAGCCTTTGGATATGCTGGCATCACTGCGAGGCAGTATACATTAAATGAAGATAAGTTGATAAGTAATTAGATCATCATCACCATAAGCTATTTAGAAGTTCTCCAGTGGAATTGTCGTTCCTTGATTTCTGCTTCAACAGGCTTGAATTGCTTAACAACACATCTTAATCCTGACGTCATAATCTTGCAAGAAACCTGGCTTACTCCTGAGAAATGTTTTCAGTTTTAAGGATTTTCTATCTTTTCGGTTAGATCACCTTTCAATAGAAGGTGGTTTAATGATTTTGTTGTCATCTAAATATTTTCACTATTGAAGACAGTTTCACTATTCTGGATACATTAAGCTTGAAAGCTATTTTCAAAATAGCTTTCAAATAGTGACAAATAGCTTTCAAAATAGCTTTCAAGTTAGTGTATCCAGAATGTGAAATTTTGGAAGTCGACCTCTGCGTCCCAGGTTACCGCTCATTTTCAATTATAAATGCTTATTTCCCTACAGGCGTTCACAATAGACACCATTTCTATATCGCGCTTGCTAGCTGCAAAAATGCAGACATCCTTACTCTTCAACTCGCATCACGTGTCAGGAGGATACAGAACAGATGCATGTGGCACGTGGCTATGGGACTGGACCACAGATAATATATCCTGCCTAAATATGAGACAGCCGACATTTGTCCGTGCGTGGTTTCGCTCAGTGTTAGATTCGACTTTTTTTAGCACAAGTGTGGCCATGACATCTTGGACTACAATTTCTCTACAAATATTATCATCTTCCGGTGTGCTTTGAAGTTACATGCCCATTAAAATCAGTTGAAAGACAAGGCAGAATATTTGTTCATTGTAAATAGTTTAAAGACTGCTTGCGTCTCACCATTGCTTCATTTACTAATAGTAATAATGAAGAAATTGGCTTGGATATTTGTTCAGCGCTACAGATGTCCCAACAAAAATCTGAGTTCGTAATTCCGACAGCTAAACGTAACTCATCTAGTCCCTGGTGGAGCAATGTAACTCATCTAGTCCGTGGTAGTCCCTGGAGTCCCTGGTGGAGTTTATCGAAGGAAATCGACTTGGAAAAAAAATCACCGACGATTACGATACTCCCTAATGCGAAATTTGAGCACAGCTGTATACGTGTTTTCATTTCGCGATATATTGGCTGGCGCGGACAATGTCTCGTGTGGCGCTACTGCGTCGCTAATCTGGAGATTGCGAGAGCCAGCGCGTGGGTGACGCGTAGGTGCGATTCACAGCAGCCGCCACCGAGAGATCTACCAGACGATGCGCGCTACTCTGGCGCCATCGCGCCATCTCGTAGCCAACGTCGCCGCACCCTCATCTCCGCTTTCCCCCTCGCCTCTTTCATCCCCCGCTGCGATCCGCGTTCGCTCTCATATTTCGCTGTGCTCGTTCGCTCGGTTTCGCCGCCGACGCCGACGCTGCCGACGCCGACGCTGCCGACGCCGACGCTCGCCGCAGGAACGCGCGCCTAAGAGCTGCGCTCTAAAACTTCTACGTAATCAGAGTCCACAAAATTTGAAAGGTAATGAATCTATTTCAGCAACCTTCAAACGTACTGTTACACGCGCAAAAGATGAGTACGATAAAAAACATTTCGATTATCGATCTAAATCCAAAAACAGACGTGCCTTCGTTCTAGAAACAGACTCCTAATGACCGTTAATGTAGACTCAATCTTCTGTATCTCGCAGGAAATGCAGGAGTCCTTAGAACTATTGACTGAAGGATTGGAGAACCGGTTCACAACGCGCCTTCAAACTTCTGTTTTTATTCCGGCATTCTCGGGCTATAGAGAGGTATCCCCTTCGGAAGTAGCACAGGTCATGTTAATGTTGCCCACTATAGCACCTGGCTCGGACGAAATAAAAAATAAAATGTTAAGGACATTGTTCCAAGAAGCCCTGAATGGGCTTCTGAACTTGCTAAACTACTCTACTGCTAATGCATGGATTCCACATGAATGGAAGATCACCAAAATTGTTCCGTTACTTAAATATCAAGGGGCAGGGTATACTATCGACAACATAAGACCCATTGCGTTAACATCAAACATAAGTGAAACTTATTTAAATAGTGTTTCATGGACATATAACAGAGTTTATTAACAAAAATCATTTGTTGAGTCCCTTGATGTCAAAGCGAATTTAGATATGGTTGTTCAATATGGCACGCACATGTAGACCTTGAAAGTCGCATTAACATCGCCCGGCACAAACAACAGTACGCGGCTTTAGTTACCTGAGAAATGTGTAAAGGCTATGACACTATTCTTCATACAACTTTAATAAGTCGGTTACAGGGCCACGGCTTTCCAGGTTATATTGCAGCATGGGTGAATTAATTTTTAAAAGACTGGGAATTCTATTGTTTTCAGTGTGGCTTTTCTTATCGTAAACACAAGCAAACAAGAGGTGTGCCTCAGGGATGGGTACTTTCACTAGTATTGTTTAATATTTTACTCAACAGAATCCCCGTTCACCCAGGTGTCAGTACCTATGTTTATGCTGACGACATTGCCTTTTTTGCCATGGCTAGTGACATCTACTCCCTTTACCAAATTTTACAGGCTGGCTGGATAGCTTACATTCAAGCCTGAATGCTAATAAGTGTGCTATCCTTGTTTTTCCCGTTAAAGGCCCAGTACACATATCGCTTAACTATCATCTAGAAGATGTCCCACAAGTACAGTCTCTCAAGAACCTTGGAGTTATTTATAACGGATCGTTTAACTGGCGGCCGCCTATTGAATGCATTGCAACAAGAGGAGCTCGTGAAATGGTCAGTTTGTGCAAGTCCAGCAACCGAAGATCAGGTATGCGAAGAAAAGCACTTTTGATGGTATACAGTGGGTACATTCGTCCGGTATTAGAATTTGGCTGTGTTTCATTCTCAGCTGTGCCACCATACAAGCTTAGGCCATTAGTTTTATTATAACTAGAGGTACTAGGTCTGTGCTTAGGCCTTCCAAAATACGTTGCAAATGCTGTATTATATCTTTAAGCAAGAATCTCACCCATTTTGAGCCGATTTCGCCTTCTGACCATTCAGACTTTTTTATGACTATATGAATCACCATTTAACCGTCCTCAAATAATTTTCATCTCCGATCCAGAATTATTTTTCCCGTTGATTGGTCCAGCTTTCATGCACCACGGATTATATTTCTGCAAACGTTACTTGAGCCACTAAATGTACAAATTCGCGATGTGCTTTCTAGTAGTACGCATTCAAATTCCCAGGAAATTAGGTTCGATGTAATTTCCCAAACCACGCGAAACTGCTACCTCCCGGCATCTTAAACATCATATTACAAGACCATCTAAGCACTCTAGCAACAAATATTATCATTGCGACAGATGCCAGGAAAAAACTGGCATTAGAATATCTTGTCCTGCACTCGACTGGTCTTTTTCTTTAAGGTTGCCTGATATTGTGCCTATTTTTCTGGCTGAGTTTATAGCAGCAATTCTAGCTTTACGTAAATTAGACCAAACGACTACAACAGCTGTTATTCTCACTGACTCACTATCTGTATGCTCTTCCTTTACCGCTACTAGTGATTCGCCCATGCTAAATCTATTTCACTTGCTAGGTCCTGCTCATCTACAATGTGTTAATTTGATTTGGGTACATGGTCATAAAGGCTTGTTTTTTTAATGAAACTGCCGATTCACTGGCAAGACATCACTTTTCCGCCCAGTTTTTCCTGTTCTGCCAGTGACAGCACACATCACGGCGGCTAGATTTCGGATGCGATCAGTTATGAAAGCCTTATCAAACCTAGTACTGACTGCTTCTCAAAATTATGAGCACCTGGCATTTCCCTGGCGTAGTGAATCCTATATCACAAAGATGCTTGAGGTCTCTCTCAACAAATTCCGTTGCCCTGTTCCCTCCCTGAATTTCTATTTACACAGGTCGGGTTTGGTTCACTCCCCTCTCTGCTCGTTTTGTAATGAGGAACGAGACAATACATCACTTCCTTCTATCTTGTTGCCACTTTGCTGTGGCAAGAAAAAGAATATTGGAAATACCTTTTCGAAGACTTCGCCTGGACTTAACAGAACATGTTATTCTTTCGTTTAGGGCCTCCACTTTAAATTCAGCCACAGGGACGCTTGCTCCGCTGTCCAAAAATTTCTTACAGAATCTTACCGCATGCCCTGCTGAATTCTGTCTTTTCCTTTTTGTGTACTTTTAAATGAATTATTATTCATTCGATCTGACTTTACTCATATTATTTTAACAAATAATTCTACATTATACCGCGCTAAATCCAAATATTCGGAAATTTATGAGTCATTATAAGCTGGAATAATCCATCCATTTCTTGGCCAGTCCATCATGGTGGGTAGAAGCCACATGCAACAGCAACAAAGTAATAGATTTCTGCTTTGCCCTTTGCGTTCAAACAATCAAGTCTAATACTATGAAAGATGGATTATGCACAACGCCTTCTGTAGGTCACTGTTGCAGTATCTTTATGAAATGGGCCTGCAAGCTTAATTTAACTTCATTATGACTTTATGCTACGTGGCAACCCGAGCGAAACACACACAAAAAAACAAGGAAGAGCAACTCTGAAGGCATATACGATTACCGGCGATGTGTTCTTATTGCGTTCTCTTGATCAGGAAACAGTCTAAGACTCAGACAACAAGTCGGCCGGCAGCGAAGAAAACCAGAGGAAGATCACTATATAGTCTCTCTTTTTAAAGATATCGAATCTCTTTCTGACTCTTAAGTTTTCGGTCTTTGAAGAATGTAAGCAAAAGGAGGATAATAGGCAGGACGACAGAAATAGCGCCATCAGCGAAGCAAACCAAACTAAAATACAGGAATACAGAGATTGCCGGATTTCTGAAGGTCAGGTGTCATAGGAAAGCTACTTTATACGGACGATTGAGAGTCATAAGAATGCGACGAATATTTTGAACGCGGACCTTTCGTTATGCATCTGAGGCACACTGCGTCTAGCAACTGTGTGCGGTTTTTTTTTTTCCGTCTCACTAAAAAATTCAGAACTCTTTTCTTTCTCGACGATTTAATGTGCAAATCAATATCTGCTTTCTCTGAATATTCCACACTTCTACACTGGAAAGGCATTAATAGGCAAGTTGCCCGCGTTTATTTCCGTGCCTGAAAACGCAGCAGTTGCCCGTTCCGACGAGGTCGATCATCGTCTCACTAGTTCACGAACAAACCCCGTGGCACCACCACCATGTGTAAAAGTTACGATAGGTGGTCTTGAATTTCTTGACTATTAGAGAAAAATGTTTTTCACTCTGCGATATTCACGCTGAGTGATCATTGTGCTCTGATTTTTCTACGAAGGCACCCTCCCCCTGTAACTGCCCACAATAAATCACTCGAAATTCCTCTGAATTACCCACCAGTTTTTAAAAAGTAGAAAGTCGCAATTTCGCCCCATAGGCGAAGCATTGATAGCGATAGCAAAGTATTAGGGCAATTGCTCGAAGTGAGGTTTGTAGTTTTATCGGCCGCATAAGTTGCAGTAAACATTCGTCTACAAATCAAATTAACAAGGTAGTATCATGCGTCCACACAGGCGAACATGAACAGATCTCACTCCACTCGATGACCACGAACACTCGCTGCCACAACGCTGTCATGTTGAAGAGCGCCGGCAGCGGGGACTTCGTGCTGCTTCGTGCTGCCTGTCGCTTAGCCACGTTTCGGAAATTTGAGATTACGTAACTTCCAACACTTGGCGTCGCGGCGTATGTAAAGCCACTAGCCGTCTCGGCTCGCCCTTGTGTCATGCATCCGCCTCAGATTGCAACCAACGCGTATGCTGTCAGCCGCGCAGACAGCCATGTGCACCCACGGTCAGGATAAAAAAAAAAGAACACGTGTGCCACGCGTGACAGTGAAGAACACGTGGGACAGGGCACCACAAAAATTTTGTTGTGAGCCAAATTTTTAGATCTGCATAATTGTAGGCAACAGCGGAGACACAACCACTAGAGAAATTATTGAAGCAGCTGAAGTTATACCGTGTGACACGAAGAATGTAAGCGTACACCATGTCTTAGTCGTCAATTTGAAAGAAATGTGCGAACCTTCTGGACTTGGCATGGGGTTGTTTCGTGACATATAGACAAGGACGTTAGGTATATGCCTAGTTCATTTTCTTCTTGCTTGTCTTTTGTTTTTCTTTTTCTAGCATGTCTTTTTGTTTAGTAGATATTGCATACAGATTATCGATTAATTTTTTTTCCTTGTCCTACATGTTCACATATACTGATACACGCTTTCACTGCGAAAGGAATAAACCAGTTGGAACTCAGCGTAGTGTTTTGTCTTCCAAGTATAGACTGCGCCCTGTTAGCTGTAATCACGTCCCGTCATGTAGCATAAACCTACAGGCTGCTCAATTTCTAGGATACCTTGACGTAATTGGCCACATGTGAAAGGTGCAAGGTGAGAAACAAAAGTATGGCCTTCATTTTCTCAACCATCGAGAATAAATTTCTGCGGTTCTGCTGCTGCTTTCAATAAGCTGATTGAAAGAGTAATCAACTGATCTGGACTGATTATAATTATTATCTCGTTTAACACTTTCGTTGCTTAGTTATTGGAAACACAAAAGCATAAGTAATGTGGCGAAATAAAGAAATTCTTGTCAGCGTTATTTTCGGGTTGCACGGTACTACGTAGAGTGTTTGACAGGATCGGTGAAAAGAATACCCGCCGGGGTGGCTCAGTCAGCTAAGGCGTTGCGCTGCTGAGCACGAGGTCGCGGGATCGAATCGCGGGCCCGGCGGCCGCATTTCGATGGAGGTGAAATGCGAAAACGCCCGTGTGCTTGCGTTGTACTGCACGTTAAAGAACCCCAGGTGGTCAAAATTAATCCGGAGCCCTCCACTACGGCGTGCCTCATAATCAGAACTGGTTTTGGCACGTAAAACCCCAGAAAGAAGAAGAAGAAGGTGAAAAGAATGACGTGGCGGCAACAAATGCGTGTCGCTATAGTGAGACGTGCCTCCGGACACGACGTCACGCGGGAGTGAAAATATCGCCCAAAGAGATCGATTAGGAATATTACGTCTGTTCGACCTCCCAACATTTTTATTATATTCGGCTTGCTCTTTCACTCTCGTTTACACTTCAGTGATTCCGTCACCGAAAGGCTTTTTGGAGTGCACAAGGCGGTTCTCCCAACGAATAAGTAAGTCATTTTCTCTAGTATTTCGTCAATAAAGTAGCTGAGAAACCGCGCTCGATCGAATATGGAAAGCAAGTATACATTAGGCCTAGGAGCAAGCGGCTCACAATCGACGTTTTTCTGCCGCACAACACACCTAACGTTTTTATCTTACGCACATCTACCATACGTCAAAGTGCCGGGATCGCTTAGATCGCTAAGATCAAACTCATCAAAACATTGGCGCAGACCTATTGCACGTAGCTAACCTAATGTTTTTCACTTCTTCCATCACCTTTTATTGCCTTTCAGGGTAGCCAGCTGGCACTTACACTGGCTAACCTCCCTATCTGTCCCTCTTTTTTTTTCTAATCCTTCGTATAACAGAATGGTAAAGTGATATTTTATTTCGTTGTTCTTGTGCCCTTTAAAACATATTTTGTGTTTTAATTAAGCATTAATTAGATTTGCTTCATAGAATAAACTTAGTTTTAAGCAAACTTTACTTGAGCATTTCTTTTCAGTTTTAGTAACAACATGGCCACTGAGGTAAAACTAACTGAAAACCGACTTTCAATTTAAACTTTATTGAGCATTCTTAATATGTTTTATTTCGTCTCGTGTGTTTTTCTTCTTTATCTTTCGGTTTCCCCTAACCCCTTCTTCAGTGCAGCGTAGCAAGCTGGATATCTATCTTCCGGTTAACCTCCCTGCCTATCACATCTCATTTATCTCTCTCTCTCTATTTCGTTTTACTGAGGTGTCTGTTAACCCACATATACTGCAAAAATTTTGTAAAATTAACAGGAACAGTAGGACAATTTTAGTTATATAACTTTTCTTCTTCCCCCTTTTTGGGTAGTTTCAGTAAAATATTTTTTTCTGTCATTTTACGTAGTTCACTTCCTTACCTTATGGAAATGCCTTCCTTTCTGATTGCAGTTTTCAAGGAGCACAAAACAGTCAAATGCTGGCGATACGGCTTTAGCAGATCATACATCCAAGTTACGAGAAGCGACAAGACACAGGCACTACGCGACGCATTCAAGTGTCCGCTACGTGTACATAAACACATGCTCTGAGTGGCATAACACTGGCCCGGTGAGCAGCTGCACCTTTTTCAGAAATTAAGACTAATGGGCTTACTAATTTGAGATCTGTCTGCCTACAGAATGTGGGTGGTGCAGCTACACACAAATGTTAGTTGATGATTGTAAAGAATTGAAAAAAACGTATTTCCCTCATAGTATTCATGACAAAATTTTCACTTGACTCTATCGAGACCAGTTCTAATAAAATCAAGAAAACTGTCTTTGAAAGCAACCAGAAAAAAATATATATTCTTGTTTCTAAGTGAAATATCTCTGTATTCTCCATTCAAAGAAATTTTACCAGTAAAAATATATATTTTCTGTCTGTTTTTAAAGTACAATATTATCAATGGGAGATCTATTAGAAGCAGTCAGAAGTCTATTGCGCACATTCAACACATGTATTTTAATATTATATGGACTACACTCAATAAGAACTGAAACCTAATACAGTTTCCTTTAACTTCATATGAAGACAAGAAATGATTGTTATTAACTCAAAATTAATTTGTGTATGGGTGTGTGCGTGTGTGATGTGCGCGTGTGTGATATGCGCGCTTGCGTGTGTGACAAACCATAATGTCCGTGTAGCTAACTAAAAAAATTCACTGATTAGCTTTTCAATTATTCACATTAGGTCACCTGTTACAATTCAAACATGGACCTGGTGCTTCGTGTGTCAGTGCAGCAGCATTTCTGTCTATATCCTGAATACAAGTATAGGTAAGCAATGCAAACAGCAGGAGAGGCCTCGTTGACGCCAGTCGGGGAAGTCACTAGCAGTGTTATTTGCATTAGTATGGCTGCTCGGTAACCTTGCTATTGTAATAGCAGCCGCCACAGTACTAGTAGCTGAAGCAATATGTACTGGTTCGACCACAACATAGTATAACTAGAATGCACTGAGCACAAAATTTGTTTAACACTTCAATGCTGCACGGATCTTTCTTAGCAGCCGTAGTGTACATAGCAATCGCTTTAGTACATGAAGTAGCAGTGTTAGATCTTGAAGTTTTCAGCACATATTTTCATGTCATTCGAGACCTTGCAATCTGTAAGGAAATCTCTGCACGTAGCAACGATTTGCTTCGTTTCTGACGGGACATAGAAGCTCGGACTATGCGAGAATGTAGGACCGATAGGCTCTGCTGAATGACGTCATGACTGCTTGGGGCAATATGTATGTCAGCGGCTTTGTCTTGCCCCTTTTGTTCTGAAACCTAACTCGGACCGTCTGTCTATTCATGGCATCGAAAGCATCGGTTACGACATCGTATCAACTTCTGTCTAAGAGCCTTGCTCGAGTACACACAACGCGCGGTCAGCATTTGTCGGACCGCGCTAACAATCGGAGGTTCAGTAACTCTCGCTGCCGCTGCGGTTGCATTGTCAGCTAGGCACCACTAACTATATATAGCTTTTAGTGAGCGCACTCAGCACCACGTCTCCGGGATTCCCATCAGTTATGAATACCCTCCAAGGCAAGTTATGTGCTACCCTATTGCTCAAGGCGCTAAACAATACCCTGAAACGTTGTTAGCTTACACACCTGGCCCTTACGTGCCAACAAAAGTAAAAACGTATATCTATTTGTACAGCGATAGGGGTCAATTATAATTGCTTGCAGCCATGTGTGTTTCAGAAGGGTGAATATAAGTGACTGCGCTCTCGGCTGCCTTGCTTTACTCTTCTCGTGTTCAGTATAACTCCAGGGTGCTTCTTAATCTTACACTCCCTTACCAAATTTCTATAGTTTTCTTTTTCACCTCCCTCTCTGTTATGTGTGCATCCAGAACGAGAAAGTGTTTTAGCTGTAATATTAATGCTGGGCTGCCCTGTCTTTCTCGAAGTGGAACTCTGCTTAACAGCCGTGAGCTGTGAAGTTTATGAATACGAAATTAAAAGCTTGGTGAAATGGTATGGTGCTCTTAATCACCAAACATTAAGAAACAAGAAAAATGCCTTGAAAGTCGTGAATAGATAAGCACTCAGAACATATACGTTATGGCAGCAAGAACAACGCTACATCTTTGTGCTCTAACGACGTTGCAGTGCCTTGAGCACGAGCGTCTTGCATATCCCTATAGCGGCTGAGCACATGTCCATCGAAGCAAGAGTGCTCATTTCTTCTAAGCTTGAAAACGACCGCATTTACGTTACCTTTTTTACATTTCTTCGCAAAAGTATGTACCAACTGGTCCAAGTTAGCACACTGTCGAGCCTTTTATTTTTCCACCAGAAAAGGGGAGGGAAGACCGTAAATTTTTTTTCAAGCTTCCGTTGACTCGGATTAGGAGTCGTCGAAATAAAGTCTTGTTGACCCCCTCTCTATCTTTCTAAAACTGCCCATAAAAGGCAGGTCTGAAAAACACAAGTTGGTACAACGCTTGAAGCAGAATCTAAGGGCGTCATTCTGTAACTAGGGTCCTCAGCATAACTATCATCCACTCTCTTTTTTTTTCTCTCTCCCTCTCATTCTTTATTTTCCCCGGCATATACGGTTATGACGTGCAAATTTTGAAGCGCTTCTGATGAAAAATAAAATATTGAGAATTCGGCGAGCTGGTGTACATTCATATCATGAAACAGAGAAAGCAGAAGAAATTGCGAAACACAAACGACGGGACAAACGCTTGCTTGCTTGCTTGTTTGCTTGTTTGTTTTTCTGTTTGTCTCTCTTTCAATCTGCTAATTTCTTTGTTTGTCTGTATGCTCCTTTGTGATCAATTAATTTATCGACCAATTGATTGATTAGTTGATTCATTCATCGATTGGTTGATTCATTCATTCATTCAGTGAGTGAGTGAGTGAGTGAGTGAGTGATTGAGTGAGTGAGTGAGTGAGTGAGTGATTGAGTGAGTGAGTGAGTGAGTGAGTGAGTGAGTGAGTGAGTGAGTGAGTGAGTGAGTGAGTGAGTGAGTGAGTGAGTGAGTGATTGAGTGAGTGAGTGAGTGAGTGAGTGAGTGAGTGAGTGAGTGAGTGAGTGAGTGAGTGAGTGAGTGAGTGAGTGAGTGAGTGAGTGAGTGAGTGAGTGAGTGAGTGAGTGAGTGAGTGAGTGAGTGAGTGAGTGAGTGAGTGAGTGAGTGAGTGAGTGAGTGAGTGAGTGTCTGGCTGTCCGTCCGTCCGTCCGCCTGGTCTGGTCTGGTCTGTCCCTCTTTTGTATCGTATTGTTTATTTTCCTTACCGATGACGTAAATAAGCGGTCTGTTGTGCTCACACTTGTATTTCACAAGTCGCCAGACGTTTCTGCCAATTTCCCAGTCGCATCTGCTCTTGCCGTAAACTGCCATCCCTGGCGTTCTTGTGTTGTTGGCCTCTTTAAATTTCAGTTGGCGTTCCTCTTCCCGGGCCGGCCAACCTTGCGAATGTAAGCGTTTGTAAACAGACGTCGTTTATGGAAATCATGGACGTGAGTGGAGGACACATTGAAGCACACGAGGTGAGAAGTGTGTCAAACATGTAAGCAAAAAGAGAAAAAAAGAAGGCGCAGAATTTCTTTCACGCGAACTCTAACGGAGCTTATGCGGATGCGAAACGGTTTCGGGCTACGCCGGATCCGGAATGTGCGTTACCGGCATGTAAGTATGCTTGCGCATGATGTCGCAAAATTCGAGTGACCTCCCCTGCTGGCGCATGGGCATGCGCGTGCTCCGGATGAGCATGGATACACTACGCTTTAAAATCCTAACTCCTTACTTACATCCTAACTTGCTTACAAGCGGCGCTTCCATTGCCAAGAAATAATTAAGTCACTCCTGTTATAAAAGTGTAATATAAGCTAGCATGCGCAAAAAATTTTAAAAAATAAATACCACAATATCACAATGGTTAGTGATATTTGTATTATTTTATCACCATCAAATAATGTCACATGGGGGTCATGACAGGAACATCAGGTTGCGTGTTATAAACTGCACTGTACAGAAAGGATCAAGCAATAAAAGGGAGCAACGCATTGCACAATAGAGTGTTCGATGCGCGACGTGTTTCTGAGAAAGACCTTACAAGCATGTTTAGCCGTAACCTTTAGGAGTACAGGTTGTACCGGTAGGCATGCACCTATTTATTTGGATAAATAAACAGAGTTAGCAACTTATATTTGTATACCGTGTACAGTCTGTATTTATGTGCGCCACAACACAGTCCATAACTATTAATCCAACATAATAATTAAAGCTATTGTTTATCTAAACATCGAATTAATACCACCATTACGCAGCATAATAAACCACGGGTCAGAAGAGGTAGTACATTTACTAACTGCTCTGTGAAACCTAGTAACTGCTTAGTAAAGGCAACACTAAGTCTCAGTTATTGAAGGTAGCAAACAGCTAGTATTGAGGTAGTAATGGGTCGCAAATGCAGTAACTGCACCCGTTTCTACCATTTCACTAACTTTTTTTTGTGAGTGTAGCAGGCGCTTCAAGCATAGAGATGTTGATACACGGCGAACTGTTTGGATAAAGGCGCCATTGCTTTGCTTATCTTCATACTCTCCTTTTTCCTTCTTCAGTTGTCTATTTCACACACAATTAACTCGCTATCTCACCCGTTAAACTATTGACTCTTTTTTTTTTCTTTTGGATATTCTAACACAATAATATCCTGCTAAAGTGTGCGTATAGACAACCGTGCGCGACTAAGGTTAACCTCCATGCCGTTCCTTCATTTTTGTTTCTCTTTCTATCCGCCGCGGTGGCTCGGTATAGCTAAGGCGTTGCGCTGCTGAGCATGAGGTCGCGGGATCGAATCCCGGCCGCGGCGGTTGCATTCGATGGAGGCGAAATGGAAAAACGCCCGTGTGCTTGCGTTGTAGGGCACGTTAAAGAACCCCAGGTGGTCAAAATTAATCCAGAGCCCTCCACTACGGCATGCCTCATAATCAGAACGGGTTTTGGCACGCAAAACCCCAGAAAGAAGATGTTTCTCTCTCTCTCTCTCTCTCTCTCTCTCTCTCTCTCTCTCTCTGACACTCCACAAAGCCTACGATTTGACGTCCGTTTACACAAGACTTGGCATGAACGCTGCACAATGCTATAAAATAAATTTGAGGGTTGAGCGGCCCAAAGAAACGCACTGGTTGTGAGAGTCACCATGATAGGGGGCTCCAGATCATTGCATGCTTCCTTGTGTTCTCAAACGTGCACCATAAAGCACAGTACATGTGCGCGATCGTTTCAGCACTTGAATTCCGTTAACCATAGCAATGCGACCACTGCGGCCAAGATTCGAACCCGCAACCCCGTGATCATCAGCTAAAGCAGAAAGACAAGCCAGTGCTGCTTGTCTTTTCATTCGGAGAGCAAAACATCAGAACAACGGCCCGTTTTGCCTCGGGCAAATAAACGCCTCAAGAAAAAAAGAAAGAAAGAAAAGTTGTGATATCGATGAGTAAACGTTTCAGCAGCTTTCTTTTCTTCGTTCATTTGTTCTTTTAATTCTCTTAGTTTCTTCTTTGTTTAATTTCTTTGTGAGCAGAACACAACCTTCCTCCTTGCCTAATGAGCTGCGCTCAAGTTTCCTCGCTGGTCGTTGAATGAACATGTGTTCCGTGGGGCGCAAGTCGTCCTAATTGACAAAGGCTGCAGCAGCAGCGCGCGAGGCAAGATTCATTTGCATCTCTCAGTGCGCGACTGTAAGGGCGGCCGTAAGTGGGTTTTGGGCCGAGTAAATGCATGGTGACGGGATGGTTCGCATACTCAGAGCGTAAGTATACGCACACAATGACTTTGCGCATAAGACGAAGCGCTGCACCGGGGACTATAAAAGAAACTCTGACAAGGTCGTACGAGTGGCTAATGAGAATGACAGCCTCGCACGACTTAACTATATAGTGACCTTCGCTCTCTCTCACTCTCTTAAATTATCTTATGGGGGAAGAAGGTACAGGAACCAATAAACCAATAAAATAGCCTATTTCTCTCCGACTTCCCAAAGGCGTTCTCTTATTATATAACCGTGGTTCTGTGTCATTCCCTTAGTCATCACAATGAACGCAAAAAGAAGAGTCGTACACATCAAAGCCGACCCGCTTGTGCTGCTGCACGCTCCCCGATTCCGGGAATCTCGAAGAAGGCCGGCATTTCAACAGTGGCTCCACAGCTGATGACACGGTTATTATTTAAAGACGGCTATGGAGAGAGATAATGCACATTTGCAATGATAGGTCGGTCTACTTCACTAACTCCACATTTTGTCATTCCTGCCATAGTCGTCACAATCAACTTCATCGTGACCTATATGACGACGTCTATGGCAACACAACTTACCGCCTCTACGTGCTGTTTTAATTACGTCCTGCAAGCACAGCCTAGAAAGTGCGTCGTTTATTTTTGTGACCTCAAGGTAACCGTTCAGATTACGCAGTTATCAGCGGCGTGATTTATGAGCAGTTCGTATCTGAGACTAAAGAAATTCTCCGTCAAGCTCTCTGCAGTTGATATGACGTCATCTTGCAATGACTCCCGGGTCACTGGGACATATTTGGTAACGATATCACTAAGGGCGCTGCCCTGTCATCCCATAAAGGAACCCGTGCAGTCCCTGTGTACTGACAACTGACGCTTCGAGAAGTCTTTGTTTGGTGAAGTGGGGCGCTGTTTGGTGGCTCTCTGTGATGGCGGAGAGACTATACGAGTCCTACAAACCTCGGCGATAGCTGGGCCAAAATCTGCTTGGGGCTCAAACGAAAGTACCTCTGTGACGTAATACTATAGTTCATCCATGTCGGTGACATGGAGCCTTGGTGTCCTACAGCTGAGTATAACTTCCAGGTATCGAACCTCAGTCGCGGCGGCCACATTCTGAAGAATGAGGAATCTGCTTGCGCACTTGAATTGAACAATATAGAAACCAGGTTATCTTTTATAAGACTTTAATTCCTTCATCTTAAACTCAGTGGCATAATTAGCACAATGCAATTACTATATAGTCTTTCAAGGTTACATTTTAGCCACCTTTTTTTTAATCAATTTAAGGCATCGTTTCCACACTGATTCCCTCTTATGGCTGCAACACGTGTCACCTGACATGAATATCAAAGTGCAAAATGTTCCAAAACCCGGGTGAATTCATGACTGAAAAAAGTCTTACTGGCGTATGACTGCCTCTTCTCCTCCGCATTCGCTTCTGGGTGTCGTTAATAAACGCCCTGGGATAATGGCGTTGCTTTAATGCATCAAGCACCTTTTCTACTTTTTGTAGCCGCAACTGCTTGCTCGAGCACACTGAATCACAACGTCATAAAAGAGTTTTTACAAAGGAGCGTTTGTGTTCGGTCGGGGGAGGCGAGTCAAAGGATAAAAAATTTTCGGTGTCACACTGCTTAAGGTATACAGTAGTTTCCACACTGCCATTACCGGCTCGGCGTACAAGCGCATTCAGAAAAGGCAAGACATAATCGCTCTCTGTTTCATACGTTAACTGAATGGCGTGGTGCACGCTGTTCAGCGCCAGCGTCGAAGGCAACCAGGTTTGCCCTTTTACAAGGGCGTGTGTGATAAGTAGACTGGCACCTCCCCTCATTTGTGTCAGTGCAACCTGAAAATGCCACTTGCATAGGTGGCGAAACGTCTATACCCTTTTGTTGTTAATTTGTTATGTTAAGTCGGAGTAAAACTTTTATCAGTCATGAATATCTGAGTTCGCGATACTGTAATGTGGTCAACTGCACTTGGCCAGTTGGCAGTCAGTTTCTGGGCCACATCAACGTCAAAATAGCTCTGAATGGCTGCCAGTACCGTCGCTACACGTATCGATGCTCGTAATGTCACCGGAGATGGCGCGTGCGCGCTTTTATAATTAAGCAAACGGACTATGTCCCGTGACAATGGTCCATTTCTACTCCTAATATGCTTCTCCGCATAACAGTATTGTAAAGCGGCGAAGCTAACTTAAGAGAACCGGCCATTATGCAACGTATATTAGATCACTGCCTCACGCGAACTCCTCAACGCATCTCTCAATTTGAAGCGAACTGTTGGGCGTACACGCAAATGGCTTACACTTATATCTGACTTCGGCTAGCCACCTAACTCATATTGCCAATTACGATGCGGCTGTGCTGCATGGCGCGGTTGTTGTTTCTTTTTCGCGGTGGTGTTGGGGCAGTTTTTCGGGAGATTTATGGCCCTGTCCGTAAGATCGGGATGATTGGTCGGAATTGGGGAGTCTGCCGGACAAATCGAGAGGGTTGGCAGGTATGCGTCTGGCAGCCTGTGGCGATTCCTCGACCGGTCGGACGCATCAAGCTATACCCGAATCAGTGTTTGTAGGAAAGCTTTTGTCTTGTTTGTTTTTGTTTTTTCTTCGTAATACAGCACTCTGCTCAAGATTGTAAATGTAACAATTTCATTTCTCATTTCAATTTACCATCACATTTTTCCATTACGTCATGTCGATCGCTTACGTCAACTCGATCGCTTACTTTATCTTTGATTTTTTTTTTTTTTCAAGCTGCACGCGATACTTTTCTCTATCTCTATATGGGAGACTCACTTCGGTCCGTACGAGCATTAATTGTTATATTCGGCCACCTCATCTTTCCTTCTTTTTTTTAAGCTGGCACTTGGTTGTTATATTACGTCCTCCACAATTCGCTTCTCTTTAATTTTTTACATATTCGTCAACCTTTCCTTTGTTTTAATAATTTTCATCGCTCAAGGCGCCTTAGGCCATTCACAAGGGAAATGTAGTAGCGGGAAATACATGCTTCCAACCTGTTCACCTGATCAACTAGGTAAATCTAATCTAACATCAATAATACATAACCTCAAACACCGAGCAGCAATAATTATTCCCGAGCCCGGCGCCACTATAGCGTCCACAGTGCGTCACGCAGCTTGCGAAATGAACTATAGGTCACTGCAGTCACTTGAGCCAACAGGGTCGAACTTCTTTGTGCCGAGGCACGGTAGCTAGCGCGTGTGCACCGCTAACTCCGTGCAGCGTAAAATGAAAAAAAAAAAAAAAAAAGAAGAGTAGGTTGGTATGTGGTTTTAGAATTCAGGGAGAAATATGGTTTAACCCGATTCTCCTGAAACATGTTGGGGGTGTAAAACTCAGGTAAAATTGGGTTTTACCGAAAACGAGCAACCCTAATTATACGCTGCAGAGCAGAGAATAACGAGACCTGACCGCTTCGACGTGAATCGAGATGGTCAAGAAGTTCGCATGTTCGCAGCTTTCCGCTGTCATTTCCCGCAAACGTCGGCAAGCACGGCAAGCAGTGTGCGTGGCACTCGTGACCCAACCCGATTCGAATCATCGCCCTCGAGGAATTGCAGCAATGCCTGCGTTATATCCGTGTCGCCGGCCAACGCAAGCTATAGCACACGGCCGAACAGACCGTGCAGTCTCCGTAGTGTGTCGGATATCTAAAATGCCTAAGCGCCCCGGTGCGCTTTCGTCGCTGTTTAGTTGCGCGCAGCGTTGCCACACGCGAGCCGCGTTTATATGCGCACGTTGAGTGGAGAGCAATGTCACTAGATCGCTGTCAGGTGAGTTCTGACTACACGAGCTGTCCTTCGGTAACTGTATCCAAGATTGTTGATTGACAGCCTCACAACCAGGTGCTTGTAGTGGCTACGACATACTTCCGGCGTTAATATGTTCTGCAGGGAAGTACTGTCCTACATCGGGGAGGGGGGAAGGGATATGGCTTACAGGATGGCATAACTTGATCCACAATTCTAATATGTGGTGCATCTCTGCACGCTTCCGCTCGTGTCCCAATGCGAGGCACGTCTTTATACAACGCTCGAAGTTAGTATACCAGCCATACAAACCATCTAATAGACATTAACCGACTCCATTACGCTTGCACAATGCACCATTCGCTAGAGGTTCGTCAGTTAGCTATATAGACCACTTTTTTCGGTAAGCTACAAAAGGATCTGATAAAGTCGCTTCCAACAACAGCGGAAAAAAGGAAAGGGGGTAGCTATATTGAGTCATACGTACGAAGAGTATAATTGCCGTCCAATCATGATGTTTAGCGCCGCTTCAGAAACAACAATGTAGGCTGCTTTGCTGTTTCCAATGACCGTCTGCGGGTGCGGCTTCTACGGTCTTCTGGGTGGCTCACATCAGAACTCTTACATGTACAAGGTGGTTAACTATAAAGGGAACATTCTAATATGTGACTCTCACTTTGATGGCACTCTGGCTGCAAGTACCGGCAGAAGCTATGTCTGTACTGCACACGTGTGTATAAAAATATCAGACCCAACAACCACAAGTCATCTGTGGCAAGCCGGATGATTCTACGCTTGTCATGAAATCGGAAAATATGGCACGTGCTGTTCACTCATGTGTTCTCTTTAACAGAGCCCCTCTGTACCATTTCGCTCAGCGACAAAAATACCCGACAGCCAGATCGACTAAAGCATGCAAGAACGTGTCGTCGTGGTTCGACGTTCCTTCCGGTCGTCGTCGAAAAGATCCCGGCGGCAGAAGCCGGCGTGTGCTTTTACCTAATCGCGAGGATCACGGTTTCGTTCGGGGTGGTTTAACAAGTCTTGGCCAAACTGTGGACAGCTACTTGAAACTTGAGGGTGGAACAGCACTCCGAGAAAACCCGGCATGGGAGGTTTCCGTCGGTCCTGGAGTGCTCCTGTGGCATTGTTCAGCAGCGCAATATACAGGGTGACCATTTTTAAACCCGCTGTGGTCGCTCTGTGGCTATGGTGTTGGGCTGCTGAGCACGAGGTCGCGGGATCGAATCCCGGCCACGGCGGCCGCATTTCGATGGGTGCGAAATGCAAAAACACCCGTGTACTTAGATTTAGGTGCACGTTAAAGAACCCCAGATGGTCCAAATTTCCGGAGTCCCCCACTACGGCGTGCCTCATAATCAGATCGTGGTTTTGGCACGTAAAACCCCATAATTTAATTAATCATTTTTAAGTTCTACGGAATTTTAAAAAATCGGCTGTGGCCGATAGCATAGTTCTGTCGTTAAGCTGGATTACTCAAAGAGGCGGTCATTATTATCATGACAAATCAAAACACATGTTCAACTAGTTAACGAAAATTGACTGATTAACTTATTAATTAATTACTTTACGAGACATCTCGCAATTTAAGAATTGCAGCCGGTGAGTTTGCAAGGCGCATCCACTTGAAATTAATTTCCAGGATTACACCAGTTTTAATTTAATATTTTCCAAAGTGTGGGACGAAATACATGGGCGTTCCAGTAACTTTTGCACTTCAATTCATAAAAGAGCGTTTTCTTAAAAATGTTAGTGGAACGGTGCATTATTTCGGTGAGTTTGATGGCGCATATCTTCAAACTGTTGTCATTCTGGAAATTCATTTTAAGTGGATACACCTTGCAAACGCAAATTGGTAAATTGCAGCATAACTAAATTAAGAGATTAATTAGTGAATTTTTATCAGCTGAGTATGCATTTCAATTTCTCAAAGAAGTAATGTCTGCCTCTTTGAATAATCCAGCTCAAGGAATGGAATTATGTCATCAGAAACAGGGTATTTTTTTTTAATTCCATAAAACCTAAACATTATCCCACCATAGTTGCAGGTTGCCACACGCAGTTATGATGCCAGCGAACAACCTTCTTGCTCTTTCCTCACGGTTTTCAACTGTGTTTTGCAAATAAAACAATCAACACTAACAGGATCACTATAGTATAAAAACGTTGTGAAGCATAATGTCCCGCAGATGCGGCAGAATCATCGTCATATTCGGCTCCTGGAGAATCTGCAAAAAAAAAAAAAAAAAAAGGACCTTCCGCATGCGTGCCTGCAACACCTTGTATTTCCCGAGGGATCAGTTATAGCCCGCAAAGAAACGTCTCCTTATCGAATTCTTAAGAGAGGCTAGCTTGATGGACATATGGTGAAACCCATCAGCGATATTGTAAGTGACGCTCGGGCGGAGCAATTGCCGGCCTTGATCGCCAGGCTAAACCTGCCTGTTGCTACAGTTCACCACCACCACATCGGTGCATGCAGAAGGGAAAAAATTCGTAAGCTATAATGGCACGATTTTTCTTGGAAAGCTAATTGCAACAGACGTGGCCACGTTTTCAAAAGTTGCTTAGCAGACAATACCCTTCGAAGCGGCAAGTGCCAAAGTAGTGCCAGTGTAATCATGGTGTAATCGCTTATTAATGTCCTTCACTGGATACCTTTGTTTGCAAATACGCAGCTTGTCTGTAGGCTGCACACTGTCGGGCTGCGAACCTTACGCACCGCATTAGTACACTCCATGTTCACACTGTGACATCATTGTCGGCGTCATAGTTGATTTTGCTGCGGTTGAAAACCAAAAAAATCGAGACCCTCAGATCACTATTTGTTCTCGATCAATGCGTAGTGAGAGCCTCGACTTTGACAGCCTTGATGTCATGGAGGTTTTATTGACCATTTGCCTGTTCCTAAGCTTAGGTACTATACGTAACGCCTGCGGTTAAAATGATGTTTCACATCCACTGCCATGGCCATGAACGGCCGCTGGCTGGCACTCCCATGGCTTATCTTCACAAATCCACAAATACCCAAGAAAAAGGGCGGGAGGATGGCCGCCGCAGTGGCTCATTTGGAAAAGCGCCACCCGCGCAATGTGAAAGATGTGGGTTTGGATCCCACACGCAGCAAGTTGCTGTTTCGTCCGCTTTCAACTCCCTTTTCCTTATTATTTCTACATTAGAATTAAACATACGAATTAATTTACTCACGCTTTCTCTAGCTTCATACTTTTCCTCGTGCCGTTGTAACTAACGAAAAATTGGCCACATATCTGCTTGCTTCGCTGCAAATGACGTCGAAAGACAATAGTCTTCTGCCACCCCTGACACGTAACACCCTCTATTCTTCGCGAACCCACCCCTCACGCTATTCCACTCCCCTCTCACTCCTCCTATGATGGATGCAATGGAGGTTTCTCTGGATTGAATTCAAATTTCCGTGTTCGCCCTGCTCTCGCGCCATCTGTTGGAACATTTTATTACTCTTGGCCTAAAGCTGGCTGCAGAGCAGCGGCTTCAGTCGGCTTGTTTTTAACGCGTAGCGTCTCTTC
The DNA here is from genome assembly GCF_013339745.2 of Dermacentor silvarum. Classification (NCBI taxonomy): domain Eukaryota; kingdom Metazoa; phylum Arthropoda; class Arachnida; order Ixodida; family Ixodidae; genus Dermacentor; species Dermacentor silvarum. The sequence goes on from NC_051161.1 coordinate 11,712,931, forward strand.
GACACCATTTCTAATGCGTTTATTTTTCATTTACTAACGTAAAAAAACAGTCTAATGCGTATTATTAATTAAATGGACGCTACGGATCATGGTTATGTTCTTATATTTTGCCTCGAATAGACCTGAGGATTCCTTTGCGCTGTGTAATGTTGACGTACATGACTCCATGCAACCAGTGCTAGTAGCATGGCTAGATTTGGCCGGGCGGTTTAATCGAGTGACAGACAGACCGACAAAGCTTTTCGCGTTTAGGTAGCCACGAAAGACTATCGTCTTTAAAAATTCCGGCAGAACCCATCTCCCGATGACTGTCGACGTTAATGCAATAAGCATTCAAGTAATGTATAGCTGCATATACCGTACTGCCACCGCCGAAACACCTCATTTGTGAGCCGTGTGCTGCAGTGGCGCTTCTCTCTGGAAAACGCTTTGCCATCGAGACCCGAGAAGTCCGCCCGAACCTTCCGAGATGCGTATAGGGAGGGCGTCGCTGAGTGCTATACAACGCTGTAAAATAATCCCTCGCTGCCCTCGGGCATTTGTGGGGCAGCGCTATAGCGTCGGGCTGCTGTGCTCGAGGAACCCGTGTGACGCGCGATCGATTTCGCCCTGCACCGCGGATAAATATTAAAGGATTTATTTCATTCAATAGTGGCGTACGGAGGCTAGATGGACCGAATGTAGGCCAAGAATGCTGTTCGCATTAAGATCATGTCCCTCGGATCCCCTTATTTCTCTCGCTCATGTATTTGTTTGTTTGTTTGTTTGTTTGTTTGTTTGCTTGTTTGTTTGTTTGTTTGCTTGTTTGTTTGTTTGTTTGTTTGCTTGTTTGTTTGTTTGTTTGTTTGTTTCTTTGTTTCTTTGTTTGTTTGTTTGTTTGTTTGTTTGTTTGTTTGTTTGTTTGTTTGTTTGTTTGTTTGTTTGTTTGTTTGTTTGTTTGTTGAGAGAGAGAGAGAGAACATTATTTTGCCCAAAATGGGGTTAGAGGAGGGGGTAATGACTAGAAGCCTCCCCCGTCCCCCCTTTACACGGTGGCCGGCGGAGATTTGTGAAATTGCAGAGACGTCGGCCTAAGCGCTGGGATAAAGATACGGGACGAGAACGAGGGATATGAGTGGTGACGATGTGGACAGAGGACATACATAAATAAATACTTTGCTATATGGGCCTTCCACAGCCGCGAGTCAAGCGTATATATATAGTGCTGTGCAGGAATCCAAGTAATGCATGAACTGCTATATATGTAAATGGATTTACCGTACACCCAAGGTCCCATTATAGTATACGTCCTAGTATTAACATTCGATTGACGATTTTCGGCCTACAGTTAGGTTCTGCCGTTCGCGCGTACACTGGGAGCACGCACGAAGGACGTGGTGCACTGTTTCTGATATGTAACAACAATCCCAGTTGACATGGTCGGCAGGATGAAGTAAATGCACATCATCATCATCATCATCATCATCATCATCAGCCTATCTTTATGTGCACTGCAGGACGAAGGCCTCTCCCTGCGATCTCCAATTACCCCTGTCTTGCGCTAGCTGATTCCAACTTTCGCCTGCAAATTTCCTAACTTCATCAACCCACCTAGTTTTCTACCGTCCTCGATTGCGCTACCCTTCTCTTGGTACCCATTCTGTAACTCTAATGGTCCACCGGTTATCAATCCTACGCATTACATGGCCTGCCCAACTTCATTTTTTTCTCTTAATGTCAATTATAATATCGGCTATCCCGTTTGCTCTCTGATCCACACGGCTCTCTTCCTGTCTCTTAACGTTAGGCCTAACAGTTTTCGTTACATCGTCCTTTGTGCGGTCCTTAACTTGCTCTCGAGATTCTTAGTTAACCTCCAAGTTCCTGCTCCATATGTTAGCACCGGTAGAATGCAATGATTGTACACTTTTCTTTTCAACGACAGTGATAAGCTCCCAATCAGGATCTGGCAATGCCTGCCGTATGCACTCCAACCCAATTTTATTCTTCTGTAAATTTCCTTCTCATGATCAGGGTCCCTGTGAGTAATTGACCTAGGTAAACGTACTCCTTTACAGACTCTAGAGGCTGACTGGCGATTCTGAATTCTTGTTCCTTTTGTCAGGCTATTTAACATTATCTTTGTCTTCAGCATATCAATCTTCAACCCCACTCTTACACTTTCTCGGTTAAGGTCCTCAATCATTTGCTGTAATTCGTCCCCATTGTTGCTGAATACGACAATGTCATCTGCAAAGCGAAGGTTGCTGAGATATTTGCCGTTGATCCTCACTCGTAATCCTTCCCAGTCTAAGAGCTTGAATACTTCTTCTAAGCATGCAGTGAATAGCATTGGAGAGATTGTGCCTCCTTGCCTGACCCCTTTCTTGATAGGTAACTCTACTTTTCTTGTGGAGAACCAAGGTAGCTGTGGAATCCTTGTAGATGTTTGCTAAGATATTCACGTATGCCTCCTGTACTCCTTGATTACGCAATGCCTCTATGACTGCTGGTATCTCTACTGAATCGAATGCCTTTTCATAATCTATGAAAGACATGTACAGAGGTTGATTGTACTCCGCAGATTTCTCGATTACCTGATTGATGACATGGATATGATCCATCGTAGAATATCCCTTCCTGAAGCCAGCCTGTTCTCTTGGTTGGCTGAAGTCAAGTGTTGCCCTGATTCTATTGGAAGTTATCTTGGTGAATATTTTATACAATACTGAAAGCAAGCTAATGGGTCTATAATTCTTCAGTTCTTTAACGTCTCCCTTCTTATGGATTAGTATAATGTTGGCGTTCTTCCAGCTCTCTGGTACACTTGACGTTGTGAGGCACTGCGTATAAAGGCCCGCAAGCTTTTCAAGCATATCTTCTCCATCTTTGATTAAATCGACTGTTATTTCATATTCTACAGCCGCTTTTCCCCGGGTCATGTCTTGCAAGGCCCTTCTAACTTCATCGCTAGTTATAGAAGGAGCCTCTGCATACTGTTCATCACTACTTCGAATGAAAGTAGCTTGTCTGCTCTGGGCATTGTACAGGTCAGTATAAAATTCTTCGGCTGATTTTACTATGTCATCGAAATATTGCTGTTGATATTATCTTGATTATTTTTAGTGCATACATCTTGCCTTGTCCTATGCCAAGTTTTCTTCTCACTGATTTCATGCTGCGCCCATATGTTACGGCTTCCTCAATCTTTCCTACGTTATAATTTCGGATATCCCTTACTTTTTACTTGCTGATCAGTTTTGACAGTTCAGCGAATTCTATCTGATCTCTTGAGTTTGACACTTTCATGCTTTGCCGTTTTTTATATTTTTTTAGGTCATTTGCTACTTCGGAGAGCTTACCTACTGGTTTCCTTGCTGCCTTACCTCCCACTTCAATTGCTGCTTCTGAGATCAGCCTAGTTACGGTTTCATTCATTACCTCTTTGTTATCGTCATAATTCTGTTCTACAGCTGCATATTTGTTTGCGAGCACCAGTCTGAATTGGTCTACTTTTGCCCTTACTGCGTCTAGGTTGGCCTGTTTCTTCTTGACTAATTTTACTCTTTCTCTCTTCAAATTTAGAGAAATCCTAGACCTCACTAACCTGTGGTCACTGCACTTTACCCTACCTAACACTTCTACATCCTGCACTATCATGCATATCACATATCGTTTAGTAAACGCCACACCTTGTCGTAGTACGTTAACAATGCACGCATGACTTTGCTGCATGTCATGCCGCATGGGAAAAACGTAGTAGAATCAAGCCTGCGAAGACGGATATGGCGAATGCCGATCGAGTTTTGACCAGAGTTCTATTGTCGCCGTTTCGATAGTCGCAATGACGACAGCGTTATTGTTCATTCCGGGAAAATGTGGAGAGCGCTTCCCGAATCTGCGCGTAATTTTTTGCGCATTACCTAAATTGGCGGAATCATTTGCCACAACACAGCAACAAGAAATATTCGTAGAGTTATTAACCATAAGTTTCCATTATGCTCGTGCTGAAGCGGCCTACGTATCGGGCGAAATTTAAGTATTTCTTCAGATATCCCAAGTTTAACGGTTCTCTTAAACGTTAGCGATATTGAATACCCTCCATAAAATTTTTGGGATTGGACTAAATGCATTACTTAGACGAGCTAAATTTGCTGATTACACGCATGGAATTGCAAATTGGTAGAATCTACCGTCGATGGAGCCTGAATTGTTGCACCATAAGTAACGCAAGAACGAAAAACAGGTGTCGACACCGCGTTGAAGTTCATAAACTAGCTCCCCTTGGTATCACAAATTTTGGCACCGTCGTGCCAAAGCTATATACCAGGTGTTCAAAATTAAGCTTTACGGAATTTTAAAAATCCCCTGTGGCAGGTAGCATAATTCTTATCGTTGAGCTGGCTTATTCAAAGAGGCGGATATTAGTAGCACGAGAAATCGAAACACATACTCAACTAATTTTACAGAAATGACTAATGAACTTCTTAGTTAATTACTTTACGACACATATTGCAATTTACGAATTGTAGCCGGTGAGTTTGCAAGACGTATCCACTTGAAATTAATTTCTAGTATGACACCAGTTCCGAGATATTATTTCCCAAAGTTTGGGTCGAAATACATGAGCGTTCCAGTTACTTTTGTGCTTAAATGTATAAAACAGCCTTTTGGTTAAAAAAAGTAAGTGGAACAACAGTGCATTTTTACGGAGAGTCTGAAGGCGCATATCTCCAAACTGGTGTCATTCTGGAAATTCATTCCAAGTGGATACGCCTGACAAGCTCACCGGCTACAATTTGTAAATTGCAATATGTGTCGTAAAGTAATTATCTAAGAAGTTAATTAGTTAATATTTTGTAATTAGTTGAATTTGTGTTTCGATTTCTCATACTACGAATGTCCGCCTTTTCGAATAACCCAGCTCAATGATAAGGAATATGCTACCTGATGCCACAGGCGATTTTTAAAAATTTCGTAAAACTTAAAAATGAACACCCTGTATAACGAACAATTGAAAAAAAAATAATCGCAGGACCTTCTATTCGCGCAGCGATATTTCGTCGACTTCCGTACTGAATGACTAAGAGGCGCGCGTAAAAAGAAGGCGCGTAAAGAGAGATTGATCAGACACCAGTTCCAGTCCGCCTTGCAAAGTGCGTCTTATAGGCTTGCTCTATTGGCTCATTCGTCGTTTCTCGAGCACAGGGCGTGTTCCCTGCCTTCCAGGCATAAGTGCAGTGCAGCAGAGGGACGACGACATATATTGCGCCATTATACGCATGTTTGATCATCGTTCAATGTCACAGATGCAAGTCGCAGAACCTTCTTCGCTCATTATAGTTGTTCGCTGTTCCACGGTATAACATTCGCGTTGCACGTAGGATACGAGCGACGACAATTTTATTGTGCTGAAACAAACAGCAACGATTGATTAAATTTATCGATCTGGAAGATAGTCGTTCGCGAGAAGCGCATTCGACCTGTGGGCGTTCTAGGGATGGATTTATGGGGCAGTTTAGGAGAGCGTGCATGGCCGGAATACTGCGATATTCTTGTTTCTTTTTTTTTTTTTTTCAACTTTCGCCGCACCGATTGTTTGATTTTTGGCAGTCATATGAAGCTAAGAAGTTTTTGTAATGCACGTATAAAATCTATACATGTATCTTATCAAATTTAGAATACATTCTTACTCTATACGAAAAGCGTATTTCTAGGTGATTTAATTCTGCCCCTTACGAAAATCTTTTTTTTTTCTTGAAATCTTGATCGTATTTGAATTTTATCTCACGACGTTTACCAAATAAACCACCCATCACGGCTTGCATTGTGTCCTCTTTCTCGCATCTTTGTTTATGCGCTGAATTTTCTATGTGTAATCTTTGTACACCTGCGGCCGCTTCTTTTCAGTACGGAGAAATTGGAAGAAAATACTTTTGCACATGCAGTAATACTTGCTATTCTCTACTGTCCAGCATACAATTCTAGAATTGACGACGACCGCAAGAGAGCGGTAGCACAGTTTTCAAGTGCCTTCATTATACGATATGCTTTCAGTTTCGTTTAGAAAACGTAGCCTAGTTTTCATACGTAGCGCAATGCAGGGCGTCCTGCGGGTTTTGGTTCAGCGAGGGCTGGCGTCGGGGGCCCCGCGAAGCACGTGGAACCGTCAACCTGGTGGCAAGGCACTAATCAGCCGCTGACACCTATGGCTTCTAGGCTGCTACAGATACCTTCGATATCTGCCAGTTGCGAACAAAACTGGTCGTTGTTAGCAAATCTTCATAACAAGCTTCGCAACAGGCTCACATAACATGTTCGAAAACTCATCTACGCCCGATCAAATTTAAGTGTGGAAGCAGGCGCGATCGATTATAATGCCAAATGTGTCCGGGGAAAAAGACTCGTATACTGAGGGACCTTTTTCACAGATTTTTTTTTTTTTCGAAAGCTTTTTCTTCGGCAGAAAACGCCAGTTATCATGCAGATCAGCAATCTATCGTAGAAGAGATCAAGGCCGTTGTCTTCGCTTTCTCTGCGTAATTGTCACGTGTATTTAAGGATAATTATTTTTACTGCTGAAATAATAAATATAAACTTTTCTTGCTCAGGTTACAATTTTTATCAATATTTCCAAAATCTCTTGAGAAAAACAAATGAAAAAAATATGCACATTCTACGCACTTTGGGAATCGATGTAAGCGAAGCTTTCTGTGCTGTTTGCTTTGAATGACGATAATTAGCGGTGATGCTGACGGTGAATGTTTAATTAAAGTTTAACACTTCTGCCCCGAGGCGATGTGCCGTGTGAGGCAATGACAATGCTAACCTTCACGGAGGGTATGAACAATGGCACACAACAACGCCTCGACCAAGCACGTCTCCCAAGCATGTTCCGTGCACTACGCAGATAAACAGCAGTGGTGCACGCAAGGTAACGTTTGACATCAAATCACCCCTCTCGTATTTCTTAAACGCTGAAGAAATTCAACATTCGTCGTTTTCATCGCCGCTAATTATGGTCCATCAAACCAAACAGCACAGAAAGCTTCGCTTACATCGATTCCCACAGTGCGTGGGATCCGCATAATTTTTGTATTTCACTCTCGTCGAAATGCGGCTGCCGCTGTCGGGATCGAACCCCCGACCTCGAGCAATGTCACAGCCGCAAAGCTACCGCGGCGGGCACAGAAGCGTTGATTTGACGTGCGACTGCTTCCGTAGCGGTACTCCGTGCGTCAGTTGTCCGCTTGACAAATTAGCATGGTGTTTATTTTTCAGAAATAACAGGAACGTACCATACCGTACCGCACCTTGAACTTAATTTATCCAGTTTGTCCGCAACCGCTGTCTTGTCTACAATAGTAGTAAGGTTTCCTCGCCTTCTCACGTCGCCTTTTCCGTTAGTAGAAAGGTAAGCGCTGCAGTTTCTTCATTGCTTTTTCGGGGGGTCACGGATAATTACAGCCGTCAAGTAGGTATTGTGGCGACGCCCAGGGAGCTCCGGAGGGCATTGTAGCGACGCGATGGAAAGGTCCAAACAAGTTTCTCGTGTCGCGTTTCCTCTCCGCCACGCTCCGGCCAAGCATACACACGCTTTGAACCACCTCCCGACGCAGCGTGCAAAAACAGCGACAGTGGCAACAGCAGCAGTAGAAGGAAGAGTCAAAGAAAGCTTCACTTTAATCAAACAGTTATGTTTTTATTTTTCGCCCGCTAAAATTTCCGAAAATTTTGCATTGCTACGTTTGCCGACAGCCACCACCGTTATGACATGGCTTTGCTGACGTCGATAAGTGCAGGGCCACCACTGTGACGTTTGCGCTGAAAAATTCTACAAACCAGGTGCTTGCTTGCCGAACTCTTCTTGCTCCGACCGCCCTGCCACTCAACATCACAGCAAGTGCGTCGCCGTTGTATTGAGCGTCAGGAAGACATCAGAAACCGGGCAACACTTGCTGACCGCCGAGACTCAGATGCAAAAACGCAATCATGTCATATTGAGCACGTAGAACGTAATTAATTTCGTCACTCATCAGTGTTGGCAGTCTAGAAGGAATCAAGTGAGATATAAAAAAAATAGTTAAAAAAACCTTTTCTGGTGCACCGAATGCGCTCCAAATTTTCCAGCGTACTGTGGAACGCGTACGGTTGAACTTGCAGTGCATAATCCAAGCTCGAAAATGTAATGTCATCACCCCTTTCAGAATGAAGAAAGAAAAGAAAGACTAACTACGCCACGTGTTGTCCACCGCATTAGAACTTTTTTTTAAGAGTGGTACCATGCCAAGTTTTGACGGAGGTGCTAAATTGTGGAAAAAAAGTCCGTTTTAATGTTAATAATGAGGAAAACATCTTTAACATGAGAGTATCCGTGTAGCAATAACGTGCTCATGAACAATCTGACACACTTCCTTTCGGGCTCGACCAAAAGATAAAATATTAATCACTGAGAGAGTTCCATACGCAATAGCGGTTGCTCTAAGTACGTAGGTCTTTCTTTCGGAGTTATATTTTCTGCAATACACCAGGAAATGGACCAGCGTTTTTATATCCCCTCTTGACGCACAAGGTTTGAAGGTGCGAACTCCACACCTATGCACGTACATATTTAATTGCAGCATTCGACATCGTAATAGGGTAATCGAAACTTCGCATTGCCGAGAGGGGCACGACCGGACATTCCAGGGGAACGCTAAATGTCCGTAAAACGATGCGGCAAGGAGGGACTCATCTTTGCGACCGAGAAATTTGTAATCATTATTATTTAAATATAGGTAGTACCGAACACTAAGTTAACTGGAAAGGATCGAGGATTTAATATTATGCGTCCATTGCGAAACATGGTCAATCCCTCCTCGTGGGTACGCGCTATATGTTGAAGGTCGCAACAACATCATTTTAATTAACCGCAGATGGCAGTGCAACGTAAACTGCCATAGTACGCTATAGCAGCGCTGTCTCTGCCACATGGGCTGTGACCTGGTCATCTTGTCCGAGTCGGCCACGGGCTTTCGCTGCACTGAACTCAACTACTTGCGCCCAACCACACGGCGTGCAGGCTCTTCGGCACGCGTCCGAGCCGCCCCCCTTAGCTGATTAGGGACCGCGCGCTCCGATTAGCGCAGCGCCGGGGGGTCGTCGGCAGCTCTGCCGCAGTGTCCGCTCGTCGCCTCCACCGCTGCCCTGATTATCTCCCCCAGAGATTCCCGGCGTGGAAGGAGACGTTTAGCCTAGCCGAGCTAAAATGACAGCTCGAGCGACGACGATCTGGGCCACTTTCGCTGCTGCCTTTGCGACGTGGCGGAGCCAATGGGCGGCGCCATGTAGAGGAACCTCCGCGGCTTGTTTACGCGCCTGGGCCGGTCTCTGACGTCCACAGCGCCCGATTTAGACGGAGCTCACGAGCGAGTGCACTCATCGCGAAGGCTTGTCTCGTGAGCGAGGCCTCGCTTGCCGCGCTGGCACACGTTTGAAGACACGGGCAGTTTGTTATAGACACGTTTTTGTGTTATACATGACTGTTCTGGACGAATGAAAAGAAAAATTCTGGCTGAACCCATCTCGCGATGACTGTGGACGTTATTGCGACTATCATTCGAGCAATATAGCGACACACCGGATAGCTGAAGTCACCTTTATTTACAATTGGTAATGGTCATTCTGAGAGTTCCAGTGCTTCTGCTATACGCGACATACACTATATCCGTAATCGACTCACCTTGCTATGATACTCGCTTGCCAAGGTCGGCCATGACCATAGAAGGCATGACGACGACGCAGCGATAACAATGTAATGACGAAGAAGGAATGACGTCAATGGAACGACAAAATCGCTCTGACTATTCGGAAATGATCACAATGGTGACGACAGCTTGGCGAGAGTCGGAAGACAAAGCTGGAATGACGACGATGGCATCGAGACGACGGTATGACGACGAGGGCCTAGCAACGGTGGCATGATCTCGATTAAATGGCAACGCCGTGATTGCGGAGGCTCAATTGATGATGATGGGAAGCAGTTTAAATGATTTTTTTTTTTTCAAATGGAAGGTGGCGGTAAAGATAGATAGATAGATAGATAGATAGATAGATAGATAGATAGATAGATAGATAGATAGATAGATAGATAGATAGATAGATAGATAGATAGATAGATAGATAGATAGATAGATAGATAGATAGATAGATGTCGTTTAGTGTAATACTTGGTACAGTTTCTTGCCTGTTCTTTAGAGAAAAAATGATAAACTTCTTTCGTCTGTAAAAAAAAAAAAAAAAAAAAAAAAAAAAAAAAAAAAAAACGTTGCTGCGAAGACTTGTGCCGGCGCCTGCCGGTAGCTTCCGAAAGCAGCCGTTCAAAGAGGGCTGCCGCGTGTTCCAGGGGAGTATGGCAACACGCGGCAACTTCGCCGACCAGGTTAGCGGCGGTGGCGCGTGGATGGAGGGGCTCTACTCTCCATGAACGTACCAACAGGCTAAATTTTCAACCCGTCCTGATTCTTCTAAGCCTTCCGCGAAGCGCAAGTGGTTTATTGAAATAACGAATTTTCGCAGAATATCGTAAAGTACGCGCTCGTAACACATGCGCTGCGGACACGATAGCTTCGGATTGTAATTCTAACATGCGAGAAAACAGAACTATGTTGCGATGAAACTCAAGCACAAAGTCTCAAATGCTGCATGGATATTGGGACATCATTCGGATGTCCTACGGACAAAGTGTTTTCACTGGGATGATTTCAACGCGCTATATATCTCCTGGAAATATGCTTTCAACGCAAACTTTCAAACAGAACTGTTGAACCGTTTGCGGCGTCCCCAATAAGCGCAAAACTTTCAAATTTAACCTGTATGTTCTCCCTGCGCACCCTTTGTTACTCCTTTTCGCTGTGATCCCGTGGACGCTGCCATGTTTGATCACGTGGTGTCACGTCCATTGCTTGCCTCAACTGCCTCCGTTGCCTCTGTGTTTACAATGGATGTGTATGACGCCGGTGCGGCTTAGCAAACCTCTGTTTCGGGAGATATCATCTACGCTGACTGGGTGGACGACACGAAGCTTTGCCCACAGCTTCAGAGAACATGCAAAAGCGCTTTCGGAGCTGATTAAGCTACGTCCAAACGGCGCGAACAGCGCATACGGTACTTGCTCTAAAAGCGGGGCTAAATATGAATTCCAAACTTTCCGCTCATGAAATAGATCAGGATTAGTGTTTTTTTTTTTTTCGCTTCGTTCCTTATTTGGAAAATATTTTGAAGCAGCTCATATTTCTGACACCGTAAAGTTCGTCAGTGCGGTCACTATCACGTCAGTGCGGTCACTTCTGCCTAATCACTTGCGGTTGTACTCAGTTTCGTTAGATTTGTTCTTGCTGCTCACAAGGCTTGAAAAGTAGCTGTTCTGGACATTATAATACCTTGTAGCAAAGATGTATTATCGCTAGTAACTCGCTTACTCTCGTGGACCGTCACGAAACATTCAGCTTCGACCATTCGTGCGCTATCGGTGTAGTCCGTCATTTATTGTGGGTATAAAGTGCACATATATTCAAGCGTGCGCCCATTCACTTATTCTTGATACATTGGCGAAATAGTGGGCGTAAGTTTCCGTGCCGGTTGGGGTAGATGGGTGTCGATACTGTGCGCGAAACCTACTATGGCAGGGAGCGGCGCTACCTAGCTCCCTTTATCATTGTTTAACGAGCGGTACTCACTCTTGCCAACCGGGGCTGAAGCCCTTTCTTTGAAGGTTAGCGATACAACGCTGGCGGATGAGCAAATTTGTGTGTCCTCGAGGAAAGACGTACATCTCGAAGTGCCGGAAACACGTACGGACAGTTGCAGCAGCGGTCCGCGAACTTGGTCCCACATATTCATTACATTCCTTAATATGCCAGTCACTATTTTTGCAGCCAACTACTGCACGCGTCTTCAATCCGCATGATTCAAACCAGCATGAATGGAGCACAGTGCGTTAGCGAAAATTCAGTTGCATTTCCGAAAGCTGATCGCAGCAGAAGCAAGGTACAAGCGGTAATGGTTTCGTTTTCGTGCGCTGTCGCCGAGGCAACGTATGGCGCGCCGCCGTAAGCACCACCTCGTCTCTCTAGAACAAACTGCTCCGCGAAAAGGGTCAATAAAAGCGGTTTCCTGGTACACAGAAATTTCAGCGGGGAGGGGGGCACGGGTGCACATGGGTGCGTCCTCCCTCCCCCCTAGCTGCACCTCTGACCGGTCCACGTCACGCTAGCAAGCATAATCAAGTGTAAAAATGTGCTCTACTATATTCTTGTTTGTCCTGTTTTCACATTATGTCGCCACAGCAGCATACGAAGACAACGGCACTGTGATAGGTGCGGCAGGCCTACAGTGTACTAGAATTCTTCTAGTGCACTGTAGGCAGGCCGCACCTTTTCTTTTTTTATCCAGCGGCCGTGGGCGAGGTTTCTAGACCACCGGTGTTCTAGCCTCACTAGTAGCCACGGAACATCGACAGTTTGTTGATGCCCGGTATGTCATGTCAGATATGAGCCGAGCCGCTTCTGATTTACCTTTTAAACGCCGATAGCGATCCCTATCGACCATGCGTGCGTGGGTTTCATGGGTGCTAAAGGTTGTGGTTTTAGGCCGTGCATGTGCTTTTTTTGCGCACGTGACAAGAATTTGTCGGCATTTAGCCGATTTATTAGCCTGCTCGCATTGTCATCGACATTGCGACGCAGTTGACGTCAGCGCCATCTGCCGATACAGCCGAGATTTCTATTGATTTGTGTTTGTTCTGCTTCTGCGGTGTGCTACGCTCCGTGCAAGTGCCCTGACGTACAGCGCATGATTCGGCTGTGGGTTGCCTCACGGTAGGCTATATCAGACAAGGTCAAGAATAGTTAGGTTGCGTGCTCATACCAACGAGTGATGCGGCGGCTCTCACAAATCGTTAATGGCTTACGTAATGAGTGTCGCATCCGTAATGCCGGTTGTGGGACATCCGCATGAGAAGTATTTCCTCCTGTTATGACACTATCCAATTTTCTCGTGGTTAAGTTCGCCGGTTTTCGTAATATATGTCTCGAACCTCATTAGTGGGTAGCCGCGAGCATGCTGCAGAATTTCCATTTTGTGTCCCGACTACGTGGCTGTCGCTACAGGCTCAGCAAAAATAGATTTTGTTTTCTATAAGCTTTTAACAAAGAGTCAACTTCTCGCCTCCAATATGTCTCTTCAAATTTAAACGCAAAAGGTAAAGTCCTGCCCTAACTTATAAATGTGTCTATGTGGTGCTGCTGATGTGGGCGTGGAAGTTGTCAAAAGTAGGTTAAACTCCGTGATCCGCATCGGTGCTGTGAAATTCTTTTTGCTACATAAATTAATCGGAAGTTGTTCTCGAGTTCTTCACCGGCGCGTTATGCAATGGGTTACATAACGCTAAATGCAGCTTATTTCGCTTTCAGGGATCTGTTACTTTGAAGTCACGGAAGACGACATGCCCGATTACAGGGTCATCGGGGTCATGAGCGGCAGTTCGCTCGACGGCCTCGATATCATCTACGTGACTTTTCAGGTCAACGGCGACACTTGGAAGTACAAAATCGAGCACACCAATTGTCAACCGTATGGTAAATACTGGGCAAACAAGCTCCAGCACGCGGCGCGCTCGATGAGCGCCCTGGAATACCAACTGTTTCACACCGAATACGGCCGCTACCTCGGAGACTGCGTCAACATTTTCATCCGCGACAAGCAGCTGCAGGGTAAAGTCGACTTAGTGGCCTGTCACGGCCACACTGTGTTCCATCAGCCAGCTCAGCTGACAACTGCACAAGTCGGGGATGGTGCCGCTGTTGCTGCTGTAACCGGACTGCCCACTGTCAGCGACTTCAGATCAGTGGACATTGCTTTGGAAGGCCAAGGCTCCCCATTCTCGCTGGCAGCGGAAAGGAAGCTCTTTGGCAGTGAATACCAGTACTTCCTGAACATAGGGGGCATGGCGTGCCTTACATATGTTGACAAATGCAACAAAGACAGCTTTGCTATGGATGTCTGTCCTGCCAACCAGCTTTTGAACCTCCTCGCTGAGCACGAGGGTCAAACTTTTGACAATGAAGGGAGGATAGCAGCTGCGGGAACTGTTAACACCCGGCTACTGAAGGACCTCGATGGTTTCACGTACTACATGAAACCCTTGCCCAAGTCCCTTGGCGTAGACTTTGGCCCAGAAATCCTGTACCCGTTGATATGTGCCCGTGACCTGTCCACTCCCGATGCCATGCGGACTTTCATGGCGCACATCTGCAACCAGGTGGTGGCAACGGTGTGTGCTGTCAAGAAGAGAGTTGGTGTCGAGTATCCGGGCCACTGCAAGATGCTGGTCACTGGCGGTGGTGCCCGTAACAAAATGCTTGTGGACGAGTTGACCAAAATGCTCAAAAATGAAGATATTACCGTCACCGTGCCGACGGACGAACTCGTCAAGTTTAAGGAAGCCCTCATGACTGCTGTCCTTGGCGTGCTGAGGGTGAGGCAAGAGGTCAACTTCTTCAGCAAAGTGTCAGGAGCAAAGCGCGATTCTGTGGGTGGTGCGCTTTGGTGTGGGGCAGTCGAGCAAGCTTAGCACATCTAGCTTGGCTGTCACTGAAGACCTTGTGCAAGTTGCCTCATGTCATTCCTCATTGAGAAGGCGGAATTTGTTTCGGTACCACAATGTAATGTTACTCGAGTACCAATTACTAAACATTGCGTTGTGGGAGACTAAAATGAGCGATAGGAGATGCCTCGTTATGACATTCAACATTTGGAGTGCCTTATGCACTCGTGCCAGCCAGGGTTGTTCCTGATAAAATTATATTTAACAGCCTCGATTGTGACTCTTTTAACTGCTGGTACACGTCACAAAAATATCCCGAGTACCTGCCTTGTGCCTACATGTTTAAAAGGTGCCGGTGAAAATGAGCTATGCAATGGTAGACATTGTACAATATTTTTTTACAATGTGGAGTACCGATTGCCTTCTTTACAGTTTTGTACCTTGGTGTTTGCTACGAGTTATATCACAGTAAAGCAGTTTTTGAACAGCAGTTTTTGTGGCATTTTTTTTCAACAGTGATTGCTTCTTGTTTGGCCAGCACTCCTTGTACATCAAATGAATAGTGCCAAAAATGCAAGGAACACAAGTCGGCTAACTTGTAGGCGACTATATTCAGCAAGATACATTCAATGAAGTTCTGATCTATGTGCATTGCGCTGCAAAATTATTTGTACCCGATTCCTCTGTGAAGGTGACAGTTATGAATTGGCGTAGTGTGTGCGTCTTTATATGGAGAGCACAAGTGTTGCCGTTTTAACAGATTATCATATTTTGTGGCAGTAACACGCTTTTAGCAAGTAGTGGGTCTCGCATGAATATTTTATTTCTAGCAGACCTGTGGAAATGGCCTGCTTTAGCGCTATGGCTACAGCTACATGCAATGTCTGCCTCTGATCGTATGGATATAATAACTTGCACAACTCTAGTGCTACATATAGTGTTGTAAAGCAGCACATTTTTCTAAATATATTCAATAAGCACTTCATTGCTTCTATAGGAAAGTGCCTTAGATGTGCGTTATCCGTATTCACACAGTTGCTATCACGAAAATGAATACTTGCAGGAGCCTTAAGTATGCTTGTTAGCAATACTTGATCTTCTTTCTTGTTCGAGTTATTTATAGTGAACTCTAAATGGCTCTTTTGGTGGAATGATTGCAAGAAGAAAAAAAAACTAGAGAGCACTGTTGTACTTGTGAACTAGTAAAATATTTCTTTAGGCAGTCTCTCTCATATTTATTCAAGCATTTATTTTGAAGTCCCCTCATTATCAAAGGCATCCTCATCGCTGAGAAATCTTCGTTTCTTGGCAGTGTTCATGTATGGCCGCAAGCTCCATTCGACATCCAGTGCAGCAGCGGCGTCAAGTGTACCCAACTTGATTTCATACACTGTTGGGGAAAAAAAATTGTGAAATTGAAACACTTGCAAGCTTTCATGTACTTGCAGGATGCAAATGTTTTTTTTTTTTTGTACAACATGACTCTCACTTTTCAACAATGTCTGATGTTAGCCATGCAATGAAGGTACAGTTATTTATTATGGCACTTGGTAAAACAAACCTCTTGCTTTCATGAAAGCCCAGGTCCGTCACTGCTGCCTCAAATAAATGTTCTTTTGTACACAACCAAGTTCAATGTTCTGAAGCAACGTAGGGGCTACAAGAGGGGCAGTTGTAGAGAACGGTAGTTTGCTTTGACCACCAGACACTGTTTTAAGGAGTGCTGACACATTTCCAACCTGTCTTATTTTAAAAATAAGTTTAAGAAGCAAATCCTCTAAACTGTAGAAAAAATACTGGCAAGTGCTAGGGTGCGCTATGTAATTTACTAGAATGCTTGTCGGTACGAATGAGTTTGTTTCTGTTTCAGCACAGCAGAGGTGGATGGATCGTGATACATTGGCTTGCTCCATTCCTGTTATCGCAGCAGCGTCCACACGCAAGCACTTCCAAAAGAACTGTGCGCAGCATTCTCGTTTATTTTTTTTTTACGAGCTACATCGTCATATCTAGTCTCACTGCTACATGGCAGCAAGTTTTGCTCTATGTCAAGACTAGATAACATCAGTGATATCATGTGAGGTATCTCAAGACTAACTTTAGTAACAAATTAAAATATCTTAGATTTTTATCAATATTCATCTTTGCTAATTGCAATTGTTTACACAAGAAGCATGTGGTACAGATTCTACAGCTTCAGATGTGTCACTACTCTTTTAAAAAAGGACACTAAATACGAATATGAAGTTGTAATATTGTGCTTCTACAACAGTAAAAAAGCCAATCTCGCTGCAAGAGGATGTTTGGCGAGCAAGAAAAGTGCAAAAAAGAAAAATGCGTCGTGCCACGGGCATGAAGTTCCTGCACCAGCTTTTAACGAGGCTCCTGTGAAAAACATGCGAGCCAAATATTGCACTGCATGCAGCAGAGAATTTACAACGTCGTGTCAAAAGCAATGAAAAATGGCTTGCTCTCAGTTGCGCAATGTCGTCGTGCAGCGTCAACGCAAACAGCTGGACCCACAACAGCTATTGGCTGATTTTGTGATCGTGAGAACATTCTCAGTGATACAATCATTGCTTATTTGAGTTGAATAAATGAAAAACATATGTCTGCGATCTCAAAAAAAAAAAACAGAAAAACTATTTCATTTTTGCGCTGCTAGTCTAAACAGGACAGCTGCTGCATCTGCTGTGCGTGGCTTCAGAGATGAAAATCGAAGCGTAGATACCGCAGCCGCCACAAGCCATCTCATGTCAACCTTTGGGCAGGGCCAGCGGAGCAATGCTCCCTTGCAGTCAACCCTCTGTAGCTTCCAACACGCTAGTCGAAATGAAAGGAGATGGAATGCCACTTATCGGTTCAATAAGTATGTCTAACTTTGCTTGTGCTTAAAAGATTCGCAAGATTTTTGTGCCAGCAGATTTGTGAGGCGACATAATTTAATACTGATGTCATTCTATGATTAGTTAGAAAAGTGTTTCAGGGCCCTTCTAAGAACTTTTCCTTTGCCAAATACCCCAATTACAAGAACACCCCTTCAAATCTGTGATGTCACCCAGACACCAGCACTGAAGTTTTGGCTCAAAATTGGCCTTCACTGTCTCCTGCAATTCCTAATAAATGAAAATAATAAGAGTTTTGGAAGAGCATTTCACTAGTCTAAATTGATTTATTGTTGCTATATTTAGTGTCCTTTAATATGCAAGAAAATCTCGCTACGCGAATGTTCTTGCATTCTACCCCTATCAAGAAAGTGGCCCATGTGGCTGGGAGCCAGACTCGCCGCAGAATGCCATAGCCTAACACCACACTAACTGGTTCATGGGGTTTAACATCCTAAAGCAACACTAGGGCTATGAGGAATGCACTTTCATAGTGGAGGGCTCCAGATTAATTTTGACTACGTGGGCTCTTTTAATGTGCAGCTAAACCTAAAGTACACCAGTGTTCTTTCATTTCACCCCCAATTGAAATGCGACTGCAGCAGCCAGAAATTGAACCCACAAGCTCGTGCTCAGCAGCAGAACACCATAGTTACTGTGCCACTGCAGTGGGTAACCGCACACCACTGGCCTTGTTGGTTCATATTTGGACATTGAAATTGCACAAGCAGAAGCAACATGACAGCAAAGAAGACTGGACAAATGCGAAATCACTTGCTTTACATATTTGGAAGATGCCAGAAATGCAGGCTGAAAAGCACAGAATCAGACGACAAAAACACAGACACGATTTTCAGCAGAGTGCCACCTTTTCTAATAAGTTTAAATAAGCTGTTCAAAAAGTCGTCATTCCCCACTTATACAACGTTTCAGCGAAACTTTAACTATGCCACAAAGTGCAGAATCCCAGCTTTTTTGAACTTATTTGTAACCAGTTTGTTTATAGAACCGCTGTGATGCTGAAACTTCACCCTTCCTTTATGTGATTCCATGCAGTGTTCCTCGTGTTTTAAATTTCTGATGCTTGTAGAGTAAGCAATGTTCTGAGCTTAGGTTTATCCTGTGTACTTAGCTTGCACGATTTTCATGTCTAAATACATGGTCACAAAGGCAGGTTTTATAAAGACACCACAGTATAAGTAAAGCAGCATGCTCGCTAGCCTTAGCCAAACTCTCCCCCACCTTCAACAGAAGCAAACAAATGAAATCTGGTAACTAGCACTGCTGGAGTGGTGGTCTAAGCAGAGAACCCACTCACATTTCAGCTCAAACCGTGGTCCCACTTCCTGAAGCTGGTAGTCTTTTCCTTCTTTCTTGAAAGTGTGATGCCTGTTTTAAACAATGGAGCAGAGAATGCACCATTATACAATACACAACCAGGTTTTTGTCCAATATGGCCCTACAGTACTAATATATAATTGGGCTGGTTTGTAGGGGATAAACAGTGCAAAGATGAGAAACAGGATATACAGCACATCATTATTCAAGAATAAAATGTATCTCTAAAGTGAATGCAAACCGTCACTCATGGTGTTATTTTTTACACTCCTTGCCTTGTATTTTTCAGTTTTGTCTAGAAAAACCAGATGCAAAGCCCATACTACAAAGTCTTAAAAACCCACGAATTTGAAAAAATAAATAAAAATTCAGCTTCA
Organism: Dermacentor silvarum; assembly: GCF_013339745.2. NCBI lineage: Eukaryota > Metazoa > Arthropoda > Arachnida > Ixodida > Ixodidae > Dermacentor > Dermacentor silvarum. The sequence continues at coordinate 11,732,094 of NC_051161.1, forward strand.
TTTTACGAGAAGCTTAGGTGAGCAACAAGCTGGTTGTCCATGGAACTATGCTCAGCACCTTCCAAACTGAGGGCGGGTGCATTGGGTATGAAGAATTATAATTCTTTTATTCCTTACTACAAAAACTTTTCTAATAGGGGGTAAGCTATGTAGGAGACAATGTTTCTTTGCAATTAGTCACACGGTTACTCAGTGTGTTGTCCTATCGATCATTACCATGTCTCATCTTTATTCTGCTTATGTTTCTGTGAAAAAAACTTCATTGTGCACTTGGGGTGGGCCTGTGTACTTGTGGCCAATTACAGAGTAGTATCCAACTATATTATTCCTGAGATGTGTTTGCAGCCAGCCAGGTAAGTTAGGCACTCTCAAAACAATGTAAAGCTGCAGCAGAAAAAGATTAGCACAAGTGACCGATCCCTCGATCAGATAAATTGCGGCATGCGACGTTGTGCCCTTGCACGCCAAGAACAAGAGTGCCAAGCAGCCCCCATTGATACATGAATCATCTGGCACTCTAGATGCCACTGTGCACGCGTACCGCAATTTCCATGCTCCGGTCATTGTGCTAATCTCCACTCATGCTCCATGCTCCACTTGTGCTAATCTTTTTCCGCTGCAGCTATTAAGCTGACGTAGCTGGTCGATGACGTACTGCTTAACAAGTATGAATTTTGTGACAAGATTTTAACTCAAGATCACAGACGAGAAATCTTTCACAGATCTAAACAACTCCTAGCTTACAATAGCATTTGACTACGTGCCGTCGGGATGCATGGAAAGGAATCACTCTGAGAGACTGTCAACAGAACACACATGATGAACAGCCAACAAAGATTGCAAGGCGACACGAGATGACGGAGTGATCTTTCATTGCAGCTTGTGTCTGACAAGCATCCTATGCCCACATCTTATGCTTCATTTGTTCATTTTTTATGTATATTTTTTACGGTGCATACGGTGTAGTTAAAAAAGTTCTGTTCACCTGAAAGATATGTAGTCATCCTGGTTGGCAAAGGTGATGACACGGTGCGAGTCCTCCTTTGGGACAGGGAAGAGGTACTTGAGTATGCTGACCACCTGTAAGGGGAGAAGTGGCAGATGTTCTACGAATTCATGCAAATAGAGTACCTAATGCCGCGAGAGGTGATGGTGCTACCTAATATAGTAGACTTCCATTAATTCGATACCTACAGAAGGTCCTGGCCGGCGCCCATGCAATTCTATGGGCTCAAATGTTCATTATTTTGTTTCTAAAATTGGCATTCGCCAGATAATTCAAACTTGCCCAGGCTGCACACGCGCGCCTGGCCCATATAACGACCCTTTTAGTAACAGCATCTGTCTCGGGAGAGCTTAGGGGGCAGCGAATGCGGTGAGCACACCGTCATCTGCCGTCAAAAACACCTATTTTCGACCCGCCCTAGGAAGATTTTCAAGCAATAATGGTAGCTCACAATGTTTGATTACAATATTTACCCTAATATAACGGGTGGCTTTTGTTTTCCAAGGAAATTGGGTAAAAAATTACCTGCGTAGTACAATCAGACACAAAACCAAAACTGCCCCCCCCCCCTTTGCGGCATCCGTACGCTTTACCGCAAAATATGGCTGTATTGCGACGACGCTGACTTCAGAAAACAGGGAGCCATTCTAAATTATCTGGTGCGTGTTAGTTTTCCAATTTGGTTAGAAGCTCCAAGTCATTTATATGTTAGTTTTCTACTTCGAACACATAGAAAGTTGCTGCACATTTGATCAGGAGGCTTGTGAAACTGAAGCAAATACTGTCAAATGAATCAGCTGTGTATTTTGGCATTTTCTCTGCATCTTGTTTAATTCGACCCGCTGGACAATTCCATCAATTTCGTCGGTCCTGTCATGGTCGAATTAAGGGAACTCGACTGCACTACATCTCACCATGACTCATCAAGATGGAATTGCTGCAAGACCTTGCTGCTGTAGAACATGCCAGTCACACAAATTATGAAGCAGATGTGAAGGTCCCTGTAGCTCACTCATAGTGGTCCCACTCATATGCAGCAGCATAAGAATTCCAAAGTTCAAGCACTACCACAGTCTGGTCAAGGCTTTCTGCGTGACACATATATGAGCAATAAAACAAGGGCATGTTTTGTCATTTGAAATGCAGACCTGCTAACCTTATACAATTCAAAAAACACAACAGTGGAAGGAAAAAAATACTTAACGTCATGGAAATATACTAAAAATGATTTGATTATTCAATATGTTTATTGTTCTTAAATATTCGCAGGCTTAGTTCTGTAGGGATGCTGTGAACAGGCACTCTGCTCAACATAATCGCAGCAACAATGATCTGTGCAGAAGACAAGCTAAAATTAATAATGCAGCATCTACATAACGGCTGTTGAAGATTCAGTTGCCAGTATGCATTGGCTCCATCAGTCGATGTTGCTGTTGCACGGGTATGCCCGTATAATCAATGGGTCTGAAAAATTGGGCCATAAAGGATAACTAAATGACAGTATTTGTCTTTTCTTTAAAGTTGTTTTTGCGCTAAACTATATGCAAATAAAAAATTGTAACATGTCTGTGTCAATACGACAAATTTAAACAGGCGCTAAAAATAAGGCATTTTACGATAAAATCGTAGGAAATTGGCACATATATAAATGTCATGCCATTTCACTCAGCAACCTAAGCAGCTGATGTTGGCGACGTTGGGGGGCTAAATGAACCAATTGAAGCACCACCTAGCCTATGAAAGGTGCTCATTGCACCAGTCTTTTCAGCATCAGAGGATCGGATCAGAAGAAGAACTTACCCTTTTTCCAAGCCTGGTCTTGAAGTTGTGGAAGATCAGATGAGGATAGGCTTCAGACATTGTGCCAATGTTCGGGATGTCATGCCGCATGACTGTGTTGAGTATAGTGAAATAGGCTGTGGGCCCATATGGAAGATGGCAGACCACCAGGCCATCTGTAAGAATTACAGGAAGTGGTTGCCCATTCCACTTTTAAATCTGTATATTGGCACGGTGAATTTTGGAAGCCCCTACGAAAGGAAGCATGGAAACTCACCAGGATTGCCTCTGGTCTCATGAACAACAATGAAGTCTGTGACCTCATTTGCACGGCAGGCTTCAATGAGTTGCTTCATTTCATAGCCACCACGATTCATCCTCTGAGAATTAGGGAAGATCAGTCGGATTTCCTGCACCAAAGACAAATAAGCTGCTAAAATCCTGCATATATGCATGAACACGGGTCAAAACACAGTTTGTATGGCTTACTCTTGTTTGTACTTCACTGTCATTTGCTACTGCGCTGATGTAACAAGTTTGGTCATTGCTCAAGCTAGTGAATATAGTCCACTAGTTGTCTGATTAAGTCAACCAAACAATAAAAATTTATGTAGAAACATATTATGCGTGCTGTAATTAATAGGTGTGAATGTAGGGTGCTGAAGCCAGATCTGCTTTCTACCGAGCAAGGAGATGTTGGTGTTCTGTTTGAAGGTGGCTAAATTTCGAGTAAATTTCATACACACATACACAAAAAGAGTTATCTTGAAGAGCAGGCTTGTTCATGAAATGGCCATAGGCACATTGCTAAACACATACCCCCATTTTAAACAGCAGGACTGTTTCCAATGCACACTCGATAGGAAAGTATTCTCATTTACATCAGCAATTAAAATTAGTTGCAAAAGTGCGATTGAAGTTTTGGTGTAAGTGCTCATTAATTACCTTGGCAAACTGCTTTAGCTTGGAACTTGGATCCCTGGAAGTTGTAACGACGATCTTGGGGTCACGTACCCCTGCCCATCGGTACTCGTCATCTTCATGACTCACCACACCTGCAGTACAGACAAATTTACCAAATGACATCCGAGACACATGAAGCTTTACTTAGTGAACAGTGAACATCCAACATGCAGAAGCAAGGCTGCTGTGCTTGGTATTTTTCCATATTAAAAAAAAAAGGGGGGGGGGGGTGTTAATGAATTGTCATGCAAATAAGTTCTCCGTAAAGCTAATAACGATTCAATTCAAGGTTTGCAGTGAACTTACTACCACAACACCGACCTACACAGTACACACGTGCCTTGTTAATTCACCTACTAACCTTCACCTCCGGGATCATCCCAGTCCAAGGAACGCTGCAAGTTCAGAGCTTCCTCGCGTAATTCATAGGGAATCGGGCGGTTTTCTAAAAACAGAAATAACATGAAAGTCAGGACAAATATATGCTCTGCTGTGCACTACGCAACGGTCATAGCAGTAGATCATGCGATACAACAAACCTTCTAGAGCTTGCTTTAAGCGCTCTTTTTTCTCTTCGATGGTTCTCCTTTTGTCCTCGATTGATTTTCTGTACAAGTATTCTCGCCTTTCGCGAGCGAGCCGCCGCAGCTGCAGTGACAGCAGCGCAAGGACGGAAGGTTACAATTCAATCGTTTCACTGAATGCGAAATTCATGCAAGTAATATGCATCATACTAGGTACCCTTCACAACGATAAATTAACTTACCATATTGCAGCTAAATAAACAGCACTAACAAGAAATATAGCCTGCGAAAGACGGCAGGACGTGTAAGACTATAATGAACTAGAATATATTCTAGTTCACTATATGCAAGACACAAACGCACATGGAAACCACGCTACACGGATTGGCTAGGAGCTTGGCCTAGCTTCAAATGGCGTAGCAGCAGGGTCGCACAGAGCGTGCACAAAACCGCCCTTCGTAGCATCTGCTGCTTTGTTCCTTTGATCCTTGCAACTTATTGGAATTGTAAACAATATTTCTATAAAATGTGCTCGAAAAGTGGCAATCGCACTCAAGTGTGAAGAATAAACGCGTTCTTTTTTTTTTTGGCCGTTGTTTTTTGGCTAGGTTACGATTTCGAAACGTTTGGGAAAAGACGAATGCCCCCCGTGGTCTCGTGGGTCCCAAGATGGCAGCTGCTGCTCCAGCTGAGAAAGTTGGTCTCAGCTTTAAATTCACAAAAAAAGTCGAAAACAAAATACTAAGCTGTGAAAAAAGTCGATCAGAACGTGAAGCCAATGAAGAAAAGGATTACGTTGTTTCCGTTGACAAAAGCGTCGTGAAAAGGTAACAAAATTCACTCCAAATTTAGTTGAATCATGTTTGTGTTTGGATTGAACAATCTTGCCTTGAAGAAAACGCTGTGAAAACAGTCTAAGGTCAAATTAACAGTCTATGTAACTCATATATAGTTGAGTCTTGTCCACTGCAAGCATGAGAACATATAAATTGACTCTCATTTTTTTCTTTCTTTTTCAGTTCGCTACCAAAGGCCGAGAAGAAAGAGTTGGTTATCCCCCTTATAAAGAACAATGTTTGGAGGGTACCAAAGCACGAGAAATCGGTGGCCCAGAAAGATGCAAAAGACGTTGATAAACCAAATGAGGACAAAACTGAACTCACCTTGGAGCAGCAAGCGATTAAAGAAATACTTGCAGGTATGTTCCTAGTATACATAGTGTACCGCTTTTATTTCACACATTTCTTCCGGAGTAATTGGGCTGTGATTGTTCATAATTTATTGCTCATTACCAAAAGAATAGGTAGTAAATCAGTGGCTGATCAAAACGTCATGAGCAGCAGCTACGCGATAGGTCGTGCCTTGTGTTTTATTCGATGGCAGTGGCTATTCTCCCGGCAGCCGGGAGAACTTCTGCAACGAATTTCTGCCGGCACTCACCTCCTATTGGCTCTTGGAAGGTTAGGGTGTTATGTTAGGTTATGTTATGTTATGCTAGGTTAGATTAGGTGATATTAGGTTATGTGATGTTCGGTTAGGGCGCACCATAGAGTTTCTCACTATAAACCTAGAGTGTAAACTGGCGCCACCGTCTATGCGAGTTTCTTAAAGGGCGCCGTGCCCTCATGGGAATGACGGGATATGTGTCTGCGAGGCTTGTGTTGGCTGGTGTTGAACGAGGCTTCATCTAAAACGTGAATATGGCTACACAAATAATGCGTTCTTAAAGTAAAATCTACATAAAAGACTTTCATTCACCTATATTACATCTCTCAATAAAATTTACTCACCTACAATGCAGGATCAACCGAAGAAAAGCAAGAACAGACGACAAGTTGTTCCAAAGCGAGCGATAATCTTGTCATCTGCCCTCCAACTTTAGCGGCCAGCTGATACTTTTTACATTTAATATAATTGTGCATCCAATAGTAAGTCCTCAAAATTAAACAAAACATGTTTTTGTGTAATAATAAAGCTAAATCAGTTTTTTACGTGCTGTTTTAGCAGGAAATGAATCATTGTGACAGACGGAACGGTGCTAGCCAGGCGCGTCGTCAAGGCGTTCTGGCTCTCCAAGAACGATGCCAATCCGAAGTCACAATATACCGGCATTCCCATGGATACCACAGCGCAGATGCGCCAGTTTTCCCTCTAGGTAATGTAGTGAGAAACTCTATGGGGCGCACCTTCAGGCCGTTTTTCCCCCGGCAGTTTGTCATGTGACTTCTGAGCGTCAATAGGAGGTGCGCGCCGGTACAAATGCTGCCGGGAGAATAGACCACCCTTATTTGATATTTGCATAGCGCTCGTAGTCTTGTGACTCGACTCGCACATGTGTTAAACCTGACGTACAATTATTTGGCAGGCGAATTATTTCGCAAGCATTACTGTTTGTGCGTTTCAGCGAAATCTGGAATTATACCACTCTGTGACCACTCTCCTCTGTAATGCTTCGGCCTTGACGGTACAGTAAATGAAATCATAAAAGCCTCATACGGGCTGTAATGTCAGCCTCCGCTACCAAGTTTAGGAAAGGCATTGCATGTGCTAAATACGAGGAAATGACAGAATGGGCTAATAAAACACCAATGCATACTGACTTCATTTAATGCATTCTTCTGTCCTAAAAGTTTTTCTTAGATCACTTTGAAAAAAATAAGAAAGATGAATGTCGTCAGTCAGAAATTGAGCACAGTTTTGCGATTTTAAGATCAGGGGTTGTGGTTACACATAGGCTAAGTTTCTCTGTGTGTAATATTCTGTTGTGACTGAAATAAGATCAGTGCTTATGACAAAATTGACTGCCATGCAACACCTCTTTGTTGTGCCACCAACCTTGTAAAAAGTCAGGTACGTTGACAAAGTTTAATGACCTCTTTTTTAGTGGTGATTATCATTTGTTAGCCCTTACTGTCCTGACTGACTTGTGTAGTCCTGACATGGTGACAATGTGAATGATTACACAGTGAAGTTTATTTCAAGTATAAATTTTGTCCTTGCCATGTTCCTTGCTGTGTAACAGCTGTGCAGGCTTGCTTCACGGTAGCTGTTGCATGGTTGATGACCAGTTCCAAACTCTCATTGGTCTCATCACCTGATTCTTTGGCGTCACCAGGGCTACCAAGGCTTTTCAATACTAAATGCTGAAAAACGATGTTTCTATAACTCCAGGTGCTAAACCCTAAACAGAAAAAGGCGTGAATGCCACGATCAAGTGTGTGAACACACATTTCGATTGCTTCCCGCATGCTTAGGTCCTGAAAAATTTCGCTACTTCAGCACTTCTGTCTCATGAAAAGTTCTTTGAGCAACTTGTATGCTGTCTACCTCTTGTGCGCAAAATCGAAAAGTTTCTACGCTACTGTCATACCAAATTGAAACATTAGCAAACAAACTATACAGTGCACTATCCTTTCTACATATGCCAGTTCATGTGTTGCTGGTGTGATTCATTCCAGACACTCAGTTTTTGGGCCGAAGTTCATCTACTACCCTGTCTTACAAGGTCGCACATGCAATTTTTAATGAAGCATGAAAATTGTTTTCAGCTTTCTTCCCATTCCCATTTAATTGCTGCATGATGGTACACAGAAAACGGTAAATTATTGCACAGGAGTAACGCAATGGCTATGAAGCTGACGCGGCGAATCACATAAGCTTAGTTTTTGTTCATTATAGCAGGCCTAGTGGTGCAAGTAAAATGGCCATAAGAACACATAACATTACATTTATGTGCGGGTTCCCCATTGTTATATTGGTTTGCAAATGTTATGTGTACATAAAAGTGATAAACCGGTACCAAACTTTCGTTCTTTTCAGATGTAGCTGGTAATCAGAACTCGGACAGCAAGGGGACCACCCAAGACATGAGCATACCTCTGCTGATGCAGAACAAAGTCCCCGATGGCTACGAGACAGATGACAAAGTAGATGTGTCCCTTCGAGCAGAGGAGTCTACCTTGGAAGACTATGACAGTGTTCCTATTGAGGAATATGGCCTGGCCATGCTGAGGGGCATGGGGTGGAACCCAGGCAAGCCCATTGGTGCTCGTTGTACTCAGTGAGTTCATGTTACTACACTTTACCCTCAATTGTTCTAAAAAAGGTCTTGCATCTTATGTTATGCAAAGGCGAATTCACAAGTTTTATTTTAGGACGAGGGCAGGAGAAAAAACTCACAGAAGAATAAAATGGGTTGGAGTTCATAAGGTCAGGCATATCCATGTCATGACCATCAACTTACCGCTATTCTTGAGAAGACGAGTGTATAATCATTGCATTCTACTGGTGCTGCTAACATACAGGGCAGTAACATGGAGGTTAACAAAGAAGCTTGAGAAGAAGTTATAGGACTACACAGTGAGCGATAGAACTAAAAATCGTAGACATAATGTTAAGACACAGGAAGGCACTAGTGTGAATTGGGGAGCATATGGGAGTAGTCAAAATTCTACTTGACATTAAGTAGAAAAACTATAGAGCTGGGCTGTCCAGGTAATGCACAGGATGTATAACCGGTGGTCTTTTAGAGTTACAGAATGGGTGCCAAGAGAAGGAAAGTCCTGTCGAGGGCGGCGGAAAATTCAGTGGTGTGATGAAATTATGAAATTTGCAAGCATAAGATAGGGTCAGCTGGTGCAAGACAAGGGTAATTGCCAATTGGAGATTGCTGGGAGAGGCCTTCATCCTGCAGTGGACATAAGAGCGCTGATGATTATGATGAGGGCAGCAACTTTATGTTCTATTGTACTGCCCTTGAGTAACCTTGAATTGAGGATTTCTTCCAGCACATTGTAGTTATTGTTTTTTAGTCGCTCCACACATTCATTGCAATACATTTGCCTGGAACAGAAGTACTCTATATGCAAAAATATAGTACTGCCCTGCTTCCTCCTTCTGGTGGAGCTGCACCTCTTTTTTTTTTTTTTCCCCTTTCTTTTTTAAGGCAAACTTGGCAAGTGATGTCACCAAGTGTTTTATGCAACACCACAGGCCAGGAAATGTGATATTGCTGCGAAATTTAAGGAGAAACAATACACTGGTGGGGGGGGGGGGCACAAGATCTTTTGAAATTGTTAAAATGAAAGTGCTGGCCATATTATGTGAATTTCCTGTATGTAAGCACTGTAAAGAGATGTTTGGCTCAGTAAAGGTGGTTTCTTGACATAGATGTATTCAAGAACTTCTGCTGTGTCCTGCCTCGAATACCATTTTATCATAAGAACACTATGATAATATTAATTTCAGCCATTTACACTGTATTCATTAAACATTCTTTTTCATGCACTGCATGCACCAGACACTTTTTCAGATGAAGTCAACAAGGTTGTGAACAATATTGTCAAAAGGGAGAATTTTGAATTCATAGAGACCATCAGGCGCCGCAAAAGCAGTCTTTTCGCGATCCCGCTCAACGACCTCTATTTGCCAGTATCCGCTATTTTAAGTTCGTCGATGAGAAGTAACATACATGCTGTAGCCTGTCGAGGGAATTGTCAATGCGTGGTAAGGGATACACATCTTTTTTCGTAACCCAATTGAGCTTGCAATAATAGATATAAAACCGCAGGCTACCAACCTTCTTTACAAGTACCACGGGCGATGCCCAAGGGCTTTTTGACGACTGAATGACATCATCTTCTGGCATTTTCTTGACCTGCTGCTGTATTGCTTCGCGCTCTTTCTCAGCCACGCGATACGGATGCTGCCGGATTGGTATTGTTGTGTCCTCCGTAATGATGCAGTGTTTCGTCAGTGGTGTTTGACACATTCGGGACATTGTAGAGAAGCAATCCTAAAATGGTCAACCAGTTCCCTGAAGCTTTGTTTCTATTGCGGCGCTGAACCTGGGTCAACGTCGACGACGGGTGCATGTGGCATCGTATCGGTTGTTGATTCCTCTTTTACAGCAAAGCAGTGTTGCATGTGGCCAATTTCATCAAAGTGTGCCACAGCGGTGCTTTTACTGATGTGCCGGCGTTCATTGGTGAAATTTGTCAGTAGTACCACTGTACGACCACCAATTAGGCTGACGATACCCCAAGCGATGGCAACACCTTGATGGAACAGAAGTGCAGTTAAACTGCTTTCAGTTTCTCCCCGCCTCGGGCTTGGAGAGCACCCTGTTACCACGTCGGTGAAACTGCGACAGTTCGGTGAAGAATAATGGAGACAGCGAGCGCGACTGGAGGTTAGCTGAGCTGCCTTGTTCCCCAGTGACACTGTCGTCGCAGTGTGTATGTCTTTCTGGAAGCTGTCGCGGAGTGGCAATATCGAGGTCAGATTTGAAATAAAATAGTATTCTCTAACGATGGTGACGACATGTTAGAAAAGCAAAGAAGGCCTAATTAAATGGTAGCTTGAATGAGAAGCTGTTTTCTACTTTCCATTCGCGTGAATGAATATTACCTGCACCTTTGTGTATACTGCTATACCCCTCCCACTGTAATGCCTAAATAGGTGCTGTGGGTACAAAATAAACAATAAATAGACTGATTTTTGTTATAGTAGCAAGCTTTCTTTGCATTCACTTTTTCATATGCACTTTGTGGGAAACAGCGTGTTCTGACCTGAGTGCACTTGATCCCTGCAGGATTGCAAAGCCCATAGAAGCTGTAATGAGACCCAAGGGATTGGGTCTTGGAGCTGAGAGCAAGATGGCAAAGCCTCCTCCTCTTGTGGCCAAAGAAGAAGGGGAGCTTGTTCTCAGAACGGGGGCCTATATTCGCATAGAGCAGGGTCCATACAAAGATCTCTACGGGCAGGTAAATGTTGTGTCTTCATTCATCTTTACCCTTAAGTTATTATCTCAGCTCCTTTTTACAGAGGCTTAAGGTGATTCTGCCTTACTCAGGAACAAAAGCCAGCCAACCTAAATTTCTTGACAGGCGCTCACACCTGTGTCTTGTTGATGTGCTCTGCCATTGTTGGTAAAGGCACATTGCCACAGAGCCTCCCACCTATATATATAGAGATGCAGTCTCACTGAAGTGTTTACTTGCTGCATTGGCTCTATGGGGACTGTGGAAGTACTCATTCTGGTACTTATTTTTGAAGTTGTAGAACCTTTACCACATGCTTCTTGTACATATAAGAATGGCACTTCACAACTTAAAGGGACACTAAAGGGAAAAATGATTTCTTCTGTATCAGTATATTACCCTTCCGCAATACCGAAAACACCACTCTTACCGCGAGAAGCCGCTTGGTAAGCCAAGAAGAAACGAAAAACACAGAAGGTGAGGGGCGACGCTACCTTGAAGTTCCTGCACCAGCTCACTGTGACGTCATGAATTTTGACGTCTTCTAGGTCTCAGTTAGTTCTTTAGTTATAAAGATGGACTGCATTATGTTCTAAAGGAGCCCAAAACTGAATATGGCAAGTTTCGCTAACTTTACTGAGCCAACATGGCCCAAATACGAAAAATAACTTTAGAAGTCGTGACGTTACACTGAAGTGCTGACGTCGGGGTTACTGCGCGAAATTCAAAACATTTTACTTTGAGCTTCATTTTCTGTTCTAATAATTGACCTATTGTAGTGTAGTTAACAACAGCAGAGTTTTCTAAGCATGCTTTATCAGTCTAACTTGATTTATTGTTTTGCTTTAGTGTCCCTTTAAAAGGTTTCGAAACACTTATAGGATGAAGGTTTGGAACGCCTGGCATCACTGACATTATCCAGACATCATGACAGAGAGTGAAATTTTCTGACATTGTGTGGCAGTAAGGCTAGGTATGATGATGTTGCTCATAAAGAAGTTAGCAAGAGTGCTGAAAGCATTTCTTCTGGCTGTGCTCGCATGTCGCAGCTGCAGCAATAACAGCGTATCATGACACATCCATCTTCTGAGTACTGAAACAAACCATTTTGTAGATACTAGTATTATAAATTAGGGTACTTTGATACTTACCAGTATATTTTTGACGGTTTATTTGGTGCTTTCATTTAACACAAAAGAAAAAGAAAATGTGTAATTGTCAGTACTCAGTACTTTTTTAAGTTTCTCTGCAATCCTTTATTTAGTTGACCAGGACAACACCATTATGAATTACTTGATAATGGGCTTGCTTATAGGATTTCATTTTATTATTATTTTTCTTTTTTACATAGTAAGTAGTGACATCTAAATTTTTTTTTTACATAGTAAATAGTAACATCTCAATTTTTTGTTGTGTGTTATGTACAAAATTGGGCCATGTGTATCAAAACTAGTGATCTTCAGCATGTGGCAATGACTTAGTTCAGTTTGGGCAAGTTGTTCAGTGCTACGAAGGCTTTCTATTAAGTGTTTGACTTTTCTTATTTTCTGTAGGTGGAAGGCCTTGACGACGAGAATGCACGTGTCATTGTGAAGTTGGCTCTGGGTGGGAAAACCACAACTGTCAGTGAGCTCTTCATCAGCCTTGTCAGCAAAAAGGATTACCAGAAATATGGCAAGCTCCTGAGTAAGTGGATGCGAGCATTTTGTTCAGTTGTAAAATAGCTGTTTACTGTTGCTTGTGGTAGTTGCGAAGCTACAAATATCTAGAAGTAAAAGCACAAACGGAGCTTTGGCCGTGAATAGGGCCGCATATTTAGCCAATAGGTGCCACAATGCTTGAACTGTACTGGATAACTGAAACAACAAAACAGTTTCGATGGCCCTTTGAATAAGGGTTCGGGAGTTGTAAGGAGCCTCCTGGAGCAGTGACGGTGTGTCTTTACCTAGGCCATGTAGTCGTGCGAAACCTAAATTACGAGAAGGAAATCTCTATACAAATAAAAATGAATTGGTGCACATGTGGCAAGCATCCTCAAGTTATGAATGGTAGCTTACCGATATCCTTGAAAAGATAAGTCTATTCTATACTCGGGGACAAGTCTTTGTTACAGTGATGGCAAAGCTACAAAGGCAAAGTTTGCAAAAATAAAAGTGCAGAATTAACTTGAGGACACTTTAGCTTAGTCTCTAAGAGTAGTATACGATAGCAATAAAAGATACCTTACTGCTTCTCTCGCTTCCTGGCAACTGAAGCTTATGTAACTGTAATGTTTACCTGGAAACGGCGGTGAACGCCATGCACGAAGGCGAACTTTCTGGTTCTTTTTATTTTCTTTCCCCTACACGGCGGGCGCCATGGATGTGCGGAGGCGAGCGTAATCTCGATGGTATTGTAAGGAACCTAGTGGAGTGCGCCACTCTCACTAAGACTGACCTCAAACGGCAGCTGGAAAAGGGGTTTGTGTTCGAGTTTTTGCGTAACAGAATTATGTTTTCTCGTATATTAAAAAAATTGTCGCAGTTCCACCCGAAAGGCGAAGCATCAATTGCAATAGCAAATTAGTAGAGAGCTATACGGAGTAAGGATAGTAGTTTTATCAGCTGTATAAACTTGGACATGCAGCAGCACCAGCAACGTGCAGAACTGTTGTTGACGCCTTCAGCATTTTGCCCGCGTTCGCACCGACCGCGCGCGGCGTTGGTGACTGTTGCCGGTGCCTCTGGGGGTGGCTCGGAGGTTTTCGACGAGATCAGAATGGGGCACTCGTCGAGCAGCGTCAGAAGTCTTTACCACCTTCTCGCCTTGCAACGTTTTTATATAAATAGGCATTTGATGCCGCAGCTAAACGTCGCCTCCCCTCCCTCCCGTCCCCCCACGGCCTTTCGCGCGACGGAAGAAGTCGCGTTTGCTCTCTATATATGGAGATTGTAAAGGAGGAAAGAGACGCTTAATTCTGCAGCCCTTCAGGGAGTCCGTTGCGTGCTTTCACTCGCACATACGGCGCGCGGCGACGATTTCATCACCGTTGGCGTCATACGGAACCTCACGGCGACGGCTCAAATCCACTTTGCAGTGTCCATATAATTGCTATCGCAATAAAATAATCCAACGCTGTCATGTCTGTAGGTTGTGTGTAAGTCGTACTTTCCAAATTTTTGACGCATTTTACTTTGAGAACTTCAATTAGTTCAGTAACGCCTATGCACCAAGCGGAGGGCCTGCGTGGTTCGGGATGATTTTTCTCGAACGGACAACGACGCCGGCACCGACACCAGATTTTCTGTGACACAGGACCCTTAACGCTATTGCATTCAATAAGTCCCACATTCTCATTCATGTTGGTTTAAGCTGGGAAAGACAAAACGTGAACATCTTACTTACAACAGCAAAATAACACAAAATACAGCACTGAGTATTAAATTTGACTTTTTTTGTGCTTTTCTTTATTGTATTTGGGCAAATGCAAAACCGTTGCACGGGGAAGCTACACTGATTGTATGTCTGTACCAAGAAACCAAAAGCAATGTCATGCTCCGTTCACTTAGCGCAGTAACACATGCAGAAGCTTTGTACCTGTAGCCCTCCCTACGTTGCCAGAGAAGGTTGTCCGCAAGTATAGTCAGTGTAGTATTCTGCTATTACTAACCTTTAGGGCTGAAACTTTGAAGATAACAAAAAAACTTGAGAAGAAACTAACTGTGCAAGGAACAATGGAATGGAAAATGATAGCCAGAATGCTAAGCAATGGCAAGATGCATTGATTGGAAAGGAAATGAATGTACAGTGGAATCTCGATACGATCACGGCTAATATGAATTTTCCTGTGGTCCCGACCCAGCCCCATTACTTTGCAACGTGCTAGAGAACGGTTGTTACGAATCGATTTTCGACCCGCGTCGGTTGATACGAATAAGCGCCGCCCCACCGACGGCCACGTAAGAGAACAGCGCGCAGTCACGCACTTTCTCCCTTTCTCATTTGGTGCGCGGACGCGGTGCCGGACAGCGCGGAGGCCGCAACTGGGCGCGAAGAGTTTGAAGCAGTGGCGCTTTTGTTGCTTTTGTGCTTTTCCTTTTGTGCTTTTCTCCACGCAGGCGTGGGGAAGCACGGCCGCCGCAGCGAGCGAAGGCTCGCGCGGTATATTGCTTCAACGGAAACTGAGCGGCGTAAGGTACAACGCATACGAAGGTCAGAGCCGTGTGAAGATCGCTTTCAAGATGCGGTGCACACGACAACACCGACGGCCGGCACAGGCGCAAAGTACAAGAACGCATTTGTTGGCAGAGTAAAAGCCACCCCCCCCCCCCCCCCTCCCTCCTTCCCTCCCGCGCTGCCTTCCCGCTTTGCTCTTTTCGCGTGGGAGATTGCATCGCCAGTTACCCTTGCGCCCGGTTGCAAGATACGCATTTGGTGCCGCAGCACAGCGTCACCCCCCCACCCCCCTCATACCCCCACGGCCTTTCGCGCGACGGAAGTCGCGTTTGCTTTCCTCTGAACGTTCAGCACTCCGTGAAGGCACGCGTCCCCCACGCGCTTTCACTCGCACGTACGGCGCGCAGCGACGATTTTATGGCCCTTGGACTCATGCTTCACGTCTCATGCTCCTCCTCCGCATCACCCTCGTTGATCTCCTCTCCCATCGGTGGGCGCACTTCGTTGAGAAGCGTGCTCACTATCGCCCTTGTCGGCGACATTTTCTCGCGGAAACCGCATCTCATGTGGCTGCACTGTAAGCGGTATGCGTATACATGGAGTTCTATGGGAGGGTAAACGAGAGTCGGAAAAGGCCGTGTTGTAGCCAGTTCTGCACTATAAACGGTTACCTTATAAGTGGTCTATACTGTAAATGCTTTTTACGTGCGTGTGCCTGAGTGAGTTCTCCTCTGACTTTTTAATTTAGCTAGTTTTAATTGTGTTTCGATGATACGAATTTCGGCTAATACGAATATTTTTCGTGTCCCCGTGACATTCATATCATCGAGATTCCACTGTAGTTGATACTGTAGTTGAGGTTTACACAGAATGGAGTTGGGTAGGTCATGCAATATGTACACCCAATAAACAGTGGTCTATCAGAATAAAAGAATGGGCCCATCTAGGTGGCCCAGTGTCTATGGCATTCTGCTGCTAAGCACGAGGTCACGGGCTTGATTCCCAGCCACGTTGGCGGTGTTCTGATGAGGTGGAATGCAAGAGCGCTTGTGTACCACGCTTCGGGTGCAAAGAACCCCAGGTGGTGAAAATTAACGGGGAGTCCTCCACTACAGTGTCCCTCATGCAGTGTCCCTACAGTGTCCCTCAACCCATGGTGCAGTTTCAGGACTCAGTTTTAAGTAAAAGAATGGGTTTCAAGGGAAGGAAAATGGTGTGATAAGATTAGGAAATTTTCAAGCGCAAGATGGAGTCGGCTGATGCAATGCAGGCTTGATTTCTTTTCAAGGATATCGGATCACCTTGCCAAGGTTGAAGGCTTGGGCGCCCAGTGTTGGTATAGCATACTAGAGGTTGGCATGCACAACATTTTAGATGAGACACACAGATGAGGAACACACACGACAGAGCGCTCTGTCGTGTGTGTTCCTCATCTGTGTGTCTCGTCTAAAATGTTGCGCATTCCAACCTCTAGGATCACCTTTGTTCTGCATTGGGCACAAAATGCTGATGGTGATTATTTATTTTTGAAGAGCGAAATCAAGGATTGTGTGACATGCGGAATTCATGTTTAAGCAATGGGTTTTCATGCGTGATAGCCTTGTCAAACTTCCATATGCCATGTTGTGCATTATGCATTATTCTTTTGTTCGTAGACAAAGAAAAGTATGATGACTACAAGAGGAAGCATGAACCACAAGAAGAGGAAGTAGCTGAGAAGAGACGAGATGAGGATGATAAGCACTCATCGCACAAGAAGCCCAGGGTTGAAAAAGAACGAGAGTCGTCCAAGTCAGCTGCGAGGCGAGAGCGGTCGAGGTCAGTAGCAGGATCACTGTCTGTGTTAGCGGGTACAAAAGATGAGATGAAGGTTTGGAACTGGAAATATTCAAAAGGAGAGATTATTATGGTAATGACAATAGTGTCTTTTAATCTGCCGTTGGTGGAGACGTTTACCAACTGCTTTGTGTTGATAGTATGAATATGGTACAGTAGCTAGCAACACAGGAAACTAGCTCCATATTTAGAAGGTAATCGAACAGCGCTTCAGAAACGACAAAGTAAAGATGACAGACACGCTTCAGACAGCGATGTTTGATTACCTTCTAAGAATGCACCGACTAGCCCAGTTCAGCACACTCTTGTAGCTGCAAACAATTGGAATGGTTGCAGATAGTACAGTTGACTTATGGTAATTTGATTTTGATGGTACCGATGTAATTGAATTACCGTATTTACTCGATTGTAACGAGAGTTTTTTTTCTCCAGATTTTTGCTACCTGAAGTCGATCCTCGCGTTCCAATTGAATACCGAAATTCAAGTTGTCTAAAAAGTGCAATGATGCACCCAATTCTAATCAACAAGTGAAATGTGCAAGTAAAAGCACGCGAGGGATGCGCACTTTCACGGAGAGCGAACGCACAGCGGAGAGCAAAAGCAACGTCTCCATCGCGCAAAAGGCCGTGAGGGAAGGAGGGTAGGCAATGTTCAGCTGCGGGACCAAGTGCGTATCTCTCCACCGGGCACAAGGGGAACTGGCGACTCAATCTCTCACGCGAAAGGAGGAAAGGGAATGCAGGAAGGCAGCGCGGGAGGGAGGGGGTGCCGCTTCTACTCTGCCAGGAACTGCGTACTTGTACTTTGAGCGGCTGCAGGCTGTCACACGCACCGTATCTTGAAAGTGATCTCCACACGGCTTTCACCTTTGTATGCGCTGTGCTTTCGCCGCTCAGTTTCCGTTGAAGCGATAGACCGCACGAACCTTCGCTCGCTACTGTCGTCGCACTTGCTCACACCAGCGTTTTGACACTGGTTGTCTGCGGTCATTGAGTGTGATCTATTCATGTTTGCTTGTGCGCGCTGGCACCATGCTTGTTAATTCACTGCGACTTTTTCATGCATCCGGTGATCTCGCGTTACTTTAGCGGCTTTCTTTTTTTTCTTCTTTTTTTGCTGGATGCAACAAACAGTCACCCCTCGCGTTACTTTCGTGGTTTTATTTATTTTTTGGTGGACGCAATGAAAAGTCTCCCCTCGCGTTACAGTTGCCGTCACGATACAATCCAGTAAATACGGTAATTAAAGAAAAAGGCAGGAGAAAACATTAAAACAAACCGCAGCTTCATTTGGCTACTTTTACCCAGTTTTAGCGCACACCCAATTCTAATGCACAAACAGTTATTCAGGGTTCATGGTAGAAAACAATGTGCACCCGATTTTATAACACACACAGACACACACACAAAAAAAAATAGCATCCCTCCTATTCTGGCAGTCAGAAATATGATAAAAGCTCTACCGTTTGCCTCCTACAATGGAAATGTATATACTATTAATGTCCATTGTCGTCAGTCTTGGGCAGCTTTCTATCGCTGTGTACGAACCATAACAAGTCGCCTTCCTCTTGGTCCACTGTGTTTGATATTCCACATTTCTGGAACAACTTTACTGCAATCACAAACAGGATGGTAACCAATGCCTAGATTGAACATTTTGCCTGTTTATCCTGCAATGCATGCAAATCCTTTACGTGCAAGTTGTAATTTTCGCTTCAACATCTGTTGAAGACAGGCTAAAATGTGGGTGTTTTCAGCTGGAGTTAATGTGTCTTCGACACATTCACTGTCCCCTAAGTGCGCCGAAAGCAGACAATGCAGTCGTTCTGGTCATGATTGGAGTCTGTATCTACCCGATTCTAATGCGCTCCCAAATCTAATGTGCACCCATTTCTCGTGGCTTTAAAGTAAGAAAATGAAAGCACCCCTTAATGTAACATGCCCCCAATTTATAAAAGAAAAATATAGCATGCCACCCACGTTGGCAAGCAGAAAAAAATGAGTTGTACTGAATTTACCTTCACAGAATGGGATTTTTCTTTAATAACCTTCGAAGTGGCATTTCCAAGGAGTGTGCGAATATTCAAAACTTCTAAATAACAAACCGAACCTGTTCGATTTGGTCATTGAATTTAATAGTCCATATTCGTAAATGCGAGTGTTTTTATAATACTTCTCGAATATTTCAGAACCTCAGCTGCGCCAATTAATCATGAAACTTACGCAAAAGTATGATAAATTTTCACTCCCCCCCCCGGGCATGGTTAGAGATAAAACATTAGAACTTGCGTTGTGGAGCAGGTTACATTGCTTAGGTAGCCGTACTTTACACGCTCTACAGCTATCATTCGCACTCCCTGAAGAGTCCTGTGCATACGAAGAAACTACTTGTTTGCTTCTAATGCTCCATTTGTGCTTTTATTAATCAACGCTTCATAAGATACTATGCAGCGAGAGAAACCTGCTAACTTCAGGAATACTAGGATGTGAACATTGCTTAAATTGTGATAACAGCTGTTCATTATTTGAAAACTATTAGAACACTATTCGATATTCAATTTATATTTGATTCGGTCTTAAAAATCACTATTCGCACACCCCTACCATTTGCGCTTCATTAGTGACAGATACCGAGTGCACAGGGCCGGTATTCTCCAGCAGTCACGTTTAGTGATACTACTGCTAACATTTTCTCCAAATTTTACTTGACTCATCATTGGAGTATGCGGTCGACAGTGTTCCTCGCACTGTGCGCAGATAGCGTGCTTGGCACATCGCCAGAAACACTGGCGGCCGTATACGCCGACACATCTGGTGACAAGTCGCGCGAAATCCCCACAAAGTGATAGTATCTCCGAAAGTGGTCGACTGAGAATGCAGCTGAAGATTATAGTCGAGCACAATATGAACCCATGGTACCCACAGCTGCCTTCACAAAAATGCACTCTGCCGCCATTTTGTGATGCTGATGACACTATGTCTGACTGGTCTGATGGTAGGCCGTTGCCAACGCTGTGAACATGGTTTTCATTTCATATCCGATTGTAACTCACAGGCAATTTCCAGGCCCATTTTTGTGAAAAAAAGGTGCACGTTAGATACAGGTAAATACAGTACCTGGCAAGCGCTGATTTCAGGATCGAAATAACGAATGCTCTGGCCCATATTTTGTATGGGTACCTGCCGGGACCTTCAGTTTCAATTGAATTGACTGAAAAGTTGAATTAGCTGGAGTAGAATTAACGGAAATATATGGTATAAGAGTATTGCTGCAGAAATTATCAGTCTAGTGGCTGTGGCAGTCAGGGGCTGAATACAAGGTCACAGCTTCACCCGCCATGGTTGCTTAGTGGCTATGGTGTTGGGCTGCTAAGCACGTGGTCGCGGGATCAAATCCCAGCCACGGCGGCCGCATTTTGATGGGGGCGAAATGCGAAAACACCCGTGTACTTTGATTTAGGTGCACGTTAAAGAACCCCAGGTGGTCTAAATTTTCCGGAGTCCCCCCACTACGGCGTGCCTCATAATCAGATCGTGGTTTTGGCACGTAAAACCCCATAACTTAATTTTTTTTTAAGGTTACAGCTTCAATTCCTGGCTTGCAGATGTGGAACGCAAGAACTTTTTCATGCTTTGAGATTTTGGTGTATGGTAAGGAGCACCAATTGGTCAGAATTAATCCAGAGCCCCACAGTATTGCATCACTTCAGTCACGATGTGACTGTTGGGATGTAAAACCCACTAATCTTTAGAAAAAGCTTTGCATCATTTGATTGGTTAATTTTGATTGGTTAATTGCTAAATGAAGTTCAACATCTCATAGCACCGAGAATGCTATAAGAGATGCCATAATGGAAAGAGTCTTACTTTCGTTGATTACTCTATCAGCATGCTCACCAGACTTTACAGGGAAGCATAACTTGGTGCATGAAAGTGGTGCATGAAAATAAATTTTCACTTGCTAAGCTGGCTGTTTTTTAAACCTTTTATCATTCTGGTAAATTGTTCCCACCGCTGTTGTTGTTCATGCTGCTTATTATTATCATTATTTTAACTCAACAGATCACCCAAGCGAAAAGAGCAGTTCTGGCTTCGGCCACAGATCAGAGTCCGCTTCATTGACCGCAAGTACAAGAATGGGAAGTACTACAACACAAAAGTTAGTAGCAGTTGTACATTTGCCTTCTTTTCTTCTGGACAAATATTTTGCATGTGGTAGAAAGCGTTCAGGTGGCATGAGCCATTTCCAATTTTCTGCACACCTTGTAAGGCCACTTCAATGGAATAAACTATTTTAGTCTGGTAGATTACTTCTTTGGCATTCAGACTGCATTTGCACATTTGATTTAAATTTGTGGAGTGAACTATGGTTAAAGTTGCGTTTGTGAAACTCATTTTGAAGCAACGGTACTGATGGCATTATTATGAGACAAAGTATTTCATGGTATTTTGTGCAGAAAGAATGTTCAGTTATTAGGCCGAGTTAATTTGCCATTTGATAATTGAGTGTGATTTCTTTAAATATAATGAACAGTTAACTAGCTCAGAGCAGACACTCCCACAATCTGTGATATTACTGGAGTTGGTAGAATGAGCTAGAGGTATAAGAGGGACCTGAAATACTTTTAGAACATAGTAAAAAAATTTTATGATATAGTAAAAGCAGCAGAACAATTTTATAGTGACCTGCACAGTTCTCAGAGCAGCCACACAACTTTCATTGGAAGTAGTGATCAACAAGATACAGAGGCTCCTTCTGTAACTAGCAATGAAGTTAGAAGGGCCTTGCAAGACATGTCCCAGGGAAAAGCGTTAAGAGAAGATGGAATAATAGTCGATTTAATCAAAGATGGAGGAGATATGGTATGTTTGAAAAGCTTGCGGCCCTTTGTACGCAATGCCTCAAGATTTCAAGTAAGCCAGAGCGCTGGAAGAATGCCAACATTATACTAATCCATAAGAAGGGAGACGTTAAAGAAATGAAGAATTATAGGCCCATTAGCTTTACTTTTAGTATTGTATAAAATATTCACCAAGATAATTTCCACTAGAACCAGGACAATTGACTTTAAGCAGCCTGCATTTATCAACAATGTATCATATCCATGTCATCAATCAGCTATTAAGAAATGTGCGGAGTACAATCAACCATTCTATATGTTTGTTTTTCCAAATGAGAGAAAGTTTTCTATATGAAAGCATGAGGTGCGCGGTACTGTAAGAGATTTTTTCCCTTTCTTTTGGTCACGGAAAACGGGTGCGCGTTAGAATAGAGTAAATACGGTATTCAAGAATGGCTCCTGTACTCCTTGATTACACAATGCCTCCATGACTGCTGGTATCTCTACTGAATCAAATGCCTTTTCATAATCTATGAAAGCCATATACCGTATTTACTCGAATCTAGGCCGACTCCGATTCTAAGCCGACCCCCCAAAAGTTCGAAGTCCGAAAAAAAAAAAACTTACCTCGAATGTAGGCCGAACGAAAAAGCGAGGACAGCATTCGCAAAATGAAACAGCATTTATTAAATTTGAACATGCCGAGCTCATTCTATGTCACCATCGCTGCTAGCCTCGTCGCTATCTTCCTTACTGCTGACATCTTCAAACAGTGCGCTATATTCAGTACCACCCAGCGCATTAGAGATGCTGCATTTTTGGAAGGAGCGCACGTTGCGGCGCACGCAAAAACCATCTCCCGTGGCCCCCTCCAACGACAGACCGATGCCGAAGTTCCGCCCGGCTTGAACGTTTGACGATGCCTCTACGGCTAGCTCAACTACCGTATTTACTCGATTCTCACGCTTCCTCGATTGTAACGCGCACCCGTTTTCCGTGAGGAAAAATTTGGAAAAATAGATTTCCTCCCGATGCACTGATGTTGCGATGAATAAAAAAAGTCGCAGTTTCGCCCGAAAGGCGATGCATCGAATGTGGTAGCAAATTAGTAGACCGCTATTAACAAGCACGGTGTCACGCGCGCTCAAGCGAACATGAACACACCTCGCTCGTTGACCGCGGAAACGAACTGTCAAAACGCTGGAGACGAAGCGCGCCTTCGTGCTAGCATGCCTTTCGCTTCAATGCGGCGAAAACACGGCGGGCGGTGGACTTTACCAGTCGCAGATTGCTTTCAAGATAGGGCCAAGCCTGATCGTATCGCCGGAGTGGATCGTCGCAGATTACGTCCTGCTTCGGTCCACTGAAACCGTTCCGCATTGCTTTGCTGGCGAAAATCCTCTCCTTCTGTTTGCGCCAGTCCCGCTCGCAAGTTTCGGATTCTCCGAACGCCCGTGATGCGGCCCGATTTCCGTCCGTCTCTGCACAGATGATCACTTTCCTTTTAAATGCGGCATCATGATGAACTCAGTACTTCATGCTGATAGATAGAGCAGACGCTGAGAACGTGAAGACAGACGGTAGACTATTGCCTAAGCACGTGTACTGCAGCACACGGAGGAAGCTTCCGCATGCTACGGTAGCTAGGCCCGACGCGCGTGCGAGGCGGCCATTTTGAAATGCCGACGCAGAATTAGGGTCGTGTTGAAAGTGCGCGTTAGATTCGAGTAAATACAGTATTCGTTTAGAAAGCGGCACTATAGTGGCATCGCCCATTTGGTGCCATTACGATAACGCCACACCGCGCGCCGATGCTGCACCATACCGATACTACCGATACGACGCAGATCAAAATGGCGACGTCGCTCGTGTACTTCAGCTGGCTACTGGCGCGGCTAGCAGCGACTGCGATACTGACTTTTCTAGATGGCGCTAACTATGCACCATATTTATCAGTTTCAGTTAAAAACTGGCGCGTTTTTTAAAATCCTCGAATCTAAGCCGACCCTAGAGTTTCGTATGTGATTATTTTAAAGAAACTATCGGCCTAGATTCGAATAAATACGGTAATATGGCTTTCATAGATTATGAAAAGGCATTTGATTCAGTAGAGATACCAGCAGTCATGGAGGCATTGCGTAATCAAGGAGTACAGGAGCCATTCTTGAATACCGTATTTACTCTATTCTAACGCGCACCCGTTTTCCGTGACCAAAAGAAAGGGAAAAAATCTCTTACAGTACCGCGCACCTCATGCTTTCATATAGAAAACTTTCTCTCATTTGGAAAAACAAACATTTACTCACAATGCACTAAAGTTGCGATGAATAAAGAATGTCACAGTTTCGACCGAAAGGCGAAGCATCGATTGCAATAACAAATTAGTAGACAGCTATACGAAGTAAGGATAGTAGTTTTATTGGCCGTATAAACTTATAAACATTCGCTTACTAACTAAATTAACAAGCATAGTGTCACGTGCGTGCAATGAAACATGAAGACATCTCGCTCGATGACTGCTGAAACTCGCTGTCAAAACGTTACAGTGATGAAGCGCTGCAGCAGCGGCGAGCGAATTGACCTTCGTGCTAGCACGCCTCTCACATCAACGCGAACTATAAGTGGCGAAAGCACACCACCCAGCAGACTCCCCGTCCCGTCGCGGATCGCTATCAAGATAGGGCCAAGGTGATCGTATCGCCAAAGAGGATTGTTGCAGAATACGTCCTGCTTCGGTCCACTGAAACGCTTCCGCGTTGCTTTGCTGGCAAAAATGCTCTCCTCCTGTTTGCACCAGTCCGTTTTGGATTCTCCAAACTCCCGTGACGCAGCCCGATTTCGGTCCGTCTCCGCACACATGATCACTTTACTTTTAAATACGGCATCACGAACTCGGCACTTCGGGCTGATAGAGCGAATGCAAAAAATGAGAAGACTGATGGTAGACTAATGCCTAAGCACACCTACTACAGCACATGGAGGAAGCTACGGCAGCTAGGCTCCAAGCGTGTGCGAGGCGGCCATTTTGAAAGGCCGATGGAGATATGGTAACGCAGATTTAGGGTCCTACTCGATTCTAATGCGCATGCAATTTTTGGACCTGTTTTTCAGAAAAAAAAGTGCGCGTTAGATTCGAGTAAATACGGTATCTTCGGAAATATCCACATAGATTCCACAGGTAGTTTTGGTTCTCTGCAAAAAAAAAATTATTTGTCAAAAGAAAGGTCAGGCAAGGACACACAATATCTCCAATGCTATTCACTGCATGCTTTGAAGTATTCAAGCTCGTAAGACTGGGAAGGCTTAGGAGTGAGGATCAACGACGAATATCTCAACAACGTTCGATTTGCAGATGACATTCTCCTGTTCAGCAACACCGGGGATGAATTGCAACGAATGATTGAGGACCTTAACTGAGAAAGTGTAAGAGTGGGGTTGAAGATTAATGTGCAGAAGACAAAGATCATGTTCAATAGCCTGGCAAGGGAACAAGAATCCAGGATCGCCAGTCAGCCTCTAGAGTCTTTAAAAGAGTACGTTTATCTAGGTCAATTACTCACAGGGGACCCTAATCACGAGAAGGAAATTTACAAAAAAAATAAAAATGGTTTGGAGTGCACACGGCGGGCATTATCCAAATCCCGATTGGAAGCTTACCGCTGTCATTGAAAATAAAAATGTACAATCGTTGCATACTACCAGTGCTAACATATGGGGCAGAAACCTGGAGGTTAACAAAGAATCTCGAAAACAAGTTAAGGACCACGCAAAGAGCGATGGAACGAAAAATGTTAAGCGTAACATTAAGAGACAGGAAGAAAGCGGTGTGGATCAGAAAGCAAACAGGCGATCGCTGATACTATTCTAGTTGACATTAAGACAAACAAATGGAGCTGGGCAGGCCATGTAATGCGTAGGAAGGATAACCGGTGTACCATCAGAGTTACAGAATGGGTACCAAGATAAGGGAAGCGCAGTTGAAGATGGCAGAAAACGAGGTGGGGTGATGAAGTTAGGAAATTTGCAGGCGCAAGTAGGAATCAGCTAGCGCAAGACAGGGGTAATTGGAGATCGCTGGGAGAGGCCTTTGTCCTGCAGTGGACACAAAGATAGGTTGATGATGATGATAAAAAAAAACATTGTCATCTGTTAACAGATGTTAACTCCTGTTAACATGTGAGCCAAATATTATGGCACCACATGCAGCAGGGAATTTACAATCTTATGTCGAAAGCAGAGACCAGCCTCATGGCCTTTTTTCCGCAATGCCGTTACATCGAAAGCAGCTAGCCGACCAACACTATTATCTGATTTCGTGATCGCAAGAACATTCTCAGTAATACATAATTGCTAATTTTGAGTTAAATAAATGAAAAATATGTATTTCTGCAATCTCAAAAAGACAGAAAAATAATTTCATCTTTGCACTGAACATAGCTGGGCGTGGCCTCCGAGATGGCAGTGGCAGGCTGTGTAGAGTAGTCTACAACATCCTCTCGCCACCCCAACACTCAACTTTTGACCGGAGCTTTGCCCTCTTGGCTTCTCCGCTGTGTAGCTTCCGGTGCACTAGGGGAGACGGAAAGAGAGAGAAAGCCAGGTATTGGGTGCAATAACTCAACTTAGAGTGGAAGGATTCGAAAAAGTTTTGTGGCATGAGGTTCGTGGGACGACATACTTTAATAGTGAGGCCATTCTATGATTAGTTAGAAAAGTGTTTCAGGGCCCTTTTAAACATTGGTGCTGATATGTCAGGGTGGCGTTATGTATATCAGTGAATTCTCTCGTATTTAGGCTGTTGTGGCACAGGAAGAGTTCTTCAAACCTTATAGGTCTAGCATATGGTGCCTTTAGAACGCATAGTAGTTTTTTAATGGTCAAAAATTGATGGGATGCAAGCAGATGCTGCCAAAATGCAGGATGTCATAGCAAGCTGCAGCCGCCACCACAGTTCAGTGGCTATGGCATGGCGCTGCTGGGCACTAGGTTGTGAGTTCAATGCCTGCTGCAGCGGCTGCATTTCAATAGGGACAGAATGCAAAAACGCTCGTGTACCATGCATTGAGTGCATGTTGAAGAAGCCCAGGTGGTCAAAATTAATCAGTACTCCTCCACTACACCATGCCTCGTTATCAGATCGTGGTTTTGGCTAGTAAAATCTCAGAATTTAATTAATTTTATTAGCAAGCTGGCCCAAAATCTACAGGGTGACATCACCGTCCCTCTTTCATTTATTAGTCTTTTCTGGCTTAGCAAGGTTACGTTCATGGTAAGACTGAGTATTTGATGTATTGCAGCAGTGTACTTTACCACTTCTGCTTAACTTAATATTCCTCTAGTGTCCCTTTAAGGTTTTATGCTTTAATGTGTCACAGCTGGTAAACTTGTGTGTTGACATTTGTTATTCCAGATGACAATTGAAGATGTCACCTCAAGAACCACCTGCATGTGTAACGCAGAAGATGGGAAGATCTTGGAAGGTGAGATTGTCTGTGATAATTACAGTACACCCTCGTTATAATGAAATCATTTCACTTGAGTTTTTGATTTATTTGAAATTTTTAAAAAGTCGAGACCTAAATGCATGCATCGTAAGCTGGATAACTTGGAGCATACTGATAAGCTGCTTCGCTTAGAGAGAGAGTAGATTTTAATGAAGAGAAGGGAGGAGAGGTCGGCCTGGAGAGCGTGTCTCTAGCCTGCTACTCCTCACTGGGGTAAGGGGAAGTGGGAGATACAGGGAGAGGTAGGTGATTATGATATCGTACAATGAGTTACTATTTACACACGTTGTCCAATACGCAGTTGTGCACTTTTCACACACTACACGCAGGAGTAGTGTTGTCCACACAGAACGTCATTGCACAAACACATTTCGTGCACTGCACACTGCACAGGTCCTAGAGACGACCGTCTAAGCCCGTCTCACACATAAAGTTCAAAAGTGAGCAAACTGGCTAGGGCCATGTGTGCATTCATAGTGGCGCTCAGTGTCTTTCGCGCCGTGCAAGTGAGCAACTGTCTCTGTCACTAACTATTATCATCGCGGTGCTTGCTCTTATGCTCTATGCTTGCTCTTTTGCTCTATGCTGTGGCCGCGTGTTATCAGCAACGAGCCGCTCTGCCACGGTGCTGTGGCAGCTAGCAAAGCGGGGGTGCACACTCATGCCGGCACTTCCATTTTGTGCCAAGCGAGCAAACAACCCTCTCCGTTGCCAGTTATCGCCATCGTGGTGCCTGTGCGCTCTTTTCTCCATGCTGCATTCGCTCGCTATCAGCAGCGAGCAGCAATACCATGGCGGCACGGCGCTGTAAAAAGTAGTGCTCAACCGATCAGGCAAACATTACTCCGTGCAGCCTTCCACATGCCTGGCATGCCCAAGATCACCTAAACCAAGATGCACTACTTCCTCACTGCTTGTGTCAATCACGATAGAGAATGTGCCGTGTGACACCCGTATTAGACTTCCACGGAGTTGTTGTGCTATTTCAGCTCTACTGATTTTTTTATGGAGCAATCACTTTTGTTAAATTACTGCTTATATCGAATTTTTTATTTTTTTTTCACAATGAATGTGTGATTTGAGTTTCTGATGGTTTTCAGACATCAAAGCATCAATGCTGGAAACTGTGATTCCTAGGAAGTCGCCAGCTCACGTGCTTGTGCTGTTGGGAAGCTATTGTGGTCAGGTAAGCGAAGATGAGAGGACATTTCTGCCTGGACATTTTTGCAAATGTATAAAGACCGGAATCATAATGAAATCAATGCTGAAACACTTCTTGTTAGCTGCAGAGACTCGGAAAAATGTTAGGCTCAGTACAAATTACAAGGAGAGGTGCGCGAATATTCTAAAAGTTTGAATATTATATTTTTATTATTCGTATTTGACTTGAAAAATCGATATTTGAAAATGTTCGAATATTCGGTTGGATACAAATATTCAAATCAAATTGAATATATTGCTGGCTGTGTGGGAGCAAACCCGATTCTTAGCATTTGTTTCTATCTAATCTATGAGTATTAGGGGAGCTTATGCTGAATTGTGTGATAATTTCGCCTGTAAAAACACACAGCCATTCAACGTCTAAACTTTGAGGGAAAGCAAGCCTCTCAGTAGCGAGGGGCACAGGTTTGTAGACAGCAGAGGCGCACGTTTATTACAGTCCAGCTATTTATGGCTAGGATTCCGTGCATTTTTCGTGTCTGTCAACAAATCTGTGTGTGCAAGAACTCAGCTCCCGAATTTGATGCAAAATCGCTTCATTCTCTGCAAAAGCTTATATGTCTCATCACTTGGATATGCATTTTCAGTAGATTAGTTATCAATAGGCACCATTTTCAAGATCAGTAGACTATCAGGTAAATAATAAGGGTTTCTCAAAGATATGCCGCTGTGCGACCCGCATCGGATGTGTACGCTCGCACCACCCTATCTTTGTCGTCGTTCCAAGAGCTTGTGTGCCTAATTTCCTTCCGCTCTCCCTGCATGGCGGTCCCGTTGCGCGTGTCTAGTTTCCTCAGGCTCTCCGAGATGGCGATAGTCTTCCACGCAAATGAATACTGCTGATCATGACCGCCGATCAAAATAAAAGTGTGTGTGCGTGTGTCTTCCGGATAACCGCTGTCACCGCTCAAGAGAAATAAAATTTGCTCATACCTTTGATCTATATTCTGTGTCACCTCTATGTTGTGTGCTAAACAGCTTAGCTGGTAATCCACCTTCACAGCAGTGGAATGGTGCGTGATTTTTTTTTTCTTTCGGCGCAACCCCCAATTCTGAGCTTATTGCTTGACAGCAAATGCAATGAGTGACGACTGGCACAGGGTCAAATGCCTCCGAGCATTTGATGAGGTATAATAAGGCACAGGCTGACAAGGAGAGCTTGTGGGAATTACTAAATTTTTCAAGTTAACATGAGCCAAATACACAATGTTTTAGTATAATGGCTTACTAGTCAAGTTTTTTAACATTGACAATGTAATTGCAATGTTCCAACATAACAAATTAACCCAACTTGGTAATAAATGCACATGCATATCATTATTTGATATTCAATTTCATATTTTTGAAGCTAAGTATTCATATTCGATTTGTATTCAAAAATTCTGATACTCGCACACCTCTAATTGCAAGACCATCGTGAAAGAAGTGAGGACAGAGCCAAAGCATGTGACATGGTTGTCCGATTAGCTTCATCTCTGTACTCAATATTTCTTACGTTGCTTCTTTAATTTTTGTAACGTGGCATACTGAAAGACCCAGCAATGCATTTCGCTCAATACAAATTATGAACTTGTGTCTACCACCTTTCGCGCACTCGTGTCCCCCGAAACTGGCAGCAGTGAAGCATAGAATATGGGCTTGGTAGACCTACTGGCCCCCCACTGAAGTTTTGCTGGTACAGATCAGGCAAGTACTAGTAGCAGAAGGCCAGTGTTATTGACCAAAATTTAAATTTAAGAGACAACACGGTGGTAAAAAAATATATAAATCGCTGTATGTGTCCTAAGTACTTTATCCTAAGTATGACTCTACACACCAAATTTAGGCCGAGGCCTGTGATAATGTGCAAAAAAATGAGAAACATGTCACAAAACCTCGAAAATGTGAAAATCGCTCTGAAGCACACAATTAAAACATTTGGTTTTCGCAATAGTAGGACACGGAAATCCTAAATTATTCCTCAAACACACTACAAAAATAGTAATAAATTGATGCGATAATTCAGTTTTATTAGATCAAGGGTCATCAAACTTTCTCGCCTTGGGGAACCCCACCAGCTTTTCCATGGGGTTGCGGAACCCGTCCCCTCTCCTTCTTTTTCCAGTCGTGTGCCTAAAGACAGACTCACTACTATTGCGACCATGCAACCCATGTAGGGGCCATAGCGGTGTGCTGTGTCAGCACCACAAACAGCCAGTAGGGCGTTATTTTTAAATTTATTTACAAAATTCTGCAGGGCCAAGTTAGTGCCCCCATGCAGGAGGGGTACCAAAGGTATCAAAGCACTGGTACAAACAGCAATTCATCACAAATGATAAAAAGAAAACAGTATATGTATACAGTAAAAGCTCGATGATACGAATCTCACGGGGTCACGAAAAATATTCGTATTAGCCGAAATTCGTATCATCGAACCACAATTAAAACTACTGTCGAATCTCGATAATTCGAACTCGAAGGGGCCCGAAAATTTGTTCGAATTTATTTTTGAAGTATTCGTGCACCATAGCACGATGCACGAACGGTGCGAGTCTTGAAATATCGCGGCGCGCAAGCGCATAGCAAACGCGGGCCACGAAATTGCCCACGCCGGCTAACGGTCGCTTCCCGATAACGACAGAAAACGAAGCTTCAGGGAGCGAGCGGGCGGCGCCGGCACACGGGTGCGCGTGGAGACCGTCGAAGGTGAGGGAGGAGGGCGGCAGGGAAGCGGATTTGGCCGCGTCAACTCCGCCGCTTCCCTCCCTCTCAACTCCCTCGTAGCTCTCTCACCTTCGTTCCCGTGCACACATCTCCGTGCGCGCCCGCCGCCGTGCTGGCGCCAGCTTATTTTAGCCGCCCCCTGAAGTTTCGTTTTCTGCCGTTATCGAGAAGCGAGCGTTTGCAGGGCGTGGCAGTTTCGTTAGCCCGACTGTGCCTCCGCCGCTGCTTCCCTCTGCGCTGCTGCCGCAGCGTGCAAGGTCAACATGTGACTAGAAAATAGAGGAGAAGGGTTCACTGCCATTTTATCCGCGTGGCTGAGACGTCGGCACTAGTCTGTGCTAGAATACGGTTGTCTAGAACACTCTAGTTGGCACGTACACGCTTGTTCCGGCGCGATGCAGAAACGGCGACCTTGTAATTTGAGAGAGAAGGAAATTTCCGCCGCGGGTCCTTTTTTTTTTTTTTTTTTCCCCCCGTTCCTTCGCGCGCAGCATTGAGGGGTCTCTCCTGAGCTTTTGCTCTATGGCGGTGTCGGAGCAATGCCGGTCAGAGGCGCCGCCGCGTGATTTGGCGCGCTGCTAAGAGCATTGTCGGTGCGCGGTATGTCCGAAATAAGCGTGTTCGAATTCGCTTGCTTCGCGTTGACGTTGAACGAAAGCACGTTTTTCATGATAGTCTCGCTGTGCAACAATTGTGCTCAGTGTTGACGTTGCGAGGCCTAGCTCCTTAGCCAACTCCGTCCGCTTCCTCTTGGGATCCTCATCGACCTTTCGAAGAATGTCTAATTTCTCTTTAAAGGAGAGTGCTTTCCGCTTGCGAGACATAGCTCGCTGCGACTAGGCAAAATGGCGCAAACACGAAGAACGAGGCCTGAAGCGCAGCAGCCACTCCATCTGACGGCTCGCAGAAAAGGAGGAAAAGTACAAAAGCACCAAAAGCGCCACCACTTCAATCTCTTCGCGCCCAGTCACGGAGTCCGCGCTGTCCGGCGCCGCGCCTCCGCACCAAAAGAGAAGGAGAGAAAGCGTGTGACTGCACGCTGTTCTCTTTCACGGCCGTCGGTGAGGCGGCGTTTATTCGTATCAACCGACGCAGGCTGAAAATCGATTCGTAACAACCGTTCTCTAGCACGTTGCAAAGTAATGGGCTCGGCCGGGACCAAAGAAAAATTCGTATCATCCGGAAATTCGTATTAGCCGTGATCGTATTATCGAGCTTTTACTGTATATAGCGTGATACATCAATGAGCACCTTATGTCAGTGAAAACAATGCTCCTAACAAATTAAAGATTGTAACTTTGGGGAAAAAAAGGCACTTCATATTATGACATATAACATAACTGTCTAATGAGTCATTGTTTTGAAGCGTACATAGCAGCAAAGTGTTCCACTCTGTAACCGTTTGTAGAAAAAAATTTGAACCTGAATGTGTTAGTTCATACTCAAAATGGTGTTTGACTCAGCATGACGATTTCAAGCCAGTCGTGACGTCAGAGGTGGGATGTACAGAGCAGGGTCTATTGCAAGATGGTTGCTTTTCAAGTGAAAAAGAAACTTTCATCTCACAATTTTGTGACGTAGCTGAAGTTCCTGGATTTTATTTTGTTACATCAGGGAAGTTGGGGAGTCTATCATGCGGTATTTAAAAAAGATAAACCAAATGGATTTGCGTTGAATCATTTCTAGAGCATCAATATTTTTCTTAGTATGTGGGTCCCAAATGATGCATGCATGTTCGAGGGTAAGTCTCATAATTGAATTACAGGCCAACAGCTTGATAGATGGAGGAGCTTGATGGAGTTTATATCTGCAGAAGAATAACTTGCGGAAGGCGGATGTGCATATGTCAGATACTCTTCTATTCCAACACAAGATTCTTTGTTATCATTACGCCAAGATACTTGTATTCACTGACGTCTTTCAGCAGTTGAGGTGATAGCATATATGGAAATGAGAAATAGTTTTTTTTCTTTTTGGTTATATTCATGTACACTGTTTAGTTTAACACCCCATTGGTTGCACTATTGATAAACGTTACGAAGGCAAGTATTTAGAAGTAGCTGATCGTCTATGCTAGCAATTTCTTTCAGCATGACACAATCATCAGCGAATAATAGCCTTATTTCGACAGGTTCAGGGACAACTTTACTATTATCATTATATTAAAAAAAGCAAGGGTCCGAAAACACTTCCAGGAGTGCCTGATGTAACTGAAAGTGCGGATGAGCAGTAACCGTTTATATTAATGAACTGTGTGTGATTAGATAAGTAAGCAGAAACCTAATTTACAATAAAATTTGGAAGATTGGTATTTTTAAGCCTGAAAATAAGTTTATCGTGAGGAACTAAATCAAAAGCCTTCTTGAAGTCCACAAAGATAACATCAATTTGCCCAGATTTATATAGAATAGATGCAAAAGTATGCACGACTGAGAGCAATTGAGTAACAGTGGAGAAGCCTTTTCTGAATCCTTGCTGCAAAGGGGTCAGTATATTTTTATCGTTTAGAAAGTTAGTGATATATTTGGCTACGACATGCTCTAGAAGTTCGCAACAAGAAGTGAGAGATATGGGACGATAATTTGAGACCAATGATTTATCCCCTGTCACAATACAAATCAGATGATTAACAAACACAAGAAAATAACGACCAATGATTTATCCCCACCGTGCTGGTTGGTCTTGGAGTCGGACGATTTTTGAAATCACTTCTTCCGGAAATGCAGGCACAATTCGTGCAGACGCTCGGTCTTCACTTTTCTAACTCAACTCCTGAATTCCTCACTGGGGATTCCTAACTGACAATATTTATATTCGATGAACGACAGGCGAAGCACGGCCAAAGCTTGGGAAGCTTCTACTCTTTTCTCGTACCTTCGACCGCTGCTTTCGGAACACTCGAGGGGGGTTGATGATGACTCATGCTAACGCTCACGCTGTTGTTATATTAGAAGGTGTCTAGGCGCGCGCGTGTGCTCTCTCTCTCTCCCTCCGGTTAACAAAAAGCGTGGTTGCTTGAGGCGTATGCGCTCTCCCCCTCTGTTGAAGTTGCCGCGGGACTGGCAGGTGCGCGCTTTGATCAATTTGGCTACGACATGCTCTAGAAGGAAGCACGTAAAATATTACAAAAAACTGGCAGTCATTTCGACATATTGATGTAGAAACACATTTTGGATATTATCAGGGCCTGGTGAAGTTTTAGTCTTTAAATTGAGAAGCATAGACACCACGCCTGATGATACGATGTCAAGAGTCAAAAGAACATGACGTGGTATCAACGCATGAGCTATCGCAAGCTTTTTGAAACACGCTCTGAAAGTATACATTAAAATGCCAAGCAGTGCTTTGCTTATCTGTAACGAGGGTGTCGTGCATTATTTGATTAATGCCCTCTTTTTTTTTTTCCCGACACAACTGGGACCAGAGTTTTTGAGGGGTGGCCCAAATAAAGTTTGGCGGAAATGGGAATCTGATATATTGTTAAAGCCGGTATCGTTATAAGTGGGTTCGACTGTGTCCATTTTTTGGGAGTAAAATCTTCTTGTAGCTTTCTTATTTTGTCACTAAAAATTACCCAGTACTCGGAGACAGAACGATTCTGATAACATCATGAAAACATCGAACAGAAGGGGTAAAGTTCTCCCTCCAAACCATCGTAATAATTTCTGCCAAAATCATGAACAGATTTTTTGTGCAGAGTTTGCTTTGCTACAGTACACTTAAGCAAGTAATGAACAACACGATGGTCACTTATGTGTTCCAGTGCGTTACACTGCTGTGTTCAGGAAGTGTCATAATCATCACTCCCAGAAATGCTTCCGCAGATGTGGGAGATATTCCGGTCACATCGCGAACGGCTCAGCGGACCACTTGATGCTTGAAAAATTCTCCTGCAAGAATAATGGGACAGTTCGTATGCTTATTTTGTGCATAAGCTACAATATTGTTTAATTGACCAACAAAACATGCAGAACTGTTAGATGGTTGGCAACAAACCCTGACCGCTATCGTTACATTTAGCCAATAACACGCAACCCATGCAGTTTCTAGGGCACAATTTGAGAACAGAATTGTGGAATGGGGCCCTCCATTCCATTCGCACTCCATTCCCAAGAGGGAAGATTCCCTTAATTACAGTCCTTTTAACTCCTCAGAATGGTGAGAGTTGGACAATTCGCACTCTTGGGGTGGGATGAGCAGATCCATTCCACTCCTCCAATTCCAGCCAATGAAACCATTTTTCTATAATTGTTTACTACATGCACATTGGTGTGCCTAGTAACCAAAAACATATTTTTGAAGCCTCAACAATGATACAAGTAACTTTACATACTACCGTAAAAACCCGCATATAATATACGAGGTGTTATTTTTGGATAGCAATACCGAAAAAAAAATATATTTTTTCATCCGCATATAATGCGAGTGAGGAAAACTCGCAGAAAGCATTTATTTGCATTGCAGTTAACGTTCAGTCCTGGTCCGTTTCACTGGCACTGTCTCCCGATAGCCCCTTGTCGGAGATATATATCTTCCCACAGAAAGTCATCTTCAGTGCCTGTCAAGTGTGTTGGCGATGCCGCATTTCTTAAAAGAGGGACCGCTGGAGAGGCCCATTTAAGCCATCCGGTAGCCATTATTTCCGGGTCTCCCGACCTCATCCACTCTTGGTAGCAGCACTTGATTCGGTCTTTAAAAGGCTTGTTAATGCAAACGTCCAGCGGTTGCAACTGGAATGTCATTCCAGCCGTGAACGCTGCCCTCGGTGATGCCGAAGTGCCGCCCTGCAGCGCAATTTCAGATGGTCTCGGCAGCTAAAATAACTTTCCTCTTAAATGCAGCTGGGTACTGCTTTCGCGGTCCTGACATCATGCGAGATGTCGGGACAGACTAGCGAACGTGCCAATTCTTAGCGTGGTCAAAATGGCGCCCGTTGAAAGCAGCAGCAGCCTACGCAAGTTGCTACTGTTTGCGACGTCTTTTTTTGGTGTCATACATCAAGGATGCTCTCACTAAATCAAATCGTTCTTGACAAGTAAATGTTCCTTTCTTTAAATACACTTCAACCTTGTAACAAAGAAAAGCTTCTAGGTCTTCATAAGTGTAGAATACCATGTTTATAATTACCGTGAAGAAGGTGACCCCCTGTAGGTCGATTTGTAAAGAGATGGTATTGAGTAAAAATTTATAAATTTAGTCTTACTGACAAATTTACCGGTTGTGTACTCTCACCG
Source organism: Dermacentor silvarum (assembly GCF_013339745.2). Lineage (NCBI taxonomy): Eukaryota > Metazoa > Arthropoda > Arachnida > Ixodida > Ixodidae > Dermacentor > Dermacentor silvarum. The sequence continues at coordinate 11,768,621 of NC_051161.1, forward strand.
AAAATCTACATTTGGTGCTTCAGCACTATGTGCCCATTCCATACCTACTCCATCCTGGAATCTCAGGCTCCCATTCCATCTGCCCTACTAGTGCCATCATTTCATTCAGAGTGTTTGAGATTGTGCAGCGATTCCAGAATCACTCCAGCTGTTTGAGAAACACTGGCCTGCTCCTACTTTCCACATTCTTGCAAAACTTGTGGCAAGTCATGTACAGTACGGTCAGCTGAATACCCGCTTTATTATCAATACCCAAATCAATGATGCGTTATGCCCACATATAAGCAAGAAAAGTACCTTGAATGGCTTCCCAACATAGTTGTAACCGTTGAAGAAATATGCACTGTGTGTTACCTCTAAAAAACTGGCCAAATCTCATTTGAATTGAAACATGGCACGACTTTCAGCATTTTCCAGGACAATTTCTACCTCGGCTTTTGTCACAACAGCTACATAGAAGGCAGGGAGGACTATGTATTGGCATGTGCTTTTTACAGGCATAGGTAATGCTAAATCTGCTATGGGTGCATTTTGTGTTTTTAAAAAAGTGCATGGCATTTTTCTCCTTTAAATGTCAGCGAAGGGTTTGTTTTTATCATTTGCAGGTTGGTGTGGTGTTGAAGAGGGACAAGGAACGATGCTGTGCCACCGTGCAAATGCTTTATGACAAAGCAGTCTTGGACTTCAACTACGACAGTATATCGGAATACACTGGAGATATTTCTCATCATTACTGATGCATTGAAATGCCACTTGTAAAATACCTGTACAAAGCTCATACATCTAATGAAGTAAAAATTTGTGTAGCAGCCGTATACAACTGCTGCCTTTACATGGTCACTTTGTTTTAAAAAAAATGAAAACAATCATGTGAAATACAATTTTATTATGCACCTAGTGTCTTTGTTTTGTTCTTCTGGAAGATTGCGGTGACCCGCTGTGGTGGTAGAATGTAATAACACTGGTGTACCATGCTTTGCATGCACGTCGAAAACACCCAGGTGGTCAAAATTCATTCAGAACCTCCCACTATGATGTCCCTTACTGTAACTTCCGGACACTAAACCCAACAATTAAATTTAAATACTGCAGTGGAATCTCAAGAGGGTTTGTGATAATAGATGTAATCAATACATTTTGAATCTGAGCACAAATCTGCAGGCTTTATTTTAGAACTGTGTACTGATACGTGGGAGCTCCTCAACTGTGTGCATTAAAAACGAGAAGAAATTGTTCAGTCTTCTAGCTCATTACTGCTCAATTTCACCCTAGCATGTAATCAAGTTAGATGGGAGTTATTAACGAGGTTTAACATTCCAAAGCAATACAATTATTGAGGGGTGCTGTAATTATAATCACCTGGAGTTCTACAGGCAACCAAAGCCAAGTACACAAGCGTATTTCGTATTCCGCCCCCAGAAGGACGGGACCGAGAGTCGAACCCACGACATAGCGCTGACAGCAGCATGCTAGGTATCTGAAGTTCACGGGAGGTCGTCTAGTACAGAAAATTGCACTGCGCATGCTGCATTTTTTTTTTCTTTCACATTTAAAGTAACGACGCTATCGTCCACAAGTAAGCAGCGATACAAACACCTCAAATTTGAAGTAGCATCAACTTTCTTATAACCGAGTACGTTATGCGGTTGTTGGTTCCTCAGACTTAAACTAATGAGTGTTAGGAGTAAGCAAAGTGCTCATAGTAGCCTCGCATACTTCTATGTCATCACCGGAACCAGATGCTAAAAGCTGAACCCTCAGAAGTTTTTTTATTCGATATCAACCTACGCGATCTCAATCGCTTAGAGCGAGAGTTCTAGCGCAGTCATCTTCGCCTTAACTTCATCACAGGGTGCAGAGCACGGCAAGGAGCACCTCAGATTGAAAACTTGATCACATTATCCCAAGCCATAACAAAGAAAGCGTGAGATTCATGCACAGACGGTGTCTTCAATGATGCTGTCACCTGCCGCGCAGTCGAGCTCGGTGCATTGTACTTCGGTGGTGGGACTCGCCGAAAAGTACACAAACTTGACCAGTACTGAAAGTGACATTACAAAACATCGCACCTATATAAGCTGCAGCGAATTTGGAAGAATAGAAATGAAAAATGAAGCTAAGAATGCGGTTGAAGCAATACGAGTCGACCATGCACCTCGGACAATGCATCGAGCTCTGAAAAAGTAGCTTGCCTTGTCATGGCTCGATAAGTCTCAATGAGCCATGCTCGCTGGAAACGAGCCATGACACGAGCCATCAAGTCAGCCACTCGTCAAATAAAATAAAAATTACATTTACAAATTTAATTACGTTATTACGTTTTTGTGACAAAGAAATTAAAGGACTCGCTTTGTGTGACAGTTTATGCTTAGTTCAGTGAATTGGTTCAGTGTAAGTTTTTCAGATTTTGGTGTCCAGGTGGCGCACAGTCCTCCACGAGCTTGCAGGTCGGACTGTGCCGGGTTGTGTTTTGGAGTTTATTCGTGATTTGAAAAGCATCAGTGAAAGTAAGCACCCAATTTTTGCCATGTAAAAAAATATTTAGGCAGCACTCAATATATTAATCGGAAAATTACAACTTGCTGGCTTCTCGTAAACTGCATATCGGGGGTCGTCTCAGGCGACGCTAAGAGTTGCATGTCATCCCCGCTGTTTATTGAATGTGAATCTTGAGTTAATCTTTCGTTACGTAGTTGTTCTAGCAATCTGTGGAGCGTAGCGATACTCTGCTTCGTTGAATTTCGTCCCAAGGGTGTAACTCTGTCACTATAAAAACTGACAGTCCCTTACGAGTATTCAATGACCGTAACGTTGTCTTTCCTCGTCGTAGATGTTCATGACACGTTCGGAATACGACCGAGGGGTCAACACGTTCTCCCCAGAGGGAAGGTTATTTCAAGTCGAATACGCCATTGAAGCAATCAAGGTGAGAAAACCATTTGGTGAACCCACGGCGGAGGCTCAGAGAAAGATCTTAACGCGCCCTATCATTTCAGCTTGGCTCTACTGCCATTGGCATACAAACTTCGGAAGGCGTGGTTTTGGCCGTCGAGAAGCGAGTGACATCGCCGCTCATGGAGCCGACTACAATTGAGAAGATCGTCGAAATCGACAACCACATTGGTATGCAGAACTGTCATTTATCGTATCTTTACAGGCCTTCACTCGCCCCTTGTTATTGATCTTAAGGGTTGCTGAATATTTCAGGGCACACTAATGGGCTGGTTCCTATTTCATTGTGATGTGTAGTGCAGGCGGGGCACACTTGCATGCAAGGTGACAGGGAAGCGCCGTGTCTTCGCCTTTTCTGTGGTCTTGCATGCCCCATTCGTTTCACACATCCTATAATTCTAGGTTTGTAGTCCAAAACCACTGGATTCCACGGCGGCCGCATTTCGATGGAGGCGAAATGCAAAAACGCCGGTGTGCTTGTGTTGTAGTGCACGTTAAAGAACCCCAGGTGGTGAAAATTAATCCGGAGCCCTCCACTACGGCGTGCCTCATAATCAGAGCTGATTTTGGCACGTAAAACTCCAGGAAGAAGGCGAAAACCACTGGATTGTGTCTGTAAAGATAACCTTATGGCTTTAAAAAAAAATGCCAATTTTGCCTGAAGGGTGAAGCATTGAAAGCAGTGGCAAGGTTTAGCATTCTGCTGACGCTCCTCAGATGTTGTTTTAACAATATGCAGGGGCGATATCTTGGCGCAATGCAGCCTGTGAGGCTACTGCTGCTGCGCAGTGGAAACCAGGCATCTCGGAATGCTGGTATAATGAGGAGCGCTGCCAACAGCGTTGCAGGTTTCACACTTTCATGGTGCACAAGACAAAACCAAAAGAAAATTGTTGGCTTTTGTAGCTTAAGTTTACTGTCCCTTCGGCTCAGACCATTGCATGCACACAGCTGCACAGCAGGAAGTCTAGTGTTTGTGCACACAACGCTCCATCCAGCATCGGAAGGTGGCACACTGCCCTGGCTCTACTGCAATGCCATTTGAGCAGAGCATGACGGTGCGGTGCGTCCATTTGGTTTCGTTTTTGCAGCCAAATGCTCTGCTGTCTTTCTACCTTTCGTTTCCACTCCTCCTTTCTCTCATCCTTACCGCTGCATCTGGTTGGCTTTGGAATGATGTCAATGCCTTTTTCCAACCTTTGACGTGTTTGCTCTCTCTACTTCCCCCTCACTCTGCTTATCAGTGCGGTGCAGCAAAATTGTGTCTGGGAGGTAGCCAAAGAAATCCTATCACATTAAAGGTATTTATATGGGGCTTCATATAAACAAGCTTAATTCCAGAAATGCTAAAAAAAGGAATTCTAGAAACGGCAGGACAGCACAAAGTTGTAATTAGGCCTGATAAAAAAATGTATGTGTTAAAAGTTGCTGTTCAAAAAGGTGAAATTAATTCTACAGCTCTGCTACATTGATGTTGATGTTTCAAGACTTGTGTGCAGTGTATTTTTATTACTCCTGAATGTGTGCTTTTCTATCTTTTGCACCTGTAGCAGGAGCCCTGGTCGAGGGGATTATGGTTATTTAGCTAAGCACTTTTTGCTGCCCCAATGGTGAAAACAATCTGATTAGACTACATATTGTAAGCTGCAGTAAATTATAGTTAAGCAGTGACAAAATGAATGTGTGGTAAGCTAGCCACCTGGAATCCACCGAAGCGTTTGTGTGACCTGCGTGGTTGCCTCGAATGTTTACCCCCTCTATCATAATCTGTTGCCCGAGTTTCTCTCATTCTTTCGTGGTTTGCTAGTTCAACTAGCAGGGAGCTATGTATGATGGAGGTGTGTGGTGCCTGGTTTGATTGTGAGATCTCTGCTGCGGCGCATTTTATTAGTTGGCAGCATAGTGTGATTACAAGGCGCTTATAGATGTCACCGGTTCGCCTCTTTCAAGGGTGTGCTGTCAGTGGTTTGATGGCCGATTCAAGAACCATGGTTGACCGAGCACGAGTGGAAGCCCAGGTGAGAGCTGAGGTCTTTCTATTTTCCATTATGTGATTTTTCTAGCACTTTTAAGATGACGGTGGCTGCTGTCGGTGACTGCTGTTGTCCATATCTAAGAAGCTTTTTTGTATTTGTCTTTCTGTTTTGATTTTATTAGTTTCACAGAATACAATATTGTCAGTAGTTAATGTCTAGATCCTTAGCGAAACAAAACGCTAGATATGCATTTAGGTACTTTTGTGCAGAGAAATTAAGAATACAGTCATAGGCACAAAAAGGAAATACTACAAGGTGCTGTCTGTCGTAAGAATGAAGGGAAGAGGCCATTGTCCCTGGCCCATGGGCATGCCAGCCCCAGTGTCGCAAGCAGCACCCCAAATGCTCGAAAATTTGTTACGTCTGACCAACTGGCCAAACGATCACTGTGTGATGAGTCTGATAGTAAATTTTATTTTCTGGTTATCAATGGCTATGCGTTGCATCACATCATTGCAAAGTGTATCTAGCTGCTTGGGGGGGTTTGATTCCTTGATGCCTCTCTCAGTGGCTCAGCGGTCACCTGCTGTCAACAAGCTTGAATGTTGCTTTCACCACGTCAATAACTGGAACTAAAACAAGGCCGGGTACTATGATAGTCACATTGCTCTTGTACACAGTGAAAGCCAGCTAGCCTACTGGCAATGTAGCGCAGACATGCCTGTAACATTATAAAAGTACTTGGAAGTAACTTATCATATTTGCACATAAATAACGTGACCATGAATATGTGTAACACGAGGGGGGCACTTTCGGTCTCTCCGAAAAAGTAAAAAATAAAATATTACGCTTACACGTGTCGCAAACCTGAATACAGTTGAACCCGGCTATATCGAGTCAGAAGGGGATCACATAAAGTTCGATATATAGGTAATTCGATGTATAACATAAAAATTTTATACAGAAATTTTCAATGGGATTTTACAACTGCTCCATATACATGCTCAGTAATTCGTTATATGTAGATTTGATATATCTGGGGTCAACTGTATAATGCAAGGCATGTTCTGTGGCTGTAAATTTCGTTAAAAAATGCTTAATATTCGTGCAAATATAGTACTTCACTTACATTCCTATCAAACATTTGACAGTGCTAATGATAAAATACAAGATTAGACAAAAACTGACATACAAGGGTGCTGACATTCAGCTGCTAGTATTATTTTTACAAGTTGACACTACATGGATATTGTGTGCATGTATGTGTCCTAACAATTTTTTTTAATCACCTTTACCAGGGGGCTCAAGGAGGTAGAAGTACTCAAGGGGTCAGCACATATGCAAGAAAAAAAAGAAGAAAAAAAAACGAAATCTGAGGTTTCATTTTGGGTTTGGCATTTGTTAGGAGTAAAGGCCAGATCCTAGTCAGAATTGTCACTTGAGAACAAACTTTTTGTTGAATGTGATTGAAGGCCTTTGTGAAGGGACTCTGCGACATCTTGAAAGCAGCAAATAAATTTCCTTATTTACTGGATGACACTCATAAACACCTGAACCTAATATTATTCCACTACTTGCAGTAAGTAGCCGAGCAGGTTCTCGCAAAAGAGTACCAGGCACTCTCTGGCACTTTCTGAAATCCCCACTATACTTTTCATGTTCATTCTCATACAATTTTTTACACGGTGATCATTGGCTGGATTACTTTGGGTATTTTGACAAGCTGTGTATATAACAGAAGTAAAAGGGGTAAATTTCATCACTTCTAAGGCATCACTGCAGTGACACTTTGACTGGTAGGGCACAACTGAGAGTTGTACCACACAATCTCAAGGTATACTAATAAAACCAATCTTATGAGTGAATGGCAAGTATTGTTTTGAGCATAGTTATGAAAAGGAAGAGAATGCGGTGAGGGTGTAGCAGCAACAGCATTTGGTTGCCAATAACTCTGTTCATGCAAGAATACGCAAATTTTTTTTTGTTGGTAAAGATGCGTAATCATGTCCTCCTTAATACCATACACATTTCAAACCTTCATAAACGGTGTGACAAGATCGCTTTAAGGGACGTGATGTTTTTTTGCTTTGTTGAATCACAGCTTTTGAATGGTACTCTTCTGTCCTTTCCTCCCTGCCTCAGAACCACTGGTTTCTCTACAATGAAAAGATGCAAGTGGAAAGTGTGGCCCTGGCCGTTTCAAACTTGGCCATCCAGTTTGGTGACAGTGATGATGATGGGAATGCCATGAGCCGGCCATTCGGTGTAGCCATTCTTTTCGCTGGCATTGATGCCAAGGGCCCACAACTGTGAGTACCACCCGCTGTAGTGGCTCGATAACAGTGCAGCTCTGCTCTAGCGCATGGTTGCGGGTTTGGTTCTCAGCGGCTGCATTCCCATGCATCTTGCCTATTACATTCTGACAGATTCCTATTATTTTTGGATGCTAGGTCATTTCGTTTGTTAGCTTGTCGACCCTCAGAACTACAACGTGACATCTAGCATATCTGCCTTTGCTTGCGCTCATGATTTTGCTTGAAATTATTGCTTCTGTGGGAGGAATGCAAGCGGAGCCAAGGTAATATGTTTACTAAAGTGTTACCTGTTACCTCCAGTATTTAAAAATATTCTTTTGCTGTGAGTGGTTGGGAGAGATAGGGCTTTTCTCCAAAGTGCACTAGTGTTGTTTTTTATCTTTCTACATGTGCTTTGAACTTTCCTTTCTGCTGATCTTTGACAGGTATCACATGGATCCCTCTGGTACATATGTTCAGTACAATGCCAAGGCAATTGGTTCGGGTTCTGAAGGTGCCCAGCAGGCACTGCAGGAGAAATACCATAAGGCAAGCCACTATACAACAGCTGCTGTGCCTGCATTAATAATTTTTGTCCTCTTATAACATTTAACTCTCTGTTATGAGGTTCTAAGATTCCTAATTATGCATACCATTGAACATTTTGATAAAAGAATCTATTGACAACTCCAAGATTTGCCAACCCAGCACCAGCTGATGGTAACAGCATGCTGTGGCTGAGCATGTCACGACTTCGGTGGCCACATTTTGATGAGGGCGAAATGCAAAAACGCTCGTGTGCTAATTTATGTGCATGTTAAAGAACCCCAGTTGGTAACACTTATCCACAGAGTCCCCCACTACAGCATGCCTCATAATCGTATTGTGGTTTTGGTGCGTAACAACCCAGAATTTAATTTTTTATATTTTTAACATGTATTGAAAAGCACTGTAGCACTGTTGAAATTGGTTACTGTAGTCATCAATATTTTTATTGAACTTCAAAAGAATGAGTTCGTTTAATCTTCTACACTGCTTCTTTAGCTACAGCAGTGCTCCCACTTCTGCGCCAAATGCGCCAGATTTCGCCCTACGAGATTTTCTGCGTCATCCTGATAACAATACAATATTTTGCGCCGAAGTGCGCCAAAATTAGCGACTGTGCATTACGTGTGTGGCCACAATGGCCCGCAGATATGCATAGCGCACATGACTAAAGTGGCTTCATAAATGGAACTTCACGTTATCTATACATCGGGGACCGATAATTCGGTCCCCGATGTATAGATAACGTGAAGTTAAAAATAAAGCCGAAGTTTGTCAACAATGCGGTTCTGCGCGCACGTACACTTGCCAACAATCTGGTCAGTCCGTATCTCTACCATTATGCTGTCGCCACAAATGGACAAAAGTACAATTAATGCATGCACCGAATCTTCAACCTTTGGCGACAGGATTGCGATCTTGTAGCGATGCCTTTTCTGCTGCCACTCCTTGCGCTTCATCAGTGGTATAAGAGCGGCGCTCCGCCTTCGTTACATGCATGGTATCAGCCGGCAGAGAACGGGGGATGATAAAGGCGGCATATAGCATTGAGCGGAATGCATCGCTACAAAATCGCCAGCGCAGGAGTCGACCGCGGTATCATAGCCGAATGCCGGCATTTTTTCTTTTTGAACAGTCACTGTCCTCGTCGGCGGAGACATCGAGGGTGTAGTCGGCGCCGCTTTCAACAACTGAAGTCGCTAGTTAACACTTAAGTTAATAAACACTGGACACGTAGAGCCAACCCGAATGGACTCCCGAATGGCTTGCCGGAGTTCGCTTGCTCGACGGTTTGGGTGCGGTCGGTGCTGGATTAACTAGGCTTCACTAGTTTCGGTTTCCAGGAGGTGTTGGCAACATGGCCGACCACCATGCTGCGGCGATGCCAGCCGACGTATCAACGAAAAAATTTAATGCGAGAGCGTTCAGGGCCTCGTGTCGTAGAAAATCCAGTGTCAGCGTAAGTGCCGGCGTCCGTGGCAGAGAAAATCATACCCAACCACCCCGCCCGTGCAGGCCCTCTGCGTGGCGCAAGGTGTTAGTGAACAAAAATTTAATTTCTCACAGTAAAATTCGTGTTACGAGGAAGCTCAAATACAAACCCCTTTTCCAGCATTTCTACCATACTAACAGCAGCGCATTCGGGTTGTTTACTTGCGAAAATCCTATCCAGATGGCGCTCGCATCCTCGGCAGGTCAAATTGGGACTTAGCATGCCTAATACGTTTTGGACGCGCGGGCGCGTTGGGACAATAGCAAACAATTAATAAAATAATAAAAGAAAGGTCCTAGGGTCTTCACATTGTAGTATAAGACGACTGGAGCAGTGGGAGGCACAGCTCGCCCGTTCCGACTTGGCAGGACAAAAGTCCTTAATTAGCCAGGTCAGGCAGGCGGCAGAGGCCATTGGGGCCCTGGACTGAGGGGCTCCGACCACCGCTATACTTAAAATATTTTCCAGCCAAATAAAGTTTCTATATATATATATACATATATAAATATATTGCCCATGGAAGAACGTCTTCCCACTAGTGCAATTCTGTTTGAAAGTGAAGCCAACTTTAAGGGGATCGGTGTAAGCTTGGTTTTTGTAAGCTGGCTTTCCCACGTTCTGTGTTGCAGTGAAGCCTACTCATTAAGAAAAATGCGATGCGAACGGGGCCCGATAACGTTCCACTCTTAAAGGCGAAGCTTAAGCGTCCTCTAATTTTTTGCTATTTCCGCTCAACTCGGCAGTCAAATTAGCACGCAGTCGTGCAGGCGGAGTCCGAATTATATAGAATGGCGTACCTTAAGGTGTCCGAAATTGCAGTCGTACTTATACATTAAATTTATGGGCCAGTGATGGTGCCTCAAAGTAGTCGGAATAATCGAGCTTGTTTGAATTGCTGGTGTTGAAATGATCGGTCGACGCCAGTTGTGAATTAGCTAGTTCCTGAACAGAGGCTTCAGCTTTACGAAGAAAAACAGACCATTGAAAAGTACCTGGTGTCATCTGAAGCAATGACTGAGCATTACGAGGAGCTCATCAAAGCTGGCCTGGCTCAGAAGAGCATAGAGTCTGGCTAGGTATTTCTGACTGATACTAGAGCCTTGCTGAAAACATAAAGTGTCAACTGTCAATAAAAAAAAATCATACGATGTAAAAGGCAACATCTGAGCAGCTTCACTCAACTTGAAATAAACTAATTACAGCACACTTTGTGAACAAGTTTGTTTTCTTCATTCAAATTAAAGGGAAACTCGGATGTATTCAGAGGCAGAGCAACATTGTTTTACAGCAAGCAAATATATTTTAGAATAACGCTTGTCAATTTTATGTGTTTGAAATAGCTCAGGACGTGTCCAGCAGCTGGCATTAACTCCAAAGTGCTCCGAAATCTGTATCTGGATGCTCCAAACTGCTCCAAAATTGCTCCAAGTCTCAGTTCGTACCACTGCTACAGCCTTGCGGTAATCATACAGAAAGTCCAACTAGAATAATAAATAGGCACCAGCCGTGGTTGCTTATTGGTTTTTGCGTTGCGCTGCTAAGCATGAGGTCACGAGATTATATCGTGGCTGCGGTGGCTGCATTTCGGTACGGGCAAAATGCAAGAACGCTCGTGTGCCGGCCATTGGATGCGCATTAAAAATCCCCAGGTGGTCAAAATTAATTTCGTGTCCCCCACTGCTACATGCCTCATAATCAAATTGGGGTTTTGTTGCGTAAAACCCCATAATTGAATAAATTTTTAATATGCCTTAATGCCCGGCTAATACACTCCCTGCAGATACATTTTCTTGGTTGTGACGTGCACTTAAAAAGCAGATATGTGTAATAGCATTATCTAACTGTGGTGTTTGTTGGTTTGAGACTGAATACCACTTCTCTAATAGTATCAGGCAATTCATAATATGTATGTTCTAAACTTGTTGGCATCATTCAACTTAGTTATGCTTGATTTTAATTCTTCGTATAACATCAGAGTTGTTTCTTTCACTTTGAATTTGCCATATGTTAATAGGTGCCCGGACAGAAAAAAAGGCATGAACACTACAATATTGTGTTTTTCCACTGATATATGATTGGAATTGTAACGTTGGTGCTGCTTGTTCTTTAGACGATGACATTGGCTGAAGCGACCACGAATGCCCTTACCATACTCAAGCAAGTCATGGAAGAAAAACTCAACTCTACGAACGTAGAGGTATGTATCTTTGCAAACACCATGCAGGATGGCTCTTTGGCTGCAGTTTGAAGGCAAATGTCTGCATTAATCAGTGTCTCAGAATACTACCACATCATTTAAGCAAACAAGTCAGTGGCAGGGCGTTCCTTGTAGTTCTTTAACCAGATGTCTTCTGAAATACATGTAACAAACAAGCTCTATTGAACTTCACAGGAGCTAAAAGGAGTGTGCAGCAGGCTTTTATGAAAGATCAAAGCATTTGTGGGATGTTTCAAGCAAAACTTAAATGTAAGAACTGTGTTGTTACAATTTCAGGTAGTTTAAGGCACATTTGAGCAATAACACAATCATGCAAACAGAAGTTATTTCGTACTGTACTCTTGCTTTGAGTAAGACATTTTATTTTGCTCTCCTGCTTTGCAACAGTTCCAGAAGGAAAGTATAACACTGTGGGAGCTAGTGTCATTGAGAAGTATTATCACTGGGTAACTTCATAAATTGGGCTGAGTGACAGTATACAGGCACCGCTGGGTCACGAAAGAGATATGATTTTCAAGTCTCGTACTGTTTTTTTTTTTTTTTTTAACTGATGCATTCTTGCTTAATGTACAATGTAGCACCCATGGAGGGTTTTAGACAACCTTGTTTAGCTGAAATTGCAAAGTGAGGTGTTGCTGGAGACCGAATTCTGCTGGTGATGCTGAACACAGAAGGTTAGAATGCAATGTCCGCAGGTATATGTACCACCTTCACCAAGTTTTTTGTGGCTGTACAGTCGACTTCTGTTAATTCAATCTTGACAGGACCAACGAAACTGATCAATTTTGTGGTGGGTCAAATTAAACAAGATGCGGAAAAAAAGAAAACTTCGAAACACATCACTTATTTATTTATTAGTAGTATTTGCACAGTTATAACAAGCCCCTGAATCAAACACGCACCTGCTCTTTATGTGTCCAAAGTAGAAAACTAAAGTATAAATGACATTAAAGCTCCTGAGCAATCGATAAATTTAATGCGTGCCCGATTTTTTAGGAATAAAAATTGTCAAGGGTCTAATATGTGTTGCACAATGGTGGCCAGTTTTTTTAAGTCAGCTTCGGCCGCATGGTTTCTTTAATCAGCGTTCCCCCCTAAGTAAGCTTCGCAGCTGGGCTGCATGCGGCTTCTCCGCAATGCAGCCGTGTTATGCGGTAAAGCATATGAACACCGCGAATGCGGTCTTGGTTTCATATCTGATTGCACCACGCAAGTGCCCAGTTATTTTCGGCCCACTGATTCTTTTTTAAGAAGGTGTGGGTTGGAATTGGGATGTAGGCTTATGCCTCAGGAGCGAAAGAGAGATACAGCTGATATGAATCGACGCCAGAATAGAACAGTGAGCTGTGGCTTCACGTGCCACGGCCAGGCACCGTCTTTATTTTCTTATCATGCGGGAACGCTATCCGGGCTCTACGCGCCGCCCAAAGGAGGGCGCTACAGGGTAAATACAGTAATTTTGCATCGGCAGCTACCGTTATTGCTTGAAAATCTTCTTAGCACAGGCCGAAAATAGGCATTTTCAGGCAGCAGAGAATGTGTGTTCACTGTTCCCTAACCTCTGCTGAGACATGCTGCCTTAAAGGGCTCGCTATGGGGATTCAGTAACGTGCATGCTGTCAGGATCGAACTAACGAGAGTTTGGGCCTATTTGAATGCTTGGGCACTGATCGGGATCTTTGGTTGCATTCAAATTAACAGTAAAATTGCATTAGCCAGAGTCGAACTGAAGTCTACTGTGTTTTAAGATTGAACTGTACCCTGATTTCTGTAATTACTCTCTCAGATTATTAAAGATATGTAATTGAGGCAAAATTATAATTTTAACTGACCAAGCTGTCCCATAGAACTATAAACAGGGCATAAAAACCTTAATTGGGAACATTTCTCATTGTTTACTTGAATGACATTGCACACTGCTTCTGGTTAAATCTGTCTGGTCACATTGTGCGACGCTGGACTGACGCTGTTTACATGCGTCTCATGTGACTGGGTGACCTCTCCGGCGCCGTTGATGCAACAACGCCGAGAGACGCAACGACAGCAGACGCCGGTAAAAACGCTGAATGTGGGCCGGGCTTTAGAAGTTAATTGGTGAATTTTTGAAAATTAGATTAATATGTGTTTCAATTTCTCGTGCTACTAATGTCCGCCTCATTGAATAGCCCAGCTCAATGATAACAATTATGCTACCTGCCACAGGCAATTTCTGAAAATTCCGTAAAACTTAATATGAACTGTAGGGTTTCACTCGAACTCTTGGGACAAAGGAACGACAACACAGTAGTGTACACAAACAAAGGGGCATTTATTGCACCTTTCATGCACTAATGCACGCTAGCCGAAATGCTACGCATAGAACATTCACATGGGCGCGCGACAAATCGAGGAAGTCCGACTCACCGCGACCAGATAGGGAGCGAATATGTTTGCCCCATGCTCTCACACCATCGCCTAGTTGTTCATGTGTACGGCCATGCGAACGGTGGCGCGTTTGAACGGTCCATGTTCGTCCATGCCGGTGCCCTAGCCACACGAGACAGTCTCGCGAATCGTGGATCGGCGCATGCGCGGGACGTCCGCATCGCTCACCGATCTCAACCCAAAGAGAAAGCGCCTTCGACCCCTTGCTCCCAAGCCACACTGCCATTCGATGGTGCTAGCATCGCGACACTCACTCCATCTCTCGCAATGCGCCGCAACCACCACGACCGCTGCCGGCGCTTAGCCACGCGGAGAAGCCGGACCACAGGAGATGCGAGCCATGCGGGGAAAGCATCAGAGGACGCATGAGAGTCGTGCATTCCCACAGAACACCCTGTGTGTGTGTGTGTGTGCGCATGTGCGTGCGTGCGCTATTACATTAAGCGATGTATTATCCTCGCACAAGCTGTACCTTAACATGATATTTTTGTCTTTCAGGTTGCTAATGTTACAAAGGAGAAGGGCTACCACATGTTCAGTAAGGAGGAGGTTGAAGCGGTCATCAACACAATATAAGATTTCTTGGTGCAGCTTTCTGTTTTTCTTGAAGGATTCAATCCATCACTTGAAATAAACTTTTTTTTTTACATGTGAAGCAGCATAACTTTATAAGATTGGAATGATGTGCTGTCTTTTTTATGGTGGTCATCGTGTTTAAAGTAAAATAAGTGCTTTTTAATAAATCAAAGTGCAAATTAAAAGTATACCACACACTGTGGTGCTCTAGGTTTAGTTATTTGACAAAGGAAACAGGTGCCTTATAGGTGTACTGCAGGCAACTGAAAAACTTCTCGGAACATTCGGGCTCAGTGGGAAGAAATATAATTTTCTTGCAAGCACTGCATGCTGTGAAATTAAGAAGCACAGTAGTCATACATGCATGATCGATGAAGCTTCACGCATAACGTTTTTCGCAGTGTCTGTGTCCTTTATAACAGTTGTGCAAATTGTTTACTAGGCATTCTTGTATAGCAACTTCCAGCAGATATCTTTTTTTTTATTATTATGAGCTTTATCTATGCCATCTGATGACTAGGCAAGTAAGGCTGGCCTATCAAAATCTAGTATTGTCTTCAAAGTCGTTCCTGCCTTGCTGAGATATGACAAAAACCTGAGAAAAGAATGGGTGAATCATTAAATCCCACTGTAACAAAATCTCACTTTGGCTACTTTCAGGGGGGAAACGGGGAATGCTGAAGATGGAAATTCAAGATGATGAGCGAAACGAGAACAAGATGCATTTTGCTCATTGTTTTAGCTGAATTGGTTGTACATGAGCAGTATATGCGGTGATGCAATCTTGGCAAAACTTTAGTGCTTGTAACTGTCTAATTTACTTATCAACAACATTTAAATAGCACCTAAGCAGACAATGCGTGCCCTTAGTGGTTAGCAGTTATATTAGCAGATTCCAGCATCCCGGTGATTCCAGCTCCGAGATTTTCAATGCGCCAAGGGCACTCCTCAATCTCTGAGGTCATGCCGAGAAGCTACACTGATTCTCAATATGGTGGATTGTGCGTCATTTCCATCTCCGCCGTGGTTTCTTAGTGGCTATGATGTTGCACTGCTGAGCTTGATGTTGTAGTTTGATTGCGGCCACATTTTGATGGTGAAATTACATAACGCTTGTGTACTTATATTTAGGTACACGTTAAAAAACGCAAACATAATCTGTAGTCCCCCCACTATGGCGCGTCTCGTAATTTTATGATGGTTTTTGCATGTAAAACCTGCGAATATAATTTTCTAATTGCATCATGTTGAGCAAGCTACAATGGCAGCTTTTTTTTTTTTTCCTCTGTTTCAGTGTCGAGATTATCTATTTTTGCTAGCTTTTCATGTTGCATCCATACATATTTCAAACATACAATTGTACATGGGGGCTGCATTATCTAAGCTATTTGACACTACTTTTTACACAGCCCAAATTTCATTGCAGTTATATTTTAAGTTAAAAAGGACAAACCTTGCTAAAAATGATGACTTGAAGAGGGCCCTCTACCGCCACCCTATCCAGGGAAGCAAGGCCAATGGGCTCAATTGGGCCACCATGGCCCTTCATTGGACAACATTGGCCTTGCTTACAGGGCTGCTCGGAAAGATGTTGTTTGTGTACTTCAATTTTAGTGTTGCTGGGCACATACAAAACACAAGCCATTTAATATATGATCTTGTGGCGCTATGTATTGAAGCGATCTAAGGGCTCTTGGGAACGTCTTCTGATGTCTTCGAATGTCTGGTCCACAAGGAGATGGCCGTCTTTAAACACATGCACAAGACAATCCTGAAAGGAAAAATTTAATTCAAGCACATATTAAATGGCATTGGAAAACGTTCAAGAGCCATACGAGAACTATAAATGTCTTGCTGGGCAGGTTTTAACTAATAATAGAAACCTATAGAAAACACAATAGCAGATAAATGTGGATGAAACATGGATGAATGCAGTGACATTCAATGGTAACATTGCTATTGTCCTTTTCCGTATAAATATATTTTAAACACTTAACTTTGTTATGGTTCTGCAATGTTCAAGTTCAATTGTTTTGTTAGTTTAATGTAGATCTGTGCTGTTGTAAACATTAAATTCATTTTAACTTCAACCAAACCATATTGTAGCCCCCATAACATCAAAATTGCACATACTCTTGTAAATCATGGTAATAACACCACATCATATTTAAGGGAACAGAGAATTGCAGATCTGAATAATGGTGGAGATTCTGCATTAAGTAGCGTGTTCACATTTATTTTGAATCCAGTTCCGAGCAGTCACTCACATGATGGTAGCCTTGAAGTCGCATTTGTAAGCTGTTGCTTTGCCTTTGTCTTTTACTGTTCATGTAAGGGATTTCACATTCAAAGAAATCTCCAGGAGCAATATGTATGAGAGGAAGAGTAAATCTGCTGGACAATGTCCTCATCCAGAGATCATTGTGAACTCTTGTCCTGTACGGTTTAACTCGTGTGTAGACACATCACGGAAAGCTGAGGATTGCACATTGAGCAATGGAAAGTAAATTGATAGGTATGAAATAAAAGAAAAAGACAGCAATATGAATTTGGGATCAGATGCGACTGAGTAATGCTAAGAGAAAATGCAATTTGACATGCCTTGTAATGTGCAGAACTGATAACCAGTGGAAGGAAATGAAATAAACAAGTGCAGCAGATTCTCTCATCCTTTGTTTTTTCTCTGATTAGATTAGGGCACGCTTGATATGTTTGCAGGAAAAAAAACTTATTTCTTTCCTAATAGAAAACTATGACGGCAGTGAGAGATTTTTTAATTTTCGAGCAATATGAAACCTTGAAAGAATAATAAAAAAAACCTGCAGGTGGTCCAGACTTGCTTACGAGGTTCATTCGTGGTAATGCTATTGAAGACGGGTAGATGTGAAAGCGATCATGTAAAAAAATGCAGCGAGTTTAGTTTTAGCTTTCTGCTTAAAAGTTGTCACCTCTTCAGGGTTTCCCTGGCCATGTTCCACTGTGGTGTACCCGCTGACAGAATGCTGTAAAGTCAGCCTGCCCTTCTTGGAGCTCAATCCGGTGTCAGTCATTGGGTTCCTGTGTACTTCTTTCTGATGGAAAGAGAAACATACTTTTTTCAACCACTGTCTCACAAACCACCAAGAATAAGGCACAACTAAAATGTGCATTGATACTATTGGTAAACAGGAAAGCTCTTTTTTATGGGATTCAAATTCAAAAGGTTTTTTGATTTTGCATGTGCTGCATTAAATGCAGCTGGCAATAAGAAAGACACAATAAGGTGACACGGAAAGCGCAATAGTGAAACAATCTGCAGTTTTCAACGTTCAAAGAACTAATTTTCGTAACTAATGGACATTAGTTATGTTGGGGCCAGGTGTCTTGAAATATATTCAGAAGTGCCTTTAATCAAGGCTTTTGAACTTAACACACCTAAAAGGGGCAGTGTGTTTGATACTGTCTGTGTTTTCAGTTGTTGCTGCTCTCCCTGTATCATATTTAATAGTCGCCAACCTGCCAGTTTTACCAATTTATTTTCTCTTGTGTCACCACATTGACACCTCTGAGCATCTGACTTCCCCATGAACAGCACCTTATGCACCATTAGTTATTGACATTTGTTTCAGTGCAACTTTGCCAGTGAGTGAGTGCAACCGAATTCATTGTGTTCACAGCACTTGTAGCAGGTGGCCTTCATACTTTGGGAACACTGATCGCGGTTTCTTTCTAACACAGGGGACACAGACAAGAACATTGATGATTGTTCTCTGTGTTTATTGCAATGCCACAACCAAGCCATTTGCTATGGCTGCACCAGCTAGCCCATCAATGCATAGCCATGTTGTTGGGATGTTCTTATGTGCAACTTTTCCCCCAACACGTTGCTCTAGGGGCTGGGAGAACAGGGCAATCCTTGTCACAACTCAACTGGTATGTCTGTAACATTGCTACAAGGCTGCAGGGAGAGTGGCAACACATGACCACTGGACATGCCATCAGCACATGATCGGTAGGAAATCCATGGTAAATCACGCACTCACCACAGCACGAAGGCATGCAGTGGGACTTAGATTGTCACATTCACATGTTCAATAAAGCAGATGCCACACATGATCACCTCATGTCCACCAACGATGGCTGCACTGCATTGAAAGGCAAAGCGCTGAGCTGGTCCTCGCGGGTCCCGCATGAGTGTGCCATCACTGGCCAGAAGCACATTTTGAGCACTCCAGCGGTGTGCCTTGGCATTGGCTAGGACAGCCTCAGCCATCTCCAGTGTCATGCCGTCGCTGTGCATCAAGCGCACATAGGGTGGCAGCTCGCGAAAGCCCAGTGAGTTCACCGTGACCGAGTAGTGCCTCCCAAGTATCTCCAAGACCTTCGAGAAAAGCACAGTGTAAGTTGAGTATCTATGTAGAACAGCTGGGGAACAATCTAGCTAAGAGAGTCGCTGGCGCAAATTAACGGCGTCGTCTCAAAAACGCAGCACTTATGTTGCGAGTGTCATTAATATTTATCTCCAAGTAAGTACACAGCACCAGACAATATGAACAAAGCTGTATGTGAGCATGACTCAACTGCTTGGGCTGATAATCACAGAAGCGCCCGCTGTGGACACAGTGGTTCAAGCATAAAACATTATTTTTTTCTTCTTTTACATTTAAGTTGCACCATTGTTCAGGGCCTCAGTCGGTCCGTTAGAATCCATGGTGGCCTTAAGACACGGATCCCTGCGGCACATGGAGTGGCATAATACTTCAATCACTTTGCATCAACAGCATTTAAAGATGTTACTATTCCTATGATTTGTTTTTCTTGAACTCCCTTTTCATAGACATCAGCTGTTAAGGTTTCAAAAAGTGAGAAGCAATAAGCGAAAAAAAATCCCACCCCAACCTTGAACCAATGCAGTCACCTAATGCTGGCAGTCCTTGCGCACATTTACACTCGTGTTCAAGACCATTACATTGCCACTGACGAAGAACAAAGCCTGTAAAGTGTGCTTCAAATATACACCACAATATGACGTACCTGTAATATGATCATGATCATACATACATGATCAGCTGTGTGGTTGAATAAGAGATGGCTACAGTGACATTCTTTGTTCAAGCACTGTTGATCATGCCAAGCCACCTCCTTCCTCTAACTTCTTGTTTGGAAGCCCCGTACATGGCGTTCAATGGCTTCATATGTTTATGTAAATAAAGGCTGTTTTTATCTGAATGAATCAATCTGTTTTATAAGTTCATTGCACACCACTTGATAATAACCAGCATGAGAAAATGCTGCCTCACTGAGCTTTTCTTTTATTTATTTATTTCAGATATGAAGATAAGTTGAATACCTCCCATATATTCTGCTCATAGTTGTTTCCATAGCTAGCATTTGATCAGGAACTTCATCACAAGTAATGAAATGCCACCATATTTGCGTTTCCATGTTGTCCATCGCTAAGTCGGTCGTGGCACTTGATGGTCGCCACACAGCAAAGCCACACTGTACCGGTCGTGCACAGACCATATATTCTAGTACACTAAACCATGTACCCACTGATCTCTAGTAAAGTGGTAGTATCCTACACCAAGGAGGAAGGAAAGTCATTTTTACTCCCTCCAAGCCCTAGACCTAAGCCCCCTTACCTAAACCCTTACGCTATGGCGGTCGCAGTGAATGTGTACTCGCATACAACTTTTTGTGGCTATGAAGGGAAAGCTACGGGCCCCTGGCTGCTTCGCATGTGTTCCCGCGCCAATTAGTCCAGCAGCGTTTGACAGTGCTTTTGGTTGCTCGGAACAGATGCTGAATCGACGCAGCTTCCACGTGCGACGGTTTCGCGTTTGCCAAGACGCAGAAGGCAAAAGCCGCAAAATAAGTAAACTTTTACGCTCAGTGGTGTATTCTGTCATATTTAACTGTTGCTAATAAGGTGTTTATGTTTTCTGTTCCCCAGCCTAAACTAACGTAGATTAAAACGCGGGACTCTTTTTCTGAAGCGCTCTCACTTGTGCGCGCTTTTCTTTCCCTTCATCGCCACAGGAACTTGTCCGCGCCTGTAAGCACCAGTGCGATTTTGTCAAATTCGCCATTAGACCTAGCCAACCTAGCGGTCGCTGCAAGAACTCGCCAGTTCAAGACCGGCCTTGAGGTGGCGTCGGCAGTGTTTTTACATGGCGCAAACGGCGATTCCAAATCCTTACGTGATGTCGTTGCGAAGAAGCTAGAAAAGGAAATAGCAGACGTCCGGACGGTTTTGTTGGGTGACCTTCTGTGCGTTTTCGCAGTAAAAGATCCGTAGTGTTTCATAGTTTCTCAGCGAACGCAGGCGACGCGCCGCGAGTTATGTGGACTCATTGGGAAGAACAGACTGGCGTCTTAATTGGTGGTTTGATACCAGTACGTCATTTGGGACAACTTCTTTATTTTCGGTAAGTAGCCAACTGCTTTCTACTTATTTAAAAAAACGCGCATCGATATTTACTTTGCTCTTGAGTGTTTCGCTGTGTGATTCTGATGTGCCAGAGTTGTGATGTGCCGGCGCATATGCGCTGGCAAAACCAAAAGTGCGGAGGGGCGGGGGCAGTGCACGTGCTTCTTTTGACACACAGGTTGCGCCGAAAATTCGTGCGCTGACAAAACTGAGCATGCCGTGCGCCTTCCTTCCTTGCCCTCCACCCGTTTTCTGCGTGTTTTGATAAACCACCACCCATTGATGCTACTGGATCCGGGTGGCTACGGCAAAAACTGAAGTAACCTAATTGTAAACGATAACTTCATCGGATGACTGAAGACGGTGACGTGCTCTTGATCTCGATGTAATGCTGCAGCCTTGAATTAATTCATTATTTTTATTTTGATTTTGTGGTTTGACGTACGTGCAGGCTGGCTTTATTATCATTTTTCCTTCGCTGGGTTCACTAGAAAAAGTCTAGGGTGACCGCTCGTAAATCTAGTTCGAGCTTTTTGGCATTAAACCTGCGCAGTATGCCGCAAGTTTGCTTCGTTGCTCGCTCATCATGCGCACGTAGCCGCGCCGCCGTAGTAGCTGCGATGGGCCACTCGGCACCGCGAAATAGGGTTGATTACACGGACACTGTACGAGGGATACGCGTACTCACGAAGAATGCTGTCGTTTGTGTCCACTCGGTGAAGAAGTGAACTTTCATTGTAGTGTTCGATGCTCGCGAAGTACGCGCGGTGAAGTCCGTACTTCGACAGCGACGGCTAGGATTAAAGGAACACTAAAGGAAACACCATACCAATTTAATTAGACTGATAAAGTATTCCTTCAAAACTTTAGCTTCGTCAATTTTGAGATAAGATGCAAGATGTTGAGTGTCTTGTCTCGTTCTCTTGCTTTCCCCCCACGTTCTTCTGGACTCTTTCGTGCGCTCTGTACTCAGATAAATGTGTTGTGGAAATAAACGACAGCAGTTGCACATTAGCGCTCGTCCTCGTGTATTTGTTTTTCTTGTCTCGCTGTCATATGTTTCGTGCTCACAAACAAGAAAATGAAGGTCGAATTTCCATTTTTTGAATTTCGCGCCGAAACTACGGCAACGGTACGTCAGTGTAATGCCACAATTTGTTATTTATTTTTTGGAATCTGGGTGCTAATTTTTGTGGCCTAGTAGAAGTTCTTGAACCTTGCTAGGTTAAGAGTTTTTGGCTGTATTAGAATACAATATATTCCCTAAGACTTAGAGAGTGACGCCAACCAAATAAGGGAATTTATTAGCCCGATGTTTCGGAGCCAATTCGGCTCCTTCTTCAGGAGTATTCTTGAGAGGAATTCTTTGCCGCATCTGTGTAAATAATATATGGCGAATTGTTTGCGATTTTTGTAGCAGAGCGCACGCTCATGCGCTTTTGCCTGTCGGCGTCTCCTTTCTGTATTTTCCTTTCTAATATTTTTGCGAGCAGATTGGCTTTTCTGGTATTGTCAAGGGCATTTTACTAATACACAGGTCAAATTGCTTTCTTTTTCTGCTTAGTGTTCATTTAAGTGGCACTGCGGTGGTTCCCTAGATTCATGAGAGGACATTCGCTCTTTTCATGTGTTAGGACGTAAATCCCGTTTTGATGGCAATAGCCATTCTTGTTGGCAGCTTCTCCTCTGCCAACAACTTCTCTGCACAACTCCTCTGCACTTTGCCCTGCGTTGGCGGTTGCCCGCACCGTCTCTTATCTCCACACGGCTCTGACCTTTGTATGCGCTGTGCATTCGCCGCTCAGTTTCCGCTGAAGCGATAGACCGCGCGAGCCTTCGCCCGCTGCGGCGTTTTGACAGGCGTTGTCTGCGGTCATTCAGAGTGATCTATTCATGTTTGCTTGTGCACGCTGACACCACGATTGTTAATTCACTTAGTAAGCGAATGTGTCCAAGTTTATGCAGCCGATAAAACCACTATCCCTATACTCCGAATAGCTCTCTACTAATTTGCTATCGCCATCGATGCTTCGCCTTTCGGGCGAAACTGCGACATTTTTTCATCCGTTTTCATTTCCATTAATTTATCATTTCTTTAATTCAATTAGTAAGTACAAGTAATTTCCCTTTATGTTCTTGGTGTCATTGTTTGTTGCTTCTTATGATATGATATATATGCGTATCATCCGATTCCTTGCCTCGACGATGATCTCCGGCGGGTCGCCGGACTGCAGCCTGACGATGAGCATGCCGCCGTAGAGCTCTGCGCGGGCTTCGACCAGGTGTCGTAGGTCTTGACCCCAGACGTGTTCGCAGCAGTTCGCTGCGTGGTAGGTGTCGCTGGCTACTGAGGCCGGACCGCTGGGGAACGCGTGCATCGCCTGGCGACACGCCGCCGACTCCCCCGCCGGGCCCCACGGTGTCATGGTGCTGCGAGCCATGCCACTTAATTCAGCGGAGATGGTTCTTTCAGCCAAAGGTGGTTGCTATGCGGCGAAAGAAAATACACGAGGCAAGGTGAAGTGCCTCGCGTAGTGTTCTCGCCTTTCTTTTTTTTTTTTCGCCGTGTAGCAACCATGCCGTTTTACAAACAAGCCCAAGTTTTCGTGCTCCTACGAGATAAACCAGTAAAGATAAAGAAAGGGAAAAAAAAAGGAGATTTTGGTGACAATAACGTTATTGGTGGAATCGGATGACAGGCAATACACTATGCCTATACTCATCGTCAGCATAGTTAGCTTGTTGCACTGTCAAATGTTTGTGGAGCACGCTGTATATGTAGAGTTAAAGCACATACCTATATGTATAATACACTGCGTGTTTTAAAGCTTGACAGGCACAGCAGGCAATCCGTGCAGAAACTGCGCTATAACCATAAGGACGCCGAAAGAGACGTAGACAAAGCGCTGTCTTCCGTCTATAGTCTGTATCTTAAAGTGACGCTTAAGTATCAAGTGGAGTTAGATCGACAGAGTATTCGTCTATAAATCTATCATCGTTTTTCGTATGCCAATATATAAATTTTTGCCTAGGAATTCCTATATCATGCTCCAGGATTCATCTCCAATTTTCATTAAGGACCCCCCCCCCCCCCCTCCCTTTCCTTCCTTTTTCTCTATATATATTGCTTTAAGGGCATCGCCTCTTTTCGCACTGGCTTAAAAACAACAATGAGAAAACAATCCGCTAAGCGTGGTTTCCAGAGGTCTAGCTTGTGCGGGGTCCTCATTGTGCAGTTCCCTACCTGTGCTCTGTGGAAGGGTACGAGTACCCCGCCATGGGCAAGCCATAGTACTGGTGGACGAGGCGAATCCCGGCTATGTTGTCGCTGCTTAGGAAGTTGACTAAGTGCGCCGCGCCTCCAATGGCAGCCGACTGCAATTGTGGGATGAAAAAAGACGCTGAGAGACGCCTGAGTGTTTTAGCATGCATGTTCATTGGGAAAATAGGTGAACTCCAAGTGTTGAAGCATCGCGATCCAGTCGCAATTCCATCTTCCTCGCAATATACGTGGTAATTGGAAATTTAGCATTTTACTAAGCTCTCGGACCTGGAGGAGCAGCTGGCTCTCCTGGATCAGGTCCGGAGGACGGCTAAAGCCAGAGGGGCCTCACTAGAGGACTCCGACAATCTACTTCCCAAACTCTCTTTTTTCACCAATAGAGTTTCTATCTATCTATCTATCTATCTATCTATCTATCTATCTATCTATCTATCTATCTATCTATCTATCTATCTATCTATCTATCTATCTATCTATCTATCTATCTATCTATTTGTCTGTCTGTCTGACCGTACGTACGTGTGTATGTATGATGTACGTGTGTATGTATGTGTGTGTGTGTGTGTGTGTGTGTGTGTGTGTGTGTGTGTGTGTGTGTGTGTGTGTGTGTGTGTGTGTGTGTGTGTGTGTGTATGTATGTATGTATGTATGTATGTATGTATGTATGTATGTATGTATGTATGTATGTATGTATGTATGTATGTATGTAAGCTGGCATACAGTAAGCCACTTCGCTGAAAATGCGAAGGGTGTCTTTTGTCCGCTGCAGTACATGGTACATTACATAGGCTTGGAATGGAATTCGCCTTGTAGAGTGGTTCTCGCACCTAATCTACCTTGATTGCTCACAAATGAACGATGAGTGGTGATGTTTGCTTTTAGTTTTATTGCGATAGCAATTATATAGACACTCCAAAGCAGATTTCTGCCGTCGGCGTCACCGTCGCCGTCGCCGTGAGGTTCCGTATGACGTCAATGGAGATGAAATCGTCGCCGCGCACCGCCGAACTCTGTATGTGCGAGTGAAAGGGTGCGAGGGACGCGCGCTTTCACGGGGAGTGAACCCACGGCGGAGAACAAACGCGCGTTCTGCGCCGTGCTCCCTTAAGGGCTGCAGAAGTAGGCGTCTCTTTCCTCCTTTACAATCGCCATATATGTAGAGCAAACGCGCCTTCTTCTGACGCACGAAAGGCCGTGGGGGGGAGGGGGAGGGAAGGGAGGCGACGTTTAGCTGCGGCACCAAGTGCCTATTATTGCGATAGCAATTATATGGACACTCAAAAGCAGATTTCTGCCGTCGGCGTCGCCGTCGCCGTGAGGTTCCGTATGACTTCAATGGAGATGAAATCGTCGCCGCGCGCCGAACGCTGTATGTGCAAGTGAAAGGGCGCGAGGGACGCGCGCTTTCACGGGGAGTGAATGCACGGCGGAGAACAAACGCGCGTTCTGCTCTGTGCTCCCTTAAGGGCTGCAGAAGTAGGCGTCTCTTTCCTCCTCTACAATCACCATATATGTAGATCAAGCGTGCCTTCTTCCGACGCACGAAAGCCCGTGGGGGGGCGGGGGAGGGAAGGGAGGCGACGTTTAGCTGCGGCACCAAGTGCCTATTTATATCAGAGGCTCCGGCAACAGTCACCAACGCCGCACGCATTTTGAGGGAACGCGGGCAAAACGCCGACGGCGTCGACAACAGTTCTGCGTGTTGCCGGTGCTGCTGCATGTCCAAGTTTATTACAGCTGATAAAGCTGCTATCATTACTCCGTATAGCTCTCTTCAAATTTGCTATCGCAATTGATGCTTCACCTTTCAGGTGAAACTGCGACAACTTTTTTTATATCAGAGGCTCCGGCAACAGTCACCAACGCCGCACGCATTTTGTGCGAACGCGGGCAAAACGCCGACGGCGTCGACAACAGTTCTGCGTGTTGCCGGTGCTGCTGCATGTCCAAGTTTATACAGCTGATAAAGCTACTATCATTACTCCGTATAGCTCTCTACAAATTTGCTATCGCAATTGATGCTTCGCCTTTCAGGTGAAACTGCGACAACTTTTATTGCGATAGCAATTATATGGACACTCAAAAGCAGATTTCTGCCGTCGGCGTCGCCGTCGCCGTGAGGTTCCGTATGACGTCAATGGAGATGAAATCGTCGCCGCGCGCCGAACGCTGTTTGTGCGAGTGAAAGGGCGCGAGGGACGCGCGCTTTCACGGGGAGTGAATGCACGGCGGAGAACAAACGCGCGTTCTGCTCTGTACTCCCTTAAGGGCTGCAGAAGTAGGCGCCTCTTTCCTCCTCTACAATCACCATATATGTAGAGCAAGCGTGCCTTCTTCCGACGCACGAAAGGCCGTGGGGGGGGGGGGGAGGGAAGGGAGGCGACGTTTAGCTGCGGCACCAAGTGCCTATTTATATCAGAGGCTCCGGCAACAGTCACCAACGCCGCACGCATTTTGAGGGAACGCGGGCAAAACGCCGACGGCGTCGACAACAGTTCTGCGTGTTGCCGGTGCTGCTGCATGTCCAAGTTTATACAGCTGATAAAGCTGCTATCATTACTCCGTATAGCTCTCTTCAAGTTTGCTATCGCAATTGATGCTTCACCTTTGAGGTGAAACTGCGACAACTTTTTTTGTTCTTTCTCGTTTTAGCTCTGTTGACAACTTCGCAAAGTTACAGTACGATTGCGATCACGTGTTCGAGTATGCATATATATATATATATATATATATATATATATATATATATAATTTTTTTCTTTCCATCCTCCGTCCGCCGTGGCGCCGTTTTTTAATGGTATTACAGCGTCTTTTAGCCCGTGTGTTGCTTTCGTAACTTCAATCAATCAAAAATCAATCAATCAATCAATATTTCTTCTGCAACGTTTATACTGACTTCGTGAGGCGACTATCAAACGTAACGAAAAGTATAAGGTCGTCGGATCTTACTTCGACAGAGGAAGCACCACCAGAGCCGAAGTCATGTAGCTGGTACGGTATAGAAGCTGTAGAACCGCAGGTGTCCAGAAGGTACCTTGCCATGATCTCCTTGTAATGCCACGCGTTCGTCGCCACCGTAGTCGGGTACCATGTCTGCATAAATAGTGTCTGCGCAGAGGGAAATATCTTCGCTAATGTATCATGTTACGTCTTCGGATGTGACCCTTGCTATATGTGTGCTACGTAGACGTTCAGCTCGAGTCTGACGTGGCACTATTAACACTAAGAACTGCTGCGAATAGTTTCTATAGGGTCGCTTTATCCTAACAACAAAATTCTCCTTGCAGGGTTATGACGTATGACACGAGCGGGTTGCGAATCATGTCTAGGAAAAGGCATTACGAAGTGTAGCTCTGTGGTCCTTCGCCTTTCCGTAATGTCGTGTGTATATACACTTGTCTATGGTCTAGAGTACCGGAGCTGTGTTCGGCTGGAGCCTGCATGCACTGCTTTGCATGAATGCTCCCTATTCAGCAATAAGGACCCAATTCCTTACAGTGTATTTGCGCCGCCTAGTGTAGATCGCTGACTCAAGACAATTTACATCTCAGCAAGCGGCGCCTATTGACAGGCCACCGCATGCCTCACGGCACACACTATTGCATGCAGGAGTGAGTGATAGGTAACGCGACGCGATAAGGCACACATTCACTTTGCCCTTTGGTGACTATTGATGCTCGCCTGGCGTAAGGCGGCATGTTTGATAAAAGGAAGCTGAGAAGTCCACTCGCATAACGAGAATCACTAGCCATCTGGCAACCCACGCTCAAAGTTGCTTCATCTAGAACCAGTGGTTTAGTTTATACTGCGCAAACGCACTTGCGAACCCAGCGCTCCCCTGCTCTTGATAAATGTGCTGAAGTTAGCATAACTTTAATGAGCGCAAATATTGTTGTTACTGTTGAGAAGCAGCAGTCGACACAGCACATGGTCAGGGTGGTCTATCTTTAACATGTATTTGGCGCAATCCTAAAAATATTCGAGTTTCCCCTAGCAGAAAGATAAAGATAATGAACCCACAGTAATGGCAACCTATGTTGTGAATCTTTTATTAAAACACGATCAGAAGAACACAGCGATGCGTTTTCAGAATTTCCATTGAAGATATGTTATTCCCCGTTCTGAAACGCGTTCGGCGTCGCCCCTAAGTGCAGTGGACTCCCATCCCACAATTTGCCCGTACCAATACTTCTATAGCTTCATGGTCCCCCTCCATCGTGCCGTGCGGTACTGTGACATGATGATGTACATAGTAAAAAACTTCACCGATGATTACGATACTTCCCTAAGGCGAAATTTCAGCGCAGCTGTATACGTGTTTTCTAGGGGTGTGCGAACAGTGATACTTTATCTCGAATCTAATTCGAATCGAATAGTGCCGTATAGTGGCCAAAAATATCGAATATGAATCGAATATCGCATACGAAAGACTTTATTAAACATTTACAGAAAGAACAAAGAAATGATGTTGCTCATGTCCTGCAGCACACTGACTGTTACCGCAAGGCTACAGATTGTCATACAGAAGCATAAGCTTTTCCACATTACATGGCCGCGATGTTACGGTGTTTGTTGCAGTTGAAAACATGCGTTCACTGGTCACCTCTGTAGCAGGGAAGGGAAGGTATCGCAAAGCAATTTTGGAGATTCGGGGACACAGTGAAGGTCCATGCTCATTCCAATATTTCAAAGGATCATCCTTTTTGGGATCAGCGGCTCATTGAAGTATTTTTCAACTTCTCGACTATAAGGTGTGGGCTCATTGTGCTGGTTCTGTTTTGGCGCCAGCAGTTCGACAGTCTCCCAGACTGTTCCCTGGCCTTCTTTGCTTGCGGCATGACTTGTTGATGGCTTCGGATTTTGAAAGTGCTGCGATGTAGAGTTCATGCGAGCGTGTCGACCAGTAATTTCGACTGTCAGCAGCTCAGCAGCTGTTTTCATTTAGCGATATATTGGCTGGCGCGGACAAGCTGTCTTGTGTGGCACGTTGCAAATGGAACGAATTATGGCTCGACTGCCTCGCCAATCGGGAGACTGCGACAGAAAGCGCGTGGGTGACGCGTGGGCGCGATTCCCAGCAGCCGCCGCAGACAACCTCCGCTCATACAGCGCTTTGTTTCCATACAGACGACGCGCGCTACTCTGGCACCATCTCGTAGCCATCGCCGCCGCAAAGCCCCTCGTGCGCGGCACTACGCTGTTCTTCTGACGCTTTCGCCATACCCTCCTCCGCTTTCCGCCTCGTGGTTCCGTTGCACCCTCCTCCTCCTCCGCTTTCCGCCTCGCGCTTTCCTCGCTCTCGCCGATTTTTCATCCCCCGCTGCTCTCCGCTTTCGCTCTCATCTTTCGCTGTGCTCCGTTACGAGGTGGGACGCCGACGCTCGCCGCAGGGGCAGGCGCATAAGAGCTGCGCTCTAACACCGACTTACGTATGTATGTTCATGATCTGTCAGTGCAACAACCAGACAAAGACGATAAGGAAGAGGCGATCTCAAGCGGTTCATTGCCTGTGATCGTCTCTTCTTTTTCGTCTTTGTCTAGTTGCTCTGACAGATCATGAACATACTCCAACTCGCCCGCAGCAGCCGCATTTCGATACGAGCGAAATGCAGAAAACACCCGTGTACCTAGATTTAGGTGCGCGTTAAGGAACACCAGGTGGTCCAAAGTTATCCGGAGTCCCCCACTATATACGGCGAGCCTCATAATCAGATGGTGGTTTTGGTGCGTAAAACCCCATTTTTTTTTCAAAAGTCGCCCAGTTCTCGCTACTTGTGCACTGCATTGCGCATGAATATATGACAATTTCTGCCGTTGAACGTACTTTCGAATTAACATATTTTAGAAGCAGAGTAGGTTACACTGCAGTATGAATCGGGTCGAAATATTTTTAGACCTTTGATAGGAATACGGGTACGGATAGGTGAGGTAGGATATGGACATGACAGAACAGAAAATAAAGGAAGGCCAGCATTAATATCAGGAGAGAAGCTATAGTTTTACATGTAGCGAATTTGGGTGAACATATTCGAGCCGGTAATGACTGACTGTGTGAGGAAAAGAGAGAACAGAACGTTATTTTTTTCCCTTCTTTTTCTTTCTTATTTTACTTGTTCTCGTGTTGTTCTTGATGCATGCAGGCAGGGTAAAAGAGCTTATGGAAGGCGGGTTCGTCGAAAAGATCGAATCAGCCCAGTTTTAGCTTGCAGCCATTGAAAGAATACAATAATATGTTGGTCGCATATACACTAGTACAAGCATAGCGAACTTAGAATCCAGGCTGCGTGGCCCAGGCTCAGAGATGTTTCGGCTTCTTCTCAGATCTCGCATCCCGTAAACGTTTGAGCCTGCCTGTACGCATTTCTGTCATTTATTCTTATTACCAAAGTCTCGGGGCTCACAAGGAGCATCCGTGACACAAGGCTCACCTGAAACCATCCCGTGAGCCACGGTACTTCAGGGTCCGTGTTCTCTACAGTAAACAGGACGTTGCGCGTGGGGATGAGGCTGCCTTCGGGCACTGCCCTGATCGAGAGGGGCAGGTGGCCATCGTGCTGCTGCTGCCACAAGAATGACACCAAGATAACACTTCCTGTTAGCTAAGGTAAAGGCAGAGCATGATCGAAAAGGCTGCCCTGACAAAGTACGACCATAGTTATGAAGACGCCAGATAGCGTTTAAGAGCGAGCATGACAGTGCGTTTTTTCAGGCTTCCTTTTTCGAGCGGGAGTACTTTTTGTTCTGTAATTTATGGATTGTTCACGGCGAAGGGATGGGCACTTTAATGACCTAACGTACAAAAATATATATTAAAATCAAAACTTGCACAACCCTAAGAGAGCCACCGATCAGCTCGACTTCATGTTATTGTGGTTTATTTTGGTGTGGTGCCTAATGGTATGGCTTTACTCACTACGGAGGATCTGCCATGAATCAGGTGGTAGTAGGTAAAAAAAGGGAAGAAAGCTTAAATGGAGTTTCATAAATTATAAAGATAATATATTAAATGAATAATAATCGTTAATATAAATTTTAAGGCTATATTATAAAATAGGTGCTATTAATATTTTTGGTATTCATGAAGAAGAAAAAGTGGCATGTTTCGTCTGAGCCTGCCCTTCTTAATTTCTTTGTCACATTTGTAAGGCGTGCATTAGACGTTTAAGTATTTACAAAATTGACATTCGGTTCACTCAAAGTTGAAGCTGTCCTATATAGTTTAAATCTATCATTTAAGCGACAGAAGGCACAAGTAAGCGATTGTCGTGTTGTCATCTCTGAGCTTTGTCAGCTTCAAGCTGCCATATAATTAATTTATTCATTCATGCTGTCAGCCAGTATATAGAACTGTTGCAGGAGTGTACATTTACTTCAGTGTACAAGTTCAAGTATACTCTGACACCTCGACGATGTGCATCCATCCGGACTCGTTGAAGAGCTCCTGGTTGAAGTGCATCCTGAAGAATTCCTTGGCGTCATTTATCTTCTTCACGGTGATTACCGGCCCGACCATCCACTTCTTCAGAACGTACTGGAGCCCGAAGAACAACGTCTTGTCATACTTGCTGCCTATGCTCTCAAAGTACGAATAGATAAATGTGGTTCCTTCGGGGTACTGCAAGTAATGACAGACCTAGGAGGGGACGAGATTGTGTCAGTTATTCGTCTTCAATATGCTGTGTGAGGTGAACTACAACACACATAAGCATTCAGATGTACGTACGTGTTTGGAAATGAAAAGGGCAGCAAAAAAAAAAAAAAATCCTTATGGGAGGCAACATACATTTGGCGTGAGATATTGCGCTGGAGTGAAGCACGTGTAGAAAAAATAGCGAAAACAGCTCATTACACATGTCTGCATAAAATGTAGTTGCACAGTTAAGTCGCCGTCAGTTACATATGGCACTATAGTCGGATACACCTTAAGTCTGCAGTGACGCCCCGCCTAAGCTCTCATAACCGCCAGCCACTGTTCCTCCGCGAAGCTGCAAATAGTTCGTACTTCAATCTTTCCCTGTTACCTAAATAATACGGTAACCACACACACACCACACACACCCACACACACACACACACCACACACACACACACACACACCCACCACACACACCACACACACACACACACACACACACACACACACCACACACACACACAAACACACACACACCACACACACACACAACACACACACACACACACAACACACACACACACACACACACACACACACACACCACACACACACACACACACACACACACACACACACACACACACACTCACACTCACACTCACACTCACACTCACACTCACACTCACGCACGCACACGCGCGCACGCACGCACGCACGCACGCACGCACGCACACACACACACACACACACACACACACACACACACACACACACACACACACACACACACACACACACACACACACACACACACACACACACACACACACACACACACACACACACACACATTATGGGATAAACGCGCAATTTTATACGTTTTCACTCGTCTATTATAGTGGAACATGCAATTACGAGAAGTACAGTCGTATCAAGTACGACGCCATGTTGAAAAGGTCGCATGGTGACGATTTTGTTTGCTTCTGTGATTGGCGAGCGGAGTAACACAACCCTGCGCGGTCCGTGAGCCTTTGTTGCCAACTGCTGCTTTTTTTTTTTTCAGTTCCACTATGGCGATGCTTTTTTCCATGCTATTCCTTTTCGTGCTTTTCGCGCTTCTTCAGTGGTTAGAGAGACGCTCCGCCCGCATTATCAATTGAATCCGCCAGCCGTCAGCAGTGGAATTGCGGCCTATATGACTGTGTGCGAACACATATATCTGGTTGCATTTAGTTTTGGTCCGAAGATGATATAGAGATCTTATGACTTACATACCTGTATATAACTTTTTAACAAGGCTCTGGGGCACGTTCTCACTGTTCTTGATCGGTAGAATAAAAATATATAGGTGCATACTTCTCAAGAGAAATTTCTTTAAGTACTAGGTTCTGTGCCCGCAAATTTTTCATACGCTGCTTATTTTTTTCTCTAGGTACGAACGTTTTTTTAGCCATCAGAAATTCCTGGAAGGGATGATGTCTTGCCTAAACCGAACCGAATAACGCTACTCCATTGCTTTTCTTTAACTTTTTTTCAGAGAAGATTCCTCAAATATTTGTCTTTTCCGAGTCTTTTTCCTTATGTTGTCTACGCTGTCACACAACTTATTTCAATACTGAGTTATCGGCACACAGCGCGCACTTCTCACCCTTGAAGAGTCGGTGAGCAGAATGACGTTGTCTGAACCGCATGCTGCTTCGTCCCACTTCGAAAGCCCGAAGTCGCTGCCGATGGTAAGGACATCTAGCCCAGAACCTGCACGCTGTGCGCAGCGATCGGAGCTTAAGGGGACAACTAAGTCAAGTGCGCGTGTGATCGTGCAGGGAAGTTTTCAGAATTTTAGACCACTGCATGAACCACTGTTTATCGGGCGCTGTTTTGTGTGTACGTCGGTGTGCATCATGATTTTATAAAGTGCACTTATTGGGACAACGGCAGCAAACAAAATTTAAAAAATTTATACCGCTGCCACTACACCAAAAATTTGTTAGTAGGGCTTTAAAAGATCAGAATGCATTGATTTCGCGTAAGCGTTGATTTAATATACTATATTTTGCCGCTTTACACAATGAAACAGTGCTGTTTAGAGAAGTGTGATAGCTAGTTGTTGTGAGGACAGTCAGAATAATGTAAACTGTGTGTTACAATGTTTTTTTAAAATTTTTTATTGATTTTCTGCAATTTCTATAAACTATTTTTGGTCATAAATTGAAAGTTTACTTCTCACACACAGTAGAATTTAGCTTTTTTCCCATCACTGCAGCAAATTTCCTTCTTATCGGTTCAGGGGTTGTATTAATGCGAGCGTTTCTGCGTTTCACACGTATTTGAACAATAAAATTAGAATTTGATCCGAGCTAAAGCCTTCCTTAAGCATTGGCCGGCTTCAGTTCCCCCAATTTGAACGCATAGCATAGCTCATCAAATAAACTGTTAAATAGTGAACTATTAAATGCGAAGAATTTCTTGCCGGCGGCTCTGTCCGTTGTCCCGCGTCCCACACCCCCACAGCGCATGCGCGTCACCTCCCCCTCTCTCTCTCTCCTCTCCTACGCTCCCCCCTTTCTCTCCTCTAGGAAAACTACGGAGCGGCGCCCGCGTGCCACACCCCTACAGCGCATGCGCGTCCCCTCCCCCTCTCTCTCCTCTCCTACGCTCCCTCCCTTTCCTCTAGGAATCCGGAGCGGCGCACTCGACAGGTGGTGCGACAGCTGCATACTCCGCTGGGGGCGCCACGGTAGTTCTGCGGTATGAAAATGACGGAGCGCGCGCGCCTCATTCTCTCCCCTGTGCAGCGCCACGATAAGCGCTCGGGCCGCTGCCGCGAAACCATCTCCCACTCAAGCTAACCACCTCCCCGCTGCTTCGCATCCACACATGGTTCCCTTTAGCGGGAAATGGAGTAATCTTTTAGCTATACAATTACCGAGGCTCCTCGAGCCTAAATCTCCTTATTTCTCCCCATATAGAACTTCTCTCTTTCTCATTCCTGTTCTGACAGTCTAGCCTTGGCTTTCTGGACAAAGAAAACTGCCTGGTATTGCCTCCAGACTGCCTGGAAAGAATAAGGTGGACGCATTGATGCCTATGGCTATTTTACGAGAACCGACAATCGCAACATTTACTATTTCCTATATGTAGTGAATCATGAATCATGGCGAGTCCCGCTGGGCAGGAGTGCACTCCAGCAGAAGTTTTGCGCTTAGTAATCTAAGTTTTAAGTCAATGCAATTTTCCAGATAATTTGCGAATAAATACTGTAAAACTTCAGCCGCTCTTTAGGGGATCTTTCAGTGCTCCTTTGTTTTGTGATGGATGTTCTTCTGCTGTTTATAAAGTAGAGTGAACATGACTATGAGCTATAGTACCGTTATCGATGCTCCTACGCCGCTTGAGATGAAATGATGTGGCTTTCTGCAATTCTGATCAGTTTCACCGCCTGATATTCCTTTCTCTTCCCCATCCCTCCTCCCTTTATGCGGAGTAGCAGGCCAGAGACTCACATCTCCTCCGGCCGAACTCTCCCTATTTCTTTCATTAAAGATACTTCTCTAAATCGCCTGTTTGTGTCACGGTAAATATTTTTTCACGAAAAACTCTATAAGTGCTGGCATGTTCGAGAATGGACTGCGCGAGACACCTGTTGTACCGAAATTATCCACATTGTGCAGGTACACGAAACGCCCGTGCTCGGAAGTTGTAGTCCATAAAACGCGTTCTCCCGACGCCGTGAAAATGTCTATAGAGAAATTACGCAAAACCATTAGCGATACGTCGGGAAGTAGACAACCAATTAAGTGTCGTGCAGTGCCATGATGCAGCGATTGGCGAGCGATCGTGAAGCCTTCACAATACGGATTGTGCAGTGTGACACAGAGCACGTACTTTCCCACGCGTGTTTGCTCTGGAGCAGAGCTTTATGCTTTGCCTTTCAACCAATCTGTCTCACTAGCCGTGCACTGACCACTGCGGCCACTGTGGCGCATGGATCAGCCGATTTCGATGTTTCGTTCTTGTCTACAGAAAGGAGTCAAGGTCACAGATTGATGAACAAGCTTTCCGGTACTACAGATTGAGAACAGCGCTGATTGTTTCATATACGGTTTGGATATGACAATAACGTTGTCGAAAACTGCAACAGGAGGACTTGTTTACTGAGTGTGGGAAGGGGAACTACTGCCGTTCATAGGTAGCCTAGCCATGTCGCCCCTGGGGGACGCATAAACTATTCCGTTGCAGAGGGAGAGGGCGGATGGCGGGAGAGAGTGTTAACGTATAATTGAAGAAGCGAGGTAGTGGCGGCCGAGAGGACGAGCTTTGCTGACTGACTGTCACGCAACCTAACCAACAGGAGAATCAGCTGGCTGCAAACAGAAAGAGCAGAAAGGGGAGTCGTCGAACTCTCTGGTAACCGTGGGTGCAAGTCCTCGAGCTCAACGCACTTCATTACACGTGCGCCCTATTACACTTACCGTTATCGTGCTATCGCCGTCTTCCTTCGTTGGCTGTGCTTGAGCGATAGCGGGGGCCTCCCGCCTGAACGCGCTTCCACAGCCCATATCCGCTTCCGGGCAGCCCTTCCTTAGGCACGCGGCGAAGGCGCGGACTCGAACGGCTGGCCGTTTCTCTTATAGCAGCGGCGCGGTAGATCGAACGTGGTTCGATACCTACGCGCGGCCAACACCGATCACGGCTCGACGGTCGAAGTAGCCGCCGTGTTGTTGCGGCCTTGCGCTGGCTGCACCGCCACGTCTCCAAGGCTGCTTCGCTTGCGCTGCAGCCTTCTTGTATTCCTTTCTTTCACTTCGTACCGAGTCCAATGGAAGAGAGACGCACGTACCACCTTTCTTATTGGCTGATTTGCCATTGATTATGTGCCGTATTGTGATCGTGTCGGTTGCACAACTTTTTTATTATTACTTCTCCTTGCTATTTTGTAAGGTATAAGTTTGTTTGTTTGCAGGCTTGCTGAAATGAGTGATTTGCTGCTTTTCCTGCTGACGACGATTTACTTCTAGCGATATGTAATTTGGTCATTTTGTGAATGGCTTAGAATTATGAAAAACAGGTCTACTGAACAATTCGCGGGAGCATCTTTCCCTCGCTAAATGTAGCGTACGCGAATTGTGAAGCTGCAGCCAGGTATAACGTCCCCTCCTCATTCCCACGGATTTCTAAGATATTTCGTTCAATATATAGGACTCTACTATAATTTCTATGATTACGTCTGCATTCGTAGACACTGCGTCCTTGCTGCGAAACCTCCCGAAAAGAAAGAAAAATCGAGTGCATGTTTCGTCTGAATACTTTTTATTTATTCGTGGAATAAATGGCACATGTGTTGATAACCATATAGTAGACATTGTTGCAAATAAAATTCTGTTCAGTTTATTACAAACCTTTCACACATTTCGCCTGTCTGCCGTGTAAACGTAGCACCACACTACTGAGTGACAAATAAGAGATAATTTCATCAACTGCAACTCCTGAGTCACTTCATTTAATGGCATCAGCTTTAACAAGTTCTTCTGCATTAAGTAGTAGCCGAAGCGTTTGTATGGCAAATTGGATCAGCATATGGGCTGATGAAACTGCAGTTTTCCACATCATTTGTTCTATCCGGGAAGCTCACAAGCCCGGGAAAGGCTTTGGCACGACGAGAACTTCGATCGTCTTGTGCGAGGCCCCCGATGGCGAGCTCGCCAGTATCGAGTAAAAGCCGGAGTCAGCGAGCGTGATGTTATACAGCGTCAACGTGTGAGGGTCCGTGACGTCGGCGAGCGCAGCGTCCTTGACCAACTTAGCGTACGGGGCTCCGTTCCGGTCGAAGTAGCTCCCGCTGATGTGGTAGTGCTTGATCCAACGCACGAACGCCGTCAGGTGGCTGTAGACGTTGCACGCGATGCTCAGGCTTTCACCTTCCGCCACGGTGACATTGGAGAACGGGCATACTATGGTGGGCGTCGGAATGAACCGCTCGTGAACTTCGACCGTGTACGTCCACTGCACGGAGCCGAGTGGGTTGGAGACGACGCACGTGTATTCGCCGCTGTCGTTGCGGACGAGGTCCGTGAGCAGCAGAGTGTACCTCTGTCCGTTTTCTCGGTTGGAGGCGGCGAAGGTCAGTGGTTGGCCGTTCTTGAACCACGCGACCCGGGGCTCGGGCACGCCTGTAGCTCGGCAGTTAAGTCTCACGCTGCCGCCGATGGGCTGCACCTTGATGGCGTTCTCCATTTTCGCCGGGTTCACGAACCGAGGTCGCGACTCTCTCTGGTTTTCGTAGAAGGACTCGATCAGGTTGTCTTCTGCGGCGATAGCAAAGCCGCTTGCGACCATCAGAAGGACACACTTGATGTGACGCCGGTTCATGACTGCTTCTCGTTAACTATTGGCACAAAGCAGTGAAAATATATGGTAATATTTTTAGACGTAGGGTTTGCTGGTTTGGCCCAAGCGAAGGCAACAAAAGCTCACGTTTTATGCACGTCTTGTTGCGTTCCGTAGAGGCTGGCTTGGCCCTTTGGTAAAACAAGGGTATATGAGGGCCGGTGGCCACGACCGTCGCTTTAGCGCGTTGCGTAGACACTTGGCGCCTATCAGCGGAGTGACGAAATTCTGCCAAGGTCGAAACTTAAAGAGCCGAGATATCTGGAGGGCGGCCGACTACGTCAGTGAACTCTTGCGCAGGAAGCGGCAAATGCGATCTCGTTATTTCGCATCCGGAATTGAGGTCAAAGCCGACAAACCTTAATAAATCAAGAAATACAGCGTTTCCTCCTGAGACCCGAACACAACTATGGGACATAATCGCTCTTCAAGGTGGTTTTTATTGTCTACTGTTATGTTATGAACTTGAAAAACAATTTGAAAAATTTTAATACCACGCTTAGATGCGAAAAGCTGCGTCTTCACGTACGTGAGAAAAATAACTATCTCCATCATCTCATGTTTGCTATGGTAAAAACTGCAGTTCATTGCATAAACGCAGAGATGAAGATGGATCCAGCTGCGTGTAGTACATTGCCATGTTGCTGCCGCGTTCGGCATTGTCATGCAATCTCAGTGATTTCGAAACACACCTCAAGGTTGCTTTCGGCCGTCGGGGACAACATAGAGGTCTAGATCAATTGAGTGTCAAATTCCTGGAAAGCGGATGGCAAGAATATGAGTAAACCACTTCTGTAAACTTGCATGCACCGTACTTCATACCCAGAAATAATATTTTGCGTAATCACTCCCGAGTGAATTAAAAAAAAATGTTGAAGGCAATGCGCAATATATTGTGCAAGGGGTTCTTAGGAGGGTATAGCTCTTAAGACCTTACTGCTTTTCACTGGTAGTGTCAAAAAGCGTAAGCTATACGGGCTTGATTTTCATTTTCTCAGAAAAACTCACAGCTTTTGTGATTCTGTTTCTTTATATAGCGTGAAAGTATGTGCAGTCGAAGCAGCCAGAGCCCGAATTTCGAAAGCTTTTTTGTTAGTAAATGCTCATTGTCATCGGCCGCCCGTCTTCGCTAATAATATGTCCAGCATCGGTACTGGCTGACATTTCCTGTTACGAACAAATCTAGCGTTAGAGCAGATTCCAGCCAGCTGCCCGTTCTCACAAAAAGCTCTTACGCTAGAATTATTTTTGGGATCAAATTCCAGCCAATCCTGATGTCGGTCATATTACAGTCGAACGCCTCTACAACAAACGCATTTACAGCGATGTGACCTTTATAACGAAGGACTGATTAAGTTCCGGCCCTATTCCTATCTTTCGTATGTACTGTGAATGACAACGAAGCCCACTTCAACAAATTTGCCTTTACAACGAAAGATTTTAGGCCTCCCCGACGGCTCATTTGTTGCTTTACAACGAACGCCGCGTAGCGGTGCCGCAACTGCCCTCCAACGACGTTACCAAGGTGCGCTCTGTGCTAGTGTCGGCAGTGCTAGCGACACCATTGAAGAGCCTGACGATGTCAGAAGTATAGTCCTTCTGGACTGCTCTAGGAGTCGCTCAACGCGTACCCTGCGTATTTTAGCACATCAGTGGGTGCGACGGCTGACGAATACTTGCAGTTGATGACCACATGCTCGTAATCGTAACGCGAATGTCAGCGAAGGCAGCAGGGATGAAAGTCCTGTAGACGAACCAATGATTTTGACAAGGGAGGCGATAGTGGTATTCGACGATCTGCAGCTTTGCTTTGGTTATGGCTCTTGCGTTTTGCCGCGGAGCATGCTGTGAAGCTCGGGGAAATAAGACTGGCTGCAGTCGAGCACATTCTGTCAGACGA
The DNA here is from genome assembly GCF_013339745.2 of Dermacentor silvarum. Taxonomy (NCBI): domain Eukaryota; kingdom Metazoa; phylum Arthropoda; class Arachnida; order Ixodida; family Ixodidae; genus Dermacentor; species Dermacentor silvarum. Next base: position 11,808,717 of record NC_051161.1, read on the forward strand.
CGTTCTCAGGAAAAAATTGTGACATTTGACTAAGTCACTCTTGAGTTCATGTAAATTAAAGATTTTGTTTTATTGAACGTGCTTTGTCTGCTCTAAATTGTGCGGTACGGTGTGCGACCTTTACAACAAAGTAACCGGTATTACGAAGGAACCCCAACACTTCGTTTTAAAGGCGTTTGGCTGTATTAGCCAAGGCGGCCGGCCAATGACAAAGAGCAGTTACGAACGAAACGTTTTGTGAATTCGATCCCAGCGCCCGCATTCACGAAAAAAGCTCTTGCGCTAGAATTGTTCGTAATAGCAGCTGTCATTTAATGGCGATGCCGGACATGTCAGCGAAGGTGGCCTGCTAGTGGAAAATAGATTTTACGAACAAAATACAATCGTGAATTCCGCTCCAGGTGCGTAGCGGCCGAGTATGATGGCAGCGCAGCAAGTATAATGACTTCTTTATTAGCTTATTTTGATTATGAAAATATAAGTGTGTGGTGATGCGTGTAAGCTAACTACAATACCGAATCTTTCTTTGAAGTAGGGGATAAACTTTTCATTTATCTGTGTTATTCTGCCATCAGTTACTGACGATAAAGAGCGCCGTAATAGCAGCCAACACACGCGAGGCTCGTGTAGAAATGTAACACCAGAAGACCTCGCATTTGATCCCTCATTTTATTGTCTCCATGGTTGCATAAGTTGGTCATGTGAAATGAAAGGCTCAAGTGCTTCTTTCCCCAACAGTCAACACACTAATCCAGGTACTGCTATTTGTGGATCCAAATATATTCGTGGCTGAGCACACGTATTGTCCACTGTCAGATTTCCGGGCATTCTTTATAAACATATATACGGCGTCACCTTGACGGACACTTATCTCCTCTTTAGGGACCGTAATGGCATCATTTGCGGAGTCTTTATCTTTAACAGTACATTGTTTCACCCACGTGAGATACGGTGTCAGGTCACTTTCAGCTTTACACTTCAGCGTTACGTTGTCGCCTTCACAAGCAGTCTGATTTCCGCTAATTTCAGTGATGACTGGAGGAGTTCTCTTACGCTCGATCACGACCACGGTAAACGTTTTTTGTATCCAACCGGCACTATTTGAAACGTTGCACTTATACTTGCCACTGTCACTCTTTTGGATGTTTCTTATGCGCAGAACAAATCCATGCTGTCTTCTTCGATTATTCGCCGGTGTGTCATTGCGTTTTTTAGAATTGAAGCCAAACGACGTACCGTTGCGTGTCCACTGGACGCTTGGAGAAGGGTATCCGGTCGCATTGCAGTTAAGAGACACATTTTCTCCTGTGACGAAAGCCAAGAATTTTGTAGTTTTCTTCGTAAACGCAGGGCTTGAATAGCCGTTTTGGTCTGTAGTTCCTCCGACGTCGCCGGACTCCGAGAAGACGAGAAGACTTATAAGAACGAAGATCAAGTGAGTGTACATGCCACTTCGAGTTGTTCTACTGATCTGAAATTCTAAAACAGAGCAGCGCCATGGGAGGAGGTAGTCGAAATGTCGTAGAACACATAGATATTCAACATGTCAGGTTCATATTTCGTAGCCTTTGCTGTACGATATTTTGTGTAGTGTTTTGCTTTTATTTGTCTTATTAGCAGCCTCTGGTGCCGCAAAGGCCAATGCTCACACGTGCTCTTCGAAGCTTCTCGTGTCACGGCTTCAAAAGTTCATCCGTAAGGAGCACACAAATGTGAACGCAGAATTTTTCGAAAAACGAAGTTCTTGTTGGCGAGCCCACAACGCTGCAAAATAGACTAGGTTTATCATACATTCACCCGGGATGAATTGAATTGGATTCTGGAATTTCACTTGCCAAAATCACGACGATTATGAGGCACGGTGTAGTGGGGGATTGCGGATTAATTTTGACCACCGGCGGATGTTTAACGTGCCCCCAATGCACGGGACACGGGCGTTTTTGCATTTCGCCCCCATCGAAATGCGGCCGCTGCAGCCGGAATTTGATCCCGCAACCTCGTGCTTAGCAGCGCAACACCATAACCGCTAAGCCACCGCGGCGGATCACCCGGGATGGTCTCCTTGTTGTTACTAAGCACACAAGCGTTTATGTGGCTACCCTACACACAATTTGCCGGCGTTAAGTCGTAGGTGTTACACCTACGACTTAACCTGTAATGAAACCACTGTACCTGTAATGAAACCACTGAATATTACCAGTAAAAAAATTGCTGACTCTCCCTTAATCGAGAGTAGGTGTAAGCATGAAATGGCTACCATATGGCGTCTTTTGCCGCCTGTGGTGCCGTCGCCTTCAACCTCGTTTCTTCAAGCAACAACCCAACGCGCTCAGCGTCTGCGCCACTTTTTAGTCTTGTCGCATCGAAGCGGTCGGCTGCAAATGTGCGGCCTTAGGTCCCCTGTGCGGCCTTAGGCCTTTTGAACGTCGCTATTGGAAACGACAAATAAAGTTTCAGCGAACTAGAAATTACAGCTTGAGTGATATTGTGAAGAAACATTAGGAAGAACTCGGAAGCAATAGTGTTTGTAACTTGTTTGGAGAGTAACTAGCGTATGTAATGCGGCCTTGTACAAAGGGTTGGGGGCCAGAGACCGCATTTTATTAATGACTGGTTGCCCGGACGATCTCGTGTTGTTCTCGCAACCAGTTACTATTTTTTTTTCGCTCATACGTTTTGTTTATGCCAAGTACGATTTATTGCATGTGCGGTACGTTATATGGTACTCTACGTTCATACCACAGTTGTAGACGTGCCTACGGGTGAATAAATTTCCTTGGCAACATGCCGGAATGTTCTCGTTTTGAGTGCCCGGATAATGGCTCTGGCTTTTGGCTCAAGGTCACTTGAAGGTCGCCGACAACGGGAGCTAAACTCATTTCATACTTAAAAAGGTTGCTTGCCGTGAATAGTATAAGTGAATAGTGAAGTGATAAGTAACTATGATTGGCCTAGTTAAATTTTCTACGTGGGTGAAAAATGCTTGGTGCGGCTCCAGATCCTGAACGCCGGCAAGCGGATGCGAGCTTGCTCATATACGACGCTAACTAAAAGCCTATAGGTCCACACTAAGCGGCATCGATGCGCGGAACCAGGGGATGTACTTCGTCATGTAGACAAGTTTTCGGCTCGCAGACAATACGAGTTTCTTACGGTTCATCGGCCAGTCGCATAAAATTGATACACTCAAAGCGGAATCACTCTGATGGAAAAAATGACAATTGCTGCGGACATCACATCACGTGCAATGGTCCACACTTCTGTCTAGAGCGCTTAATCAGTGCACTGTAACGGAAAGAATAGATAGGTATGTGTTGCTGGTCGATTCGACAGACAGCACTTGTGGTCAGCGGACGACGCAAAAGCACCAACAGCGGTAGCTCAGTGGTCGTGGCGTTCTGCTGCTTCGTGGCCGCGGCGGCCGCATTTCTATGGAGGCCGAATGCGAGAACGCTCGTCTACATTATTTGTAATAAACTGCGATGATAAAAATTCACGACCTTGTAAGCAGAATAAAGCATAGACTGCAAAGATGCATTTGCCACCTAAGGGTGGGACAGTTTTGTGCTCTGAGGAAGCTTTGCTTAATTTCGTCAGCTTCCCTTCTAGCCTCTTCCATCCAATGATAATTTGAATTGTACCACTATTGTTATTCCTGTATTCACCTTCCAGCGAAAATAAGTGCTTTTTCAGCTATATCGGCGGTGAGTGATGCTTTTTATTCCTCTGCATTAACTGTCAAATATGTTTATCTACAAATGACTGATTTTATCTGGACACACCCCGAAAAGGGAAGGAAAGAAGATGCGATACTTTGAATCGTTATATTATGCAGGGGTCGTATTCTGTAACGCGTCGGCTTTCGAAGAATTCGGTTTGCGTGCAGCGATTGTTCGCCGCCAGAGTGCCGCCATCGCCTGAGGGTGCTTATGCATTTTTTGATGACGTCACGCACATGTCCATCACGCGGAAACCGAATTTGTCGTCTGCTACGAAGCGAAGCCGCGCATGCTGCTTCGGCCTGATACGGCCGCAGGCCACGCTATCAAGCATTTGTCGTGCCATTAGCTCTTTCGCAGGAATTTCATCAAAGGTCATAACATTTGTACTCGCAGATAATGATTTGCGCTAAACAATGCCGACAAACGTCGGCGATTCCCCTCGCCGAGACAAGTGAAGTGAAGAAATGTTGAAACTTCCTCATCATTGAGCACATGTGGCCATTAAAGGATTCACGACATAAAAGGGAAAGACTGTAGAGTTTGAAAAAAGTGCGCCTGCAGCTATTTATATTTACGTGCATACAGAAAATTACTATAACGTAAAAAAATACATTTAATAAAAAGGAAACCTTGGAATGCGCAAATAGTAACGCAAACAAGCGTAAAAGAAAAACAAAAGACAAAACTTCAAGAACTAAGGTGAGTCCCTGAATAAAATCGTTCCTAGGATTTTGGTAATCTCTCCGTACTTACAGAAAAGTATTTTACTGTAATGAAAGCTGTTCTTTCAAGGCCACTAACTGGCCATGGTCGAAGTACTTTCCCAAGGGACCAATGGATGATTCCCAGAGCCCCGACCGCAGCTGTGGCAGACATAGTTCGTTAGTTTCACGTAGGTGGAAGTTGTGGCAAGCACAGTCTATACAGGGAAACGTTTATAGAGCGTGTGCGTTCTCATGGATTGACATTGTAGAACGTGTACTGCTCAGATTCATTTCTCAGGCTGTACTGGTTTGTAGAACTCCCACACCACTCCGTTCCTTGGACTGAGTGTCTCCTCTCGCTGCTTCCCATTCCCGCGTAGTGCCCGTCTGGGGCTTCTAGGATACAGGCAGGGTCAAACGGTTGCGGAATGCGGGATCTTAGAGAAAAGCAGAATATTTACCGAGCCTGGGCGCGCAGCCTGGTTTTCAAATGTGCCACGTGTACTGATGCATCCGACCAACACACTGCTGTACATTTTTAAGGGCTGCCAGCTATATACCGGGTGTTCAAAATTAAGTATTACGGAATTTTTAGAAATCTACTGTGGCTGGTAGCATAATTCTTATCGTTGAGCTGGGTTATTCGATGAGGCGGACATTAGTAGCACGAGAAATCGAAACACATATTAAACTAATTACCAAAAATTCACTAATTAACTTCTTAGTTAATTACTTTACGACACATATTGCAATTTACGAATTGTAGCAGGTGATCTTCTCAGGCGTATCCACTTGAAATTAATTTCCAGAATGACATCAGTTTGGAGATATGCGCCATCGAACTCGCCGTAAAAATGCACTGTTGTTCCACTTACTTTTTTACCAAAATATTGTTTTTTGCATTGAAGCACAAGCCTAACTGGAACGCCCATGTATTTCGTCCCACACTTTGGGAAATAATATCTCGAAACTGGTGTCATCCTGGAAATTGATTTCAAGTGAATGCGTCTTGCAAACTCACCGGCTACAATTCGTAAATTGCAATATGTGTCGTAAAGTAATTAGCTAAGAAGTTCATTAGTCAATTTTTGTTAATTCGTTGAATATGTTTTTGGATTTCTCGCACTACTATTGTCCGCCTCTTCGCATAACCCAGTTCAACGATAAGAATTATGCTAACTGCCCTAGGCGATTTTTAAAAATTCCGTAAAACTTAATTTTGAACATCCGGTATATATAAAACTGGGCTGACATTCGACCTTTTCACACATATTGTATATGTTTGAAGCAAATAAATAAATAAATAAATAAATAAATAAATAAATAAATAAATAAATAAATAAATAAATAATAAATAAATAAATAAATAAATAAATAAATAAATAAATAAATAAATAAATAAATAAATAAATAAATAAATAAATAAATAAATAAATAAATAAATAAATTGTAAAAGCTCATTCACACTAGGCCGACAGGACACCGATTTTGGACTTCCGACTGTTGGCGACAGCAGCAGGCGACAGCAGTTGGCGACAGCAGAGTCGGCAGACCAAAATCGGTGTAGCGTCGGCCGAGTGTGAATAAGGTATACGCGACTTATTATGCCGCTTTAGCGCATAATCAGCTAGCGCAAGACAAGGGTAATTGGAGGTCGCAGGGAGAGGCCTTCGTCCTGAAGTGAACATAAATATAGGCTGATGATGATGATGCCGCCTTAGCGGCCAGCAGATATCGCTTCGCGGTCGCAGAACAATGGATTGACGCGATTTTACGATGTTACCGTGCGTCCCAGTGACACGGGCCAAAGCCTGACTAGTGCAGCTCTGTGCACATATCAAGATGGGATAAAAAGGGGTCCCATCACTTTAGCAACTACAGTATTGTGACGGGCCCCCTTACCGTATTGAGTGCCAATATCTGTGCATTGTCTTGCACGAAAAATTTAATGAGACAGGACATGTGTACATATATGACATATATAGACATGAGATCTAGTGGCTGTGCGGACATCATCACCATGATGTCCACGTCTTTGTATCGCTAGCATGATCTCAGACGCGGGAGCTCGCCATCGAAATTCGCGTTCTTTTTGGCCTTTATCGCGTTCGAGGCGTCGGAGCATATGCATAATCATCAATGTTCGGCAGCCGCTGAAGTTGCTCGGAATACTAATTGCGTTCACATATTCCGTGCAAGTAAACTAAACCCACAATTCAATAGAACGAGACGTTTATGTGATGGCGAATGCCAAACAGTACACGTGCAGTCAATACGGTACCACATCGCTCTTTATTGACATGCAGACGCACATAAATGCAGCACATTATTTCATAAATGATCACATCTTTCAAAAGTAAAATGAGTCTCGCGTCAGACAAAACTTCTATGGTAATTCCAAGTGTTAGGAATGCCATCAAGATGGCATTATAGAACTTTTGCTGTAGAAGCGTGAACCGCTGGGTTAGTTGGTGTGACATTTGAAGCTAGAAGAGCGCTGAATTGCCGATGAAAAGAACACTGACGCATAAAACGCTCGGCAATTCAGCGCTCTTCTATCTGCAAATGTCCCTTCTTGACCGCTTCGATGCATAATTCGCTTTCCCGATGTACGTGTAGGGAGAGCAATCTAGACTGTTGGGATTTACCACCACGTTTCAAAACACGGCGCTGAATATCACAGAACATTGGTATTAGAAGTTATGCTGCACTCACAAATCACTACTTTGCTCGAATTGTGCAGAATCAACTGATATTTCGGAGCATTTGCAGATCTCGTGTCGAACGGCATCAAATAAAGAACTGAACGGTGCAGACTTCTATTGACCTAACGTTCAGATACATGTGCGTACTCTTTATGTCTGTGCACAAATGTATGACTACTATTATTTGCTACATTTATGGTTGAATTTGCATAAATTAGACCCTGTCGCTTAGTAGTGCCTGATTACAATCAGTCTTACGTCTAACAGCTTTAATTAGGCCTGTAAAATTAGTTTCTGGATTATCGCGTACACTAGTAGTATTCTTAAGCTCGCACAAGGCGGACCATCCTCATTGACCATTCGACAAACCATAATGCTAAGCTATACCAATATCAGCCTACTCAAATAAATGTTTAATGCACCGAAAAAAAAAAGCGGTATTTGCCGTTCCGAAATTGACTACGTGTGGTCACTGAAAAACATTAATGTGCAGAAAATGTATTTTAGACTAGGAACGGAAACAAAAGACCGAAATAATTTAATCGGTACTCTCTCGGCCGGCGTTGTGCCCCTTCCGGTGGCCGTTGCCAGGCTGCTCCTTACTTTCCCTTTCCTGTCACATGTATATATGTTTTGAAATCAAATAATAATAATAATAATAATAATAATAATAATAATAATAATAATAATAATAATAATAATAATAATAATAATAATAATAATAATAATATGTCCGAACGCAGTTATATGCCAAACATACAATGGCCAAAAGAACATTGTAATGCGACACTCACTGAGTATTTTCGCCGCACTATTCGGCTAGGCTTGCATTCTTTAGCGATCTAAGGGCGCATATTGACTTGATAGGTATGTGACCCATGGTATGTGACCCATGGCTTAAATAAGCTCCAGATGTAATATCTACTGCAACATTTTACGAATGTGCTATGACATTTAATTATCGGTACAAGAAAGTCCCTTCTCGACCACTCGACAATCACATTTTGCGAGTATCTGAAGTTTTATATAAGGCCACGGTAATACTTTTTTCCTTGAGTACCTTTATGTAACACGTTTACACCATGCAGGAACGCCAACAACGAAGCGTCCAAAGTAACTTTTTTTTTTTTTTCAAGAACCATACGAAATTGATGCCCTAATAAAAGAAAGTCATTTCTCTGCGACTTCCACAAACCACATGTAATTGTATGAAGTGTTAATGCAGAATTAAAAAAATGATTAAGAAGAGAAAGATGAAAATTGTTTCATAACGCGTGTGCCTCCCTTTAACAATTTGAGGTCAAAGAATTGGAGAACGGCGTTTTAGGATAGCTGCTGTTCTCTCATGTGCTGCAGATGGTCAAGAAAATTCAGATCATTGCCTTTATTTTACTCTGAAATAATACGCGTGTGAGCATATTGAAATATTTGTTATAAATACAAGGAAGTGAAACATTCACAAAAGCCGTAAAGAACATTCCTTTTTCATAAGTTTGCAAAATATTATTGAAGCACTGAGGTCATTGTAAAAGCTATCTAGTTAATGCCTAAAAATTACGTGTGATCATTTCGCGGATCGTATAAAAGACTAACTCTACGTTCTAAAAAAAGCATTACAAAAGGCGGTGCATCATGCAAATCTGCGAAAAAATTCGTGTACGGTTCTTTTATGGCAGCGGGAAAGATGAGATGGTAACCTTTGTTCTGCGGAAGCCCTGGCTGTTTTTGCATTTTTCATGTTAGGCAAAGGTTTAGTTGCATAAAGGTCTCACCTCAGATCGCGCCAAAAATGCAATTGCGCTCTCAATGTCTAAACTGGTGTGAAGGAGTTTTTCTGTTATTGACTGTACTAAAAATGCAGGTGGCTCATATTGAGCTCTGTGTTATACCGGTGTAACAAAGCTAAATGCAGTTCCAAAAGGTGCTAGAAAGTGACGGGCGTGTTCGGAAAGCAATTAAGCCAAAGAGAAAAGAAACACCCAGCAGTGAAGCACGACCTACACGTCGTTCTCAAAATTAGTGCACCAGACAAACGTCATACATTGGCGGCGCTCCAATGCTATTTTCTTTTTTTTTTGTGGAAGCGCTAAACGTACCAAGTTTGAGGAAATCTTGAAGGACGGGAGCACTCGACCAAACACTACAATATACATACGTTTCTCAAATATCTAAGGTATTTGCCAGACACTGGCGAACACTACATTCCCGAGAATACTGACTACACGGCAGCGTTCAAAGGTATTCCTTGCACGTCCCCAGCCTTCGCTCATAGTAAAACGCGATGGATGTTTGCAAGCCCAGTCACATCTGTCTGGAACAGGAATTTTCAATCGTACATGTGCATACCCAGTGATGTGCGCCCTGCACTTTAATTTCGTAACCCTATTTGAATGAGTAGTGACGAGTCCTCTTATGATGAATCTTAATGACGTCAGAACAATTATAGCAGAGGCTACTGAGCGGAATCTGCTCTGATCGGTTCTCCGCTATCTAGGCAACGGTTGTTTAGAGTCGCTGCCGTACCACAGGCGCCGTACGCTCTGTACTAATCTTACGAATTATTACTGTTGCCTTGCCGGCCAATTAAGACGCCACGGCTTATCCCAATCAACTGTCCTCACTATATCCACTGCACAAACAAGTGTATAAAAATTTTAATCGAAAGAAGTTTTGTGGGTATTTCGGACTATGAAATATTTCGTATCCATCAAAGTGTTGCTAACACATATCACATATTAACTTGCACTTTAAAACCTTTATCGCCCTTTTTACATAATGGTATCGTTGTTTTGAACGGTAAGCTTGTTCTGCTTTCTTGTACCGTGCTTTCTTACTGTTATGCTTCCTTACCCTGTCTAGGTCGCTGAATTTTCTGCTTGCTAGACATCCTGCTTTTGAATTTTAATAGGAGAACACGACCGCAAAAAACGCAAGTGTCACCCTAACGCGGAAAGCCTTCCAACCAGAATTCATTCCAATAACGCACCCAAACGCTAACGTTAAGTTCACTCCTGATTTTGCAAAAATTAGATCATGGATCACACGGCGCTGTCCGTACTTCACAACAGCTGCTGTTAATTTTCGTGGATAATTCTTTATTACTAATCCTTCGCTTATGTAGTTTTTATCAGTGAATGCTTCAACCAGATGTGACTGATACTGCGTCTATGGTAAAAAAATGATCCGTACAAAATCAAATGAGGGTGATTTGTTCGCGATGATATAGGCAAGCACAATATCACGAAATTATCGAAGTTCATTTTTCCGGTTCTTCAACGGGCGGCTCGTCTGGCATAGAACAGGACGGACCATCGAGCAGGAAATGGCCCGCAGGAACTCTTTGCAGCTCGCCTGGCACCTTTTTCTTGAGCAGCGTATAGCAGTCCTCCACAACCTGCAATGAGTTTGAGATGCAAGAGAACCAATGTTTAGACATCTTGATATCTTACTCGTCCTTAAAGTTTGCTTATCGCGATTTATTTAGCCGTTGAAATCTCAAGCCTATGGATCATAGTACGAGATGAGCACACTCTGCACCACGCCAGTCAGATGAGGTAGTACTGAACCTCCAAGTCAGTTCTATATGCGGGTGTTTTTTTGTTTTAATTTTTTAGATCATACACAATTTAAAAAAGATTGCCCGTGGCAGATAGCTTAGTAGTAGTCATCGAGCTGGATTACTCGTAGAGGCGGGCATTACTTACACGAGAAATTGAAATACACAAGCGGCTGAAAAACAAACATTTCTTATTTATTTATTTAATTAATTACTTTACGGCACATATAGCAATTCACGAATTTTAGCCGCTGAATTCGCAAGGTGTATCCACCTGAAACGAATTTTCAGGATGACACCAGTTTTGAGGTATTTCCCGAAGTTGGCGACAAAATACATTGGCGTGTCAGTTACTTTTGTGTTTAGATGTACAAAACGGCGTTAAAAAAAGATGAAAGGAAGCCGTACAGCACTGCATTTTCCCGTAAGGCTGACGGCGCCTGCCTCCAAACCGGTGCCTACCTCAGTATTCACCTTAAGTGGATATGGCTTGCAAACTCATGCAAACAACTCATGAATTGCAATATGTGCCATTAAGTAATTAATTACTTAGTTTACTTTGAAGTTTAATTAGCAAATGTTTGTTAATATTCGATTATTCATTTCGACTTCTCGTGCGAGTAACGTCTGCCGCTTCGAGTAATCTAGCTTAAGGACTGCAATTACGCTATCTGCCACAGGATATTTTATAATATTTTGTATAATCTAAAAAAAAATAAAAAGAAGCTCCCAGTATATGCTTTCGATGTCGTTCCCAACATTATTTGTATCATTCCTTGTGGGCTTACGATTACGTTTTTCGCACGTTAGGCGTTGTCTCGCGTCCTTAAATATCCGACAAACAACGCTTTACTTATAGGAAATAAGCTCCATAGTTTGTGGAACAGGAACCACTGTCACAATTTTCATACATGCTTTTTTTATCCTCCAAGGTTTTCAACAACCGTAATTTGCCCACGGCAGTGTTGTAAATGACCTTCATTAATCATAAAACGAAGAAGTGTATTGAATATGTCGTCGTGAATTTTATTTTGATCGACTTGTCTTTTATACTTGGTAAATCAAATATCCTGCCTACAAACAAATCATCAGAGAGCCCAAAGCTGTGGCGTCTGTCAAAGAGCGTGAGTCGTTTCTTAGATGTAGCGTATTGGTTATTTGAAAGTAACAACGTATGACACTGCACAAGCACCGGACAGAATCGCAAATAGGCAACCGAAGTGCGAGATTAACCTTAGGAGGGCATTCGACGACGTCCTCCATGTCCCAAGGGACGTCGTAGGCCTCTTCCACCCTCCTTCGAATGGTGGTCCTGGCGATGGTCGCATACTCCTGCTCCGGCCACATGTGCTTGGGAAGGGTCGCACTTTGGTAGATGATTGGGTGGTCTGAAAGCGGGGGCGACGATTACAGTCACATTGCAGTCCCCCTAGACGTTGAGCAGAAGACGTGCGCTTGCGGATTCCAAAATGACGAACGCCAGTACACAAATGCTTACATTCCTTCACCAGCGCTGTTTAAGTCGTGAAGCACTGATGTATATCGTCATCCGCAAAAACTAAATGAGCACGGATGCCATGAAGCGAGTACAGAAGCCCATGCTCACCTACACATCGAGCGGAGAGGGTGATGCGCTAAGCAACGCGCCCGAAGCTGATTATACTATCGGCGTTGCCCGGTGTGAGGCGGCGCCGCCATGACGTAATCCAATGTTCCCGCCTATTCCTCATCGGAACTGCGCTCCTCATCACCCCTTGGCTTATTTTCTTCCTCTCACTTCCCAATGTTTTCCAACTGTTTTCGGTAACAACCCATAATAACCCACAAGGCCGAGCGCTCTTGAATGGTCCGTGTAATGTTGTCGCATTAAAACACTTGTGGTTGCTGAATTTCAGATTGATACGAGCTGCATCACATATGTTGAGGGGGTTAGTAGATCAGTTGACGGACCAAATATAACTGAAAAGCTAACATTTCGGCTTGTCGGTAACGTATATTTAGAAGGGAACAGCGCAAACAAAGACCGTGGGTAGGGAAGGAACGCACGTTCCCCTTCTCTGTCCTTTGTCTGTATTCGTGTTAGCATATGCTCCTAATTCGTCGCTAGACTAGGATCAGTGCTCGCATTCACTTCACTGAAAGGCAAATAGATAAATAGCCGGCCCTAGCGAGCTGTAGTGTTGGTTATTTGCTTTTCTGTGTTCAGTTTCAACGTGGCGTACCTTTTTCCGGGGACGTGATTTTCTTGTAGAAGATCCAAGCCACAGCTATTGAGGTGAAGATTATTAGGAGGGAGGCGATCACAGGGCCAATGATTCGAGCGTTCAGAAGGTATCTGGTGCCTTCATCCGTCCTCTGTGGCAAGGGCTCTGCGGTAGCGCCAATGAACGAATTGTCACCATTTGTTAGGAAAATAGGAAGAAAGAAACTTCCGAAAAGTCGCGTTATGCCGCAAGAACCGCTTAATGCAGTTCGAAGTTAGCGCAAGTATCTTGCTTCGGAAGGAACCATCGAGTTCTACTAAAGGATGCAGTCGGACACTTGTGATGCTTTAGCCTTATCTCACTTTCCTGCAAATCAGCGAACTTTTATATTTTGTTTGTTCAATAAATTCTTCGATGTAACCATTGTGGAATAAATTTCTTATGAGTGTTGCGTGCATATTATTGCACTGTGGCGAACGGTAGGAATATTGGCATCTCAGTTATGTGTGAACTGTATCGTGCTTTTTCTCTGCTTCAAGCCTATTTGTCTAAGCTCTAACACACTGACATGGTCCAGCTTCCGAAGATGTTGGTGCACTTAATATTTTTATAGTGTACAGTAAGCTCGATGACTATATACACTCAGGTTTTGTTTTCTTGCTATTTGAAACAAATTCCAATTTAGCACAGATGCTAAATTGCGCCAGCTGGCACAGAATCCATTACAGCGTCGACATTTTCTGTTTTTTTTTTCTGTGTTAATAAGTACTTATCGCCCACTGGACATCCTTCTTGTGTTAAGGGAATGTAATCGAGAAAACGATGTCATGGATTTTTTTCGGGCAACCAGCGATAACGGCATTTGTCATCATTCAACTAGTTACGTTTTGAACGTATAAATATCTTTGAAGACAATGTGTAGCGGGCCTGTTCTAGTAAAGATGACACTCACGCTCTCCGGTGGTCTCGAAAAGCACCGGATCTGACGGATCGCCGCGGCCGTACATGTTGTATGCCGACAGGACCACCTCGTACGGCGTCATTCTGCTCAGGCTGTCCAGCGAGAGCGTGTGCGTGTGCGACGGAAAGTAGATGGAGCGCCAGTAACCGCCTCGTTCCCGGTAGTCCAGCACGTACTCTGCACGTGGAGAGGACCACACATACAGCTTAGTAGCGCAGAGAGGAGCGCTACAGAAAAAGAAAAATGACGAGAGAAAGGGGGGCAGGTCCACCAGGCTGAGCCCGGTAAGTAACACGACACAGGGACAAAGAATGAAGAAAAGGAGCTAATGCGCGCACGCACACACACGCTGAAAAGAACGATCTCAAAAAGTCTAGAAGTGGTTCTTTCGTTTCACCAAGCAGTGAGAAAACAACTAATCTGAAATCGAATGAGCGTGAATTCTCGTTTTCTATAGTCTACTGGGCTGAAGCAGGGCGAGAGGCTGAAAACTATTGTAGAGAATAACTTCCCACTTTTAGGCAGGAAGGCTTATAAAGACCGAGGCTTATGAAACCAATACTGTCGTGATGATATATGATGATATCTATTCACATCCCGTTGGGCGGCAACAAATAATTATATACATGCATTACAGTCTAGCGTTTTCTCTTAGGTGCCAAGCACCTTATATGTGCTCGGGCTGTCGGTGTCTCCTGTCGTCGTCGTTATAGTCACGGTAAGCAAGCAGTTCGTGCTCGCGCTCGCCACGCGCTCGTGCCAATGCTCCCGCGTTCGTTATCGTCTTCGTCGTCTTCCACAGCTGGCTGCGTTGCCGCTCATCATTCCAGCGTAGAATTACACTTCTCTTCTGTCGTCGTAATGGAGAGGCCGCGTTTACGGGGCTATGAGCCATTGCTTAAGGAAGCATGACCCCATTAGCGGTGCATCACTGCATGCTTCGCACGTCCCCAGGTTTCAAGTTAGTGGAGCTGCATTTCGCTTAATGGGTCATTTGACACTTACGCATAATTGTGCGGGGCGCGTTTTTACGCTACCTGCTACGAAAGGTCCAAGGAACCGTTGAGCCAGACTTAGTTCTTTTTATTATTAGCATATGCTTTGTTTGGTTGACACCCTCAATTCTTAGCGGTAACATTTTGAACTTGTCGCCGTTGTCTGAATACGAGCGCTATTTAGTAACAATGTTCAAGTTCTTGAGAAGTAGTATGTAATACTATACAGCGGACAAGAAGGGTTACGCCTTGTACCTTTTTAACACGAAAGTGTTTTATGCCGGGGTCCACCAAGACTTCACTGACGTATTTCCGTCACGGAAATACGTCAGCTTACAATGTACACGAACATAATACAAAGAAAGAAACCAGAAGAAAAAGTTCCACAAACATGCAAAATTTGGAAATCGAACCCACGACCTCTCGGTCCGCGACGATAGATCGCCGAGCGTTTAACCCATTGCGCCACAAACGCATTTGCAGAGAGCTACACAGACGCGCCTTATATATCTAACACTCCTCCGTGTACCCGCGCTCTTGCTCGGGGCGGTGCCGCCGCCTACGAGCAGAAAAGAGAAGTACTGCATTATGACACTAACGCGCACCGACAGTGAACGCTTCGGTGGTCTCAGCACTACGACGCCTCGATGCCAGCATTCGAAGGGACGCTGGCATCAAGAAGCACTACCAACGCCACCTAGGTGGCGTTCACCGTACTCAGCACAGCGGAGCGTGGCCTCCGCAATTAGCTCTGAAAATGTTTCTGAAGTTGATCGCGGAGGCTGCAATTACGACGCGCTGTACGCGCTGATTTGACTCGGTGACGATTCAGTTACGTGCTTTGTCTTGCGCGTTGTATTAGTGTGTCAGTTACGTGCTTCGTCTTTCGCGTTGTGCTAGCGTGTGCAGCGTAGTGCAGCTTCCATATGCACGACGGTTGCTCATGGTCATCGACGTTGGTAGTCGTGATGGAGGAGACGTGCCACCAGGCGTCAGCGTGGGTGCATCAACGCCTAAGGGCGCTTTAGCCACAAAACACCAATAGACATTATATATCAATGTGCAATAAACATTACACTACTTCTGTGAAGACACGTTTCACTTTCGTGTTCTATACCGATTCCTATATAAGAGGGATCAACCACATTTTTTTTCATTATTGGGGGTTTCTTAACGTGATCAGTGAACGACGGCAAGGGAGGTGAAGTTATGGCACGAATAATTTAGCGCGATCCTTCAGAACCATCATTCAATTTTCGCGTCAGGGATAGGTCTGGGGTTACTAAACTCGTGTAAATAACTGTCTCGGATAATACATGGAAATCATTGCGCACTTAGGAGACGTCCAGATAGCACCAATGGACGAGGGCTACAAAGTATATATTGTTCTGTTGCGGCACGGATAGACGTCAAGTGTGAACTCTCCTTGCGGCGTTGCATTTATTAACTTGATTGTCATTTTACAGCTGTTAAGGGAAGTTTTGCAGTAGTTTCCTTGAGGCGGTGAAGGCAGGCATGCGGCGGCTTGCTCGGTATGAAATGTCAATCAAAGAACAGCCAGCAGCGCAGCCCGCGTGGGAGCCCCGAAGTGGCAGTATCATCACCAGAACGTCGGTGAGAACGCGCAGGCGTCCTCGGTGATGAGAAATTAAAGATGGGCCAGCAAACAGACCCCTAGTACTTCCGAATGGTGCGACAACTTGCACATACAGCTTCGCTATCTGCGGTACATCAGTTGCAAAGATTGGCATATATATATATATATATATATATATATATATATATATATATATATATATATATATATGCGCAGGATTTTCTTTTTATTAGTTTAGTTTATTATTAATATTTATTTATTCATCGCTTTACATCATTGAGAAATAGAGTAGCCGAGGTACTCTCTACCTCAATATCTCCAAAGCAAGGCCTGCATAACAGAGCAGAACGTAATTTTGGACAGTGATATGCAAATCATGATTAGGTACAAGGGCGAAAGATGGAACTAAAGTTAGGATGGCCAAACATATAGCGCCGTGTTTGTCCTAAACCTCGTAGCGTCGTTTGCCATGTTCGCTGCGGTTTCAGTAATTTCCCCAGCAACCTACTTCAGGACACTCTGCGAATTATTGCGTTGTGTTCGTCGTGTCCCTGTATGAGAGGGGCCAGCTTTGAACGTGCTTTATGGAAGTAGGAATGACGTTTAACACTGCACGCTGGTTGCCATAACAGCGAAGTAAATCAATATAAAAAGGAGGGGCTGCAATATTTTCGTTGACGAGAGAAGACACGGGATAAAGCACCACACTATAATTCCAAGCTCAAAATAGGCGAATACAGAAGCTAAATGCCTGATGAAAATTTTTATGCGTGCCTGGGTATTTGGAGTGCGCCAAGCCCTAATAGCATGGCGGCTCAAGTGCGTGAGGATGAAAATCGGTGACATTAGTTCTGTTACAGATTTTGTGAAGCTGGTGGGGACCAAGGAATAAGCTTTTCTGCGTTAAACATAATGCCCATCATGGGACATGGCACGAAAGCACGGCAATAGCATAAACAAAGCAACGTATGCGCAAGGCTAGGTCAAAGGAAAAATACAAGAAGTGGAGTTGAAATAATTCACCTGGAAAAGTGGCAAAGAAGTTAGTACGCGGCCGAGAAACAATCTTTGGAAGACGTGAACGTTTATCACTGATTCATGTGTGCCATCTGTGACATGATGACGCAAGTTCCTCAAAGATTTCGACAGGGACATTATGGAAAAAGAAATCTGGCATACTTGACTCTAGGTAGCGCAATTTCCTGAATAGAAATTTTGCGAGACTGTGAACCTATATGTAACAAATTCGCGTCATACATAAACACGTCCAGTAGGTACACTTTAAACGTTATTAAACGCACGTTACAGAATGGCGTTTATGTTTTTGTTGGGATTGTATAGACTTGGAAAATTGTTACACCCCTTTGAAATTTCGCGGTATTCACTTTTGTGAAGGACTTCAATACTTCAATAAAAAGTTACTCCTACCAGTCGGCATATTTTGATCTTTCTTTTCAAATATATATTTGAAAAAAAAAGCATATATTATTCAGGAAATGCATCTGGGAATCCTGTGTCAGTCGCCACGCGGAAATTACTTTTGATCTCACAGGCAGGCTCATGACTAGGATACACGTTTACATTGTTACCTGATTATTCCTGCTAGATACGCGTGTACGGTGCCGGGGTGTGCTACCTTCTATCACATTTTTATTTATTCCGCTCATTTTCATGCAATGTAATTCCATTTGCAATGCCGCTGTTCCTACAAATAGTGTATGTATGAATAACCGTTCTGCACTAATAAAAACCTTAGGAAAATTACTTCCAAAGCATGCAATAATAACGCTGACGCAACTCAGTTGTCATTTTGACTGTAGATTTTTTTCCAGCCACATATAAAGAAAAGCGGACAAAGAAGTAAGTTTTTTTTATCGAATACTTGATAATTATGTATTTACTCGTTCTGAAGAGTCCAAAGGGAAACGATGAGCTTACGTGTTAGGCTTCTTCGTTTCTTCTCCTTTATGGTAAATGTTGCAGAGCAGCATGTGACACTGCTGACGCTGAAGACGGGTGCCACTGGGAGGTCTGGTTAAATATGGAAAAATCCACAAAAAATTTTAGGCTTGTGTCATACATAAATATTGATAGAGAGAACGTCTCGAAGGAACAACTTATTTAACATAGGGGACTGTTAATATGTGAAGCCAAGTACAACTAAAGGCCTTAGATGCAGGCTGGCAACTGCCTGCGCAAGGAGAACAAAGCCCGCCTGCCTCATAGCGGAGGGCATAACAAAGACACAGTGAAGGGTAACAAAAAATCCCAATGAGTAATAAGAAAAAACAGAAGGAGAAGAAGAAATTTCGCGTCATTGATTTGTTACTTCAGGAAGACATTCCCGAGAAAACAAAAAGAGCACACGTGACAAGTATTGAATTGATGAAGTTCGGTTGTCTTCCGTCATACGAACTCACTTCCCCGCAATTTCTAGTTACAGTGCTTGTGGGCAGGCATGCTAGTGTGCCGTTCGGCGTGTGCTTTTTCGTACGGACGTGTGCTTTAAGAATTGATAGACTTTTTGATGCTACGGCAGTATTTAATTGATCTTGTCATGGTGCGGTCCCGTAAGCTGCTTTGTTAATAAAGTATAAGCAATAAACATGAAAATTGTATCTTCAATATTTTCCCAGCTGAAAAATTGCGTCATCCTGTTTGGTAATAACAATAATTTGCTGCAACGGCATTGCTCACGAAACAAATCTACCACAATCACCACCACAATCTGAAAAAAAGAAAGCAACCTCAAATCATTGTTGCGTTAGTTCCTCGATAAAGAATCAGTGTTCCATTCGGTCATTGTAAAGACGGTATGTGTTCTAATATTTCCGGGATTCTTGCTTATAAGATTATTTAGATATAGTTCACATTCTTAATACCAACGTATTTTTCAAACTTGTAAAGTTTTGTACTGCACGAACAATGCCTTGTCGATATAAATACGGCTAGAACAAAAGCGAGATGTGTACCTTCCTCGAGTGTGGTGAAGTCCAGCTGATGAGACGATGGGCTCGGCCCAGCTGAGTTGAAGGTCTGCACGACTGCGGCGTAGCGGGTGTTCGGTCGCAATGCACGCAAGACAGCTTGGCTCGCGTCAACGCCCGTCACGGTCTGGTACGTGTAGGGCAGCATCGGGGAGTCGTAGGCTCGATGTCCGACGTGGTAACCCTGTATCTTGCCATTCTGGTGCTCTTTGGGCGGTGCCTTGGTAAACGGAAGGTGATGTTTGCAAAAGTGTATCAGTAATGATATTCACATTACAGCAGGATAGTTAGTGTGGATTCGGAACGCATTGTATATACACCAGCGTGAAGGGGCAGGTGGTGAGGATGGAAATATAGGACGAAGTTTAGTGCTCATCCTGTCTTCGCACGTGTCCTAAGATGTATCCCGTATCACTTTCTATTTGTAGCTACTTTCCCAGGAGTTAGCGCATCGACTAATTTTTTTTAAACACAGTATTTATTCCACGCAGTCTACGCTGTGAATAATGAAGACAAAAACTGTTGTTCTTTCACGTTTCACGTTTTTAAATATAGTTCACATCCTTAATAACAACGTATTTTCGAACTTGTAAAGATTTGTGCTGCACGAACTTGAGAGTGCAAATGTTCCACCCGATGGAGGAACACGGCGCTTTCCTGGCGATCCGGAAGCTTTCTGCTATGTTTTGAGCTAAAAGGATGCAGTTTCATTTAGTTAGTAAGGTTGTTTGCTGGGCGAGTTAGCTCATGTTCAATCAGGGCAAAAGTTTATGTGTAAGCAACCTCTCACTCCTCCTCACAGATAAATAGTTTGCGTTTTTCGATTGCTGACGCAAGTTCTTTCATCTCTTTAATGTTAGACTGGTTTCCTGGGTTAGCGTTCTTGGCTTTCCTTTTTGCCTTGTGCTTTTGTTTCCGGGTCAGATGGCGGGAGTTTAAGCATGCGCTGCTATATCGATGTCGGGGTCTACCATTTCAATAAATTTCAGTTGTAAGTTCAGTGCTTGTCCTGTTCAGTTCTTTTTTGTTTATTTAATGGTTCCTCCCACCCATAATTTAGTTAGTTTTACTTAGTTTTAAGCGCAAGAGTATTCGCGAGAACTTAAGGAGTGAAGTCGTGCAGTACAATTTGTTTTCATAGCTTTAGCACGAGCGTAAAACCGTCGCACAATCTGCAGAAGGTCACCGGATGAGATCGTACTGCGTGCATGGCAAAACGTTGCAGTAATCTTGCGCTAGCTGATGCACGTTCATACTTAGTGTTACTGTTTCATTCTATCTTAGAATGACTATGGTAGACGCCGATGTTTCACGCCTATGAGTTGTTAAGGAGATCACTGCCATGGTTGTCATCGATGATTGCAATAGCATCGTAGGATGAAAAACTATAACATTTCGCGCTTTATGTAAAACGCATAAAGTACGGTGCAAGAAGTTGTGTTATCGTGGCAGGAGGGTGGCAAGAATAGCACATCTGCTTGTCTATCGTTCGTAAAGCAAAGAGGCTGTAATTCTCACCTTCCACTCAATTTTGACGTGCGTGCTTCCTAACCCGACGACCCGGATGTCCAAGGGAGGTGCGGTGGGAGCTGTGTCAGCAGAAAGAAAGGCACAAGGCTTCCTTAAGCTCGGTGAAAATGAAAAAAAAAATACGTCAGGAGGATGCCTTAAGGGGTATTGAAAGTGTGCATGATAAATTCGGCAGATCTTTTGTCACTGGGTGCTTTGTAACAAAAGTACACGTTATTCATCTGGTAAGGGGTCTGCTTGAATGGTACAACAAATGTCATATAATCATTTAATGTGACCTAAATCTTGGAGAAGTGATGGATAATTGGTTACTCATGTACTAACAGTGTTATTCAGTTTCTTAGTCATGTACTGCAATCACTGCGAGCCCATGAGCTGATGTGTATAGCCTGTGCTGCCGTAGCACGTTCCATGACAACAGTCAATTTTCAAGCGTTGCGTTGATATTCTAATTTATGCAATTACAGTTATACAATTACAACTTTGCGCGATACATTTGTCTTATCTACTGCGTTCAGCAACGTTATAGAACGCACTGACTTTATTTTGCTCGTCTTGTAGCTTAACTTGTTATAATATACTTAATATCTCTCCATGGGGCACTTGCAGTATCCGACAAAGAAGCAGACAAGTAAACAAATTAATATAGAAGGGGGGAGAGGATGTCACAAAAGCAGATACGCCCGCGTGTAAGCGAGGCATAATTAACGCGTGACATCACCACTTTGCTCCTTACCTTCTTCACTCGTGGTGAAGTGAAGGGACGTAGACGGTGCACTCATTCCGACCCTGTTCTCGGACAGCAGGTAGCCACCGTAGGACGTGCCGGGAAGGAGGTCGCTGAGGTAGACCGAGGTCTCCGATCCCGATACCGTGATCAGCGTCAGCTTCCTACTTTGGGCTGCGT
This sequence comes from Dermacentor silvarum, assembly GCF_013339745.2. Taxonomy (NCBI): domain Eukaryota; kingdom Metazoa; phylum Arthropoda; class Arachnida; order Ixodida; family Ixodidae; genus Dermacentor; species Dermacentor silvarum. The sequence goes on from NC_051161.1 coordinate 11,830,585, forward strand.
TGTTGCCGAGATAAAGATTACCGACGAGCCTTAGAGGAATACTACAGTTTTATTTGCTGCGCAGCTAATTATTCTCGACGTCTTTACTTGCAGTGAAGCTGCCGCTTCTTGTTTTTATATGCAGTGCAGTGTGGTCATGAAACGAGCCGACTCATTGCCGAGTGATCTAACAATGGTAGATTGTGCAGGATACCTCTAATTGCTAGTAGTATTTTCAACTCACAGTTCTCTTTCCAGAAGCGTACGTGAAACGTGGACACCTCCGAGTAGGGCGCTTGCCAGGTCAGTCGGACAGTGCGGCTTCTGATGTCCGAGATTTTGATGCTGACAGGAGGCGATGGTGGCTCTAGAGAAGACGAAAGTTTCAAAGGCTTGAGTTTGGAAAATACGAGTAAAATATAACGCCGAAAATGCTTTGCAAGTGAGAATACTGAATCAACACACGAACAGAACTGGTTGGACGACGAAACTGGCCTTTTACGTTTACATTCATTAGCCCATCAAAGGGCGGGATCATCTCGCCGAAGCCTGACGATATCGGGAGTGAAAGCGACAGCACTTCGAGAAGAAGAAATTCAGGGCTTGACTGGTCGGGAACAGGCATGATGAATAAAAAAATGTCACGGTTTCGCCCTAAGGGTGAAGCAATGAATGCTGATAGCAACACAGCAATGTCATACGAAGTAAGGTGAGCGGCTTTGGTAGCAATATGAATTGTAGTAAACATGAGCTGATTAAGTAAGCAGGTGTGCTGCGGCGTAAGTAGACCGACATGAAGAGAGACTCGATGACCACGAGAAGGCGCGTGTGAAACGGTCGTGTTGATGAGAAGCGCTGCCCGTGGGCAGCGCGTGCGAAGGGACACACCTGTAGCGCTGCACTGCCGATCCGGGCAGCATTGTATGTGTAGCGTGCGGTGGAAAATGTGGCCCGACTATTACTAACTGTGATGTGAGCGCGCACAAACAAACATGAAGCGATCACACTGAACGACTGCAGACAACGACTGTCAAAACGCTGGCAGCAAGCGCATATACGCCGCAGCGGGCGAAGGTACGTGCTGTCTATCGCTTCAACGGAATCTGAGCGGCGAATGCACAGCGCATAAAGGTCAGAGCCGTGTGGAGATAAGAGACGGTGCGAGCGAGCGACGAGCGCGGTTGTTGGCAGAGTAGAAATGCCCTCCCCCCCCCCCCCCCCCCCCCGCTCCCTCCGGCGCTCGCTTCCCGCTTCCTTGCTGGCGCGTGGAAGATTGAGTTCGTTCGCTCTCCGTGACAGCGTGCGTCACCGCACGCTTCCGCTCGGGCATATGGCGCGCGGCGAAGATTTTATCTATACGGAACCTCACGGCGACGGCGACGGCGACGCCGACGGCAGAAATCTGGTGGAAGTGTTCATATAATTGCTATCGCAATAAAAGAGAATGCCCACCAAGAACTAATAATAATAATAATAATAATAATAATAATAATAATAATAATAATAATAATAATAATAATAATAATAATAAAACATTTAGTGAAAAAATTAAAAGGACATTTAGGCTCCATACCGGAGCCTTGTTCATCTTCAAAATTTTTCACTGAGTGTTTTTACTCCTTGGTCGGCATTCACTTTATTTCACCACACTTCGGCAAGACGTGACGTTGGAATGGCTACTGTAAACCGCGCGTCGCCGAACTGACACCATTCTAGTGGACGCCGCCGCGTATATCTCAGCGGCGCTGTGATGAAAAACATGTATTTTTCGGTCTCGGGCCGGGTTCGGGCCGGTTTCGAGTCGGGCTCGGGCCGGGCTCGGGCTTAAGGTAAAGGGGTGGCGGGCCGGGCCGGGCGGGTAACGTAGATTATTTCCGGGCCCGGGCCGGGCCCGGGTCTCGCCATAAAAGTTTTGATCGGGCTCGGGCGGGCCGCCCAATGTGAAAACGGGCCCGGGCCGGGCCCGGGCCGCAAAAATCGGCCCGTGCAGTGCTCTACTGTGAAGTGACGACTTGCCACTGAGCATGACGTGCCACTTAGCCTGCCAATGTCATTTGCAAGATCTGCACCGTCACTACAGGAAATTTGAGGTCGCGCCTTACGCAAGATGACTGGCTCAGAGCAAGTGAGGAGGAAGTTGAGTATCTGGTCAAGCCAATTAGTAGCGAGCATACAAGGCCTGATCAGACACCGTACTTCTCGCTCACCGCAGTGTGGAGTATCCTTGAATGCTTATTAGAGCTGCTCACCGTCGGTATCCATTCCGTTATATTGAAAGCGGTGTCTGCCACTGTGTTAACTTAGTTAAAACAAATAATACTGCGGCATTATTTTTATTCCTTCACAATTCGCTGAATTTAGTCTTGTGTTTAGCAGTATTACATACCTAGCACGTAGAGCTTCGTGAGAGATGTCACGTTGCCGAACTTGTTGGAAACCTTGCAGACGTAAGCACCCGTGTCTGACGTCGAACTGTTCTGAATTAGGAGCTCAGAAATTACGCCACCTGGCAGGCTTCGCTCAATGATGTCGAATCTGCAGAGATAACACTGTCGATCAAATACTGTCCTTCAGTCAAAGAGTAATGTGTTTACTCAAACGTGACGAATGCCACAATCATGTGACATTATATCAATGGTAGACGCGACATTACCCTTCCCGCAGTGTCGCCTGGTATGGCCTCTGGTCCTTGAACCAGTGGACTGTCAGTGGACGGTCGCCCGTTGCTTCGCATTTCAACCGGACACTGTGACTTCTTCGGACAGTTGTCTCCTCTATGCGCTCTAAAATTCTCGGTGGCGCTGAAAAATGTAAACAATATACATGAAACTAAGCGGCTGTTATTTTTTTCTTTACCGTTATGTCAGCTTAATTGGTGCAGGACACTAGCAATAGTTTTGGGGGAAAATGAGATAAGAACGCAATAAGAAGAAAAAAATATTTGACACATATAATGTAACGGAATTCAACGGCGTTCTTAGTTAACAAACCACGGCCAGCCTTTCATGTGTGAACCGCATTATCACTAATACCGGCGCTATAAAGCAGTGTATATCAGGATCTACAGAAAGCTGACAACTGACATATATCAGATTGCGCAAACTAGAGAGAAACTATGCATGATTTTAGTCGACTGTTTCACTTCAGTAACAGAAATAAGACACGAAAGGTTACAGAAGTCATTAGTCTGCTTACACATGTATATTTTCTTTGCGCTAACGTGCACTTTCTCATGGGAAAGTGCTTCCATTAGACTCATTCACTTCCTTTTAACTTGATGTCCGCGCCACTTTGCCTAATCAAACCGCATTAAAGCATTTACCGCACTTACTGCTAATGGCGAGGCTAATGATTTTGGAAAGGCCGTTCCCGAGCCCGTTGCTGACATCACACCTGTAGTGGCCGGCATCTTCAGCTTTCACCGAACGGATCTGCAGACTTCCGTTTGGCGCCATGTTGAATCTGTCGCCCATGCGAACAAGCTCGAAGTCTCTGTCATCTGCGAGAGAAAAGGCACATGCGAGATTGACGAAATAGCCCTTCTTAAAGAGAGCGACATTTGTGTTAAAAGAAAAGCTTATTGGGATCATTGCTTTCTGTCTTTTTTTTTTTTTTTCATTCGACATTGTTCAGTGGCAGGAGCTTATTTTTTATGATTTGGATAGCCAGCCTTTCTGTGAGCTTTCTTTCCCGGGATCTGGTCATTTAATAAATAACAACGTGATGAGAACGTAATGTGGCGGGGAAGGTGTGATTTTGTAATTGCAAATGTGAAAAAAAGGCTATATTTTCAGCATTGATCTTATGTTGAACGCCTTTCTCGGCCGGGTGTGTCACTTTGTTCTCCTTCTTTCAAGACATCTTATTCATGTCACCGTTTTGAGAATTACACCTAGAACAATATGAACCTGAAGGTTGAATGTGCTGCTGCATTGTACACAGCCCAAGTATAGATGTACAGGGTGTCCAACTATTACTCCAATCCACGCAAAGTGCCTCGAGCGGCCAGTCGAGCGGCAATTTTGCGTGTATTCGCGGGCTTCTTTCACGCTCGTAAATCTTGGTGCATGATTGTTGGGAGACACTGTGGTAGCGTTGACGTAAAAGCAAATGTCTTTCACCTCTCTCCTTGCTCCACTCGACCCTTGGAACAGGGTAACCGAAGGCATTGCAGTGAATGACGATATTAGATCCAGTTGAAGCCGACGCATCTTCTGGTTCTTTGGTCCAAATGGGTTTCACTGAAAGAGACGAACGGACAAGTCAGAAGAAACGTGACGATTTTATAGTGAACGCAGTTCTCCCGTCCCGAATATACCCAGAAGATGAAACTGTCCGGCAGGAAGTTAAGAAAAAGATTAGTAAATTATTTTGCTTTTTTTTAAAAGGAGAAGTTGCAGTTATTCTCGCGGCCGTGCACTGCGTGCGACCGCAGTGCTGTTGGGGCAGGTGTGTTCATAGCAGTAATGCGAATTAGCCGACCTGATATTTTTTCTTTACTGTTAGCAAAACATTTTTCGTCTCGTGCATAGCGATCATTTGTTTTCGGATACTTTTTGTTACCACCCCGTCCCCACTGCAACCTGTCGCCTCCCCATGTTTGTAAGAGGCGCGTTTGTTTTGTTGTCCTGTTGCGCTCACCATCCACGTAGAGCTTGACAGTGTAGCTGTCCGACCCGGCCGGGTTGCGCACGGAGCAGGTGTAGTTGCCGATGTGGTCCCGTGAGATTTCGCGCACCACGAGAATGGACTTCCCCTGAAGGCTGACCACGTCCCCGAGTTTGTCCTCGGCGCGTATTTCACGGCCGTTGTGGTACCAGGCAAAGTGTACCGGTGCCGAACCTCTTTTGAGAGAGCACATTAGGTCCACACCGTCGCCGAGCTTCAGGTTTGAGTCCACGTACATCTTGTGCATCTCGGGAGCCTCTGCAACGATTGGGTAGGAAAGTGGCAGCAGACGTTGAAATTGTGGAGCTCAAGTGAAAACGTTTGCAACAGCAAAGGTAAAAATTTCGGCATATCGCCGCGAGTCTTAAACCAGTGATACTTAGTCTCTTTGGCATCAGAGGCATCTTTGTTCGCTTGCAAGCGAATGAAAGGCCCCGAAGGAAGGATTCTGAGCATAAAAACATGGCTGTGCAGGTGCTAAGATAATAGGCCTATGGAAACTAAAACGTTTTATATGTGTTATATTTGCTTATGCCAGTATGACGTTACACGCTTGACACAACTTGCAGACCACTGCCATAGAAATACGCAGGTAGCAGTTTGAAGAGGGCTATTGAAATTCTTGGTCGTCGCACGGAAGAGGTAGAGAGAAAGAAGGAAGGTGACGATGCAAGATGACGATGCGCACGCACAAGAGAACGCAAAAAATATAATTAAATGAATTATGGGGTTTTACGTGCCAAAACCACGGTCTGATTATGAGGCACGCCGTAGTGGGGGACTCCGGAAATTTGGACCACCTAGGGTTCTTTAACGTGCACCTAAATCTAAGCACACGGGTGTTTTCGCATTTCGCCCCCATCGAAATGCGGCCGCCATGGCCAGGATTCGATCCCGCGACATTGTGCATGATCAAAACATACAAGAGAAACGCAGCGAATGTGGCTCTGACACGTGTGAACATTAGTTGATCTTGCTCTTGCATATTCTGTGATGTTGATTGACTAATGAGAATTAAGAAATATGATTTTTAAATACAGTATTATCTTTCTTTTTTACTGAGCCTCGATAGAAAGGGCGGATGTATTTCTGTTTTGGAAGGGAACCGGCTGTGCACAAATCTTTGAACGCATGTTCGAAAGTTCTACTGCAGTAAGGATGATTTACGAAGTAAATCCTTTCCAGTTTCGGCAAAACATGCACGTGTTTCAATAAATGACTTCACTTAATTACTCTTTTTTAAATTCTATATGTTTGGCAGGAAGAAGATCTGTTGAGTTCCTGTTTAAAAGTTTTGCGCCTCTTATTATTCATAATGAATAAAAAGAAGGTTAACCGGCAAACACAAACTGATGAGAAAAAGTAATAAACTTGAAGTAATTGCGGTGTCACTGCGGAAAGGACTTAGTACAGTTACAGAAGCTCATGAAGCAGTGTAGTAAAGGTGATTAGATGATTTCTTGGAATTTTGAGAGTCTAGACTTCTAGGTCATTTGACTGACATTGATAAGGAATAATTCGAAAGTCCGCCGCTGTAATTCTTGTGGCGGAACTCCGGATCTGGTGTTGTGGGAGAGGTGGGAGGGGGAGCCAGGGGGTCTTTGTTATGGTGTCCACCCAAATCAATGCATTACATATTTGTGTATTATTTGGAGCAATTATGCATTCACCGCTCTGAGCGTCATGTCTGCTCCTGAACTTTCTATGTTGGCCTCATGCCAATTCTAGCGCCCACTCAATCAAGATCAGTATCTCACACTTATAAATTCAAGGTGATAAAATCTAGCATAACGCAAGACGATGAGCCATGGGCTAAATTATGTAGCGTCCTCTGTGGTATTGTAGAGAAATCTATCGGGTCTCCATTGCACGAGGAGTAAGTTTTCTTCGGTTTTATTTTTTGCAACACAGTTCTTCATTTGAGGCTCGCTGCTTAGTTTTTCATGCATGAGCAGAAATAATTTATGGTTTTGTCGCTGTTAGAGAAATTCGCTGTGGACGCAGAGTGCACGCACATCAAAGGAAAACGAGGGGGGAATAATTTCACATAGACGTTTCGGTTGCGGAGACCACGGATCGATAAAAATGGCGTCCCGTTTTAGTTTGCCGAGCAGCCACTCTTGGTCCTCACTGGGCTTGGCCGTTTGGCGTCAGTAGATTTGCCGGTAGCGTATTGCCCTCAAGTTTTGATAATTGTATACTAAGCATACAACATAACAACGTTCGCCTCAAATACCTGAAATATCAGTGAATACAAGAAAACAACCCTGCGTTTAAGCGCTTATTACGTTATTGCTTTGAAAAAAAAAAAAAACGTCGCTTTTGCTTAGTACATGGATTTGAAAAAGCGTAAGATAAGGTCATCTTCGTTGAAATCTTTACATACGCTTTCAAGTTCGGCTGTAATATTACAAAGTTGTATTAAGTTGCGATGTGTTTAATATCGACGAGTTCTGGCAAGCGTAGGACTAAAAGTGAAAGGCAATCGTCGTGCTTTCTTTGAAAAGGTCTAAGTAAACTAAGTACATTGTGAGACATGTTGTGCCACCCGTGTTACTCCTTTTGACAAAAATGCTTGGGCCAGCAGGCCTTTAGGAAGCAAGTTACGGTGAAATGAATGCTATTGATGCTGAATCACGCAGATGTGCTGTTGCAGCATCACTGTCCAATTAGTATTGTTTGATGACGTCAGCGTAGGTGAAATGACTCACCCAAAGCATGGCAGATGTCATCCAGGCCACCAGCGAGAAGCAGCACTATGGTCGCTAGCACTACCGATCGTCTTGTCACCGGCCGCACGGGTTCGCGCACCACCACACCCATGACATACACGACCGCGGATGCGGCGTCGTCGACAAACGAGCAGCACAACCCCGCAAAACCATCCAGCGAAACGCGCGCGATGCTGTGAAGCGGGAGCGGAGGATGCGTCTGCTTTCCTTTCCTTCCCGGCTTCCTTCTCTTCCCTACTTTTCGCGGGAACGATGCCTCCAAGACTGATGCCGCTGCTGCTGCTGCCGCTCCCGTCTGCGGGCTTGTTTTGGCGGAGCACCCCCCAACCTCCGGCGTGCCCTGTGGGGAAGCGTGACTCACAGGCGGTGGGATGAAAAAGCTTCACGAGAGGGAGGAGGAAGAGCGGGCTGCGTTGGCTGCTCGCGGGGGCATTCCGGGTTCGGTGGACTTCGATCCACCTCGATGGGGGGCTCGGGCTTGGCTCGGCTCGGCTCTGTTTTGGCTTAACATAGCCACGGTGATTGGACCTGCGGGCCAGAAAGCGGGAAGAGCGAATGCGGTTACGCTCGGCTCTGAAGGAAACGTATTCTGATCCCATTTCTTTTTTTTTTTTTTGCGGAATGCACGTTCGCGTGTAAAGGAAAAAAAATCACACCGGAGTACTTTGTGTGAAAACTCGTAGAGGTTTCGAGGCTTCTCCACTAAACAAACGTACAATAACGCAGGCAAGCGAGGCAGTCCCTGCTGCTAGTTCGCATGGCAATAACATAATTTTTACCAATCGATAGACTTACAGGATAGATCGCAGACCAATGGACGGATGGGAAGTTTTTAATATTCATGGCAGCAAACTCAGCGCTCAAACAAGGGACGCATTCAGAATTGCTCGACACGAGCGCTGTCTCACAACTAAAATATTTATTCTAGAGTACCTAGAATATATACAAATACAGAAGCAATAAAGTAGACAAAGAAACACAGAAAGCAACAGAAACAAAACACGGCGCATCGAGAATGCAAGTAGGATCCCACCTTATTAATACACTTTCAAGCGGAGCACACTGTACGTAGCTATTTATAAATGTAATTATATTATGTATTAACTAATGTTAGCGATGCCTGGCTGACGCTTACGCCTTTGTGTTTCTTACTGAAAAGTGTTGAATACCACTCAAAATATAGCCTTATGAGAATGAGATTACTTTTGAACAATAAGAATGTTGATATGATGAAAAAAATGTATAACGATAACGAGAACAATAATACTCGATAAACAAAAACTGCTTAACGATTTCTTTATTACACCACACATCTCTGCTGAATTTTATTGATTAGTGCAAAGTCACTGTGTTCATGTAGGCAACAAAGATAGGCAGAGAGCTAGATAAAGCAGATATAGAAAGAGTACTGGGTTATGATATGGTAACACGTAGTAGACCACACAGGCTAGGTGACTAATTGTCGTCACTCCAGTTCAAATGGTTGCAAATAGGAATTAGGTGGGGTGATGATGAAATTAAGAAATTTGCAGGCGCAAGTTGGAATCAGCTAGCGCAAGACAGGGGTAATTGGAGATCACAGGGAGAGGTCTTCGTCCTGCAGTGGACATAAATATCGGCTGATGATGGTGACGGTGATAATCATTATCATTAGATCAGCAGACGTTGGCAGCATGCTCGCTCACGTGAAGTCACTTGTGGAGGCTCGACAGCAAGTTCACGTATTGTAGCGAGTGCATGGCGTCGCGAAAGAAAAGACAGTGGCGTACTTCCATAACGTGTCACTCTTGGCTATTTCTGTACTCGGTCGTTATCGAGAAAAATGCTTGAGGTTAAAGTTTTCAAAGTGGGACTGTCGTATAACTTGAAGCCTATCAATATCAAATACAATTACAGGAGGTTGCAGCTGTGTAAAAGTGCGACAGTGTGGAGACTCATCTGGCCCGTAAAATAAATGTCTACGTTCTTGCTCTTCATGATAGCCAGTACTATAACGAAAATGTCGCACACGCTCACCCAGATTTGAGCCTTTCAGGTGTTTGTTTTTGTTTTTCTTCTCTCACCAGTAGACTGGTCAGTGAAGACAAGGGACAGCAAACATCGAAACCGAACAGACATCAAACACCCCCAGAAAAGCTGTGCAAGATGACAAATATTGCACGAACTTGCACAAAATACATCAAACCGTCTGCCGTTGCTGCACATACTGTCCTCTGGATATTTGTGCCAAGAGCAGGAGGCACCCTGAACGACGTTATCACGCCCGAACGGTCCTGGAACGTTCATTATGCACAATCCTTACATAATGCATACATAACGTTTCATCCTCCAGGTAAATGTTGGTAATGTTTACGAGAATCGGCACATCGTACTTAAGGTCATTCGTTTTGGGGTTTTATAGTTTTTGAAATTCGGGATGTAAAGATTGGATGTCATTTTGAAAGAAAAAAAAAATCGGGTAGACATCGGGGATTTAGTTGTCTGGCAGCCCCAAGTTTCGGATTTCCCTGTAACGTTTACAAACGATGAACACAAGTAATGGTCTCCTTTCGGACACAAACGTTATGCTTAAACAAGCGAAATCCCATCACAGAACATGTAATGGCAAATAGAGCTGCTTGCAAACCAGGGGACCATCGCACGTCTACGAATTCGCATTTTCAGGAATTATCAATGCATTTAAAAGAAACCAGATTAAGAGACAGGTTTCGAGATCACTTCCTTGTTCGCTGCACTTTTTAACCAAAGGAAGAGAAGTGCCAGAACTAGTGCTCACGGGTATGCTTCGCAGGAGGTTTGATGATTTTCATTATCTTGCAAGGCCCTTGCGGTCATAGATTATCATATGCATTGTGAGCATTTCTGTGTACATCCTAGACCTGTCGGGCTTTTCGTTCTTGCCTACTGTCCTGTTTTTCTGGTCCCCAAAATACGCTCTTGTAGCAAAATTAATTTAATGACCCTTTTTTTGAACATAATGTAGTTGGGTAAACATCATCTCGATGTCACAGCTACCGTTCGCAATACAGAGCAACGCCAGCGCTGCGTTATTTTGCTTCCGAGGGTATCACAACCATTCACATGTATGTGACGCGTGGGAAGTGCGATGCGATGTGCCATTGGTCGTATTCAATTAAACGCGGTCACTAAAAAAAGCAACGTTCGTTCATTCACTCAATGTTGATAGACACTGAATTTACTGCATTTTTATATATGCTGCCTATTGCTTGAGTATTAAGCAAACACGAGCCATATACCATATCTATAAATTATTATTAATAATCATATCTGCTCACAAAAGCTGGTATTGCTAATTAGTTTTGTAACACCTGAATTTGTTGTTATAACTTAGAAATGGTCAAATTTCGGAGAAATGGGGTTTCAACCGATTTTCATAAATATTGCTCGGTGTGTTAAAATTGGGCATTATAGTGTTTCACCCGCAAACACAGGACCCTATACCAGGTAGGTGTTTTTTTTTTTTTTTTTTTTTTTTTTGCTGCACCAAATTTGAGGATAGAACCGGTTTGGAGATATGTGCCTGTGGCAGATAACACAACTCCAACCCTTGATCTAAATGACACGATGAGGCGGCCATTACTTCTACGCAAAATCAAATTTTCTAATTGAACAAATAACACTTACACTAATTATCTTTTAAATAATTGTACAGCATATATTTCATTCCAGGAATGAAATATACGCCGGTGAGTTCGCAAGCGGTATCAACTTGGAACGAATTTTGAGGACTACACCAGTTTTGAGATATTGATTTTAAATGTGTCCGAGGAAATGCATTGGCGTTCCAGTTAAGTTCGTGCTTTAGTGCATAAAACAGTGTTTTCACAAATAAGTAAGTGGAACAACAGTGCATTTTTTATCGCAAGTTTGACGGTACGTATCTCGAAACCAGTTCCATCCTCAGAATTCGTTCCAAGTCGATATGCCTTGGAAACTCACTAACTACAATTCGTGGATTTGAATAAGTGCCGCAATGAAAATAAGGAGAAAAGTTAATGAATGCAGTCATGTTAATTATGTTTATTATGTGAATTATTCAACTAAGCTTTATCATTTCTCGTTGAAGTAATAGCCGCCTCATCGAGTGATTTAGATCAAGGGTTAGAATTGTGCTATCTGCGACAGGGAATTTTAAAAAATTTGGTGCAGCTATAAACAACAACAACAACAACAACAACAACAACAACAACTACAACAACAACAACTACTACAACAACAACAACTACTACAACAACAACAACAACAACAACAACAACAACAACAACAACAACAACAACAACAACACAACAACAACAACACCAAACAACAACAACAAACAACAACACAACAACAACAACAACAACAACAACAACACAACAACAACAACAACAACAACAACAACAACACAACAACAACAACACAACAACAACACACAACAACAACAACACACACAACACACAACAACAACACAACAACAACAACACAACAACAACAACACACAACAACACAACAACAACAACACAACAACAACAACAACAACAACACAACAACAACAACAACAACAACAACAACATATATACTGTATACAGTGTGCGTGTTTTCAATTTTTTACTTCGAACACGCATTTTAAATACCTGCGAAAGTTACTTTGGAGTGTGGTGTGTAAGCTTGAAAGTTGGGTTTTGGGTTTGTGAGTGTGAGTGTCGGCCAGCAACAGATACACTCAAGCAATCACGGCTCGGGTCTTCAACGTGCCACGGAAAAGCACAGGAGCGCGTCTGCTTCACTAAAACTGCTACAGAAATTTTGTAGGATTTGCCTAGACGCGCGTCAGGAGCACACACTTCCGGCGGGTCGTAACAATGCAAGTTCAAAGTTCGCGCCCATCTGTTCCGTCGAGCTGCAGAACTCCTGATTGGAGGCACAGAGAGAGGTGGTACACCAACATGGCTGCACTTCCGGCTTCAAAAAAGTGACGTCAGGGCCTCTCCTGTTTTGTTTCCTTCCTCCATACCACAATGCCATTCCGATTGGTGCTGTGCGCAACTCCCGTGTGGATCCATATATCACTTCAGCAGCATGGGCGAGACGGACTAATTTATCGCGAAGTGTAGCCACGCTATATTTTACGCCGCCTTACTGCGTCACAGAGGGGAGCCACAATGAGACGCCCATCACAGTGCTGCGTGTGCATAACCAGGTAAATTGTACGAATAATTTGACACCAGTTATTTCTCTTTACATGGACATTTTGAAATGTAGAAACACGGAACATTACTTTTATGAGGATTTCTTTCAACTTTCCAATATACGCATGTGTTGTTAGGTTTTTAACGAAGAAATAAATTAACGTAATTACAGTAATTTCCTAATTATCTAATTTGGTTTTTCTTGCAAATTACGTTCGCCTGGGCAGGCAATTAATCTGTAGTGACGCGATTCTTGTAATCTTATTGTTTTTTTAATGTGTTCGAAGAAAGAACAAGAACAAGAAGAGCACTGTATATGTCGTAAATAAGGCGACCAATAGGACACTTCAGGATGGTGTATATAAACATAATAAAATTAAATTGTGTGATTTAACGTATTGAAACTGAGCAGTGAGCTACGAAGGATGCCGTAGGGAAGGGCTCCGCATAAATTTTGACTACCTGGGATTTTTTTAAGGCACACCTAAATCTAAGTGCACGAGAGTTCTTGCATTTCGCCCCCATTGAAGTGCGGCCGTCGAGGACGGTAATCGAACCCATGAGCTCAGCAGCAGGACGCCATAGTCACGGCACCACCGCGGCGTATGTGTATACAAATAGGACCAATGTACTTGTTATCCGCAAGTTGAACCAATGCTCATGTCAAGTAACTGCGTCTTTAACTAATTCAGGTCTGAAGCGGCACTACCGGTAGGAAATATTACATGGCCCGATGCAGAAAGCTGAGCTTGTTAGAACTACGACATGTGAGACATCTGTGAGAAATAACCATTTCTCACAGAAAACCATAGACATCTGCGCATAACCACTTCCTTTGCAAGTTTCTTTTTCCTTTGAATTGATGAAGATGTGTCAGATATCAAATCGGGCTTACAGACTAACTTACGTTCGAGCAAAAACACAAATTTCTAAAGTTGTTTTTTTCGTGTTAGAAACGCATAATTAGCTGTGCAAAACAACAGGACGGGCGCGATAATGATAATCGCTTGCCTATTATTCAGTAATTAAGTTTTATATCATTTGCTGCATTGGGCAGAAATTCTTGGGAAAGGGAAGACGGCCAGTATGCAAGGCATCGCCGTCCACTGTGAACCGCGAGGCCAGCCACAAGCATGAGACATTCGTTCCCCAAATTCCACTTAAAAACGTTCGCGTTCCACAGAACGTCCCACTGAAGTTCGTGGATGTTGTATTACATAGAAAGCCGTTTTACATTGTGGCAAGACTTGAATACGTGTATGTAGAAGACGTGCACATTATCGCGAAAGCTGTATTAATTTCAAACTTTCTAGCGAGCGGACTTTCATGAATTTGTCGCTCGGAATATTCTGCAATCGTGGTGCGCCTCAAGGATACAAAATAAATGAAATATTTAGTGAATGCAATTTATTTATTCGTTTAATTAGTGTTTATCATGCAATTCCGTCGTTTATCGCCGCTATTTAGTTCCAGAAAACGTATCGTTTTTTTTCCGCATGTACATCTCTGTACGGCACAGTTTAAGTCAACTTATCTGTTGCTCACTTGAACGTTCGGTACACAACTTAAACCTGTCCCTATTTTCTGTCCTATTCCAATAAATATGACGCGGAATTAATGCGAATTACAGTTCAATTTATCAAGAATAGTGCGAACGAAAAAATTGTACTGTTCAAAGAAACGTTTCAATAGGGTTGTTGAATATATAATTTGATATGACAGCGTTCCCCCTCAATGCGGACATAGAAATGCCGAGTGCTCTCTCCGCCGAAACGGGAGCGGAGAGCCAAGTGGACGGGAATGAAACCGGATGGAGATGCGAGGGGAAAAACCCAGGAGGGAAGCAGGGAAAGAGCTAAGGAGCGCGCCTGCTGGGAAGGTGCTGTCACCTCGTGGCGAGACCGTGAATTATGGTGTTCCATGGGCGTGGCGGCGGCGTGGTGCGGCTGTGATAAAGAAGCGATAGGCCGGTGAATGGGAGCGGAAGCAGGGAGCAGCGGTGAAAGAAAAGATAAAAGGCAATAGCTAAAGTGCGGCCGGGCTATCGAACCGCCGCGGTGCTCCACGGACTGTCTACTGTTCACAATTTTGCTGCTGTTCTTCGCTCAGTGTGCGTGAATATAAAACATGAGCGGAACGCGCATAGACCATCACAATTTTTTCCTGCGCTTGTAAATCTGCCGTTCTCGTCGTTGCGAAAGGCAAGAGAGCTTGAGCAAGCGCACTCGCGTTTGTTAAGTTCCTCTCAGTGCGTACGTTAGGTCCTTTCAGCATTGTTTTCGCACTCTTTTTCGGCTCATTCTTCTGGGGTTGACTCGAGCGTCGCCATGGCTCGTGTTAATGAGTTTTGCACCGCTTCCTGCAGAACTGACATCATTGCTTGCCCGACACGAAATCAGCTGTCACCATTTTGCGCAATGAGGTTAACGCGGTTTTCCTTGTGCCTTTCGATGCTTGTATTTAGCGGAAATAATGTTAATTTTATGGCGTCCATTCTGGATTTTATATTTGTATGCACGCAAAAGTGTATCGATACCTGCTAGAACATTTCTTTTCTTTCTTTTTCTTTCTGTTTTTGCGGCAATATATTACGTAGTCAAGCAGTCACGTCCATCAGTTCGTAATAAGGACATTTGGCTTAGAATTACAGAGTCTTCCAGATTATCGTCAAGAAAAAAAAATTGAATTATATCCACCAGTTCTGATACATCAGGCTCTTGAGCTAGCAGCTCTGGCACATGCATTTTACTGTAATATATTGGATGTACAGTGAACAATGGAGACGACATATTAGAAAATAAATCAAACAAATAAATAGATAAAAATAAAGAGAAAGAAAGAGAAAATCAACATGAACTTGCGTGCACGTTTTAGAATTTTTGGTCTTTTAATTTTCATGAACTGTCGGCTAAACTTGAGTAATTTTGTAACTTTAGCGGCTTTTCTGAAATAACTAGTGGATTCTTAGCTCGTATCGCGGCAAAAATGAAATTTTACTGGATTTCACGTCCCTTTTTAACCGAACTTGGAGCGGATGTTCATAAAGAATAAATTCTAGCGGATTCTGAATCTTTTCATAGTTATATGGAATCTCTGCGTTTCATTACACAGAAATTAGAATGAAATTACCACACATTCAAAGACCTTCCCGCTGGAACATTTACATACATGAAAGATACCTTTTTGAAGATTACTTATGAATAAGCGCTTTCCTGTCGACGTAAACAATTGCGTTTGCGCTGCTTCTTCCGTATTCGCCGCATCACAACCATAAGAATGGTTTAACTTCTCCTGAACTTAGTTCTGTTTGAAATTCTCTAAAGCGAATCTTTAGCGCATTCACAAGATCATTTAACGGATTCCATCGGATTTTGAGCGCTGTTTAATGGGAGTCCTTGCAAGAAAAATGGCGACACTGTACCTGCGAATCATGACGAGGAGTGCTACAAAATGTTTAGCAAATTTGGACGACTTCACCGAAACAAGTACCATGCGTGTTCCGTGAAGTGTTTCTAGAGACTATAAAATTGGCTTGCTTAAAAGGTTTACGAGCTGGAAAAAAAATGCAACGCGACAGTATCTATTTGTTTCCGTATTAAATTTACTAGGGTGTTTTAGCAGTGAAAATTTTCGATTTGAATACGAATAATATAAAACTCTTTCATAGATTATGAAAAGGCATTTGGTTCAGTAGAGATACCAGCAGTCATAGAGGCATTGCGTAATCAAGGAGTACAGGAGGCATACGTGACTATCTTACCAAACATCTACAAGGATTCCACAGCTACCTTGGTCCTCCACACGAAAAGTAGAAAGTTACCTATCAAGAAAGGGGTCAGGCAAGGAGACACAATCTCTCTAATGGTATTCACTGCATGCTTAGAAGAAGTATTCCAGCTCTTAGACTGGGAAGGCTTAGGAGTGAGGATCAACGGCGAATATATCAGCAACCTTCGGTTTGCAGATGACATTGTTCTATTCAGCAACAATGGAGACGAATTACAACAAATGATTGAGGACCTTAATCGAGAAAGTGTAAGAATTGGGTTGAAGATGAATATGCAGAAGACAAAGATAATGTTCAATAGCCTGGCAAGGGAACAAGAATTCAGGATCGCCAGTCAGCCCCTAGAGTCTGTAAAGGAGTACGTTTATCTAGGTCAATTACTCACAGGGGACCCTGATCACGAGAAAGAAATTTACAGAAGAATAAAATTGGGTTGGAATGCATACGGCAGGCATTACCAAATCCTGACTGGGAGCTTACCACTGTCGTTGAAGAGAAAAGTGTGCAATCATTGCATTCTACCGGTGCTAACATATGGGGCAGAAACTTGGAGGTTAACAAAGCAGCTCGAGAACAAGTTAAGGACCGCACAAAGAGCGATGGAACGAAAAATCTTAGGACTAACGTTAAGAGACAGGAAGAGAGCGGTGTGGATCAGAGAGCAAACGGGGATAGCCGATATTCTAGTTGACATTAAGCGGAAGAAATGGAGCTGGGCAGGTCATGTAATGCGTAGGATGGATAACCGGTGGACCATTAGGGTTACATAATGAATACCAAGAGAAGGGAAGCGCAGTCGAGGTCGGCAGAAAACCAGATGGGATGATGAAGTTAGGAAATTTGCAGGCGCAAGTTGGAATACGCTAGCGCAAGACAGGGGTAATTGGAGATCGCAGGGAGAGGCCTTCGTCCTGCAGTGGACATAAAAATATAGGCTGATGATGATGATGATGATGATGATGATGATGATGATGATAAATATAAAACTGTGTTAAAGTGGCTTCAGATATACAATAGATTACCGAGTGCAGAGAAAGAACATATTAGGTGGTATCAGTGTATTCGCATACACTACATGATTAGCTTTTACAAAGGTCTTGGTAAACAAATGTCTCGCGATGCCAGTGTTCCCTATTTATTCGTACTGTTGCTTTATTGTAGAGTCTGTGTTAGTTTCATTGGACATATTTTGACTGGTTTTGTTCGCATTGTAGGTTTGTGTGTCACCTCCTAATGTTGCGTAGCCTTTACTTGCAAGGACTCAATTAGGAGTGAGGATCAACGGCGAATATCTCAGCAACCTTCGGTTTGCAGATGACATTGTTCTATTCAGCAACAATGGAGACGAATTACAACAAACAACCGCCGTGCTGGGTTCAATGATGAACCCAGCACGGCGGTTTTCACTTTGACATTGTTTTTGGTTGTGCACGAAAACGTGTTGGAAGGCGACACAAAACGAACAACATTGTTTGTCTGCTTAGCGTTTAATTTCTTGGGCAGCCGGGCATTGTCACTACAGCTCTTGTAATTGCGGCTACAAATAATTACCTTGTGATGTCGTTGTGTGGGAATTTATTGCAGATAACTCGCTTTCGCGTTAATAACGTAAACATAATGAGTTTCGCCAAACCAGCAAGACATCAGATGAATTTGAGAAAGCGGAAAGCTAGAAATACTTCATGCATTCGCTACGAGTTATTGTAAAAGTTATTGTAAACGTTATCGGAAAAGTTATCGTAAAAGGAACGTGTATGTAGTTACTCACTTGGCAGTACAACTGCAGGCATAATGACTGCTATCGAGCAAAATGGAAGTATTTTTTCCTACAGAGTATTTCTGGTGGTTCAGTCGAGATGTTGGGCTGCGTATACGAGCCTTAATTACATGTGGCATAAAACTTCGCTAGCTGGCTACTCCTTAAAAAAAAAGAAAAAAAAAATGCAGCGCCGGAAATACATGAAGGATAAAAAACAACAAAGAAAAAAAAAAACTGTTCCTGCATGTTATGGGGAAGCGTTCCCTACGAACAAGGAGGGTGCTTCTAGGTGACAATATACTCGTATAAATTAAAGGGATTCGTGGAGATGAACCAAGCACGGCGGTTTTCACTTTGACATTGTTTTTGGTTGTGCACGAAAACGTGTTGGAAGGCGACACAAAAAGAACAACATTGTTTGTCTGCTTAGCGTTTAATTTCTTGGGTAGCCGGGCATTGTCACTACAGACTCTGGTAATTGCGGCTACAAATAATTACATGCCTTCGCATTACTGGCCGCAACAAGATATCCGAAAGATCGGGACATGAAATTATTACCGTATGTACGATTAAGACGCAGTAGTTGTATTTGACGAATTAAAGGGTATGAATGCGAGCTAGTTCATACGAATTCATCTGGGAAGAAATAGCGCCAAATAAACAAGGAAAAGGGAGGAACACAGTACAAGCACTGTCCTCTGTTCCTGCCTTGTCCGTGTTTATTTCGCGCTGTTTTCTTTTTTACCAATTTACTTGAAGAGTCTGCAAAATTTTGAATATTTGCTTTTAAAGTTTCTAAACACAGGTTCTCATTGCCACATGGCTGAGATGAAGGACGAACCACAGCTTGGCGTTTTATACATTAAATGTTTATGAACTCATAGTACCATCAATTGGAATCTCTCCTTTTTATTTTGTTTTGTGAATGCGGAGACCTGCAGAAAACAATCGGCACAAGAAAAAGATGAAGACTAATAAAACATAATAAAATCAGATTATTTTCTGCCAAGATAGATGCGCCATGCCTCGTACGCGGGGCAAGCGCCAACGAGCAGAGTCCTCCTATACTTTATTTTTGGTCCTGACCTGCGAAGAACCGATGAGCGAGCGACTGCGGCGCGCGAGCGAGTACGACTGTCACCCGAGAGAAATATGCCCTTAATATGCCGCGCATTGGCGGAGCCATTTTCTTTTCTTCTTTCCGCCCGTGCATCGCGACCGGCGATAATTTGAATGTATGGCGGGCAACCATGAACGGCTCCCCGGGGCACTCATTTTCGGTTCGAAGTGCTCGTTTCGCACGGAGCCACCGAGCGTAAAAGCCACGACTTTCGAAAACTTATCAAGAAGCTCGAAGAACGTTGTGGCTGTGGGGGTGACATCGGTGGCGAGTGATTTTAAAATTACATTTTCCGTCGCTTCCTCTCTACGGAGGAGGTGAAGAGGTGGGTGGGAAACGGAATCGTCCCACAGCGTCCTCGTGCGGTCTCAGCTGCCGTCGATGTATGTTCTGAAAGCTCGGTGCTCATTTTCTCCTCGAAACTAGTGAGCCGAGACAAAATTGGGAATCGAATTCGCGCCTGGGAGCTCGGACGAACGCGGCGTTGAACTTCCGTGCCTCTATCTCCCTATTTTTTTTTTTTTCGCGTCTGTTTCGTTTCTCGGTATTTTCTCTCTTTAATTTTTATTACGTTATTTTTTTTATTTTTTCCCCCTTGATTTTCGTGTCGTGAGCAGCAGTCACTGTCCGCCAATTTCCCCCGATTCTTCCTGGTTTCACGCGTTCTCATCTTTGTATCAATGTGGCTTTGGTGGATCCGTGATTCGTTCTTTCAGTTAACTCTTGGTCTGTTCGTTTTCCCGTCTCCCTCATTTTCTACATCTGTTTGTTTCTGTTTCGTTTCCCCGTCGAATTGACGCTTCAGCGACAGTGATCTTCACTTGTAGGTATTTCCTTTCTTTCAGTTCACTAAAGGAAAAGAGGAACTGGAAGTTGGTGAGAGAAAAAGGTTCGCCAAAAGCAATGTAAAATCTGAAGAGAAGGAGGTTGCTGGCAAATGGCGTCGCCGCGCCTAACTCTCGGTCATTAAAAGCTGCAGCGTTCAAAAAGCTATCGATCAGAATAGAAAACTGCGCGAGTTGGTGAATGCTTAGCAGCAGCGCTTCTGGGACGAGGACAAGGTCCTCGTCTCAGTAGCGCTGCTGCTACCATGCGGTTTCATCGACGTGAGGCATCGCTCCTGTACCGGCTCTGGTTGGGAGCGGCCTTCACGAAGGTGTAAACAACATTGATTGAAACGGCCGACAGTGTTGCATGAGACGTTTGCGGCAGCGAAGAGAACACGGAGCACTTGTTGGGCCACCGCCGTCGATTTCAGTCACAGAAACAGACAGCGTCTATCGCAATGCGACTACTGGGCAATCGGCCATTGTCCGTGCAGGTGAGAATCGAGCACCGTCCCCATCACTCGTTGGCCTACAAGGTTGTGAAGGTTCTTTTGTGTTGCTTGGGGGCGACTGGCCTGTTTGAGTGTCTCTGATTTAGCGGTGCCCTCCACGCCCATGTGCTAACATCACCGCGTCTTACTTTTTTCTCTCTCATCTATTTACTCCCCTATTCCTTCCCCGAGTGTAGGGTAGCACACAAGACGGATTTCGGGTTAACATCCCTGCTACCTTCCTTTATTTCCTCCTCCTCCCCGCTGAAAAATGAAAGCTGTTGATGTAATGAGCGATTGAGCGGCCAGAGCAGCAACGATATGGTCGGGCAGATGCCTCAAGCTTGCTGGCCGCGGCAGTCTGCAAATGCACCGGTCATTCGCAAACTTTTGATGATTGCAAGCATCCGTGTGGATTCGACTGATAATTTGTCGGCTTCAGCATTAGCTTCCATAATTGTGCACGGATGTATTGACGTAAAACAGAGGACGAGCGTTTTGTACTCAAGGTATGGCGGCGCAAACGACGTTTGAAAAACGCAGGCGACGAGTCAAATTAAGGAAATAAGTAACAAAATAAAGAGGGAAGAAAAAGCAAGATCAGGAATCAAACGACACTCGTGTTG
Source organism: Dermacentor silvarum (assembly GCF_013339745.2). NCBI lineage: Eukaryota > Metazoa > Arthropoda > Arachnida > Ixodida > Ixodidae > Dermacentor > Dermacentor silvarum. The sequence goes on from NC_051161.1 coordinate 11,851,763, forward strand.
TGTCGTTTCGCACAGAGCCACCGACCGTACAAGCCGTGACTTTAGAAAACTTATCAAGCCGCTCGAAGAATGTTATGGAGGTGGGGGTGATATTGATGGCGACGGCGAAAGTATGGTTTTGGTTATACCCACTTGACCCATTCCTGAGTGCATAGGCTGTAGAAACACCAAATGGCGGAAGACAAAAAATATTAAAAAGAGGCATTGTGAAAACTACGCGGCTAAGTTAATAAAACAAAGAGGTATACGCAAGTGAAATGCTTAGATGGGAATCTAAATTGAATTTAAGTGACTTTCAAACATTCAAGAAACGTAAGTAAGAAAAAAAGAAAAGAGACACTATACTGAGATGGCGGAGCTTGGAGGACAAGCTCACTGACAAAACTTACGGTCTAATGGAGGGCGAAGGTATAAAACGCATTGCCGGAGAGAGCAGGAAATTCAAAGACAGGCACGAGGCGCTAATGGACGAGAACGCTCGGGAACAAGAACAAGCGAGGTGCCCGAAAGAAATTGCAGAGGTTGCACGAAGGAAATAACCATTCGGATCTCGCCGTGTCCGGTTTCTTCCGCCATCTCTTTTCCCCTCTCGGCAGCTCAGCCGCGTACATCGCGCAGGGAGATCGTGTGCGCGCGGTACACGGAACACTACTCGGACGGACATCTCTCAGGAGGAATTTGGCTCCATAAATAACGTAGCGCGAGACAAGAAGAGACGAACGCGGGGAATTCCCTTCCACGACAGGGGGGCGAGGCCAAGAGCGAGACTGCGCCGGTTTAGAGTTCGGAGCAAGAAGAAGAACGAGTGCGAGGTGGAGGCTCGTTTAACTCTATCAAAACAAGAGTCTGCGAAACTTAACACATAAAACATAGCGAAGGGGAAAAAAAGTAAGTTCGACATACTTTGAAAAAAGAAAGCAAAGCCGGGCACGGCAAGAGACGACGCCAATTTGTCTTGGCAGCGAGGGCGTTGAAATGCGCATGTAGGATTGCTTCTGCAACTTCCACCCGGCTTCTCCACCTCTGTGCCCGTGGCGCGCTTGGTCGACGCCCTTGTTTTTCTTTCGCCTGCGCGCGCGAATTTTATTCGCGAGACGTGATTATGCTCTTGCCTGCCGCTGTCGTGTTCTGAGTGGCCTAGCGGCTTTTACCTTCTCCACTCTTGCGCACATACTTTTGTTCTTCGTTCTCGGGTTTTTTTCTTTTTTCTTCACTCTCTTCGTTTTCTTGCTCGTGTCCCAGGAGCTTTGTCGCCGTTGTCTCTCTGTCGTCTTGGAGACGGACGCGAGGAAAATCGATGCGTGCTCCTTTCCTGCCTTAACTCCTGGCTCGTAAAGCCGCAAACGAAGACGGTGTGCCTGCGCGCGTGTACCTCGCGCTGAGAACGCGAGCGGCTGAAGCGGTGAAAGCTCCGAGGATGGTGCTCAACACTTGGGACGGCGTAGGGGATGAGGGAACGAGATGGACCGGGCAAGCAGAGAGAAGGAGTTAGCGACAGAGGCGCGACGAGGTCGCCGGATGGCAAAAAGCACCGAAACTGCAAAAGCCGTCCATAAAGCCAAATCTGAGCGCGGGTATCTTTGAAAAGACGCCTGGCGCAAAACTTAGCAAGTTTTTGATGTACAGACGGAAACATACGAGCCTTATTCTTCTTAGAAAAAGAATTCGAGAGGGAGTCAAAAGAAACACGAAACAATTACCAACATCTCACACCCTCTTTTCGTGGCTTTTCCTCTCTGCTTCTGAGCAATGGAAGAAAGCGGACGAGGAGGAGCAATTTCCCGTCTGGGAGCGCTTACCTGTTGAGCTCGGCGATGGCGCACGCTTTCACGTGGCCGCGTGCATTAGCATGACACAATCCGATTTCCGGGACTCTGGGGGAGAGATAAGAGGGAGTGAGGAATCGCTAAGGGGATTCGGGATGGCGACGGTGCCACGCCCACTATCGCTGCTCGTTCGTTGGGGCGTGGTGCGCCGTCTCCTTATTTATTTTCCTCGTTGTTTATCGTTACGCAAGTGCCAATCGGCTTAAGGTTCTCGCGCCGCACTTTGATTAACGCTGGCGGCGGTCGGCGTTTTATTTCGAGGCCCGCGAGCTTTCTAGCATCGCAAGTAGGTTCGGTGCATTTTAAGCGGGCCACTCTAGGGTATATAAAGTTAATTTGGCTGTCAAGATTGATTTTAAATTTCTTGTGTGCGTTTCTGTGAATATTTTGCGTTAACCTTTCTAATTCCACATGCGGCACTTACTTTGTGTAATGCACTTCACAAAGAAGTAAAAGTTATTCGAAATACAGGAACTGTTGTGGTTTCTAAGATGCACAAAATTATTTTTTTTCTTTTGCAATCACGTGCAAGTCCTATTGGTTAGGCATCGCAGTGCATGCGGAAGAACGCAGCTGTCACAGGTGACAAGGGGCGGACAGAATCGTAGTTATAGCGAGGAACTTGATATCATGTACTCTTCTTTAAGTTTACGATAAAAGCAGTAAAGGAAACAAAGAAATATGTACCAGAAAAACAAACACGAAAGCTGACGCAGCTGCGAGCATTTTTTTCTTTACGTCCTTTTATTATTATTATTATTATTATTATTATTATTATTATTATTATTATTATTATTATTATTATTATTATTATTATTATTATTATTATTATTATTATTTGCAATACCGTAGAACGCTCGGAACTAAAAAATGCCTTGTCTAAGCGGTTTCCGCACCATGCAGGAAGACACGCAATTCCCACAGAAGGCTCTCACCCTGCGGAATGCATCCGGCGCTCTCCGCAGCCATGTTAGTCAATAAATCGATGACAGCACTAACGAGCGCAGCACGCACACCAGGGCTGCAGCTGTTCCTTACTTATTTTTTTTTCTTGTCTCGCAGCACTTTTCTGTATTTCGTTAGGAGACAAGACGGATTGTGTCTGGATGTAGCGAACTGTCTAGCGACGCCACGTGAAGTTGAAACGTGACTCGTCTTTGATTAGCGCAGATATCACCCTCCTACCAGCGCCTTCGAGGCTGGAACTGCAATTTTAGTAACACGCTTAGGATGCACGCATATGCATACACTTTCACAGACGTATGAGTCCTCTGAAGCCCCAGCCGTAGAGGAGGAAAAACGCACGCGGCGTACGGCTTGCGATAAAACGCTGCTTCTGTAGTGCGCCGCTGCGGCAGTCACGTGACAGCATGGAAATCTCGCCTCCTCTATTTTACTCTGCGTGTAGCTGCGAGATGTCGCGCGAATTTTTCTACGTTGGCTGACAGATCGGCGCTGTGTTTACGTTCTTCGGCTTCCGTTCTTAATGCGAGTCACGCCAGTCGATGATGACGACGTCGTTGCCAATTTGTTCATAATCGCGTTCGTGTGGCGTCGCTGCGTCCAAAAGACAATGAGAATGAGGTACTAGGTGTCGCCTCCGCGTACATGCAGGATCGCATAGGGCATACTGTCTCCGAAAACCTTTTCATCGGGACGTCTCGATACAGACTCATTATTGTAAAAAATTACTGCAGAAACTCCCTAGTGGGACTTGTAAGGTAGTGCGTAACCATTATTTCCAGTCTGTCATCTTGCGCTCATGCAACGAATGATTGATTGAGTGGCCGAGTTATAAGCACGCCCCGGGTCACATTGTCAAGGATGGTGCAATTTGCTGCAAGTATTGCAATTACCTGCAATTTATAATTGCAATTTATAAAGTCAATTAGTCGGAAGTACTTTTGTTGGGCGAAATTAATGTAATCATAATTAACCTGAAGTAGGGTTCATTAATGTAATATGAAATAATGATTATCACGCTTATTAATATTCATTGGTCCTAAATAATTTAACCGTAATTAATCTTAATTAGGCTGATGTCATCTTAATTACCCACTATATAATCCTGTTTATCCCTAGTCAATTTAATGTTGTCCAATGGCATTTAGGCTTAAGTCATCTTAATTAGGCTTAATCCTGATGAGCCTTAATCAATTCATTGTTAATCGAACTTAGGCTTATATAATCTTATGTAAACTCATAATAATTGATTAGGCTTAACTATTTAACATTAATTGATCTTGATTGGGCCAATTAATTCATTTATATTTATTAGGCATTGTTACCATTCATTAATCGTAAGTAGTCTTCCTTAGGCTTAATTAATGTCTTCGTAAGTATTCTTGTCAGTCTTTTACTAACCTTAATTGCTATTAATATCTCTTCAGTACTCCCAATATATAGCCATAATCATAAATATCATTATTCATACGTAGTCATAAGACATTCTCATCTCCATGTATGGAGCGCGACGTGTCGCGCGTTGCAGACGGACGGAAGAACGGACAAATTTACGAGGAAAGCAGAGCAAGAATGCTTACGCATTAAAACCATCTGCAAACCATGACAACCAAAACAAGCGCGAACGAGTGCTGACAGAGCAGATTATAGTGCGGAATGAATCTTCCGGCTGACGACGCGAGTGCAAATCGAGCAGTTGGGTGTGTGCGCATGACACCAATTTCCCGTGCGCACGTCACTGATTGGCCCGCTCTCATTGGTCTCTTCCGTCTGCGGAACGCGGCAAGCCGCGGAAAATCTGTCCAGGACCACTCCCTCCCGCGGCACGAGACAGCTGCCGCGCGTATATTTCCTCAAGTGTGGTCGGGTATTAACTGAGACTTGTGCTTTCGCCCTGTACTATAGTTCCGTTTCCAAAAATGCCGTATCAACCAGCCCAACTTGCAACCCTCCTGAAGTGTACTGTATTCAGCGAATGAAGAAAAAAAATTTATGTGTACCTAATTAAACGCTAACTAACGCCCGTATTTTAGTTCCCACCAACTCTAGTTTGTGCGAGATGGGCGCAATGTTTAATTACGCGTATGGGGTTCAACTTCAAAGTTTCTCTGTCGCCTTTCATTCTCTGAGCATAGTACACACGCATGTGCGCAAATAGAGAGAGATGGAGAAATTCATCTATATTTGGAGTTTGACAAACATAAAAACACAAAAGCAATCATGAACAGCGCATCCCGCAACACGAAAAAGACAAATCTACGGGCGAGGCACCCATTTGTCTTATTCATGTTGTGTTACACGCTTTTCATCATGTTTCCCAAAGCTAAACTTTACTGACGCATAAGCAAACACTTTGCCGTGGGCTGCCAATATGACCGCCCGTGATGTCGGAGCGGCTTTGGTGTAGTGCTGCTAAGCCCGAGGGCGCAGGATGAAATCCGGGCCGCGGCAGCCGCATTTCGATGGAGGCGAAATGCAAATATACCCGTGTACCGTGAATTAGGTGCACGTTAAAGAGCACCAGGTAGTCGAAAGTAATACGGAATCCCCCACTACGGCGTGCCTCATAATCATATCGTGGTTTTGGCACGTAAAATCCCGCAATTTTAAATTTTTTTTTGCCACCATACGGCGGCCGCTTATAGCCTGACCGCATACCACTGACCGTACGCGAAACACTAAGCGTCCATATAAAGGGCGATCATCTATAAGTTTTGTGGAATTTTCAAAAATAGCTTGTTGCAGATAACGTAATTCTAGTCCTTCAGCTGGATTATTCAGATAGGCGAACATTAACCCGCCAGGGTGGCTCAGTCAGCTAAGGCGTTTCGCGGCTGAGCACGAGATTGCGGGATCGAATCCCGGCCGCGGCGGCCGCATTTCGATGGAGGCGAAATGCAAAAACGCCCGTGTGCTTGCGTTGTAGTGCACGTTAAAGAACCCCAGGTGGTCCAAAATTAATCCGGAGCCCTCCACTACGGCGTTCCTCATAATCACAACTGGTTTTGGCACGTAAAACCCCAGAAAGAAGAAGAAGAGGCGAACATTACCTTTACGAGAAATCGAAACACATATGCAACTAATTAACAAAAAATCACTAATTACCTGCTTAGTTAATTACTTTACGACACATATTGCAATTTACGAATTGTAGCCGGTGAGCTTCTCAGGCGAGTATCCACTTGGAATGAATTCCCAGAATGACACCAGTTTGGAGATATGCGCCACCAAACGTGCCGTAAGAATGCACTGTTTTTCCACTTGCTTTTTTTAACAAAACGTTCTTTTATGCATTGAAGCACAAAAGTAACTGGAACGCTCATGTACATATCGTTCCACAGTTTGCGAAATAATATCTCGAAACCGGTACCATCCTGGAAATTCATTTCAAGTGGATACGTCTTGCAAGCTCAGCGGCTACAATGCGTCAATTGCAATATGTGCCGTAAAATAATTATTTATCGAGTTAATTAGGTAATTTTTTTAATTAGATAAACATCCGTTTCGAATTATCGTGCTAGTAATGTTCGCCTCTTCGAATAATCCAGCTCAAGGACAATTATTTTTCTATCGGCCACAGGAGATTTTTAAAAATTCCATAAAACGCAAAAATGATCACCCCGTATATTGAAGTGCAAACGTGCACCGTACAGTTGGGACGAACGCGTAGAGTGCATATGTGCTTGTAGGGTAGTTCCGGTATTGTTCGAGCGTTATGACCGAAGGCTCTCCGGAGAGTTGACGCTCTTGTCTCTCTTACTTTGTGGGGGAAGCGTTGTTTGTGTAGAGCTGGGCTATGCAGAACGCAATTTTTTTCTACATCTAAATAAAAATAAAGCTCTTAAGCTCTTGCAACGACTCGCATGACAACGCTTTTATCACAGGGCGACCTGCTTTTCATACGCGAGCAATCTCGCGCAGCAACAATTGTTTTCGCGAAAAACGAAATACGTCAAACATAGTCCTGAAAAAAAAAGTGGCGTGTGCAACAGTCTGGCTAACATATTCGATGTTTTTGGTGCGGAAATTATCTACGTCATGTTTACCTATTTTGCTCACTGAATCACTATGAGGCATTGCCCTATACTGATTTGAACGGTGCACAGGGGTATTACGTGCAAAGCCACGTTCCTGGTTCTAACCGTGCCCTTATATTCCACTTCTGAAGCGGAGGAAGTCTTACACCGATACAAGGGGTCATGTTGGCGCTGATGCGTGCAAACTTCGGAATACTCTTTTAGTGGTGGTTTCGGAGTGCTTGGTGAGCGAGGAAGCTAGTAGGGTGGATAAAAATATACCTTTAGTTACACTGCAAGTGCGTTTAATACAGAAGAGGACTATGGTTAGTTATTGAACAAATTAGTTTGTCGCGAAAACTTTAGCGGCATCGATTACGTAACGTCCCTCTGCGGCCTCTTTCCCCGCGTACAAACTTGCAGCCGAATATCGTGACCCACGTCACTAAAGAAGGTCCTCAGGACACCATCGAACAGCACACAGTCTCTCAAATGGCTCGCAATGCTGAAAGGAAAGAAGCTTACGTTTCCTTGGGGATGCGTAGAGCCGCTCCACTTCTCAGGAAAGTAGCTTGTTGATTTGAAGTCGACGCCAAGCTCCCACCTCGCTCTCGAGTTCCTCGTTTTTAGTGGAATAAATTGGGCCTTATGGCATAGAGCAAGGCTCTATAGTTGGAATTTTGACATTTGGTTGTAGGGGGAAACGGGAAATACTGTGTTTGCTGTATTTGCTTTCCGAGTGCAATGTCCGTGCTCTAAGCTCGAGATAACGTCCTTGCCTCACGAGAAGACTCCATTTAGCGCTTTGCGAACGTTGCTCGCGAGGAGCACGCAGCTCGAGTTGTCAAGGAGAAATAAACATGTCGGTCAGTCCTAAACTCCCCGTTAGTTCAGCAAAAGAAAGATAATGCGCTTTGCGTGCACTCAACCGCATGTCTGCGCCTTCCAGATTAAGTCTGCCGTCATAAAATGGCGCTCAGAGGTGGTCCCTTTTCTTTCTTTCTAAGTATATTTATTTTTCGCGAGTCCGACTGCAAGAGCGAAGACGAGTTCTTTTTTCAAAGTATGTAATTCGTATTACATATTTTCTATGCTCTCTATACTGTACCAGTGGCTTTCACAAAAACCTATTTGAAACTAGACTTGAGTTAGTTTTCTTCTTGAAGCAAGGCAGAGCAAGAAGGAAGAATTAAAAAATGAAATAAAAAGTATGGCATTTGACTTAATTATTTTTGCTGTGGCAGAAAAGCATGTGCTCGAGTTTGAATAAAGATGAGCGCTCTCCATGAAGCGCTGTCGGCACGCACAAAAAAACGTATGCCTTCACGCTTGGAGAAATTCATCACCTTTTGAAACACAAAAAATAAAATCAAGAAACTGAAAGAATAAATAAATCTGAAGATGATCAAGAAAACGCAGAACTACGTATTAAAAAAAATCCTTTCTCGAGACAGCTTCTGAAGAAACGTATAAGCTTATTAAAAAGAACCAATAGAAGACCTCTTGTTCAGTATGTTAAGTACCGCTGAAGGAAGAGAAATCATACAAAGGCTGAAACAAAAGAAGTGCGGCCAGCAGGGTTTGCGCAGTTCAACTTTTCAAGAAAGAATAAGAATGCAAGAAAAATTGCGTAAGATAGCAACCTGCTCTACGAAAGACGGAGAAGCAGTGTGCAAAAGAGAAACAGCCCAATCCATGTTTTGCTGGCAGCGTTGTCGTTTGAGAAATGTACGATGCCCGGCGCTATGCGTTTCTTTTGAAGAAGTGCAGAAAGTTAAATAGAAGTGGGAGAAGAGTCCACGATCGGAACTTGGAAATTCCAGAAAAAAAGATTTCAGAAGCGAACCGGTATGGAATCTTGAATAAAAAAAGTGATAAGAAATATAAAGCTAGGAGTTCAAAACTTGAGATTGGCAAGATTCTCGGCGCCCCATCTATGGGCCACGCTTGAAGGAAACCGCACCGCACTTGCGGTCCTTCCCTTGCGATTGGGTGGGCGTCCATGTGAACGTTTGCTTGGATCTTCAAGTGCGCCGCGAAGTAAGAACGCTGCTGCGAAGTTTCCTCTACATTTGCTTCTCTATATTATTACCTTTTCTTTTTGCGCATGGAACTCGAGAAAAGGAAACGGCGAACTAAGAAGCAGCACTTTAAGGCTGTTCAGATGTTGTCGCAGCAGCGGCCCTTCCTTTGATTCCAGTATGCTACCTTCTTCCTTCATCCTTTCCGTTTCCTCTGCGGGTGTTTTATATGCGAAAAAGAAAAAAAAAATAACAAGGCAGGAACAGAATCAATGAGCGGTATGCGTTTCGCTAGTTCTCTTGGCTTTCAGCTGGAGAGATTGTGTCGTTTTGTCTGCTTATTCTTCGTTATATCCGCCCTGTCAGCGTCCGCCCTTATCGGTTGCAAGTCAGACGTTTCTTCTTCAAAGTTGGGCGGGGAGGGCGTCAGCCTTTGTCGAGAAAAGAAGCCCTTCGTTGTGGTGCGAAGGATGGATGCGATGTCATTATTCAGACAAGCGCCCGCAAATGACCCCATTTGCTTGTTTCTGCTGCTTCAGTCAGCAGCACCGCAGTGGTGCCACCATACACTCTGTAAGATTCTGTGAGGCTAAAGTCGGGAGTTCTTTCTTGTGCAGATGGCCTGAACTCGCAAAGTATTTGTCTTCTTTAGGAGTTGATTTCCCAACGGCTTCTCAGCGTATACGCCGTCTGTGTGCGGCAATGATTTCGAGCGGTGCTTGCTTGGTAAGTGTTGTGCGCAGTTGCTGACGAAAGCTTTGACCTATTTTTTTTATTTGAGCGCATTTTGTAACGTGGCCGAAATTTAGATGGCAATGAGGAAGAAGTATCAACGTCAGGAAATGTGGGTAGATACATTTTTATGATGTTCGATGCCACTCCGCGTGTGACAAAATTTACTTACGTACAGTGCGAGTCAGCGGATACGTTTGCAGAGCAGCCGCATACTTTATTTTACACTTTATTTCTTGGTTTGTTTGTAAAATGAATGATATCTACTGTTTCAAGGCTGATGCATTGAGTTACAATGGATGAAACACAAATGACTAGTGATGGGCGTTGATTGAAATAGTTAACGGGATTACCGGACAAGCATTATTGAATTAGTCAATAAGGGGATGTTGGTTGCGTGCATGCTCAAAAATGACTCAACTGAATATTTTAAATTTGAAGGTTGCTCTTAGTGTTAGGACATCTACTCTGTCACGTGTATGAGATGCACACTGTAGTTGTCTTTTACTGTTTTATTTTAGAGCACTCGAGGCCTGCTGCTTTAGTGGTGTCTTTTCTACAGAACTGTTCGGGAAAGTCACAATAAATGCGCACTCTGTTCCCCTGTGATAAAAGGTGACTGACGTGAGCATGGAAGCTACTCCAGCATAAGCGTCTTAGAAGTTTAAGATGGGATGCTTCATTTGTTGGTCTCACATGGCTTCAGCCAATTAGTGTGGTAAAATGTATGACGTGCGAATATTCAATAATCGATCAGGAAGTGAGAAAGTTGGTGACAAATCACCAAGACAAACGATAGGACATCACAACGTTTGAGCGTTACAACATTCCGACTTGCATCAGTTCACCCGCGTGTAAACATTTGCGTATTGCAATGTTACATTTTTACGCCACTTTGTGTTTGTAACTCTCTATCGATGTCACTCACTCTCTATCACTCTCTGTCTTCGATACTCTCTATCGTGGAACCACACCGCCTTTATTACTAGGATCGGCCGTTTCACGTGACGGCTGATAGGAAGGAAAAGTGACGGAGAATAGTAACGAAATCCGCCACTGGTTTGTTTGTATGCCCACCATTGTCGTCAGTACAGATGCAACCTCGCCTGTAAACTCAACTTTTTCGCCGTTTATATTTTACAAGTAGTTCGGTTACAAGACCCACAAAGTGGGTTTATCACTGTTTATCACTGCATTCTTTTTGAAATATTGAAATAAGCTGAAAATCAAGTTGCTGTTACTTGAAACTTGAAACTTACTCCTTTCGTATTTGTAAGGCTTTGCATGGGCTTGGCCGGACATGTTCGTAATTCAAAGTAAGATTAACGCAGAGTAAAGTTGTGGAATAGTGAATTCTTAAAGCCTCCATCAGAGCTACACTCCACTATATACAGTTATTGCAATAATGATTCGCGCAGTTTGGCTGCCGAAAACGAGTGTATTCGACGCGTGTAATGTCGGCCAGATCATGTTGCTAACGTTTAGTGACGAAACCATTCCTCACAATATTTCTTGTTCTGTGTACCAGAAGAAAGCTGAGCTAGACAGGCGCATTTTATATGCAACGAAGGGTCGGGCTTGCCTACGCCCCGTGCTTCCTTTAGCTGAAAATAGGCATGTTGTTGTTTTTCTTTCAACTCGTGGCCCTCTGGGGGATTGGCCTAGACTGGGGTGGATTAGACTAATGACTTCATAAATTAAACGACACTTGCAAATTTGCGAAAAAGTACAAATGCAATGTTGCACATGCAAGAAAGTGAATTACCTATACTTCTCTATTGAAAGGCACTGAAAAAACAAAAACAAAGAAAACAATTAATAACGGAAACGGATTTAACAGGGCAATCGCTTGGAATACGGAGGCGTAAGGGTAGAGGCGATGACTATGATGCGATCGAGCGCTTCAGTCTCTCTTTGTCTTTTTCGCGCTAAAATAATGAGGATTATTTTCTTTTTTTGTTTCGTTTCAAAAGGAAAACAAGCGAAATCCTGTGGAAGATTGTTCTGCTAACAAAAAAAAGTCAGCTAAATTCAAAAGGTTGATGAATGACTGGTGGGCTACTTTGTTTCGAATAACGTGGTTAACAGCACCTAACAGGAAGCCTGTGAAGAAGAAAACTACAGACAGTGCGCTTTCATTTTAATTTTGTTTTTCGTTATATTTTTATTTTGTTTCGCATTATATTCTAAAATTTTCCCCAGAACTTCAGATTCACTAAGCCTTTTATGTGATTCTGTCAACAACTGCACTAAACTGGTGGGTCTACAAAGTACAAAACAGAAAATGTGCTCCCAACAGGTGAGAAACATTGTCGTCAGCAAAATCAGAAAACTTCCAAGCTGCTTCCAATCCTCGCTGCATGCTGTCTATATAATGGTATAGTGGCTTGCTCTATAACGTGAATGTGTTAGACTGCCTCTAGGTAAGATGGGAAGTTAGACAAACCTGCTGTTCAACAAACTTCAAGTGTTATCAGGACGGCTATAGTGTCAAGAATAGCCAGATCAACGTCAGATGTGTCGGATTTGATGTCCTGCAATGACACACGAGCCGTTAGATGGCAGAGTTAACAACCGTCATTTCTAGCTTCAGTGAACAGTAAACTTTTCAGTGTGTCATGTAAGAGACCCTGCCACAAACCTTCCGCGCTTTGAAGCTAGGAACAATCAATACTGTCAACGGGAGGGAGGGAGGTATTATGGAGGGGGAACAATACGCTAGTAACGGGTTTCGTTAAAATCTCTTTCTTCAAACAACTACAATAGGCTGCTATTAGGTTCATTGAATATTCAGAAATCACAACAAAAATGGCCCTTCTCACTTCCCTATGAACTGCAGGCATATATTTTTTCGTGGTTTAATAACGAAAATGCAAGCTGATATGTTCGCAACGTTGAAGTGCGTCGCGTCATACAAGAGCCGCTCTCTTGTTACGGATATTTCTAATAAGCGTACAAAAACACGTAGGACACGCACCACAAAACACAGCTTCTTGCATAGACCACTTAAAAAAGGCAGCTACTTTTCCTTTTGGGCCTTTGAAAGCAAGCTGTACACATAACTCACGATTGAACAACGTCAACGGGCTATCGATATGTATCGACACAGAACACCCACCAATTAGTAAAGGGTAACGTACGCGACTTCACAGTTTGCCATATCAACATTTAACACTCTTCCATGCAAAACAAACAATCCGTTCATTTTATGTTTGTGGGCTTTCTTAGACTTACTCCTATCACGACGAGCATGTGTCATCTTCATAGCGTGCACAACTCTTGAGAATGAACTTTGTTGCCTGCTATTCCACTCTTGGTGTTCCAAGGTGTGATGTTAGGCTTAGGGTGATCAGCATAAATATTGGTGCGTCTGTCGTGCCAATGTAAATTGACAAGAATTGTAGAAATAATGCTATTCGCCGTTATCACCAACCGAAACGCACTAAGTCTTGACAAATGCAGCATGCAAATTGGCCAGAATGCTTGCGCACTCTCGCCCATTGCCGGTGCGCTCCGTTGCTGCTCAAATTTGATAAATGGGGATCTCTAGTATGTGGCGAGAACGATCACAACCTAAGTATTTGGCCGTGCTTCGCGACGCAAAATATTTGGAAGATACACTTGAACATGTTAAAAAAACTACATCGACAACGCCTCCAGAATATGGTAAAAAAAAAAAAAAAAACGTCTGCCGGCTCCTGTCTGTAGCTCTCACTTGTGCAGGTGCTAGCGGCGCGTTATAAAGCGGAAGACGGGTGAGGTGTAAGAAAATCGCAGCATCGCGCTAAGTGGCGTCACTGATTTTTGTCCGAAGAGGAAGACGCGTCTAGAGCGAGGTGGGAGTTAGAGCCATGTCCTTTGAGTCGTGGGTAGTTGCCGTCGTATATCTGCGGGGGAGAAAGAAAGGCGGGGTGAGCGATAAGAACCGAGCCCGGGGCATCACGGTTTCAGCGTTGCTGGCCATCACTGAATACAAATGAACGAAGCGCAAAGAAAAACAGTTGTACACGCGTTAGACGAATGTATGTACAGGCAAAAACGGCTAGCATTCGTTCTAAAGAGAAAAAGTTATTCCTATAGACACTTTCATTCCGAAGATAGCACTTGTGTGCTTTAAACCCTAGAGGACGTCTTAAAAAATAAAAGAATGCGTTACTTCGCGTGTATTGTGATTATTATTATTTTTTATCATTATTATTATTACTGTTACTATTATTAATCACGTTATCGTAACCATCAGCTTATTTTTGTGACCACTGCAGTACGAAGGCCTCTCCCAGCGATCTCCAATTACACCTGTCTTTCGCTAGCTGATTTCATCTTCTGCGCCTGAAAATTTGCTAATTTCATCCGCCCACATAATTTTCTGCCCTCCTCTACTGCACTTCCTTTTCTTTGGCACCCATTATGTAACTCTAATGGTCCACCGGCTATCTGCCATGTAATAATTAATCCTGTAATAACATGTAATAATTAATCAGGTGAACATATGTAAAAACGTTAGAAAGAGAAAGGAAAGTGGGCTAGCAATTGTCTCCTAAAAGGCAAACCATGCCTACCTGCTTGAAGAGAGGAGATAAAAAAGAGACAGACAAGCAGATGAAGGGAGAAAGAACAGAGAGAGGAAGAAACTACGCATCACACATTCCCACGCAGAGCACCAGCGTCACAGACGAGAGTCTAGTATTGTGGTTGTCCAGAATTCCAGTGCAGCTTTGTGAGCCTCATATTGAGTTTATGCGCAACCCTTCAGAAACAATATATCATTAAGCGCAGTCTTTGCAAGAACATATCCAAACAGAAGAAACAGGACTCACACATTTTGCTAATATAGTATATAGTATGCATGGTTATTAAAAAAATCAGCACCAGCTGGGGAAATGAAACAGGGGATAGTCGCTCATAGCGGCGGAGATAGTTCCCTGCAGCCTTTTTAATGATGCATAGTTCCGTGCAGCCTTTATATTTATGCAGGAGCAAGTAACATCCAGATCAGCTCAGGCGGTACACATGTGGTTGAGCTGACACAAAGACTTACAGAAACGGTTTGGTTTGCGGCTGCCAGCGCGGCCTGCGCGTCCCACGGCGTGTCGTACACGGTCGACTCAGCCACGCTACGCCGTGCGTACGATGCCCTCGAGCCGCGCACGCCTTGCCAGTGGTCGCTTTCCCGGCTCTGCACGCAACTCTCGTACTTGACATGGCTCCCTGGTCGCGCAGAGGATCGAACCGTGCGGAACTGGATCACACTTACTGACAGACACACAAGACGTGCACTTCTGAAAGGACGACACCGAAGCAAGGAGTGATCGCGACTATGTGGGAAATTTAGTATGCAAGCAACTACAGATATTATGATGGGCTTCAGGCGGACTCAAGCTGCACCTTTGTAGCTTTTAGTCTGTGGTCATTTCCCTAATTTGTTGCATACGGGAAAAATAAGGACAATTTTAAATTTTTATATATTCACTGTGGTAATTGCAATTACATACGCAATTGTACGCAGTTTCTGTGCAACTGCACAGCATTGTGCAAAGTGTAGCAGTTAATCAGGGTTGAGACAGAAAAAGGGCTAGCGGCGAATTGAGAAATACAGTAACCCAGAGTGGTTTATGAATACGAACTTTGCGTCTGAGCTGTTGTTCAGGTATAAATACTGTTAGAGGAAAATATTCATGATTTTTTCGAATCGCATTCTCTATCACCCTTTCATTTGGCTGTTGGGCAAAAGTTTACTTTATCTAATACTCACGTGCTCTACTCTTCTGATGTAGTTTGTGGAACTGCGTTAAACAGTGTCAGATATTTAACGTATCTGATTCGTTTCTGAGACTTCTTGCCTAAGGTGACACAGCACTAAGCAAGGGGTGCGTGTGCACTTACCATGACCCCCAAGCATTCTCCTGTAGTAGGCGAGTGCGGCGACGACCGATATGACGATGATGCCGAAAGACACGGCCACGGGGACCAGCACTTGGGCGCGCAGGTAGAAAGGCACTTCCGCCGCTTCCACCGTCTCCTCCTCGTCCCAGGAACCTGCGAAAGCTCGGATTGCTGTAGTAAGTCCAGGCACATCTAGGTGGCAGTGAGATACGGATGGAGCACATACAAGATTATTGAATCACGTGACTTTCTCGTTAGTTTGTTTTGTCAATACGTGAGGTCCGCATCGCTTGCTTTATAGCGCTCCCTTTTCACTCTCCTGGCGTCTTTTCAGACACAAGTAAGGTTAAACAGCTCACACTGTGCTTTACTTCATTTCGTTCACTTATGTTTCGAGGACTACAGACCGACGTATAGTGTTAGCTTGAAGCTGCAATCGCAGAAAAAAAAATGCGATCGTCCACACCTGTTCATATAAGCAGAGAGGGAGAGAGTAATTTATTTGCAGAAAGGCAGAGACGTCGGCTTGAGCTGTCGCTTGCTCTAGTCTGCTATTCTGCACTTCATAAGCCGGGCTATCTTAATTCAACTTGGAATGATGGGACATTATGCAAGGCATTTGAGAAATTACGAAGAAAAGTAAACGTGTACAGTTTTCTTGCCTCAATCCAATTGTTCTCCCCTATTTTCCCCTGCTCTCATCCGTACTAACCCTTCGCAGATCTCAATTAAAATGCGGGCACTAGACTTCTTACAGGAAGGCTAAGTTCACTCCTGCCGAGGTGGCCGACAGGTTTAGGAGGCGCGCATGCGTAAGTTTTCGAAAATATACCTGAAAGAAGAATTAACGTCAAAGAGGGCTTTGCAGCACACTGTAATTTGCCCCTTTGCTTGTGTAAATACTTCGTTATGTCTCGTGCTTTTTCATCTTCTTTTTTTCTGTATCGTCCCAGTGCGCACTGGGCCATCACAAGATAAGCCACCGTTAAAACAAACTCAAGCTTATTAGAACGCCTGAGAGAAGTACGTTGGTGGGGTTGCTCAGCAAAATAAAAGGAATAAATAAAAAGAAGAACAAAGACGTAGGAGTGTTATTTCATGATTGGGCAAAATCGCGAGTTGCATATGTTCTTCAGCGGACCTGACTGAGTCAGTGTGCAATGGTCAAAACGAAAGTATACCAATGGAAAAGCACAGTGACAGCGAAGCGGGCGAGTAGCCTGTTGCAGCTACTCATTAAAACATTATATAGTATTTATCACTCCCACACATTATTGGAGGCCGTGTATTTGGAGCAAGACAACAGTGCCTGTTGGTGTAAGGACACACGCGCATGTGCATACTTGAATAAGAACTTGCCGCCAATGCATGCGTGTACAACAAACACGCGCACGAGTCTTCGCTGACTCTAATATAGGGAAAGCTGCGCGTACCGAAAGTCGGCCACGATTGACTAAAGGTAGCCATTAGCATGATGTAATGAGCATGATCTTTGTTATATTATGTGCATGGAGCAATTCGTACGGTTCATGTAGTATTGAAAACGTATATGGTTAGAGAACGTCATTTTATACCTTCTGTGCAAGGCTTGCTAATAACGGAGCGACGCACGCTCTAGCAGCTAATTCACAGTACATCGATCGCATTTCGTTTCGCACCGACTATACGTACACATAGTGCAGTCCTACCGCTACACTAAAATACACCTTTGGACTTGATAATGAGCAGTGGGATGTTCCATTGAATACAGCAGAGAAACTACAGACACCACGAAACCCGCCTTGTTTGCATACGCACCTATACCACGTCTGCGCCATTCAGCTTCCTGCCTTCTTGCTTTCAAATGATGACCGCGCCATGAATGAATGGCGCGCCAACAACGTGGACCAACAACATCGGGCGGTAGCACGTTTTCCAAAAAAAGGAGGAAAGCTCCATCAACCTGGCCGCAGACACCCGCGTGAATGCGCCTATGCGCGAACGGAGTGGATGCCGGCTCAAAGGTATCGCGCAGATGGGACGCACGCATCTCCGTATTAAAGCACCCGGGGGGCAATTCCATTGAAATCTGGCCCTATGTTACGCAGTCGGCTTCATATTTTACGCACTCGCGTGAAAAGCCACGCGAGATAGTAGTGAGAGAAAGGAAGAGGGAAAGAAAAAAGCGCAGTAAAATACCACGTCGTCAAAAGTGGGCGTCTGCAAAAACGCCCGGCAGGCGAAGAAGCAAACATGAAAGCAAACAAAAAGCGGTCGACAAAAACACGCAGCCAGCACGTCAATATTGTTCGAGCCTAGCGACCGGCAAGGAACACCTGCAGCTGCTACCGGAGGAAGTAAACGTGTCGGAAGGTATGGGAAAGAAAGTAAATATAAATGTGGTCATGAGAGAGAAAAAAACGGAGCGATGCCCTGAGAAAGGGCTGGGGGAATAGGAAGTTTAGTTTCGGAGAGACTGCTTCTCCAAACGCGATGCGCGAGAGGAATACGTCGTCATAGCAACGCAGTATTCAGCAGCGATATCTGAACCTGAGGCCGGGGCCAGGTTTGCTATGGTGGGCGCTCTCCTTTCGGGCTGCGTATCGACGGAGTACCGAGGGTAAGCGCGAGAAGCCCGAAAACAAAGGACGGGAGGAGTGAAAGAGAGGAAGAGAAGATAGATGAGCACGAGTGGCGCCAGATTAGCGTGCTAGTCGATGTTTATACTGGCCTCGTTATACAGGCTTCTCTAGCGGGGCGTCATACCCTGGCGGCCACAGATTGGGTCCTGCAAGGGTTCGGTAGCATTGAACTTTGTTGCATTTCATTGTTTGTTGGCTGATGGCAACGGATGCTGCGTTGACTTGACGCGTTCAGTCCATAGGGCACAAACGACACACAGCGGCCACCTTCCGTGAAAAACGTATTCGTCACCGTTGTTATCATCGTCTCGTTGATTCACGTTTCCTCGGTCCACACGCTACAAGTGGTTGAGTCCCCAGCGGCTTTCATTCCGCTTCTTTTTCTTTTTTTCAATGCTGACTCCGTTTACGTGCTGACGGCGCGCTGACATTTTAGACATCAGAAACAAGCTCTCCCTTTCTTACAGGTATCACCGATCGACGTTCAACATAAAGCTGTCGTCGGCTAATTCGGGTGCATCGCACAAAGAGAGCAGTTCACTCTTCGTGTTACTAATCGGTCCGTGTCTTGGCTGTAATATCTTTCGCCATCGTGATTATCGGTCTCTGCACGGAAACAGGGAACTCGCAAGCTGTTTTATGATTTCAATCTGTGGTCAAGCCAATACCATCTCTATCTTCACAGCTGTGCAGAGTTTAATCAGAGTATGATTTTTGGCCGCAGCAGCATATACTTGCTGACTGGGCGTAACAAATTTGGGGCCGACTTTCAAGAAGGTGACATTCACCTGGACACAATTCACATCAGGGCCAACAGCGGATGTCTTACCGCTCCTGAGCGTGGTGAACGACGCCGGCGCGGAGAGCTGTCCCCTTCCCTCGAGGTTGTAGGCGGCCAGGCGGACCTCGTAGTGCGTGTCCCTCTGCAGGCCACGCAGCAGCATCTTGCGCGCGTGCGGCGGGAAGTACACCGATCGCCAGCTTCCTTCGGAGTTCTTGTACATCACCAGGTACTCTGCAGTGGCAATCGAGGCAGCGGTTACACGTTTTGGACAGCACGACGGGAGTTGCCACTGTATTTATCTATTTGTTTATTTATTCGCAAGCAAACTATTTTTTTTCTTTTTGCATAAAAGTGGAATGAAGTAGCTGGAAGCGTACTTCTGCCAAAGTCTCCGGGTAGACCACATTTAACCTTACCTACCTAGCAATCATAAATGAGTCAATGACCTATCTATCTTTCTCACTGTATGAGCCCCTGCCACTGCCCGTTTCTTTTTCATCATTTAGGCTGCTGTACACATCGTTGCCTCATAGCATGTTCCATCTGAATTCGCCGTAGCCAGATTGGGGAACAGAATGAAGCACAGTCGCCTTCTCTAGGTTAATCAGTGAACCTTTTTTTACTTAAGTTGCAAATTGAACGCATCACTCTTTCTCACTCACGAATAAACTTGCATTAGAATGTAATTCTTTTGAAATTATGATATTGGATGTAAACACGTAAGGCAGAAATTGTAGTCTTCGGAGTGAAAGTGGTTGGAGTATTGAAGGTAAGTAAAAGCACAGTCTGAGTGAACTGTAAATTATTTATGTGATATCCCGGGGTTGAAGCAGAGAATTCACAGTACACGTTCAGTTTATATACGCTATGCTAAGGAGAGCAATCAATATTGTAAGTCGTTTAAAATTACCCAATAGGGTTTGTCTTTCTTTCTTATTTCTTTTTATCTGAACAGACGCGTAAACCCTAAGCGCTATATACAGAATGCTACGCGCGGTGTGCCTTTCCACCAATACTCACGCGTCACCCCCTCAGTCGGCTTCTGCTTCGAAGTGACTGTCAGCAGCACCGAACAGCAGGTCACGTCACTGGTGAAGAAACTCGGAGGTCCCGGCATCCCTGTCGCAAGAGATAGAGAAAACAGATACAAGGGAACTCGGCCAGTGCCGGCACGCCCGCAGACGATGCTCAATTATGAAAGCACGAAGCCAGATTCCCCGAGTCCAGCTGCGCCAATCATTGCATAGTGATGTAGGCGCTGCAATGTGCCTCGCCATAGAAGCATGCAGCGATGCGGTATAGCCGGGGCCTGCTGACTGACGCCTCGATGTCACGAAGCTGCTCGCACGTGTGCCGTCCGTATACTAGTGCGCTGTCCAATCGTGATTCGGGGCAACAGAACAATAGCCCTTGCTCCTGTCGACCAGGAATTACTTTTAGAAACAAGGACCTTCACGAATGGAGCGTCTAATCAGATTACGCAAACTGTTGAGACGTTTTTACACTGTTGTGATTAGTGCAGGTGCAAATGACATTGTAAGCAAGGTCCCGGGCGCGGCAGACTCGTTGGAGCGTGCTTTGCGGTGCCCAATACAATAGCCAATGCATAATGAGAGACAAACGGATGCGTTCCTTCGGTGTTTTTCGTGTTTCCTACGCCAAGTCATATCGTGCGACTGTACCAACTCGCCCAGCTGTCGAATATACACCACCCAATAATGAACTGTTTACAACACGTAAATGACTCTGCGTTTTCCGTCAGCCAGTGCCGCAGCCGTAGCTTACGTAACGCTGCACCGCTTCGTCGGGAGTGGCTGTGGAGCGAAGGAAAGGGAAGTGCGGGGGAAGCAAGGAACGCGGTGGGGTCGTCAGGTCAAGTGGGAAGGATTAGGTCCCGCATTTGAGCAGCGGGGTTGCGGGGAAGTGCGGGCTTACCGGCCGTGAACGGGTGCACTGTGATCTGATGCGACGATGGGCTTTGTCCGGCTCTGTTGAACGCCTGCACGATTATGGAGTAAGCCGTGCTGGGCTTCAAGTCCTTGAGCACCGCCGATTCGGCACCGCCCGTGACGGTCTGGTAACTGTACGGCAGGTTCGAATCGTAGGCTTTGTAGCCCACGTAGTAGCCCTGGATCTTGCCGTTACAGTGCTCGGCAGGCGGTCCCTGTTGTAAATATAATGATGGAGGGACGCACAAGTTGAAACGGGATAGGGTTTGTAACCGGCACGTCGTTTCGTATAACGGGCTGACGAGATGGCAGCACTAATTACGCCCACGGTGATTGCGGATTTCCTCGGGTGCAATTATTCCGGGCTCCTAATGTCATTAGTCTTCTGCCTGTCTTCATACATCTTTAAAGGATCCGAGTGCTGTTTCTGCTAGAGGTTTTTATTTTTTATGCCTTAGCTAGTTACTTCGCCAAACTAAGAACAACTCATTTCTTACGTGGCGACACAGAAAAGAAAAAGACGCATAAGCGTCCATTAAACGCTGAAGAAGACAGATGTTCTTAATGGAGCCGAATTTCTTTGCGTTGAAAAGACGTGCCATATTATTGTTTTAGCGAGCTGACATCTTTATTTAATCTCCACGGGGCCTAATTCCAACGCCGCTTAAGCTTAATTTAATGAAGTGTGCCGTGCCAACGGAGCTGAGGAATTGAAGCATACTCGCAAAATAACTGGTGAATCCAGGAATCGGACTCTGCCGTTCCCTAATGTATTCAATAAGCCTGACAAAGTCCTCGAAGACATGTACGAAATGAGGGTTCTCCGGAAACAAAGTCGTTTGTGCGCAGAAATACCAAAGACAAATTCTAAATCGAACACTTTTTCATATCCTTTTTGGCATTCCAGGCTTCTCCACGCGGTTCCTTTACGAGAAAAGGCTGGCCAATCGTGAGTCCACCACGATGACTCCGATGTAGGCGGAATGCAAAAACGTTCTTGTTTTTGAGTCAGAAGAATAAGGGGACCCGAGAAGCTAAAATTTTGTCAGTTACAGGCATATGAAGAAAACGGTCACTGAAGCCAGAGAAAGCATAGGGGAGATTAATTGGTACGTTTATAGAAATGCAGTAAGGGTAAGGAAAAGAAAAATTAAAGTAAACGAAATGTCAACTTGCCGCAGGTGGGATCCGAACCCACACCTTCCACATTACGCGTGCGCTGCTTTACCAAATAAGCTACCTAAGCGCCAATCCTCCCTTA